>NW_024544756.1:1532500-2132500 GCF_018167655.1 Microtus oregoni
AAAATAATGCGGTTGTCACAGAAACCATAAGCTTCTTGTCTCGTCTCACTTAGATTCTTATTTATAGAATCAAAGTAGGAATTGGATGTCTGTCATCAAAAATTGCAAAAAAAAAATGATGTTCAACCTAAATTTCTCAATATTCAGTTCAAAACACACACAGTCCTTTGCACACTTTCTTTTACTGAGCCTGAAAGCATCAGCACCTACCCTGGAAACTAATTTACACTTGGCTCAGTAAAACATTTTCTGTGCATGTTGAAATTACAGGACATGATGATGATCATGATGGCTATAGTCATACTACCAAGAAAGGGACCCTCTTTGCAGTACAGACTCTAGATACTTGCTGGACCAGAGTGACTGAAGAAAACATTTTCCCCATCATTCTACCTCCTTCTAAGCAGTGTGTCTGAGTAGCAGGGGTTTGGTGAAATAGATGAAGTTTACTGCAGCAAAGGCACTCGCTGAGAAGTACTTCAAACACACTATTCCTACTTCCTTGAAACATTTTCTCTCCTCCCTCAATTCTCGCTCTTATCCACATCCACCCACAAAGACTTTTTCTTTCTGGCACTCTTCAAGGAAAAATAATGAGAAGAAAAAAAGGACTGGAATTTATGTAATACCTTCCTTCTGAGACACTAAAAGCAGTTCACCCATCTATAATTTGTTCTCATAACAGTCCCCTGAGCAGGCCTGTTATTATTATTAACCTCCTCATTATTATTATTTCCATTTTACGGTCACGTGTCTTGCTGCTGAGTCTTTTAGCTAACACTTCATTTCTTGGATGATATTAGCCCCTTATTCTAAGTCCAAAAAACAGACTTCTATCTCCACCTCCCATTTGTGACTGTGCCACATATTCTATTATAATTTCTGGACCTCTGCTTAATTTTATCATTTAAAAATGCATTAAATCCCTGTGTTGTGAGAGCCTGCAGGATTGCGGCATGGGAGCCAAAAGGAACACTGAGAGAGAACAGAATCACAGAAACATCTTCCAAGCTCAAAATGAAATGGAAAGGAACCGTCAAGGCTAATTGGTTTGAATTGCATAAGCATATATTTTTTAATGACTTTGTATATCAACTTTGCAGGTTACATTATCAGTCTCTTTTGAATCTCTACTAGTTCAGCCTCCAAATATATGTTGGCTCACACATTTTCATATCTCAAAAATATTTCCTACATTCTGAATTCCTGTCATCATTTTATATACAAGGTCTCCCCATGGGAATGTCCTGACTTGACAAGAGCCACTTGCCAATGATCTCTTCTAATTGCCTTAACAGTTACTTCTTCCTTTGGACCACTACCAAATTTTATTTTTGACATAGACAGATTTCATTCAACAGGACAGATGTTAAATCTTACAACTCCTGTGCCTGCCTTCCTTCTTCGTATTCGGTGACATTCTCTTTATATACCAGCTGCCCCATTCGATGACGGCTGTATCAGTCAGCTATCTTCTTCTAACAGATAATGACAAGATTGTAATGACTTCCTGTATATTTATTTTTCTGTGTCTCTGTGTGTGTGTGTGGTTAAATTTTCTACTCTAGTTATTTTTAAAGCATATAACTGGCAACATTAATTAAATTAACAATATTATATAATTATTATCACTTCTAAAATTTCTGTCACCTCTAACAGCAACTGTATACTCATTAAGTGATAATACTCCATTCCCTCCTTTGCAGGGACCTAGTAACCTACTGTCTTACATTTTGTCTCTATGAATCTGCCCATTCCAAAGGTTTCAAGCGATATCACAATCCCAGTAAGTGAAGGGGGAGTCTGTCTAAAAGGCCACAGGGATATCCATGGATTGGCCACTTACTTGTGAATCTATCTCAGAACAGTTACATTGGACACTACTTGAAAATCTTCAGTGTAGCCTAAGATTTCTCTTCTTCTAGATTGAAAATCAAATCAAATCTGTTTGGTTTATGCGATTTGTTTTCAAACCACATAGCAAAGTAATGTTGGAGCCAAGAGGAGTGTGGACGTTCTTAAGTCCTTGTTCATACTGTGTTGAGCTCTGTAAACTTTCAGTGGCCTTACTGGCCTATGATAATCTCTTC
The DNA here is from genome assembly GCF_018167655.1 of Microtus oregoni. Lineage (NCBI taxonomy): Eukaryota > Metazoa > Chordata > Mammalia > Rodentia > Cricetidae > Microtus > Microtus oregoni. The sequence goes on from NW_024544756.1 coordinate 1,534,591, forward strand.
TGTTTACTGTATCCTCCTGTCTGCATCTTCAATTTGCCCTCGCTTCAGCTATATACCATAGTTGGATGCACTCACTGTTCTCAAGTATGATTAACCCCAAGTGAGGAACTCAGATATATTACTGAAAAGAGGCTTCATAACACAAAAGTAGAAGAGATTGATGAACAGGAAACAGGATGATATATATATATATATATATATATATATTTCTCATATACAACTATCCATTTATATGCATGTGCATACAAATATATACAACTTCCACGACTCGGAAGTATATTCTTGTTCTAGATTGGTTTCTGTTGCTGTGATAAATACCATTACCAAAAGCGTCTTGGGGAGGAAAGGGTTTGTTTCAATTACTGATTATAATCCTTCTTCAAGGTAAGCCAGGGCAGAATCTCAAGGCCGGGGCCTGGAGACAGGAACTGACCATGGAGAAACACTTCTCATTGATTTGCTTTCCATGGTTTACTCAGCTTGGTTTCTTATCCCACCTGGGGCCACATGCCCAGAGATGGCAACTTTCACAACAAGTTAGGCCCTCTTTGATTAGTTAGCAATTAAGAAAATACCACATAGACATGCCCACTGGCTAATCTTCTAGAGGCACTTCCTCGGTTGTAACTCGCTCTCCCCAGGTATGCCTGGGTTTGTGTCTAGTTGACAGCTGAAGCCAGCTACGACAATTATATTAGACGGCCATGAACTACAAGTCAATACTCTCACTCACATAGTAGGTGTAGAGATGTGGGGAAAATCCTTAGCATCTCTGAGTTCAGTGTCGTCTAGGTGGAATGAGGCTAATGCTAGTTTTGTAGGATGTTCTAAGTGTGAATGTAGAGGAATCACAGAATCTTCTGTTAAACATCATTAACACTCATCATGTTGGGGTTATTAGTACCGCTTTCAAAGTGCCACCATGCTATTTTCTAAGTATTGTTCTTCTAGAAGACCCATCCCTGAATTCTGTATAATAACTGAATCATTAATGTGTGTCTTGTGGAGTCTGAAAATCATGGGTCCATGGGTCCTTCTGCATTACCCGACTGTAAACTGAAGTTCTCAAATCAATTTATCTGCACCTAAGCTTTCTAGTCTCCAACTGAGGCTTACAGCGCCTGGAAACTGACTCACTAGGAGTCCTAAGCAATGTGAAAAATGCATAGTCTCCTAAGGAGTGCTTCTTACAAATATTTCAAGTTTCTCTCAGTTTTGTACCTACTCAGACATAGGGGAATATATTTGGTGGAAAGTGAGACATCAGTACTTAAAATCTTTAGAAATCATCCTGTAGTTTTTCAAAACACAGCCTGTCTTAACTTTAGGGAGAAATTATTTAAGGTTTTCCACCAAGAGAATGGGCTTTTGTGAGGATTATGTCAGGAGGATTATTCAGGGCAATTTCTTATCTTTGAACAAGTGAACACATCTGTCTTCCCTCCCTCCCTTCCTCCATTCCTCCCTCCATCACATCACTCTTTTCTTCCTTTCTTTCTTTCCTCCCTCATTTCATTTCATCTTTAAGACAAGGTGTCATTCTGTAGTTCAAACTAGACTTGCACACACGACACTCTTCTTTCCTCATCCCCTTGAGAATTGCGATTACAGGCATGCTTTCCCTATATTTGTGGCAATCCTCCTTCCTCAGACTTCTGAGTGGTAGGATCACAGACATGAGTCTTATAGGCCAAGCTTTTGGGTACCACTTCTGTGTCTCTGTGCATTATAGTAATGTGTTGCTAACTGCTCACACACATGCATGTGCGCGCACACACACACGCCTCTTCTCAAATAAGGGAAAAAGCATGCTAACCTATGGGGATAGGAACATCTTGTTATTTTCAGGGACACTTTTTCTAGAAGATCATCTATAGTAGCCTTCTGCAATGGTGGAATATGGTAGCCTCCAGCTACATAGGGAAATTGGACACCCCAAATGTAATTCATGTAACAGATGACCTGGAATTTATTGTAATGTGGGACACACTTCTGTATGCTGTGAATATATTTCATTACCATTAGTTAATAAAGAAACTGCTTTGGCCTATGGCAGGGCAAAATATAGCTAGGCAGGAAATCCAAACAGGTACAGAGAAAAAGAAGAAGTAGTCAGGAGACACCAGCAGCCAACAGGGAAGCAAGATGTGAGGTGAGGAGCCATGAGCCTCTAGGTAAAATATATAAAAATAAAAAATGGGCTAATTTAAGTTGTAAGAGCTAGTTAATAATAAGCTTGAGCTACTAGGCCAAGCAGTTTTTATTAATATTAAACCTCAGAGTGGTTATTTGAGAACTGGTGGGCAGAAGAGAAACCTCTAGTTCCATTATTGTTTTATTTTATAGATTTTAGTTGCTATAGATCCTGAAGCATCTCTGATTCTTCTAGAAAATGTTATTTGAAATTTTGATATTCAACTATTGAAATAACTCCTCAAGATCATTGGTGCCAAGATAGGAAGCCTTTGCATTAGAAATGTGTTGCAGAATCTCTTAGATTATTTTCTTGTTGCTGTGATCAAATACTTCAACCAAGGCTACCTAAGGGAAAGGGGAATTGCTTTTGTTCAGAATTCCAGGTTATATCCGTCATAGTGGATAAGGCACAGCAGCAGGAGCTTGTAGGACTGACTAGTCATGATGTGTCCACAGTTAAAAATCAGGGAGAGACAAAGATGAATGCTGTTGATCAGCTCCATTTCTCCTTTTATTCTGTTCAGGATCCTAGCCCATGAATACAGCTACCTACTTCGAGGATGGGTTTTTCTCCATCAATTAACCTAATCTACAACCTTCCATACATGCCCAGAGGCTCCTTTGTTAGGTTACTCTAGATCCCGTCAAGCTGAAAATAAATGTAAAGTATCACAGCATCCCCCAAATGAATGACAGTGTGGAAATCACTCTTCCCAAGTCTGCATGGAGAGCATGGGCTGTTAATCCACCTGCACACTGGGGCTTGGAGATCACAGTAATTTTTATATAGTTTTTGCTATTTACCTTGAGTGTGTTGCATAGGATACACACACTCATTTTCAGCACCTCTGGGTCAGCTGACAAAGCTTCAAATACTTTACATAAGTTACAGACATTCTTCTCCAGCCTCTTCTTTATGGAACATAAATTGACCATTTATTCAACATGATGCCGTTCAGTAATAGTAGCATTTATCTCCACATGTACTCAGAGATAAGTGTTTAGATGACAGCCTGTATTGATGGACTACAATGCATTCTAATAGCCAGTGGAATCAATGGGGCTCCATAAGATGCTAAGCAGCCTAGAAGAGTAATGTAAAGAAGGTTATTAGAGTCCACACAATTAGATATACACAAGCCACAGAATTGGGAAGAAATAATATAGCCAAATGAAACAGGGTCATACTCAAATCCTTCAGCATATTTATTTCAATATTAGGTATGTGTGATGTGGAAATCTATATGCACATTTACCCAAACACGCATATGAGATAGTTATGAGCATGCAGCACTACACCCCAGATTGAGAGATACTCATATGCCAGTGGCTGGCAGAGTACATCAATTGTGATACCTTTCTGTAATAGCTACTACATCAGTGTGCACGACATGTAAGTGAATCTCAGAATCAGTCCTGTGGGAAAGCAAGAAGAAAAATAGTTTATACTTCATGGTAACATTTATGTGACATTTCAAATGAAATTACATTATTGCCTGGTTTTAGAAATCAGATTATTATACTCAGTTACTTTTGCAAAAGGCATAGGGAATTCTGGAGTACTGATAATATTTTGTTGTTTTTTTCTAACTGAATTCTCTTGTAATTAACTATTGTCACATAACAAATCACCTTTAAAAACTAGCATTTTTAAACAATAATTCTTTATTAATTCATGTTCTCTGTAGATCAGGAAATTGGGTACTGTTTACCTGGGCACCTATGACTCAAGTTCCCTTACATAACCATAATCCAGGAAGTGTCTGAGGCTATAGTTTCACCTGAGGACCAACTGATAAAGGGTAGGGTTCCACTTTGACTCAGGTATTCAGAGGGTTCACTTTAGATGGTCATTTATTTCTCACAGATTGACAGACCCCAGTTCCTTAATGACTATCATCCAGGGCCTCCCTTATTCCTCAGAAAAAGTCCAAACATCACAAGAACAGATAGCTGGAAACCATCTTGATGTCTGCCTATCAAGTGGACATTCCTCTTATAGACATTTAATACATTGTACTCTTCAGACTTGTATAGGTTTCTATGTCCATATTTAGCCTTAAAAGTTTAATTGATTAAATAAGTAGTTACCATGCCCTCTGGATCTTAGAGCCTGTCTTCATATAGATTGTATCTCCCTAGAAGATCTTAAATGAACTTTGGTCTCAGGAAACAAAGTCCCTTCTTCCAACCCAACCTCTCCTAGATAGAGAAGCTTCAGGGTTGACACTTCTTCGTTCCCTCTGCTTTCTACTTTATTATAGTGTAAGCTGTAGTTACCATCACTCAGAAAGTCTATGATTATTGAAGGTTTCTTTACAGTTAGATAGGCAAGGGAATAAGTGTTCCTCACATTGAAGAACAGAAAAGCAACCCTGTGTGATAGAATCAAAACCTGAGTTTAACTGGGTGTTATGTACAGATCACGAAATCCCCCCAAAAACCAACTAGGAGACTGAGTCCTGTATGTAAAAGCAAAGAGCCTTTATTCTTATGCAAGTTTGCAGACTCAGACTTTTCGTTGTATCCAACGTTTCAGAGTGATCGGAGAGTCCCGAGCTCAGTTACGGTTGGGTTTTTATAGTAGTATAGGTGGAAGTGAGGGATTTCTAAGGTTCAGGACCCATGATTTCCTGACATTCCTTACAGTTAGTCTCTAATGGAAATATTAATAACTGAACAAGAGAAACAAATGCATAATATATAGAATGTGTTCTGCTTTAAAAATGGCTGGTTACATCCCTCTTTTTCAAATAAGGCATACAATTTGCTAAGTTTTTTTGACAGTGGGTATCCTCCTAGAAGTCTGCATTTATTAGCATATTATTCTATTTACATGAGCATGTTCATGTTTAATGTATCCTCGACTTCTGAAATAAGTTGCATCCTATCTTTCTCTTTTCCACATTATCTTAAGTGTTATTCATTACATGTAGTTCACGGCATCACCACTTACCTCCAGTTTCACTTGCCATAGTTCCACTCACCTGTGCTCAGCTCAGTCTCAAAATATTAAATTGAACATTACAAAAATTAAAATTCAAAATTTCTCTTGTTCACTCTTCTGCATAATTTGATGAAATCTTCCACTGCCCTGCTCACATCCCTTGAGAGATATATTCATCTCTTTGACCTACATAGCTACACAATATGAGACACCTATCTAGTAGGCATAGGTAGTTGTGTTAGTTACTTTCCAACTGTTATAAAACACCACGAGAAAGCAACTCATACAAGAAAGAGTTTATTTGTGCTTACTGTTACAGAGGAACAAGAGTCTATCATGGAGGAAGCGTGTCAGCGAGTAGAGAACATGGAGACATGAAATTGTGAGCTTATATCTTAAACAGCAGCAAGCACCAAGTAGAAAGAGCAAACTTGAAGTGCTGAGAGGTTTTTCATTTCAAAGACTGACAAAGTGATGTTCTTCCTCCAATAGGTAGAACTGCACCACTTAAAGCTTTTCAAATAATACCACTAAATGGAGAGAGAGTTCTCATTCAAATCACAACAGTGTCTGTCTTGATTATCAGAGCCATTGTCAAGGTTATATGGAGTTCACATTCAGGAAGTACAAAGTTCTGTTTTACTCACAGTTTTGAGCATCCACTGGGAAATTGAAACATCTGTCAAGAATAAGGGAAGAAAGTTGGATGTGGTGGCACATGCCTTTAATCCCAGCACTTGGGAGGCAGAGGCAGGCAGATCTCAATGAGTTTGAGGCCAGCCTGGTCTATAAAGCAAGACTGGCTTTATAGCAGTATGGCTAAGACTGTTACAGAGAGAAACACTTTCTCAAAAAACCAAAAATTATAAAAAAGAAAATAATACAATAAGAGAAAACGTTTCAGATATCGGGGCGATGGTGGCGCACGCCTTTAATCCCAGCACTTGGGAGGCAGAGGCAGGCGGATCTCTGTGTGTTCGAGACCAGCCTGATCTACAGAGCTAGTTCCAGGACAGGCTCCAAAGCCACAGTGAAACCCTGTCTCGGGGGAAAAAAAAGTGCATATTCTGTTACTTATTTGTAATTGAATGTCTTTCTTTTCTAGAAGGTTAAATGTGTCAAGTTAGACATTTCATTGTCTATTTTCATTCATGATATTGCTCAAAGACTTTCCATTATTGTTATTGGTATATTGTGCTACATAGAATACTTTGTTGTGGGCGTTTTCCTGTAAATATTTAATGGTACGTGTATGTGTCTGTTTGTATGGGTATACATGCATACATGTTTGTATACTTTTTTTCCATGGGTGTGGAGGTCAGAGGACAAACTCTGGTGTCTTTCCTCAGGTACCCCAGTCACTGTCCACCCTATATTTTGTAGAACAGGGTCTCTCACTGGCCTGAAACTCTCCAAGTAAGCTAAGCTGATTGTCCAACAAACCCTAGGGAGCTTTCTGTTTCCCTCTCTCAACACCATGATTCTAAGTGCCCAATATCATGCTGAAATGTTCTTGTGCATGGGCTCTGGGGATTGAACTCAGGCCCTCATGCTTGCGAAGCATGATCTTCCCACTTCCATTCTCAGCATTTGAAGATGTTTTTCAGCATTCCTGGCTTATGTATTAGCCCCTTGTTTAGTTGAAACAGCCAGAGGTGTCTCCAGACTTTTCTAAATGCCCCTTGTTGAGAATCAGTGATGTTTCTCAAAAGCTTGGTCTAAGGTAGGTATTCAGGAAATATTTATTAAAGGGATGATTCAAGTGAGAGCCATTTAGTATCATACATGTGTAGCACCTCAGCAGATCCTTCTCTCTATTAAATCTTCAATGTAAGTGCCATTTTACTCTGTTAATTAAATTAATTCAAATGTAAAAGACAGCACTCATTCATAAATTTAATGAACAAAGCAATCACATCAAGCCAAAAACAGACCGCATGTAAACAAAGCCCTCTTAGCAGCAGCCTCTAAATTCCAAGTGTCAGATCCTAAAATTTATTACAAGATTATAAAAACAATCAATAAAATAAAGTGTTTGAAATGATTTCATTAAAATGTTAATTTTGATAATCATTATACCAGTTATCTGAATTTTAACGTTAATACCCTAATGTGCTTCACAAAGAAAATCACAGCCTAAACAGAAAATATCTTCAATTAAAATGTGAAATAGAGGATAAAGTGTTGCCTTAGAGGTTAAGAATTCCTAGTGCTCTTGCAGAGGACACAGGTTCAAGTCCCAAAAATCACACAATGGCTTACAACCATCTGTAACTCCAGTTCCAGCAGATCAGACAGCCTCTTCTGATCTCCACCAAGCATGCATGAGGTGTGCATACATACATGCAGGCAAAACACTCGTTTAAAAAGAAATCTTTAAAAATGTGACGTCCGTGCAAACAAATCTGGTTTCCCTTGTGCTTCTATCAAGTCACTGATTGTATGTGAGCTGTTTAGATTGAACTTGAAAGTTGCAATGGACTTTAATCCTTTCTGTTTATAATTCAGATCTATATTCCACGGTGCAATTCCACTAGTGCTCTCCAAATTATTCTTTGAGGACAGCTTTTGGCCAAGATGTTAATGGAGTCCTGTCCTCTCTCCTAATTTTATTAGTTTTCTTCTTCTTCAACACCAATCTCCAAAAGTCCGTAATGAATGTTACAGTTGTGTTAACCCTGTCCCTGGCAATAAGGACATTACATTCCTCACAGCAACATGTTTGCCTAAGATGGTTTGGTTTTTCTGTTCGTTTGTTTGGTTTGTGTTTTGTTTGTTGTAGTGTAGGTCATAATGACAACATACTGGGGAGTCATTTTCTTGGATATTTTTCCTTGTTTGATCATAGAAATATGTGCCATTTCAAATCCATTTCGCCCCTTTGGTTGTCTATTGTTTTAAATATATACCCTTCACATTCTTAGGGGGGAAATGATTGTTCTGGTTATCTGTGACTGTCTAACAAACACACATAATGGTTTAATAAAGCCATCTATTACTCTCCTGGCTTCATAAAGTGGCTCTTCTCGTCCAGATGGTTCTCAGTGGGCTGCCTCAAGTGCGGCTGCAGTTAAATGACAGCTGTGGTAGGCCTATGGAAAGGCCTGATTGGCCAGGCGTCCACAACTGTTTCTGATCTTGGAGATCTGACATAGCTAGGACTGGCTAGGCATCTCTCTCTCTCTCTCTCTCTCTCTCTCTCTCTCTCTCTCTCTCTCTCTCCCACACTGTTTTACATGGCTAACTTCTTTAAAGCATGAAGATCACAGGGTTGTTGGACTATGCACATGGCAGCTGGCTTCTTCCAAACTGAGCATTCGAAGGTACCCATGTGGATGATACAAGGCTTCTCAAAGTCTTCCAAATAAGACCTGGAAGTTTTTTGCTATGACTGCAGGACTAGCTAAGAGTCAAGAGATAGAGACCACAGGAAGGTATGAATACCAGAGATGACTAAGGCTCATCTTTACAGCCTCTGTGTTGCTAATGGAAAAAGATAAATAGGGCAATCATCGAGTATTGGGAGAACATACTGCTTCATAAGATGCTTTGTTAAATCCTCCCGGCTTCTTCCATTGATAACTAAACTGGTGCTCTTTTGTATTGGCAATGTAACTTCTCACTCAAGAGTGAAAGTGATAATGGGAGAGACATTGTCAGAAAAATTCAGAAAATGCAAGACAATTCTATTGTACAAGAGGAGTCTTTTTAAGTTTTATTTTATTAATTTATGTAGATGAGTGTTTGGCCTATAGCATGCACTATGTACCACATGAGTGCTAAATGAATGCTGAGGCTTGATGAAGGCGCTGGATGCCGGGGACGGGGGTTACAGATGGTAATGAGCCATCATGTGGGTCCTGAGACTCAAACCTGGGCCATCTGAGAGAACGACAAATGAGCACAAGTGAACCCTTAAATCCAGCTTCTGTCTGCCTTTATTACTCATACGGATAAGGTGGCTTCATTCTTGCGTAATTTCTTCCATAGCAACCCTACAAGGTAACTGAGAATGACGAATAACCCCATTCTTCTCCTTGGATGGTATCACTGTAATGGCAGACTTTTGACTTCTGCAGCAATAAGTAGAGATTAAATGGTTCATCTAGTCCAAGATAGAGTACAGCCTCAACTGACTGACCTTTGCTGAAAGCTCACTCATATTCTGGACATCTCCAGTCTCTCCGAGAAATGACTTCAGTACCCGTTAGGAACTGATTCCGTGGATAATTAAAATCTCTACTCAGACTGTTGCGGAGATCAACGGGATGGAGCACTAGAACCCGTTCCAAGTTGAGTTCTGTGCTGACTTTTCTGAGAGTGGCCGGTGACAACAGTACTTCCTCCAGCTTTGTCAGTGACTGATTAGGCTGATACTGCCCTATGATTGGGTATTTGGTCAATAGCTTCTTCTTGTTTATTTCCCATGTCTGAGTTGGAATAGAGAAAATAGAATCAAAGCAATAGGTTCTATTGCAAAACACCCCAGGACCAAAGAAAGCCCCTCCTCAGCCAGGTCACGGGAGAAATCCTGGTGGTTGGTTATTGTTGCCATCAACAGTGGCTGCCCACAAGCTGGGAGGGCAAGAGCTGGCATGCACTAGCTTGCAGGAAAGAATAATTTTTTTAATCCCTTTTAAGAACTCTGAAGTATGAGAAGAAGAATGCTATGTGTATACATGCTTAGCTTAGAAGGGCAAGATCAAATCTCTCTTGCTGTGTCTCACCACATTGCCTTCCAAATAACAACACTACAGAACAGTCTCTTGAGTTATTTTTAAATGTCATTTTATAATTTACAGAATCCCTTTCTTCTGCACTCCTAAATTACCTCTTTATTTGCCTTTTAAAACTTAACCTTCCAGCCTCCCCAGATTGAGTACTTCTCCTTTTAAGGTGGAAAGTCCAATTGTTTACTTGTCTGAATTTAATTGTTTTAAAGAAAGACATTTAAATTTTCATAAACAATGTCCTTCTGCCGCTGATTTCTTTTGTTTGAGTTTTATTTCCATTCATTTTCACAATCTCTGAGGAAATCTAGGTGCAGTTAAATTCATAACAGTTTCTAAGTTGGATCAAGGGATCTAATTAGTTGGTGGAGAAGGTGCACATGTTCATATGATTACATGGTGAAGACCTAAAATAGTCTAACTATAAAATGGGAATGGCAGCTAAAGAAAGGTACCAAACTATGTTGCGCTAAGGAATTGAGAGTATCAGCTTAGCTTCATCGTTCAGAGGGAATTTAGGGATAGTGATATAGTTCAGTAGTAGAGCACCCGCCTAGCATGCCCTAGGTTTGGATTTTAGTCCGCAGTGCTAGTGGGGCTAGGTCAGAAAGACTTGGTTGTTGTTGTTGCGGAATGAGTACTGGTTTTTTAATTTTTATTGATTTTATTGAACTATACATTTTTCTCTGCATCCCTCCCTTCCTCTCCCCTCCCCTTCTACCTTCTCACATTGTCCCCATGCTCCCAATTTACTCAGGAGATCTTGTCTTTTTCTACTCAGACCCCAAAAGACAAATATCATATGTACTCACTCATAAGTGGCTTTTAGACATAAAGCAAAGAAAAACAACCTACAATATTCACAATCCCAGAGAACCTATACAACAATGAGGACCCTAAGAGAGACATGCATGGATCTGATGTACATGGGAAGTAGAAGAAGATCAGAAAGATTTAACACAGAAAAATTGTACCTCATTAAAATGCAAGGTTCTCCTTCCCCTTGTTTGCTTACATCTGTAGAATGATGTCCAATGAAACTGAGCAAGCATATGATTGTGCTCGGTGTCCAAAGCAGGTTCAAGGGACCCTCCATCAAGAAAGGCTGACACAAGGCTTCTGTGAAAGAAATGAAAACATAGGACCTGAGAGTAAATTTGGAAAAGGTAATCTAGGAGTGTTAGACTTAATTTTCCCCTGTCAGTCAACACTATGATTTAGGAAGTCAAATGATTTGTTTTCTCATTTTTAGAACTTTATATATAAGCACCATATCTACATCACTTTCACCCCTCCCTAGCCCATTAATCCCCTCCCGTGTGTCCTACATTCATAGTCTTTTGTTTAATTGTTATTATTTTATACACACACACACACACACACACGCACACTTATATTCAATCTCAGCTCAGTTAGTGTTGTCAGTATGTCCACATGTCCAGAGCTAACCACTTGATGCATCCTATGCAGGAGTTTGTTCCCCACTGCAACCAGTTCACCCTTTCTCAGCAGCTATTGGTCCATGGAGCTCTTCATCTAGGGCTTGGACTATGTGGAATCTCCCCTGCCCACATTGACAGGCCAACATTTTAACAAATGCTGATGTAAAAAAAAAATATTGGCTCTGAACTTAAAATTACTTCTCAAAAGTAGAAATTTTACTTGGAATTTATTATGAAATACTTCTCTAAATTTGCTTCTGCCTAGATGTTTAAAAGCCTCAAGTTATTTTAGGCCTTCCTAAAAAGAGGTTATCTTCTTGCTTGAATGTTTGCTCTTCTATTCCTGATTCTATCTTTCTGCTAAAGCAATTTTAAAGTGCCTTACATTTTGCCCTAGGATTGTATGATTGGGAATACTAAGGAACACAAAATAGTATGAAGTTCATTTTCCTTCCTGGCAGGTTCTAATTAAATAATGCCTAGATGAGAGGAAACACAAGAGAAGCATATCTCCTACCTTAATGACAAATATCATTTAGAATACTTTGCTTCAATTTAGATAACTTCTTGCCCTAATTTGTAAAATTGAAAATCAATCTAAGTTATGTTTTAGGCAAATTATAGAACATTACAACAAGCAAGACAATTTTAAACAACAATGAACACAGTTTTTAATGTTTCCTATTGTCAGATTTACAAGGTATAAAGATCAATACTTCTTCTAGTAGTTGGCAGGAAAATAAACCCATATATGGGGAAGCCATGAATAGAAACCACTTTTGAGACACTTAAGTTTGGTGGTTAGGGTTGCCAACTTGCCAGAATCTAGAACCATCTGAGAGAAGGGTCTTTGGGCCTGCCTATGAGCATCATCTTGATTGTATTAATTCAAGTGAAAAGACTTAACCAGTGTGGGTAGCACCATTCCATGGCCGGAATCCTGGACCAAATAACTGGAGGGAAAAAAAAAAACAGAGTATTAACATGCTTCATTGCTCTCTGCTTTCCTACTGTGATGCCATGTGACCAGTCACTTCAAGCTTCTGTCTGCTATTTTCTCTTCCCTGCCACAATGGACTGGGTCTGTGCACTTGAGGTGTGATGCATAATAAATTCTTGTTCCCCTCGGCATGATAATTTGAATGGGATGTCCCCCTGAGTTATCTGTACTTGAAGACTTAGTCCCTGATTGCACTGTTTCAGCAGTTTGGGACTTCCTGGAGAAAGTATGTCATTGAAGACTCATGCCGTTTGAACTTTACTCTCTTTGTTTCCTACTTGTGGTTCTAGATGTGAGGTAGCCATGCCTGCCCCTTGCTGCCATGTCCCCCTGTCATTATGAGCACTTTGACCAACTTTGGTTTTGCTTTGTTTTTTGAGACAGGGTTTCTCTATGCATCATTGGCTGTACTGGAACTCACTCTATAGACCAGTCTGACCTGAAACTCACAAAGATCTGCCTGCCTCTGCCTCCAGAGTGCTGAAATTAAAGACATGCATCCCCCACTGCCCGGCTGCCATTAGGAACTCTATCCCTCTGGAACCATAAACACAAATAAACTTTTTCTTCTATAAGTTGCCCTTGTCATGACATTTTGTCACAGAAACCAGAAAAGTCACTTGGTCACAGTTCCCCTTTATCAGTGTGACAGGCAGAAAGCAAGACTAGCTAAGATCCTTGCCTCTTTGTATTTGTAACTTCGTGTATTCCCCCCCCCTTTTTTTTGCATGACTGGGGTCCTTGTTTCTAACCAACAGGATATGGTAAAGGTCAAGTCACTTCCACAATTATGTTATATAAAATTGTAGCTGTCATGCCAATTGGCTCTCTTTTGCTGGCTTTGATGAAGCAAGTGCCCTGTTGAATTGATGTCTCAATCTCTTAAAATGTGAAGTAGCTTCCACAATAGGATCTTACCATGTAGTTTACATGGGCAATCAAAAGAAATAACAGTAGCCTGTCTTGTTATGGGCGTCCCTGGGGCCTCCTTTACCAATACTCGGAGAGGTAACCTGTACCTGGTCCTGGCACTAAGATTTTCATTTAATAATCTACGTCTTCTGGAAGCAGCATTGTTTGTCCATATGTGATACCTCTGTTTAAATTCCCCTAAAGAAGTACAAACTAGTGGGCAGTCATAAAGCTTCATAAAACCTTTCTCTGGGTATACTCCTTCCTCTTCTCATTCCTCCCATCTTGACTTAATTATTTAACTTCCAGTATTTTGGGGGTCTGTTTTTTCCTGTCCCATGTGTTTCTACTATCATTTTTATTCTATTTACTTGGTTTACAAGATCACAGGTTGCCCTCAGCTTCTTCATGCTTACTTCATTTTGGTCCACACTTCTGTCCCGTCATTCTCTCATCACCACTATCTGACTGAACCGTCTTCCTCCAGTATTCCCCCTCTCTAGGTCTGTTCCACGTATATTCTACTACCTCTTCTCCCTAAATACATTCTCTATACAAATGGCCCAATTCTAGGTTCCTCACTTCCATTTATCTGCCAATTTCAACACACAAAACATAAGATTTGGCTGGGCAGTGGTGGCACACACCATTAATCCCAGCACTCGGGAGGCAGAGGCAGGTGGATCTCTGTGAGTTCGAGGCCAGCCTGGTCTACAAGAGCTAGTTCCAGGACAGGCTCCAAAGCTACAGAGAAACCTTGTCTCGAAAAAAAACAAAACAAAACATAAGATCATAAGATTTGAAGAAAGAAAATTTGTGAGAAATATGTAGTGTTTGTCCTCAGGGTGCTAGATGACCTCAGTCAGTATAATTTCTTTATAGTTCCATATATTTACCTGAAAATTTAATTGCTTTTTCTTACAGTTGAGTAATATTCCATTTTGTTTCTGAATCACATTTTCGTTGACCACTCATCAGCCTATGGACATCTAGGTTGTTTCATCTCCTAGCTATTGTGAATAGAGCAGCAGCGAACATGGATGTGCAAAGTGCCTCAGTAGTAAGATAGAAAGGCGTTTGGGCTATGCCCAGGAGTACCATAGCTGGCTTACATTGTAGTTCTACTTCTCATTGTTTTGGAGAAACTTCAATACACGTTCCAGAGGTGCTACACTGGTTTACACTCCCACCAGCAGTGTGTTAAGACACCCACTCTCACCACATTTATGACAGCATGTGTTGTCATTTAGATTATGTGTTAATTGGGGTGATATGGACTCTTGAAGCAGTTTTGATCTGTGCTTCCCTGATAGCTAAGAAAACAGACCACTTTTAAAACTGTTTACTGGCCATCTGCATTTCTCCTTTTGAAAACTTTCTTTTTACACCTACCACCTGGTTTTAATTAGGATGCTTGTTTTCTTGATGTTTAATATTTTTAGCGTCTAGAATATTATACGTACCCTCTGTCAGATGTACAGCTGGAAAATATTTGCTCCCATTCTGCTTGCTACACCAACCCCCTATTAACAATTCCCTTCGCTGTGTGTGCAGACGCTTTTTTAGTATGAGATCTGCTTTGTCGGTTGTTGGTCTTATTTTCTGTGCTGTTGGAGTCCTATTTCGAAAGTTCTTACCTGTGCCTGTAAGTCAACGTGTGCTCACTGCTTTTTCCCCAAGCATTTTGGAACTATCCGGTCTTATGTTGAGGCCTGTGGTCCACTTCTGTTTAGGTTTTCTCTAGGGTGAGAGGTAAGGTTCTAGCTTCATTTTTTTCTGCATGGTAAATTCCATCTTTCCCATAACCACTTGTGAGTATCAGAAGCTCAGACACCTTGATTTAGCAAAGGAAAATCTTTTTATGATAAAATAAATATATAAAATAAAACAGAATCTAATACATCAGAATGGGACAAAATAAGCAAAAAAAAAAAAAAAGAAGGAAAAGAGCAACAAACAAGACACAAGAAACAGAAATCTACTTGTTTACCCACTCAGGAATCCCATAAAAACACTAAAGTGGAAGCTATAATATGTATACAAAGGACCTACAGGGTAAAAAGAGAAAAAATAAATAAACGATAATAAGATTATTTTTGAAAAGCAAAAATGGAAAAGCCCTGAAATAACATTATGAGACACGGAACCACCAAAGTGCCATTGAGGTCATTTTCTGTTGTTTACCAGTAGCTGGGCATGCGGCCTACCTTTAAGAGTAGTTTGTTTCTCCAGTGAGACTCCTGTGAAGACAGAAACTAAATTTTCATTTGTAAGTTGTTATCAGTTGGAGATAGCTTCCGGGTCAGGACTGGGGGCATGTGTCCATCTCTACATTCAGCTCTAGGACCCCATCTGATGCAGACCCCTGAAGGCCCTGCGCATGCTGCCTTGGGTTCTGTGTCTTTATATGTAGCATAGGAAACTCTTGATCTGACATCTGCCCTTCAGAGATAGAGACAGTAAATTTGTATCTTAAGTTACTAACTTTATCCTTTATGTTACAATACCAGAAGACAGCTAATAGAGTAGTTTTTGCTTAGTGAGTCCATTTTCTCTGAGCAACTACTGCACCAGATCTGTGAAGGGGCAGCTCCACTGACTTGAGGGAATCAAGAAAACCAGTGACACTGAGCGTTGTTTAAAAGTAAAGGAACTCTTATCTCAAATGTTATGGTGTCTCCCACTTTCATCCCTTCCACTACATCCATTGTCTCATGAGCTACACTGATCTTTTAAAACATTTTTTTCCAGACAGGGTTTCTCTGTGTAATAGCCCTAGCTGTCCTGGAACTCTCTCTCTCTCTCTCTGTGTAGACCAGGCTGGCCTCGAACTCACAGAGGTCCACCTGCCTCGGCTTCCTGAGTGCTGGGGTTAAAGGCACACACCACCACCGCCTGGCTTTCAAAACATTTTTGAGGGAGGGCATGCATGTGTGCATGCTGAAGTGCGTGTGTGATGGTCAGTGGACAGCCTTGGTGACCTGAGTCTTGTCTCTTCCTGTGTTGAACCAGAGTCCCTCTTTTTGTTTCCACTGCTACACTGTGTGTATTCCATACTAGCAATCACGCCAAATGTTGAACCACTGTTTCTAACTCCCATCGGTGTATGGGATCACGGATTTTCTTCACTGCATCTGACTTTGGTATGTGAGTTCCAGCATTGAATTCCTGCCTCCATATGAGTGCAACACATGTCTTTATCTATTTAGCCATCTCTCCAGCACCCTGCACTCTGATCTTCAGCCTTGAATCATATATTCATGTTTTTTATTACTCCTTCTTGGCTTGGAGTTCTACCTGCCTTAAGTCAATTTCTTGAAGTCAAAGAAAATCATCTATCTATTCAAGACCACATAATTAAAGATAATTTTTGGTGGGGATGTGGCAAACAGATTTCACAGGGTGCAATCACAAGGCAAAAGTGTTTTTCTATCATTGTCCATTGATAACAGCTCCACATCTTTAATTATAGCCTCAACAAAACCTTAAGATGGTCTCCAAAATGCTTTCAACAGGTTCAGAAATATCCTCTAGTCATTAGTTCATTTGTAATCACAACAATTTGCACAGTGTAATTAAAGTGTTCATTTGTGATATAGTTAAACTCCCTACTCCACGAAAGTTCTCTTTTGTCACCTTTCAAGGACTTGGAAAGCTGCAGAGCATCAGGGAACATAAACAATATTTTCTTTGTCTTTCTAGCATTCTTTTCTAGCTGTGGACACATTGGAATTGTAATAATTCTGGCCAGTGTGATGAAATCAAAGAAAGTTCTCCCTTAACTGTTACCGGTAAAAGTCAGCACTGATTTCCTCTATCCATTGCCAAGAACCATCCCTGACTCTCTTGTGCGGGTGCTTTGGCGGATGCCTAGATGAGTTCTCTGTTGAGAGGCTGCAATCGTAGCCTCCTTGGGTCAGAATGAACTCTGTTGCTATGCTGGAATGTCTCTGCTTCCACACATTGCTGCTAAGTCCTTTTCACCCTTAGAAGCAGTTACTTACTAGGAAACCCTCATAAAATGGTCCGATCCCACATTTCCACCGTACCTTCTATTAATTTCCCCAGGAACCACCTCAGTTGGAAGGGCGGACATTTCACAAATGTAGCTTCTGCCCTCTGGGTGTCTGCTGCTTTGACTCTCTCTCCCTGTTGCCTATTTGGGGTTTGGAGGAAGATATGAGATAGACCTCAAAGTGAGTTGAGAGTTAATATTACAAATTCTGGTTTCCAATGTCTCCTGTTAACACCTCACAGCACCCTCCCTTCACCTGTGGCGATGACTGGTGTATAATGGCATGGGGCCCCACTAAAGCTGTCTAAATCCATTTTAGCATCCTATAACACATGAACACATATGGCTTTGATTGTCTTTTTCTTTCTAAGAATGGGTTAAGAATCCTAAGGGATCTGAAACAGAATGGAGTTCATTCTTCCTGTCTGGCAGGTGATGATTAACTACTTACAAATGAGAGAAAACAGAGGCAAAAGCTCTTCCCTAGAATGGTGATAGATATCACACTGAGAATTTTTACATCAATTATTTTATTTCTAATGGAGCAGTGAACAAGCAGCCCTCATAAAAGACAGAGTCAAGATTGTTCAGGGATTCAGGCCATCTCTATCCTGTACTCTGGTACCCTGCCCCCTAGTTCTTCTTAGTCTCCACATCTCCTCATTCTAATGTTGGAGAAAGGAAATCTGATTGACTCATTTCAACATTCTCATATGATCACCTGGTCCCAGAGGATGAGTCCTCAGGATCCGCTGCCTACTACTGAAGTCTCTGGGAACAAATTTGGGCAAAATAGGGCATGTTGAGTAGATACGTTTGACTTGGCTGCCACACTCTGGAGTTCCAACATATTATATTTTAAATGAATGTATTTGGTTCTTAATAGACTATAAATTTAAAACTAAGTAGAATAGCATTCTGTAGTTGGTTGCTTTCTTCCCCTATTAGGTTCTTTGAAGAACCTGCTACCCAGATGCCAAATAAATACATACACACAAAGACTTATTATTACTTATGAATTTCCGGCCTTAGCTTGGCTTGTTTCTAGCCCGATTTTTTTAACTTAAATTATTCCATCTACATTTTGCCTCTGGGATTTTATCTTTTTCTGTTTCTGTATACATTTACTTCTTACTGGCTATCAGCTGTGAGGCTAGCCCCAAGTGTCCTCCTCCTCCTCCTCTTGCTCCTCTATCTCTTTTCCCAGATTTCTCCTCCTATTTCTTCTCTCTGCCTGCCAGACCTGCCTATCCTTTCTCCTGCCTGGCTATTGTCCATTCAGCTCTTTCTTAGACCAGCTAGGTGTTTTCCACAGACGAAGTAGCACAGCTTCACAGAGGTAAACAAATGGAAGATAAAGAATACAACACATCTTTGCATCATTAAACAAATGTGCCACAGCAAGAGTCAATGAAACACTTTTAAAAATATATTCTACAACAGCATTCCACTGGTTTGTTTTGTTTATATATTAGAATAGAAGAACGATTTTCAAAGCTATGTGCATATGTACAGTTTTAACTTGCAATAGTTTGATGATTTCATGCATGCCTATAACATGTTTTGGTCGAACATGTTTTCCCTTCCCAACTTCAGGTGCTCTTTACTTTTTCAGTCCTAAGAATCTACTTAGTCCTTAGTGCATAGTGTAGTGCCATCTATCGCAGTATGAGTAGCCTCCTGGGGGTGACATCCTGGAGGAAAACTGACTCTCTATCCACCTGCCAGCCATCGACTGCCAATAGCTCCTCAGGTAGGGGTGGGACTTCATGAGCACCTCGATCATCCAGACTAGGATTTTGTTCAGCTTAATCTTGTACAGGTCTTGCTCATGCAGTCACAACTACTAGGAGCTCACGTGTACAAAACCTTCTTTTGTCAGAAGACACCATTTCACTGCGGTCACCAGTCACCTCTGGCTCTTACAATCTTTCTTCCCTCTCTTCTGCAATGAATCCAGAGACTTTGGGGGGAGGGGGTTGGGGGGGGATATTCAGAGCTGAGCATTCCCCAGACTCTTCTTCTCTGCACACTGACCAATTGTGGGTCTCTGAATTAATTACCATCTACTGTGAAAAGAAGCTTCTCTAATAAGGGTTGAGAGATGCAGTGATCTATGGGGATTATTTCATTATTTGTGTGCATGCATATATGCGTGTTGTTTATATGTGTGTGGGTGCTCTTGTGTGTAAAACATATGAATATGTTGTACGTGTGTGTGTGTGTGTGTGTGTGTGTGTGTGTGTGTGTGTGGTTACTGAGCATTGAATTTAGGTCCTCTTGATTATAGAATCAACACTTTATTTGACTAAGCTGCCTACTTGGCCCTATATTGCGTTTCATCTCTAGAACATGTATTTTTGGACAAGAAGTGAAAACTAAGTTGCAGCACTTTTCTTCTCTTTGCATTGCTTCCTGCCTATTTGTTTTTTAGCTGCTATCCCCTGAAATGGACACTCCACATACTTCCAACATGTCAGCCCCACATGTTCTGTTCCAAGCATGTCAGCCCCACATGTTCTGTTTTAGAGAGCATTGTTATCTACACTTCCTTAAGAGAAAGAGGCAGGATTCTTTGAGAAATAAAATCAGGATGTACTGGCTAGGTAATAGGTTTTTTTTGTATTTTTAAATACTGAACTAACCACCACATAATCCTTTCTCATACCCACTGAAACCTTCATTATATATCGTGACTCTGCATACTGCAGTTTTGGGGTAATCTGCCAGCCCGGAAACTGAGAAATTGTGGGGGTGGTCTCGCCAATAGCATTGTGCAATCCACCTGTCAGTATCACCATCATCCTTAGTGTCCTGCTTCTTCCTTGAGTTGCAGATCTAGTTAGAGTCCCTCCTAATCCCGACAAGCCCTCACTTTGCCATCATACTTCGGCTCAAGGGACGCACACTCCTCCAGGAGTCAGTAGATCACAGTCTGACCATACAGAGGGAGTATGCTGACCCACAAAAGTGAAAGAAATGGCATTTGCAGTGGTTTCTCCAAGGCAACAGAATTCACCTTACTCATTTGACCAAAAATCACAAAACAAGTAACCCGTTGAAGCCTAAAGTAAAAATAGCTCTTTCCTCTTCAGCAAAACAGCGAATGGTTTTTACTTACAATTTAAAAGGAACAAAGAAAGAGGGAAGAGAATATTCTAAGCCATAATATGATTTTTCCTCAAGGGTTTTGGTTACTTGGAGGAAATTAAATAAACCATTCTAGTCCATTGTTCTGCTCTAGCTGTGAAGTGCTCCCTACTGTGAACACTATTTCCCAATTGTTGCCTGTCAGAAATACTTAGCAGCTCTGGTCCTGGGTATTGCATGCATTGGGTTGCACAGTGTGGGGGACAATGTTACCAGTGTTACCGTTTGAAAATAAACAACTTCCAAACGACACTTCTCTTCCATGATGTTTTCCCTGAGAACACATTTCATGCATTGATAGAATGTTTCAAAATCTCTCCCCTTAAAGAAAGCACCAGAAATTTTCCAGCAGCAGAGGAAAGTAGGCTATATGAAAATCAGAAAGGGAGAACCAATTTTGAGAGCCAAGAACAGTCTAGAGGCTGACTGAGTTTGGTGCTTTTGAAATCATTCTTCCCTTTACCGGGTCTGATTCAGACGCCCGGTTGTTTGGTCATGCAAATCAAATGGCCGATAGAATCTGCTTATGAATCTGCCGATGGGATGGTTTGCTGCAGTCAGAAAACACTTGATGGGGGGTTGCTCTGTGGTCTGAAGCCCTCTTCTGAGCTGTTTCATTCTCTCTGCCCTGGAAGCCCAAGGAATATTTGTCAACACGCTACACACATTTCTTCTCAAAAGCAAGCCGTCTCTGTTTGAGTCTGTGCTTTGTGCGCTGTGTAAATCTGTTTGTTTTTCTTCTCTCTTTCAGAAGCTGCAAAGAATCGATCCTGCTCACTGTCATCCAGCCTTACCCTGTAAGTGTTCTGTGAGCAAAAGTGCCACTCCATGTCCTTGAGCTTCTGGTCTCCTCAACCCACTCCAGGAAAGCCACCAGGATGAATAACAGTGGAGACAAGCAGCATGTGTTCACAATGCGAGCTTAAAATTCTTGATCATTTCTATTGTGTTCTGTGTTGCCAAAACCATTCATTGGCGTGGAAACTACCGCGCTTCCCTAAATATCGTCAAAGACAATCAGCTATGCAGGCCTGGGAGCACTCCACATCTGCAACTAATACAAAACCCGAGACTTTCTTGTTTGCCAGCTTCCAAGTCACAAGTCTCATGGGAATATCTAATTACAGGAAGTTGTGTGAAAGTTTTATTCTTGTCCCCAACTAATTATTTTGGTAGAGAACTGGCAAATTAAGCCTGATTCAAAGGAGGCAGGTGAGGGACACTGCTGTCAGAATTTGAGTTCAGATAGCTTGGTTAGGAGGGAGGAACTGATTATAATCACGCTCTTTTCATTTCCTGTGCTTTCTGCTTTGTTTGTTTGTTTGTTTGCGACTCAGTTGCGCACGGCTAAGGCTGCTCTAAACTTTTGAAGCAGCCAAAGGATGACCTTGAACTTCTGATCCTGCTGTCTCCTTCTCTAAGGCTGTGCTTACAGCCATTCCTCGCTACTCCCAGTTAATAAAGCATTGAAAATTGAACCCATGGCCTTGCATGGGCTCGGCAAACACTCTACCAACTGAGCTATACCATCAAACCCAAATTTTAGGATTTTTGAAACCAATTCTATGATGGTATAACCTTCGTGGTGTGCAGTTCACTCACTTTTCACGTGTGAGGCAAAGGTCTTTGCAAAGCACAGGGCAGTGCACGTTCACCACCGCAGTCCAGTTTCAGAGTATTCCACCACTCTTCTCCAATCTTGGATTCCCATTTCCAGTTACTCCCTGTGGCCACCATCCACCCCAGGCAACGGCTCATTTATCTCTTTCTACAGGCTTGTTGGCATTTACTTGTAAACGTCATACATTCAAATGATACCAAGGAAAATGCCTTTATGGCCAGCCACCTTGTTGGGCCTTTATATAGACAGGAAGAGAATCTAACCAGCATAGCTTCCGTGTTTTCTCCTCACAGAATAATATGTGTATTCTAAGGGAAGTGCGATGTTGGTTGCTGTTCTTACTCCCATCTCCCAAATTGGCATTCTTTTACCTGAATTTTCTCTTTATTTTGCAACCTCTTAAAAACACATGATCAGAACCCTTATAACTCCAGGCTAATTTCTTTTCTTGCCTTGTGTGCTGTTGTTTTAGCCCATGCGAAAAAGAGAAAGGCAAACTCAAAGGAGGCATTTGGCATTCAAGTTCAAACGGAACCTAATAGGTTAGGGTAAGGGTTTAGGGACTGGCTCTTCTGTCCAGCTGAGTATTCATGACTTGGTACAGAAGTATTCCTTACTGCCATTGAAGCCAGATTTGATAATCTCAATTGTTCTCCAGAGTCCAGGGACTTCTTTTCTACATTGACACCGAGAGTTTATCCATTCAGGAGAGAATGCCACACACACTTCTTGGCAGTAGCCACTCTTCTACTCCGTTCTTCTCGTAGCCAGTTATTGCAGAGGAATCCTCACCCTGACCTACCCTTCCTTCCTGAGATGCCGGCCAGGCTTTCCAATACTCCTATTCCCTCTGATCAGTCCAATCTTCCAGTCTTTCATGCTTCTGCCCTGATCTAAATGCTGCCAGAGGGTTTCATGGTCTGACACTGCTGACATTTGGGCTGGAGAGTTTCCTGTTTTGGGGTGGGGCCTGCATAAGAGGGGATGCTTGGGAACAACCCTAACATCTGCTCAACAGATTCGAATTGCACCCTTTCACCCAAGTTATGACAAGCAAAAATATCTGCAGATTTTGCTAAGTGTCTCTTCAAAATAAAATTGTTCTCAGCAGAGATCCACTGTACTGCTTTAACGCCCATCCTAACTGTTCCAGTATGACTTTTCCCTCCTCTGAACCATGGATGTGCATATTCTAAAGCTACTGAAATAGGTACACTGGATAGACAGAGAAGAGCAGATGGCAGAAGAGACTGTAATGATTTTACTTGTATCTTTATATTGAGATTTTTTTCCCTTCTAGTTTGCTTCTTTTAAAAAAATTTAATCTTGGTATAAGCTATATTCTCAACACTTGTGAGGCTGGGATAACAAGGTTGATGCAAATTTGAGGTCAGCATGGGCTATAACAGTGAGTTTTAGGTCAACCTGGCCTACATAGTGAGACCCTGTATCAAAACAAAATAAACAAACAAGCGAAAATCAGGGTTTAAATCGTTATAAACAAGATAGGTTAAAAATGACAACCCAGGCAAACAAGAGAAGATCTGTAGATTCTGCTTCTGTCTGAGAAAAATCTGTGAATTTTCAAGGCTATTAGAGCACTTACATTTCTTTTGGAACTGGCTCGCAAAAAATTCTGAAGATGTTTGCTTCCTGTTGAGCTCCAATGCAGTGTGTTCCATGCACCTGAGAAGCTGAGCCTTTTGCTGGACACCCTGCTGCTGCAGTTTCCTGGGTGAGCACATGGTTTCTCAGCATCAGCCACATCCCCTGCTAATAAAGCATGGCAGTCAAACTCCCAGATGGCCGATATTCATGAAGCAAGCTGGGTGTGCTAAGGAATCCACTCCTGGAGGGCATATTTTTGCGTTCTTCATGATGATGGTCAGTCAGAACATTCACAAAAGGGGACACAAAGAAACGAACAGGAAAACGGTTAGGTCCTAAAGAGACCTAGTCACTATGTATCAAGAGGAGGGTCACATGAAAGGGAACACCAAGGGAGTGGGTTCAACCTAGTAGGAGAGGAACAGAGAGACAGAAAGAGGACCTGTGGACAAGTACATTTATTGAGGGTGAGAGGAGAACACACACAGAAGTTGAGGAGAGATGGGTCTGATTGAATGTGCCTTTGATTGTAGCACCTGGGAGGGCAACCCAGGAAAATGAAAAGTTCAAGGTCAGTCTAGACAGTTCTTAGCAAGATCCAGTCAAAGAATAAGGAGTAGGGAAGAGAGGAGGAAGAAGAGAAAAAAAACTTGTAAGATGGTTGCATTAGGATTTTTAAACATCAATAGATCAAAATCAGGGGTGGATATGAAGGTGAATTTGTGGTAGGACCACCTCTTCACACTAGTGAAGTGTACCCACTTGCCTAGATTGGGTGCTCAGAGCCTGTTTGCTGGGGTGCTGACACTTCAGGAAAACAAAAGCTTTAAAATGTAGTTTGTGATCGCAAGAGCTGGCAGATAAATACACTACCTGTCTCTGTCCTTTGAACAAGGTAACTCTGGAGAATACGGTCAGCCTTGCTTCCCAGAGATTCTCAGTAGGAATAAGTTCCAGTTGCCTGTAGTGGTACTTCGTTAACAATGAAAACTTCACTGGCGTATTTCCCCTTCCTGTCTGTCTCCTTTTCCCACGTCACCTGCTCATACTTCTTAGAAGCACCTCCCGCAACTAGCTACCAGCTTATGAAACAGTAACTAAGTATCTGCTTGTGAGGATTACAAAACAAATCACTTATTAGCTATAGGTTACTCCCAGGCTACAGGTTCAAAGCCCTATTATGTAGTTACCGAAATCAGTCTTACTTGTGCTCTTTAAACTGTTTTGCTCATTTTTCCTTATTGGTTTTGGTGTGAGTCTGTTTGTGTGTGTATGCAGGTGCTCTAGAATGCCAAAGAAGGCATCAGATCCCCCTGGAACTTGACTAACAAGTCATTGTAAGCTGCTAGATGTGGGCACTGAAAAGTGAACTAGGATCTTCTGCAAAAGCAATAAGTCCTCTTAACCACTAAGCCATTTCTCCAGCCCTTTATTTGTGTGTATTTTTTTCAAGTACTGTTCTGGACATTTCTAAAGGCCTTTGGGGAATATTCACCATCCTATGGCCACCATAGCAATTAGCAAATGTGGAAAATAATGTAGAAACTGATTAGGGACGTGATAGAGTTAAAATCAACTCACAGCAGGAGAATTTCATTCTTCTAAGTGTTAATTGCTTGTCAGTTCTGCCACGTGTTATAAAATGCATCGGATTAGTGCTTATAGCTGCTGATAGCTAATTCGCCAGGATTCTGAGCTTGTACAGGGTATGTGTTTTGACTAACAGAGGGGATTATAAGTTAAAACTGTGTTCATAATTGGTTTGCACTATCCTATCCACCTGACACTCTAGCTAGCAAAGTAAGCAAGGCACCCTGTTGCCAATTCTCTTTAGATAGCCTTCTTGGGGACTTTTTGTGTTCTTAATCATCAAAAAGTCGTTTTAAAGGTTTGAGGTATTTTGATTCCTTTTGTTTTGTTAATGGATGTTTTGCCTGTGTGTCTGTATTGCACATGTGTGCATGCAGTGCTCACGGAGGCCAAAAGAGGGCATCAGATCTTCTGGAACTGGAGTTAGAGATGGTTTTTAGCTGCCATGTGAGTGCTGAGAATTGAACCTATTTTCTCTGGAAGAACAGTTACTGATCTTAAGGGTTGAGCCATCTCTACCGCTCTTAAAAAGCCATTTTAATGACTTCAGAATTCTATTTTGATCATCTCAGATTCCCATGTTAGTCAGTAATACATGGGTTAATATAGTAATGAGAGACTAGCCAGGGTATCCATAGTAAAGTTACAAAGAAAAGAGAAGCATCTCCAGCATGACACATCCTGCTCTCTCTAGACATTTACTTTATAAACTACATTAGTTACTTTCCATAGAACTGTACCTTAGTTCTGTTTCTATTGCTGCCATGAAAACCACAACCAAAGGAAACTTGGGAAGGGAAGTATTTATTTCACCTTATACTTCCACATCACAGTCCATCACTGAGAGAAGTCAGGGCACAAACTCAAACAAGGCAGAAACCTGGAGACAGGAACTGAAACAGAAGCCGTAGATAGATGAACGTTGCTTACTGATTTCCTCTTTCATGGCCTTTTCAGCCTGCTTTTCTCATACAACCCAGAACCACTAGGGATGACACCACCCACAGTGGGCTGGGCCCTCCCATGTCAGTCATTAATGAGGGAAATAGACCGTGGGCAATCTGGTGGAGACATTGTCTCAATCTAGGCTCCTCTTCCCTGACAACTTAGCTTCTATCAAGTTGACAGAAACCTGATCTGGACAAGGTATCTGCGAGACAAGTTAAAGGATGAAAGGTTGAAATGTTTGGCTCACAGTTGCAGAGGTTGCTGACGGCCCATGGTGAAACAAAGTATCATGGCGTGGCAGTGTGTCAGAGGAGGAAACTCTTCACCTCATAGCAAACAGGAAACAGACAGAGAGGAGAGGGCCCAGAAACCAGGTCAAACCTTTGAGAGGCACACGCCCAGTGTATTAGATACTGTTGTTGAGATCAAAGCAACTGAAGAAGGGTTTGTCTCGTCTCCCAGTCTGAAAATACAGACCATCATGGTGTCAGGAGCTTGAGACAACTGATCTCATTGTATCCCCAAACAGGAAGTAGAGCGAGGAAAGCCGGTGCCCAACTCACTTTCATCTCTGCTTCTTTGTATTCAGTTCAAGACCACAATTCATGGCAATCATATTCAGGTGGGCCTTTACGCCTTGGTGAACCTAATCTAGGTAATCATTTGCTCAGGCTCTGAGGTTTGTCTCTTAGGTGACTCCAGAGCCTGTCAAATTAACAAGCAATATTAAGCATCATACCCAGTGACCCATTTCCTCCACCTAGCTCCTAAGTTCCTTTCACCTCCTAAAGCAGCACCACTAGTTAGGGACACATGTTCAAGGCATGAACCTATGGGGAAATTTTCATATTCAAACCATCACTTAGACAAATAACTCCAGGTTTTCAATGAACCTGATTAACATCACTCTATTTCTAAAATCATATCAAATATCCACATCTCAAAAGTCAGCTCTGATATACTTTTTTACTGAAGTAAAGAATTATGTAGAACATTCTAGAAAAATACAGTAAATCGTTAAATAGAATACCCAGAATGCAATAGAGAAGTCAAATTTGAAAATATGGTTGCATGAGTTGAACATTTTATTGCCAAATAATGCTAGAGCAATCATGCGTTCTTTGTGACATCTCAGCCTATGACTCAGGTCTGCTCTGGTATCTTCATTACAGACACTTCACTTGTGCTAAACTCATTGAGTCAATGTAAACACTGCCACTCAGAATCGTTAAGGGAGAATAATGTTTTCCTTCAGCTAAAAAATGGCACATCAAAAGCAAATGAACTCACCACTGTATGATTTGCTCGTTAATCATCACTCCACTTGGCCTATAATTACACAGACACTATGAGAACATACATTGTCACATCGCTCCAGCATCCCAGTGTGACTTCTAAAACGCACACAGAGCTTACCAAACACAGGCATCTTTTGAGGAGCACTCATTCAGAGTCCTTTTGGAGGATTTAAAAAAAAAAAAAAGAGAGAGAGAGAACATCCATTCTCTTTTAAATGGCTTATGTAAGTGTCTGAATTGAAGCTTCATCATCATCCATCTGACAAGTCTTCTAAGATACTGCTCACAATTCAGATAGCTTCAGAAAGCTGTGCAGGGGAGTGTTGGAAATAACATCACCTAGCATAGTTCTGCAAACCCGTAATTCCAGTGCCAGGAAGGGTGAGTCAGAAGGATTATAAGCCAAGGTTACCCTGAACTACTTTTCCAATTCCAAGCCCCAGGAATTTATAACCAAACCCTGTCTCAAAAATAAACAAAAAATAGTATTCTCCTAATATTAAGACAAAAATCTCTGCCCCCGAACATTTATATTAGTCATTGGATATTCCTAACAATGGTTTCATATTATGATATGCATAAAAATTATGCATATGTTATGTATTTATGTGCATAACATAAAGTGTGCCATTTTTTAATTTATGTATTTATTAAGGATTTCTGCCTCCTCCCCGCAACCGCTTCCCATTTCCCTCCCCCTCCCCCGATCAAGTCCCCCTCCCTCATCTGCTCGAAGAGCAATCAGGGTTCCCTGACCTGTGGGAAGTCCAAGGACCACCCACCTCCATCCAGGTCTAGTAAGGTGAGCATCCAAACTGCCTAGGCTCCCCCAAAGCCAGTATGTGCAGTAGGATCAAAAACCCACTGCGATTGTTCTTGAGTTCTCAGTAGTCCTCATTGTCCGCTATGTTTAGCTAGTCCGGATTTATCTCATGCTTTTTCAGACACTGAGACAAAGGTCTTTTTCTCTCCTGCTTCAGCACCAGGATTTCAGGAAATGTTCAAGGATCATCCATTGACTTATTTATTTATTTCTGTCTTGACTTCTTTTCTTTGAAATTTCCCTGGAAGTCTTCTCAACAAATGGACAATGGTTTTCAGATGTTACTGGGCCCCGGATGCATGCCTAGGATCACACAGGACCTCCAGGAGGACTTTGTCTTTGCAGATTGTATCTGCAAAGACAAAGTGTGCCATTTTAACTGTGCAGTTCAGTGATATTAAGTACAGCTGTGATGCATTAAGCATCACTATTATCTCATTGTAAAACCTCATCACTCATAGGGAAAATCCCGTATCTATTAAACATTTATTCCTCCTTTTCCTTCTGCCCCTGTTCCAACATTTCTGACTTTTTTTCCATTCTGGCTGTTTCACGTAAATATAATTATACTATATTTGATCTTTTCTGTCTGATTTTATTTATACCATGTTTTCAAGACTATAGCATCAATCAATATTCTCTTGTATGGACATACCACATATTATATACCATTTCATCATGTTGGGGTTTCTTTATTTAATCGATTTCCAGAATATGCGCATTTGGCAAGGTTGGGAGTCCTTTAAATTCTTTGTTGTTTTTGTTTAAAAAGAGAAGTATGGGTTATGATCATTAGTTTGGGGGCCACGAAATTAACATTATATCCATCATATTAAGCCTTTATGTAGATTCAAGGGTCAGTTACTAGAATGTGTTGTGCAAAAGCCTCAATGCCTGGAGAATAAGGAGTGTGGTCATCAATCTGTATGGTAGGCAATAGTCAATATTTGACCATTTTAGTTTATGAACCAGAAATCATCTGATTTTCTGCTAAATTCAATAGAGAATGAAGGTTGTTTTCATTTTGTTTTGTTTGTTTGTTTTCTGAGACAGGGTTTCTCTGTGTAACAGCTCTGACTGTCCTGGATCTAACTCTGTAGACAAGACTGGCCTTGAACTCACAGAAATCTGCCTGCCTCTGCCTCCTGAGTGCTGGGATTAAAGGCTGTCTGACTTGTTTTTGTTTTTTAACTAGTGATGCTATCAATAGATGGGAGTTCAACTGTCTTTAAGCTTCGCTAAAATTACATAAGGATTATTTTCAGATGGATTGACTTGAGCAAGGCCAGGCAGCAAGGACTCCCCTTTGTCCCGGCACCCTTTTAAACAATGTTCCGATTGCTCTTATGGATTCTAAGAAGGCTCTGTGCCATTCAGTCCTCAATTCCAAGAAAAACAGGGAAGAATCACAAAATACAAAACACTTGTAAGATAAGGCAGACCTTGTAAATCAGAGTCTCCTCCCACTCTGCCCATTAAGATCCAAGATCACAGATACCAGTAGGAGACTGAAAGTCAGGCCTTCAGTAGAGACCTGAAGCAAAGAGTTTTAAGGCACTTCCCACTTCTGAATTGTGTTCAGAGCTCTGCATTCAGACAAAGTTTAAAATCCTTGGAATTGTACTTAGTAAGAACATGGATCTGGTCACTAAATCAAGATTATTAATTTGCAGTCATGACAATGTTTCAATCACACCCAAAATTTGCAGTTTGTCCTTGAATCATGCATGCACTGATTTAGCAACAATGTTGTGTATACCTTTGAGGATAAAGATGAAAAAACCAATGTCACAAAGTTTGTGTTAGCATGCCACTAATCAGATAAAAATCTTTCCATTTCCTCTAGTCTCCCAAATCAGCATTTATTAGTGCTGCAAAGAAGGCAAAATTGAAGTCCAACCCCGTCAAAGTGCGCTTTTCTGAAGAGGTCATCATCAATGGCCAAGTGTCGGTAAGTTCACAACTATCTGTGTGGCTATGCAGAGAACCACTGAGGCAGAGACTCTGTACTCTAGTGAAGCCAATAATGTTAGTAGAATGCTCATTCTGGGCCTGGTTCTTGTTTTTCATGGGGGTGTCAAATCTTAACTGCAAAGGACTTGACTCACCACTGAAGTATGATTAATAAAAACTCAAAGACAGAAATTGGG
The DNA here is from genome assembly GCF_018167655.1 of Microtus oregoni. Taxonomy (NCBI): domain Eukaryota; kingdom Metazoa; phylum Chordata; class Mammalia; order Rodentia; family Cricetidae; genus Microtus; species Microtus oregoni. Next base: position 1,565,021 of record NW_024544756.1, read on the forward strand.
ATTCACCCTGCAGGTCAGAAAAGCAAAGCACCTAGCCACTGGCTCTTACCTCAACCTCAGTTCAAAATGGCAATTCTGCCTCCTGGAATCTCAGAATGAGACTGAGCCTGAGAACTGTCTTCTCCTGTTTTATAATCCTCTCTAGGTTTGGGATTAAAGGCATGCACCGCCCAGATTCTATGGCAAACTAGTGTGGCTACTGGGATTAAAATTGTGTGTCACCACTGCCTGGTCTATAAGGCTAACCGGGGGGGGGGGGCTGTTTTACACTCTGATCTTCAGGCAAGCTTTATTTATTTATTAAAATGAAATGTCACTACAGCCACCACCTCACTGTCATCAGAGCTAACACAACCAGTGATTCTGGTGATACTGGATGTCTTAGAGTCTCACTACTTTGGTCTGGGAGCACTAAGGTTGCCTTATTTACATTATGTAAAATAAGCGTCCTTTGAAATTTCCACTACATTGTGCCAATTAACTGCTTCCACAGAATAGCCTTTTATGTATTTTGTGAAAAGATTTATGTCTTCCTTGAGTTGCATGGTGTGTGTATGTATGAAAGTCATTGAAAGAACAGATTTTGTATATAGAGCAACAACTGAAGAATGATCCCCCAGGTCAATACAAATAGGTCTTCATGAAAAGAATGGCTTCATAATCTTCTACGTGGATAATGCCAACATCAAGAGGATACTTCATTTTCTACACTTTCTGAAGACAGGAGAAGGGTTCTATTTCATTTTCATTTTTGTTTTAGGTTTTAGGAAGGTTTTCCCAAGGGTACTACTAGTTTGGGGGCCTTGGAAATTTCAAATTTTTATTGTTGATAGTTGTTGGCTGCTTTTGATGTTGTGTAAATGAATCCCAAAGGATAGACCGTCATTTGGGATCAGTTTGCTGTGGATCACACACTCTTTCCTGAAGTTAGCCCTGGATCTGGATTGGAAACTGTGGACATGTGTCTACAAGCTTTGAGCAAGGCACTTGTGAGTCTTCTTATCACCAGTTCTACCTAAGGCTGTCCAACTTGGAGAGCAGCAAATTGAAATACATGATAATTCTCTTTCAGCTATGATAAATTACCAAGGCTAAACCACTTAATGGGGGAAGGATCCTCACAGTTGCAAAGATTCGTCCCCTGTGGTGAGGCAGAATATCACAGCAGCAAGAGATTGTAGCGGAGGCTACTCAGCTCAAAACATCCAGGAAGTCGAGACAAATTGAGCTAGAGATAGATAAGGAGAGGAAATAAAGACAGGTAAAATAAGAAGGAGAGAAGGAAAATCTATGCACAAAGAGGGTCTGAGACTTCCTTCCCTGTTATTGCATCTGGGCTCAACCTATTTAATGACATCCCCTTTATTCAGGCAGGTCTTCTCTGTCAATCATCTTTGAAAAGTCCTCCCCGAGACATGCTTTACTAATCTCCTAGTTGGTGATCAATCAAAACTAATTGATAAAAAATTAAGGATCGTGGCTGGTCAATCTGGCAAACTGTTGGGCCATTTTGGGTGAAAGGTCTGAGGCTGTGGTTGTTATCCTGGGCACAGTTTATACTGCCCTGTAAACTTGATGTGCTCTGCTCGCTGCAATGGATCTCCCTTAATCTAGGCACACTGTTACCACGTGTCACCAACACAGAACTCTGTCCCAGTGGAGGAGCAGAAGATTCCAGGCATAGAAAAAAAATAAGTGCATCACATCAAAAATTCATAAGAAACTTACCTTTCCACACCAGGGCTTCTCAGCATGTGACTGGGCATCTAATGAGAAAATAATGTTCTAGAAGCTTCTGTGACAGTGTCATTTCAACCCCATTTATAACAGGGCTCCTGCGAGGCAGCTGGAATGTGAGGGCATTGTTGCAGGGCCAGTGGTCTCCTGCAGCCTCTGCTGCCTTGTCACGATTCTATAGAGGTAGGCCCTTCAGTTGCATATCTAACCCGAGGTTCATGAAAACTCATCCTTTCTAATCTGCTCTTTTCAGTCACAAGGTGCCTAGTCTTCTGATTTAAAACTAGGCTTACTCAGTGAAGCAGGCAGCAAGAAGGTCACAGCGGAAAGTCATGGCAATAGAAATGAGAAGACATTCAGAGAAAGAAATGAACAGGGAAAACCAAGGGACCAGTTAATGACTTCTACAGGGATCGAGTCTGCTCAGACTGTAAAACACCTAGAAACATCTGTGCATCTGGTCTTCAGTTCCTCCATCTGGAAGCCAAAGGACATATGGCTTTGCTATTTCTGAGTCCTCCCCCAACCCCCCCCCCATGACTCTGTGACACCAAATACATGTGTATAACCCAGTGTCCTCCAAGGACGCATTAATCTTACAGGAAGACATCTCCTTTTCTCCTTAATCTATCTCATTGTTTCGCATGATTTCCAATTAAAGAAGGATCCGAAGGAATGCGTTTCTCAGGTTCACTCTTGGTCATATTTCAAATTGGCATGCCGTTTGAGTTATTTCTAGAGTATATTATGAGCTGTTCATTATCGCTTAGACTTAGCACTTCACTTCTTTTTTTGTGGCACTGGGAATGAAATGCAGAGCCCTCCTACATGCCAGGTTTGCTCGTTAGTTTTCGTCAACTTGGTATCAACCAGAGTCACCTGGGATGAGGGAAAGTTAGTTGAGGAACTGTCTGCATCAGGTTGGCCTGTGGGCCTGTTTCCAGAGTGTTCTTGGATTGCTAATTGGTGGAGGAGGGCCCAGGGCACTGTGAGCGGTGCCATCCCTAGGCAGGTAGTCATGAGTTGCATAAGAAAGGCAACTGAAGGGCAGCCTGGAACAAAATGAGTAAGCAGTATTCCTCGATGATCTCTGCTTCGATCCCTGCCTCCCGGTCCTACCTTGAATTCCTGCCCTAGCTTCCTCCAATGATGAGCTGTAGCTTGTGAGCTATAATAAATCCTCTGCTCTCCGAGTGGTTTTTAGTCACAGTGTGCTATCACAGCAACAAAAAAGCTAACTAGGACATCGGGCAAGTGCTAGACCACAGAGCTGAAAGCCTTGACCCTGTGTTTTTCTCTTTTAGAACACTAGTTCACCTCTTACGTTTCCCTTTTGAGTTGAAAAACATTCCTAAATGGGTTACAAAGAGTTTCAAAAAATAACTTTACCCTTGAGCTCCTTCAGGCTTGTGACTGATTTGCATGACAGCCACCAGAGACCAGCAGTCTCCTGTCACACAGCGCCATTGATGGTCTTCATTTTGTTCATTTAATCCTGATCCACAAAAGTCAGGACTTGTGCTCACAAACACAGATGGTTGACTACAAAGGAATTATGCCTGTAATAATGTTTTCCATTGGGAGTCTTGCTTTGTAAAAAACTGCATCTGATTTTTCTGAAAGGCAAAATGTCTTTTGTTAGATTGTTCTGAGTTATTTGTAGCTGGAAAACAATATTGCTATGAACACCGCAGTTCAGATACCACCAAAGGGATACCTAATTGGTCTTTGAGCATTTGGTTACTTATCCTTTATTTTATTGTGATAAGAATAAACAATAGACATATGTCGCTGGTGCCCAGAGTAAAATTCTAATTTGACTGACCTTCACATCTACCATTCCTCTTTTCTGTTGTTAAACAGGAAACTGTTAAAGACAATTCACTTCTCTTTATGCCAAATGTTTTGAAAGTCTATTTGGAAAATGGGCAGACCAAATCCTTTCGCTTTGACTGCAGCACCTCCATCAAGGTAAGATGACATTCGAACCTCTGGGCCTGTACTCAATATGTGAGATCAAACCAAGACAGAGTGCAGAAAAAGAAAAGGCTCTGAGCTTTTTGTCACTATTGGTGCTGCAAACACTATAACATGCTGTCTATGAAGAAACACCAGGGCTAGTGATTTTAATGCAACTCCAGATTAATTAAAATAGCATGACTGTCACCAAGAAGGTTTGGCACCCTACCCAAAGCCAACAGGATTTCCCAGCAATTTCAGCCACCAAGAAGATTAGGATGTTAACTATTGATTAAACATCTGTCACTTTTGATGTCCAGCAAAATCAATGGGTATAATAATTTAAAGATAACATTTACTTTTGATTGCTTTAACCAATTGCTGGAGAATGCTACATAACAAGTTGGACCTGAGTTTACTTCTCAGGAGGAGGTTAAAGGAAGAGCCACCAAGCAGTCTCATGATTTCTGAGCCACGGGTGAGTTTTACATAATAGGTTTCGTAGCAAAGCATATGGGTCTCCCCCCATGCTTTTTTCCTAGAAAAGAAAAGTGCACATTCTCCTCTTTTTCTTATTGTACAAAAGTATGTTCAGAAATTGATTGCTCCCTAATGTCTCATCAGCCTAAAATAGACTTTCTTCAAATGGCACAGTCAGAAAGACTTTATGGAGGTAAAAATGTACCTAGCGATGATCTGTACCATAATCTAGCAAGAGACTATCAAGTCTGTGTTTAAAATGTCTATCAATAGTCAACCATTAATTCTCTGCGTTTGAAAGGCCTCAGAGTAGATCTCACCTGTGCAAACGGTTCTACAAAGCCTACTTGCTGTGCCTTCTTATTTTCATAATACCAGCAAGCAGCTGGAGTTAAATTGCCTTAAATACATGGTGATTCAGTAGGCAGTAGAAGGCACAATATTAGTAGAGGGTGTAGGAACACTAAGTCATCCTTAATTGCCCCAGATGAAATACTAGTTCCTTCATCTAAGACTGCTACTTTGAAATGGTGGATGGCTGATAAAATATTTTTCCTTCTTTTCCTACTCAATACCAACATAGTTGATCTAATAATCAATCACCTAAAAGGAGAATCAGAAAATTCTTTCTGTAAAGAATTTGGGCTTTGGGGTCATCTGTTGTCTGTGGGGATTTTTGGATTATTTGTTGCACCAGGAAAACAGCCACAGGGAGGAGGTATTGGAAGGACCTCAGGATCGCCTTTTAGGATCTTCTTGAAGAACACTGAGAACTCGACCATTGGTCCTCTCACATTCTAGTTCATTATAGAAGTGGGTAAGAAGCTGGATTCAACAAGGGACATTAGCCCATAGGACAGCTTCCAGAGTCTCCTTCCTATGGACAGCTACAGGCAGTGTTATAGTCTCCCAGAAATAATGTAACAATATACACAGAGTATTATTAAGAAAACTTCCCTTTGTCTTGGTGTCCAGAATTTTTTTATTAGAGGTTGGTCACATAGACACAACTGCATGGCTGGACTTAGGAATTCGCCCCTCTAGAGGTCAAGTTGATATTGCATGACACAAGACTTGTTGTGGACTACTGTTTAGCAAAGACTGTATGCTGTAGTCCAATCCTTTAGAGACAGAATAATGACTCCTGCCCAACAGACCACTGAAGAGCAAAAAGGTCCTTTCCTGCGAGTGACACAGCAGAGCCACACCTTGCTTTAGGTAGTGCTAATTCATTCCTGCATACACTTTGCATGAGCAAGTGAGGATGCCCAGTTGGACCCATGGGCTGTTGTTTGCAGACCCTAGAACGCATGCACAGAAATACATGACTATGAATCTCTCTGGCCTTTTGGGCTCATTCTTTGTTCTCAACTGTTCAGCTCCTTGCTGTTATACCTTCTAGCTCACTTGACGCATGATAAGACTTGAGTACATTTCTTACCAGAAACCAGTCTAAACCGAAGAACAGTTCTGCTGTTATTCCTTTTAACTTCCTTATCACAGCAACCCACACTAGTCTGAGTTTTATTTCCTGGTGGATTACAGGTGACAATGAAGAGACCAGGCGCAGTGTAAAGAGTTCCCATCAAATTCAAGCTATCTTATCTTGTACCTAACAGCCCTATTAGCACGACAGTCACTGGTTGGTGGGCATAAAATGGAAAGAGCAGCTCAGTGATGAAAGGAAGTTGACAACTGCTGAATACATTTTGCCAGAACTCTCCTTACAGAGTTAGATAATAGGGCACAACTACCAGGGTCATTTTCCATGCCCCCCACTGGTTTACGAAAAATGTCACATAGAGTTCACGCAGCCTTCCAAAACCTGGGTTGTGTTTCTCTTTCCTGGATTTTGTGCAAATATATATATATATATATATATATATATATATATATATATATATATATATATCAGGAAATATTTTAGATCACATTCAACACAATCAAGGAATTTGGGTTGAACAGTTATTCTTTGGGGGTATGTATGTGTAGGTAGGGTTGGCTTTTGTGGATTTTGTCTTAATAAAGCCTGAAGAAATGACAAAGGAACATAAAGTAGACTCAAATAGCAAAACAGTCCATCAAAAACCAACTTTATAGATGGGAAGGGTTTTTTTTTTTCCTTAGCAACCAATTATTGCGGTTTTGGAATAGATGACTCTGTTGTGACTGTCCTGGGCATTGCTAAAACAGCATCCCACTCTCTACCTACCCAATCCCATGACAATTCCAACCCTGCTGTGACAACCTAAGGATGTCTCCCCAAAATGTCCAAATGTTGTTCCAGGACACCGTTTCCTCCCATTAAGAAGACTTGTTCTACAAGACTTTGGTATTTGACTAAAAATTACCCTAAAGAGTGATAATTTGCTAGTCTCGAATCTATGAGCCAATGAAAGGCTGAGCAGACTAGCTGCGCCTTGCAGTTACAGTCTTTCCTTGTTTACTCAACACATTCTGACTCTAAATGTTTAATCCTATGAAGTATTACAGACATAGCTTGCTCATTTCACCTTCCCCAGGGATGTAAAATAAACTGCTACGGCAGGGCTCTCTGTGCAAATGGTGTTATAATAAATGCTTTGTAAGTATGAACTCGTTTGATTCCCATATCAATCCCAAGGCAGGCATTATTTTCACTTCCAGTTTACAGGTAGGGAAACTGAGATACTGAGAGGTTGAATAACTTCTCAGTGCTGGGACGTTTTTAAGCATGAGGACTGGAATTAGAGCCCAGACATTCTCAGAAGCTTCATTACTACCATGGTGCTCTTTCAGAACAACAGGCGCAGGCCGACATACTATCTGGGAACAGGACAAAAATGGTGGATATTTCAGGCCTCACAGGTTCAACTCTGTTCATGAAGTGTATGGACAATAAAGCAACCGTGACAATAAAGAGATGGGTTGACTGAGTCCCGATAAAACTTTATTTATCAAAATGGTTGGCGGGCTAGATTTGACATGCAGGCCATACTTACCAGGTCCCTGATATAGAACACTTTCAGTGTTGGTTTAACTGTGTCCTCACTGAGAAAAAGGGAGACGTAGACTAGACCTCTATCTGTTAAAAAAAAAAAAAACCTTTCTAATCTAAACCCTTACACAGGGACTGCAGAGATGGCTCAGCAGTTAAGAGCACTGGCTGCTCTTCTAGAGGATTCAGCTTTGATTCCTGTCATGATAGCTCACAACTGCCCGTAACTCTAATTCCAGGCCTTCTTCTAGCCTCCCTGGGCACCAAACATGCGATGCTACACACAGCACACATGCAGGCAGAACACCCAAACACATTTTGAAAGAAAGAAAGAAAGAAAGAAAGAAAGAAAGAAGGAAGGAAGGAAGGAAGGAAGGAAGGAAGGAAGGAAGGAAGGAAGGAAGGAAGGAAGGAAGGAAGGAAGGAAGGAAGGAAGGAAGGAAAAGAAACTTATATGATCACCAAGCTCCTTTTCCAGCTTACCTCTCAGTATTGAACTCCACAGGAAGTTTGGGTGGTGCTGGAAGTTAGAAAGGGCCAAGAAAAAGAGTCTCGATTCTGTGCTTTTCACTCTTAATGCTATTTGATTTCAGTACCATTTGACGGTATTTCATTACGGAATGTAAAGCCTACATTGATGTAAAACTTTCTGGTCACGATAGTCTCTAAAAACTAAAAAGGACAGTGTTGATTTTGATCTCTCCCTGTCACTGTTTGCTCTGTAAGGATGTCATCTTAACCCTGCAAGAGAAGCTGTCTATCAAAGGCATTGAACACTTCTCCCTCATGCTGGAGCAGAGGACCGAAGGGGCTGGAACCAAGCTGCTGTTGCTTCATGAGCAGGAGACGCTCACCCAGGTCTGTGGAGTAACCCCAAGAATGATAATGCCGATGGGAGCAGAGCCTGTGGTACCTCCGAAGGCCCTTTCTCCAGCCCTCTCATTGTAGCGTCTCTATTCCCCGGGTCCTCTCTGAAGGAAGCACCACCTTTAGCATGTCTCAGACACCTCAAGGAGACATCCTCCTTTTATTGCCAATCTGTCATAGACTTTCAGTAGTTCTCCAGATTTGTCATTCAGAGGTTAGGCAGCTACTGGAATGTAGCTCTGCAGAGTGACATTTTATGTTTCTGCAGTGGTTTCTCTGCTTGTTTTGATCATTAAAAGCAAAACTGTTCACAAATGTATGTAAATGAAGACAGAGTCATCTATGTAGTCCTCTGCTCTGGGTGCATACTCGTGACTATTTTTGGGAGCCTACAATCACTGCCCCAGTCACGCCCACTATAAATATGGGATCTACTGATGTGTCCCAATTCCTGGTTCCAAAGGTGACACCCCATCTGTTCTCTGGGGAGACAAGCTGAGTGCTTACAGCTGCATCAAACATAACACCTTCACTTGTCTCAACTTGAAACAAGCTGAGCATCTTGCTCAAGTGTCTAAGTATCCACTCTTGCATAGGAAAGTTCAATGAAGAGATAACTCTAGAAAGAGGAGGTGGGGGGACATGATCAGCTGAAGCAGCCAGATACCACCAAGGGATGAAATGACAGGAAGCATTGCCCTGCTAAAGTGCTTCTTATTTGGTGCATAATTAAAAGCTAATATCTGTAATGGGTTGGAGGGATGTCTCAGCAGTTAAGAACATGTACTGTTCTTCTTGAAAACCTGAGTTCAATTCCCAGAACCCACATCAGGTGGCTCACAGTGGCCTAGAACATCAGCTCCAGATCTGACACCTCCGGCTTCTTTGGGTACCTGCGGCTCACATAATTAAAACTGAAAATAATTCTTTAAACAAAAATCAACACCTCACATTTTGCACATCAATTCCCTCAAGTAGCCCTATTTTGACAGAATCCCAACAGGATGTGACGGACTGGGAAAGTTGCAAGGCATGTTGATTGCCACTTCTGTATCTAATTTGACCTATAATCAAGTTTAAATCTACATAGCCATATTTAAAATCACTTGCAAAATAAACCACAACAAAGCTTATTTTATGCAGTGTCATAGGCGAACCATCACTTCTATTCAGAACCTCTCAAGTGAAAGCTCATTGTGTATCCAAGTTCCTCTGGAAATAGAACCTTAGCCAAACACTTGAATGTGCGGAAGTTCCCTGAGAGATTATGATCAATACTGGGAGAGGGGTGGAAAATAGGAATTGGGCAAATTGGGAACCAACAGAAATTTCTCAGCAAGCCAGTTTCCAGCATGGGACTAGAGCCGTATCTGATTAGAAAGCTCAGAGTGGTAGCATCAAACACATGCGTGTCAGTGGTACCTCACCTGGGGTGAGGTTGGCATTGGTAGCAGGCTATGCCTGATGACTCCTCAAATTCCCTGACCCATCCAATGGTCCCAGGCGCATAGAATAAATAGCCTTCAGTTTGTGACTGTAAGTGAGAGTGATGTGGGCAGCGTACCCATTTCTGAATCTAATGGATGTTCCACAACTTTATCTTTCCCTTACAGTTCTACTACACGGGCCCTATAGGAAAACATTATGGTGATTAAGGTGAACAAAGAATCAAAACTTTTTGTGATGCTACATATCTAGAGCTTAATAAAATGAGCCAAATAGCCTGAAACCAAGCAACTCCATCCTTTTGAACCGTCCAGTACAGTCAGAGCAGGAAAAGAACTGGTGTGATAAAGCTGTGTATATGAGCTCTTGTCATCTTCTCTCCTTTCTCATGATGCTTTCTCTTTCTTTCCCCAGCCTCTCCTTTGAACATTCCCATAACAAGTCCATTATGTACAACCCCTAGCCCCAGAGTCTGCTTCTGGGGACCCCAGCCTTGCACAAAGGCCAAACTGAAGATTTTGTTAATGTAGAAAAAAAGAGGAATGTGATTCTTTGGGTCTCAGTCCTTTCTCAGTGAGCACCTATGAATTCTTAAATGATGTATTTGCTCTTCCAGGTGACACAGAGACCCAGCTCCCATAAAATGAGGTGTCTTTTCCGGATCAGTTTTGTCCCAAAGGATCCCATTGACCTGTTAAGGAGAGATCCGGTTGCCTTTGAATATCTCTATGTTCAGGTAGGTAAATGTTTAGATCATTCTATATAAAAGTTGATATGACCATAAATCAACCCCACCATTGTTTTTCTTTCCATCATCCATCCTAAGCACAACAAACCATAAAATAAGTGTGTGATACTCTTTACATGTCTATATTTGGTTTTGAAATAATTTTATTACTCCTATAAAAGTTTCAAGAATCTACACCCTCCATCCCGATTCATCGATCATTGGTATTATCTCATTTGTATTTTAGTTTAATACAGGTACATATTCCTGTTTTCTTTCATCACAGAAATTCACACACAAACGTTTATTCTACAGCACAAGAAAGCTAGTTGCTTGATTACAAGGATATTTTCTTATATAAACTCTGTTCAATAAAAAAATCAAGAAATAGGACACCGATGCATGCCCCTTATCTCATCTTTTATCTACATCCAAATGATGCCTGTTGTACCCCAAATATCCTTTATGCCATCATTTTTTTCAGAACAGAATTCACTGTGGAATCTAATTTTGCATGTAGTTTGGTTGTCAAATTTCTTTGGTGTCCGTAAATCAGGTCTATCCTTTATCCTCCTTTGGTGACTTTTGTGACATTGAATTTAAAAAGTACTAATCAGACATTGCATAGAAATCTTTCCGTTTGGGTTTCTCTAGTATTTTCTCAGGATTAGGTTGAAGTTATGAGTTTGCAAGGAATGGCATGAGTGACTGTGTCCTTCTCAGGGTAGCATACGAGGAGCAACATGTTGCCTGGTTAGCCCCTTAATTGTGAGGCTGACTTTGACTCTTATGTGGGTGGTGTCCTTGTAAAAATTAACAACTTTTCTTTAGTAATGACTGTGAAATTTGTGGCAAGTCATTTTGTGACTTTTATGATCTTATAGTTCATCAAATTGTCACCCACTAATTTTTATTAATAGTATTAATTAGTGATTCTTGCTTGAATCTATTGTTATCAGGATGATTTAAAATGACATGTCTAATCTCATTATGTCTTCTTTGTTGATCAGTTGGCATACTATAAAAGTTTTTCCTTCTCCGTATATTTATTCATTCATTTTGGCACTTAAATTTCTCTGAGATACCACAGTAATGATTAATATTAGGATTAATAATTTTCAGAATTTTAAGATTTTTAAATATATATATATATATATCTTCTCTAGATTGTCTATTTTATATTTTATTATGGAGTATAATCCCCCACAAAACAAAACTGCCAGGGATGAGTATCTGGAACAATTTGTCTAAGAGGAAATGTATTGATATAGATATATGTGGGTAAGTTTAGGTGATTCAATATTTAGATGTTCCTATATTTTTGTGAATCCATCCTATCATTCTGACTTAAATTTCCCAATGCAATTGGAGTAAACATTAATAATCTATATTTTGGATCTGGACAGATGGCTCAACAGTTAATAGGACTGGATACTCTTCCAGGGGACCTTAATTTGATTCCCAGCCTCCACGTGGCAGATAACAACCACCTGTAACTCGAGTCCTAAGGGATCTAATGACCTCTACTGGCCACTATGGGCACTGAATGCACATGGTACATAGACAAGCTTATTGGCAAGACACTCATACACATAAAAATAAAAATAAATCTCAAAAAAGAATCTATTCCTTTAATGTGTAGTACATAGAATCACCCAGAGTGTCTGTAAGCATGTTTTTACCTTCACATTCACAAAACCAGGAGAAAAACAAGTCAAAAGACAATACATATTAGGTTAAAGAGAGATACAAACAAGATAGATGTGGCAAATTACGTCTGTTGGAATCAAGTGGCAATAAGCCCTAGAGATCAGAAAAGAAGCCAGAGAAAAAAAGAAGCAGAATGTACAGGTACATTCTAGTACGCAGGATCCTCAGAAAAGACCCTAGTAACTTTCCCCATCTCTGTGGTCTTTGAACAAGACTTTGTTTTTTTAGCTCAAGAAGTCGATTAATGTTCATGAAGATAGCTCTGCTCCTCCAAGATAAGTCCAATCCTGTTCAGAATGTACAACCTTTTATAAAAAAATAATTTTAAATGTATATTGCATTTTCCAACCTAAACAGAGAGACTATCATGTTCTGGGTTTTCTCAGTGTTAAATGAGGTCATATGCACCCCTGACTTGACAACAATGACCTCTGTTCCTCCGATAGGCCAGGAAACCTAGCCGATTATGGCTGCATAAAATCAAGAGTTTGATTCTCAGCTTATCGGTTACTGTGCCTTCACCATAATCCAACTGAGCCTCACTCAGAGGCTAGGTCACCTCTGATAAGACCATGTGCTACAATTATTAGCTAGTTAGCAGCAAATGAATAGCTCCAGGTACCTGTTAGTATAAAGCTTTAGACAGTGAAATACAGATACAGGCTGTTCTCTGTAATTACAGTCTCATCTTGAGAACAGGATGGGGCTTTCAAACCATCCGGCTTCTGTTGAAACACCACAAGAAGTCTACTGCCTTTGTAAAAGGGAAAAAACATGGCTGTGCTTGTCTTGGGGAAGGGAGACAAGGAGTACCTCTAAAGCTCATTATGTTTTGTTTAAGGCGTGTCTGCTCAAATTAAATGCACGGAGAGTTTTCTCATTTGAAAGACATCTTTTATACCAGAGGACTGGCCTCAAAATAAGACAAACTGTCTGGAGAGTTTGCCTGGGGACTGGAAGAAAAAGGCTGATGTTGTTTCTGTTTTCCTGCCTTCCCTTTCATGGGGGTGGTGGTTTATCTACTTCTTAAAGGAATAGGCTGCACGGGAGATGGATAGCCGTATACTATGGGCAATGGAGACTAAAATCAAGTGACTATCATATTATATTTCCCACTCAGAGAATAAGAAATGAATGTGGGTTTTTTTTTTTTGACTTCAGACTCTACTTGAAAATGACTGTATCACAGACTGTGTGGTGCGTCTAAAATAACCCATCTGTCTACTAGAAGTCAACAGGTCTCCTGTGTGCCCGTGTTGGGTTTTAAGCTAGTACAAAGACGCAATGAAATTGCCCGGAGAACAGAAGAGGAAACAGAAGTCACACATAGTACTTTAGAAGACCCAAATCAATTTAACTTAGCAGACTCGGTATGAGGACAGTCACCATTGGCCAGATAAAACATAAAGATGCAAATTGGTTTCATAGTGATCATACGTATTCATCTCTGAGTCATTAATAGCCCGTGAGGTCTTTTACAGATTTTAGCATATATATTAGCAGTAAACTCTAATGATCTAGACTGTTCTAATTCATAATGATTATATGCTTGCCGATGTTTGCCCTCTTCACTCTCTATTCAGAAAAAAAAAATTGTTTATACCAATTAGTAAGCAGGATACAACCCATAAGCCACCAAAATCTTTACAAACATGTTAATATAGTATTGTTTTCCTCTTAAGCATGCATTAATTACAAACGAACTTTTTATAGACATACTATTCACCTGTAAGACTGTATTTTAAGTAATAGATTTAAGAGTAATAAAAGGATGATTAATCTCTTTCACACACACACACACACACACGTTCGTGTGTATGTATAATTCATATTGCATACCACCTCTCCAGGGTCATTCTTAACTAATTATATAATAACTAAGCGACTAATTAATTGCCTTGTCAAAAGAGTCATGCAGAAGTCTGTTTAAATGCAAGTGTCTTAGTTAGTGCTGTGATGAAACACCATAACCAAGGCAACTTTTTTCAAATGTTTCTTTCAAAGCATTGAATTGGAGCTTGCTGATATTTTCGGAGAGTTCGTGCTATTATGGTGGGAAGTATGGTGGCAGGCAGGCAGGCAGGCATTTTGTTAGAGCAGTAGCTGTCAGTTTCTATCTTGATCCACAGCCACAAAGCAGAAAGTGTTAACTGAGAAAGTCATGGGCTTTCGCAACTTCAAAGCCCACTCCCAATGAAACACTTACCCCAACACTGCTACACCTCCTAATCCTTCCTAAATGTTTGCAGAGCAAACATTCAATCGTATGAGCCTACAGGGACCATCTTTATTCAAACCACCACAGCAAGGTAAAACAGGAATGAAAAAAAGTGGTTCAGGCCAGCCAGAGGTCTTAGGGAAAGTAACAGTAATGACTCGTGTTTCTATAACACATTCCATTTATGAATTCTCACAGCAACCTTTCAAATTAGCTAGCTCTCAAGTTAGTTGTTCTTCAGCGCTCAACCAGTTTTTACATAAGAAAACTAACATGTCATGGCTAAAGTAACTGTAGTGGTAGTTGAAATAGCCTACTGTCAAACCTGGGCTTTTTTTATTTAAGCTTTATACATGCACTCATGTATAGTTGAAATAACATACTGTCAAACCTGGGCATTTTTATCTAAGTTCTACACACACACACACACACACACACACACACACATCTGCTTTGAATCCTTATACAGTAGCTGTTTTCAAAAAACGTCATTTGACAAAATAACTTCTCACAAACCAGCTTCTAGGACTGGGACAGTAGCTCGGTCCTTTAGAAACATAAACACATGGGTTTCATCTCAAGAGCCCACATTAAGCAAAAGTAAGACATAGAAGAACAAGCTTGTAATCCAGCATCAAGGAAGTAAAGACGGATGAGTAGAGCCCAGAGGGTTGCCAGCCAGCTAGCCTAGCCTGGGAATTTACCTAGCCTTGGTAAATTCCAAGCTAGTGACAGATCCTGTCAAACTATAAATAATAATAAAAAGGTGGATGCCTCTTGGTCTAGCATTCAAAGATGTCCTTTGACCCTAACACACATAAAGCACACATATGCCTGTGCACCCATGCATACATGTATATATACATACACACGGGCACACACCACATTCTGGGCTTCCAGTTCTCTTTGTGGACTGTATGAGACAATCTTACCTAGGCTGTTAACATGTTGGGGCCAAGATCGCCTCAAGCACTTGGGCATGATTGTTAAAATCAAAATTAAAAAAAAACAAGTTGCAGCTTTAAAGTGTTTTTGAGGGTATGACCCAACCATCCCAGGTCTTGCTGCTTAACAGACCCCCTTCAAACACAAGCTGCTCCAGGAAGTGTGCTCCAGGAAACTATAATGTTTTTCAGGGGAAAAAAGGCGAAAATCCTTTTTAGGGAGGCATTGGGAGGACAGCTGAACTCGTTTAGCAATGAAGCAGTGGACTGAGAAATATGCATCCATCATATGTAGATACAAAACCTATGATGTGCTAAGCATGCAGTGTTTAAATACTACATACAGAAGCCACGTAGTGGTGCGTGGTCCTAACTTCATGAAATCAGTATGAGGTGATTACTAATGTGCCTCCCTTAGAAAGGGAACAGACAAAAAATTGCTGCGAGTGTTTCCCTTTAATGTCTACTTGAGAGAAGGCAAAGAATCCAAGAAGGATGCAGGAAAGGGTATACGTTTTTCTCGAACTAGAACCCAGTTGTCAATATAAAAATCAGTCAGCACACATACTGAATCTTCTTACATACTCTGTATGTTCCTTCCGCTCTCCGCTCCCAACTTTGCTCCTAACAAGAGAGAGGAATCCACTACTCGAGTCTAGTATCTGTGGCCATTTTACCATACATACTCAGCCACTTTGGTTAACTGAGATGCAGTCTGGTTATTTTGCTCAGGCTATCCTTGAATTTGTAGTTTACTGTGATGGTTTGAATGAGAACGCTCCCCATAGGCTCCTGTATTTGAATGCTTGGTCTCCAGTGGGTGGAACTGTTTGGGAGAGTTAGGAAGTGTGACTTTGTTAGAGGAGTGTGACACTGGATGTGGGCTTTGATGTTTCAAAAGTCCTCATTTTTAGTTAGGTCTCTGCCTCACTTTGAATAAGGATGTGAGCTCTCAGCTACTGCTCCAGCACCATCCCTGCCTGCCTGCTGACATGTTCCCTGCCATGATGGTCATGCACTCACCCTCTGAACTGTAAACCCCCAATAAACTCCTCCTTCTGTAATTTGCCTTGTTCGTGACACTTAGAACAGCAATAGAAAAGCTAAGACATTCACATACCGCAGCCTCAGAAGTAGCTGAAACTATAGGGTGTGATACCATACATGGCCTACATTTTGACCCATGCTCTGAAAAAACCGATTCCAAGAGATAACTCCCACATAATCACAGGCTTGAAATGGGAGGGCTGCAGCCATTGAAATGAATAGGTTTTAATAGCTACCCTTAGAGCATGTGCCAATGTCTGTAATAAAGCACAAGCCTCGTAATCCTTAAGCAGCTCTAGTGAAGTGTTTCCTATGAGCCCCACTCACGGATGAATAAACTGAGGTCATGGGTTCAAATAAACGGTAAGGTTTCAAATGTGATAGCTATCGTTGGCAAAGCCAGGACTGCAAACCCCAGTTCCACACAAAGCAAGACTAGGAATGACATAAATAAACCTTTAGAAGTGTGCTTACAGCTTCCAAGTACAGTTTAACTGTTTTAGTCCGCACAACACCATGCAATTAGGAAACAGCATCACTCCATTTTAGAGAAAGGAAAACTGAGGCACCACCAAGTTAGAAATCTGCCCAAAGCCACAACTTGTGTGAAATGAATGAAGTTTGGAAGCTTGGATTCCAAGTCCAGCAGCAAAAACCACATTCCTCCACCATGCTTCCAGTGTTCAGCTTCAGCACCTGTGTTTGGCAGTTCTGTCCCCAAATTCTTAATTATTCTTACAAAAAGCTAAATATTTAAATAACAGCTTGTCGGTGACTGTTAAACGTTTTGTGTGGTCGCTGTGTTCGTGCAATTAAAGACTGACTCGACTCCAAGCAGCACGGTGGGAATGTTTCTACATTTAGCCTCAGTACCTTAGAAGTGAAGGTTGAAACACTGGGGAAACGCTTGTCACCTGCTCCTCTAAAGGGGAGCACAAGGCAGCCCATGCGCTGATGAACTGCGCCCTCTGCTGGTCTCTTTGCAGAGTTGTAACGACGTCGTTCAGGAGCGATTTGGACCTGAGCTGAAATACGACATTGCCTTGCGGCTGGCCGCCTTACAAATGTACATCGCCACTGTCACCACCAAACAGACGCAGAAAATCTCCCTCAAATACATTGAGTAAGTGTTCCCACTTGGTGCGGTGAGATGCCGTGGGGTTTCCTTCACTTTTCTGTATCTGTTTGCAAAGTTCATCTTGTTCGTGGCCAAATCTTTGTAAACTAGTGGAAAAATAGATAAAAATTTTGTCTTTTATAATAGGAAAGATGCATTTCTCACTTTACCCACCTTTAGAAAACTACAGGCAAAGTGAAAGCAAGTTCTTTAAAATGATATGTACACCCCAGATTGATGGCTCACTCCTGCCACCCCATCAACTTTAGCAGTAGAGTGTCCTGAGGCAGAAGGCTTACCATGGGTACAAGACCAGTCGAGACCACATAAAACAAGATTTTGTCCCCAAAACACCATAAAGAAACAGCTAGGCCTGATGGTGCAGGCCCATAATTTTAGCTATTCATGAGGCTGAAGCAGGAGAATCCCGAATTCCGGTGCCGCAGACTGAGTGCAAGGCCAACCTGAGCAACTTACTGTGCTCCTCTCTCAGAGTCAGGAAGAAAATCAGTATCAGAACATTTGGTGCCCAGGGTTTACTTCCAAGATAAATGGGTAAACTGAGGTACAAGATTATTAAGTAGCTTGATACTTCTCCAATTCACCATATAGGATTAGGGGTGGGGAAGGGTTAAATACCAAGCAGGGGAACTACTCTTTGTGTCTGAGTTTGTGTGATAGACGGGATTATTGTGAGAGTCTAGTTAGGCTTGGCTGCCCCTCAAAAATACACCAATTAAAGAGACAAGTTATAGGAAGAAAAGAAGAAAGAAAATGAATCTCATGTGGTAGAACTGAGAAGAGGAACAAAAAATGGGTATACTGAGCCCCAAGTCTATCTTTAGGGTCCTGACATGAGATTTAGATTTGTGGAGTCTAGGTTTTAATAGCGGGCAAGAGGTATATGTAACTCAGCAGTCTTGATCAAAGTGCGGTCCTGCCCACCATTTAATCTTCATTGTTTGGTCTCTGTTGCATGGTATTCAGATAAAATGTGGGGAGTGTATATATTTCTTCCTAGGAGGCAAGTTCCTCCTCTGGATGGTACCACACTTCCGCCATTGCCTTCTTCCAGTGTGATATTCTTGGAAGAATTCATTTTCTAGTGGCTCCTTTGTCTTAACAGCCTGCTAGAACAAAGAATGGGCACGGTTGTCTCTTTAGAATCCCTCCTCTCCTGCTAGGGTGGTTATAGAATAGTGATTCTCGACCTGTGGGTCACAACCCCTTTGGAGTTCAAACATCCTTTTCACAGGGGTTGCCTTAGGCCATCAGAAAACACAGATCTTTATGTTACGATAGGTAACAGTGCAAAATTACAGTTATGAAGTAGGAATGAAATAATTTTGTGGTTGGGGGTTACCGCAACTTGAGAAACTTTATTAAAGGATTGCAGCGTCAGCAAGGTTGAGAACCACTGTTACGGAGGGACATTTTCTGAAGCGTCATCATGGCAGGAGATCAGCTGGGCCTGGTGGCTCACACCAATAATCCTAGCATTGAGGGAGTCTGAGTTAGAATCACAAGTTTGAAGCTATCCCAAGTTACATAATAAGACCATGACAAAAATAATAAAAAAGAGCGAGCTGGAGAAATGACCCAGTGGTTAAGAGTACTTGCTGTTCTTGCAGAGGACATGAGTTTGGTTCCTAGCATCCATCTGATGACTTACAACCATCTGTAACTCCAGTCGCAGCACAAACTGGCACCTTCTTCTGGCCTATGTGGGCACTGTGCATGCATTTAGTACACATACAAACATACAGGCAAAACATGCATGCACATAAAATAAAAATACATCTCAAAAATATGCCACAATCAGAAAGCATGGTGCCTTGGTATCTATGTAGGAAAAAAAACTGAGAAGTGGCTGGCAAAGATGTCACTCAACAAAGCTGACTCTGTGGGGCACATCTTATTTGTAAACTTTAGATGCCTTCTCTCATCGAGGATGCCATTTTACCAGCCGCATCCCTCTTTGGCCAAGGAAAATTCGCTTTTCTTAGAAAATAGATGGTTTGTATTGCCTCCAACTGATGAATCTATTTAAGGGTCATCCTTTAAGAGGGAACGCTTAGTCTCCCAGCAAGAGATTCTCTAGCCTACAGCAAACACCAGTTACTGCATCCCAGCAGCTCTTTATGCTAACAAAAAGGCGAACTCACCAGACTGAATCCATATCTCCACGCCATGCCAAAAGCTTTGGATTTCTCCCCATCTGCACTCAAAACAAGGACAAATGAAAATAATCCCACTCTCCAAAGGCACTTTCTCAGGGGCTGCCACACTACCCATCCTGAAGCCTTTGCTCAACAGGCTTTAGAGCCTGGGTTGGGGAAGACTAAAGCTCCAATTCCCTGCCCCCAGTGCCACTGTTCGGGCTATTATAAATTTACCTACTGGCAACTAAATGATGAAAAGCCCTCCTATATGGTTCACTCCCTTGAGCGGTCCATTCCTTTTTCCCTGGGGCGTACCTATAATGGCTGTGGTCTGAGAGACTGTTCACAAACAGATCTCAGCTGGACACAGTCACGTGTTCCTTCTCCTGCTACCTAAAATGTTTAGGGACAGATAAAACTGGCTGCCATTTGCAAAGGCACCTATACAACTAGAGAATGTATTCAGACAACTAAAATGCATCTGGGGAGCTGGGGACACAGCTCAGTCACTAACGTGATTGCTGTGTAAACTTAAGGACCAGAATTTGAGCCCCAGAACCCGTGCTTTTAAAAGCTGGCAATGCATGTAGCATGTGCATGTAATCCCAGCACTGATAAAGCAAAATCAGCAAGCCTAGCCTAGCCAGTGAGGTTTAGGTCAGTGAGAGACCCTATCATCAGAAAACTAGCATACCTTTCTGCCCCTCCTGTCTAGCCACTCTTCCCAAGGAGAATATTGTGCAGCCCAGAACCTCTCAATGATAAGTAGCTCCACTTGAAATCTTGCAGTCTGCAACTGTGTTGGCAACACTCAGTTCGTCTACCAAATATTTGACTGAGAATTGTATATGGCATTTCCATCAGATAGTAATTTGTAGTAAATATAATCCTGACTATCAAGGAACTTGTGGTCTGAGTGTAAAGATGAGGTGCAAAGATATATTAGTGGAAGAACACACGTCCAAGAATATCTAGACAGCGCGAATTAGTATTTGCAGAGTAAGTGGAGAGCAGGGACACACAGAGTTGGGTAGACAGAGAAGGGGATAAATCTGGGAAGATAGGAGAGTGGGGATCACTGCGATCAAAACATGTTGTAGAAAACTCCAAAAAAAAACATATTTTAAAAGATACAATGATGTGAAAACTCACTAAGATAACAATATAGGGCTGGGGCACATCACTAGCATAACTACAGCCTTGGGTTCCTGCCCTAGTGACGTGCCCCTCCAATGCATATAAGTGTTTTATATGTGTGCGTATTTTATCTTTTTTATTTTGAATTTTTCTTTTATTCTTATCTATGCAAAACATCCTGACTACAGCCTCCCTTTCCTCCATTCTCCCAGGTAACCCCCTCCATTTCCCTTCTCCCCCAGATCCACTGCTTCTCTGTTTCCCTTCAGAAAAGAGCAGGACTCCCAGAGATATCAACTGAACACACCATAATCAGGTGCAATAAGACTAGGCACAACCCCTCAGATCAAGGCTGGAGAAAACAACCCAATAAGAGAAAAGGGACCCCAAAAGCTGGCAAAAGAGCCAGAGATATCCTGTGCTCTCACTGTTAGGAATCTGACAAGAGCACCAAGCTATTGAGCCGTAACATATATGCAGAGGACCTAGGTCAGACCATGCAGGCTCCATGATTGCCACTTCAGTCTCTGTGAGCCCCTATGAGCTATGTTAGTACATTCTGTGGGCCATGTTCTCCTGGTATCCTCGACCCCTCTGGCTCCTACAATCCTTCCTTGACCTCTTACATGGGGTTCCCGAGCTCCGCCTAATAATTGGGTATGGGAATCCTCATCTGCTCCCATCAGCTTCCAGAGAAAACCTCTCTTATGAAGACTGGTCTAGGCACTGAAGTATGAGAATAGCAGAAGATTGTTAGGAATCATGTCACTGGTTTCTAGGTTTTTGTTTTTGTTGTTTTGTTGGTTGTGGTGGTCAGTCATGTTTTGTTCTACTGTAGGTCTCTGAACCCTAGCACTGCCCCCCATATGTGTGTGTGTGTGTGTGTGTGTGTGATATGTGAGTGTGTGTGTTTTAAAATAAAGACACAAATAGCCCTAAGACATGTAAATCAATGAAGACAGTAAGGACAAGCTGAGGAAGAAAAAGAAACATATTGGGAAATATCTGGATATAGGATGTATGTATTTAGGAGACTGAAATTGGTTGAACAAAATGACTCTTTAATGTCCATTCTTAGTGTTCTTTCTACAGAGTGAGGAATATATATGTTTCTTTTTAAATGTGAACATGTGTATCAATGATCCAATAAGGTGTTTCCCACATGGAAATGAAAAGTTGCTTCTTGGTCTTACCAAGAGTTCATTTGTTCCGACAAACAGCAGAGTGTCATTTGGCCTTATGGAAGTCATCATCACAAGAATTGGGGAATGAATGATGCGCTTTCTGTTGCAGGAAAGAATGGGGCCTGGAGACATTTCTTCCATCTGCTGTGCTGCAGAGCATGAAAGAGAAGAACATCAAAAAAGCTCTCTCCCACCTTGTCAAAGCAAATCAAAACTTGGTACCACCGGGTAAAAAGGTATCCCAGTTACATCTTAATAGAATCTGGATTTTAAGCAGAGACATTTGCCTTCATTCAAAAAGTCATTTCAAATGAGCCCATAAAGAACACACTTGGCATACCACATTTCCAGAAGAACTTTGTACACTATTTACATATGTCTAAAAAGAACAAAAACTGCTGATCCTTCCAGAAATCTATTCCTTTCTCACAAGTTGGAAACTCCTTATTGTACGGGGCTGGAGGCAAGTAGTGCTCACACGAGACTTTTCCGTCAAGGGATCAAATCACAAGACAATTGTACACTTTTATCCTATAACTGGTTGCTGCTCAGACTGACTTAAATGCCCAGCAGCCAGTAAGGAGCCCTGCAGGCCAGTTACTGTAGTAATTAGGGATTCTCTCCAAGGAAGCTGTGGACATTGGGTAAGATATAATGGTGATACTCTTGGCATTGTGAAATATGACGCAGCATCCTTCCTTGATCCATTCTGACCACATGCCAGGGTCACCCCTCCCTTAATTGTCACAAACAAAAAGGTGTCCTAATGATCAAAATCACTACCACCAACATTCCCAGTGACAACCATTAGATTAAATCCTGTAATGGGAAGAGAAAGCAAAGTGATTTCTGTCACTGGTCATGAGTATTAAAATCTTTGTATTCATTTCTGTTTTCATTAAGTGGGAGACACACAAAGTCCATTTAAAAGTATACTGTTGGTCAGGAAAAGAAAGATATGGTTTAGAAGCAATAACACAACAAAAATACCAGTAAGGAGAAGGGTAAGGAGTCATAAATCTCTGAACCTATAAAACAGGGAACGGCCTGAGTATACATTGCAGCTGATATGGGCTATTGATATTTGCCTGACCCCAATGCAATTCACCATTCATGCGGGTAGTCCTTTGCTTTTAGTATCCTATTCTCTGTCATTTTATAAGGTTTCACCTCATAAACATTTTTTCAAACATATGATCAACTTCAGTACACTCTCAGCCACACTCTCCTTCCCAGTTTCAAAGGAAAATGACTCCAATCATCTCACTGTGAGCACCCGACTTCAGAAAAATAGCAAGATACCATGGGTCAAGAGTTTTATGATCCCTAAGGCTGGGAGACTGCTTGGTCGAGAAAGCACTTGCTATGCAAGGGGGAGAACCTGAATTCAATCCCAGAACCCCAGGACAGGTGGTGGTGGTGCATGCCTTTAATCCCAGTACTTGGGAGGCAGAGGCAGGTGGATCTCTGTGAGTTTGAGGCCAGCCTGGTCTACAAGACCTAGTTTCAGGACAGGCTCCAAAGCCACAGAGAAACCCTGTATTGAAAAAACAAAAACAACACCAGTAACAATAACAAAAAAACATCGTTCTATCAATCCCAGAACCCATGTAATGATGGTGCATGTGGTGACAATCCCAGCGCTGGGAAGATGGACATAGGCTCACTGCAACTCACTGCAACAACTCACTTGAATGCACTTGCCAGCCAGTCTATCCTGCTTAAAAGACCTTCAGGCCTATGAGCTACACTCTCCAATAAAATGAGGTGGCTTACTTCTGGGAATTCATGCCTGAGTTTGTCCTCTGTCCTCCATACACACATGCACTCATACACATGCATACCCCTTACATACATGTACACACATATACAAAAACACACCTAGACTTTAGTTTCATGGATTTTGTCCTTATTTACCCAAAATTGATTTCTGTTATCCAATTTTATTTGGTTTATTTTCAAAGCCTCATCTACTGGTCTCATAATAATTTGGCAACCACCAATTTTAGTTAGTTTTATTATTTATCATGTACCAATTTTGTGTGTGTGTATGTGTTTTCTATAAAACTATCATTCCCAGTCATGAGTGAGTGGTTTGCTTAAATTGTTTCAGGTTTTGGGCAAGATTTAGAGTGAGGGAACAGTGCAAAATCCCAACCACACAAAGGGCAATCTCTCTCTTTGTAGTTAGCAAGAGTTGGAAAGTCATGCGTGGCTGAAATGGAATTTTAGTCTTTGCTACTTAATGGTGATCATCTCTGCCTTGTTGAAAATTTTACTCTGAGAAACATTCCTTTTGCATTCAATATGAAACAAAGACAGATTCCTAGTCAAATTCCATTTTTTGAAAAAATGATATAAAAGCCTACAATTTTGAAGTCTCTATACAGATCAGTTCTATCTGGGTATTTGTATTTCAACTCAGAGAATTCTTAACAGATCTCTGAGCTGAATTAACACAACAAGGGTTTACACAGCAGGCTCAGACTGGTTCCTAGTGGTTGGAGCTCAGGAAGTTCATTCTCCCTGGAAACTTGAAAGGAGTGGAAAGCAACTTGAGAGGGGAAGTGAGCAAGCTTCTTAAAGACTTTGCATAGATTTCAGATACCTCCACAAATCAATGTGCAGGTGTGTCTCTTGTGTCGTTGGCGCATTTACATGCCACATGCCCCATTGCTTTGCCCCTAATCACAGTTGGAAAGTACCCCTTGCCTATTGTAAACTCCCAGTGGGCAGACATTTTCAGGGAGCAATGTCTTACTTTGTTCTCATTTTTGAATGGTGTGAATTGTGTGTTCACACTTATGTACCTACCCCAACACACACACACACACACACACACACACACACACACACACACACACACATGTACACACGCACACCTCCAGAAGCAATCAAGTTTGAATCTTGATGTCAAATTGCAGTCTGACACCAGAATACCCAGGATATTCCAATTTACTACCCTTCTTACTGAAGACTCTTTCTCACACCCTATCTCCCCAGCAATAAAAGCATCCTTTGGGGCTGGAGGTGAAATTCAGTTGACAGAAAACACAGAGCCCTGAATTTCACCCCAGTACTGAATAAACTGAGCATGGTGACACACATGAGTAATTCTAACACTCTAGAGTTGAAGACAAGAGGATCAGAAGTTCAAGGTCATCCTCAGCTAAATAGCAAATTGAATGGTAGCCGAGGATACACGAAACCTTGTCTCAAACAAAAAAAAAACATCTTTCTCCTGTGCCTTTGTTTCTATAGTAGAAAGGGCCCCACCCACTGGAATCCACATTTAAGCTTTCTTTTCTCTCCTCAGCTGTCTGCATTGCAAGCCAAGGTTCACTATCTCAAGTTCCTCAGCGACCTGCGACTATATGGAGGTCGTGTGTTCAAGGCAACGTTAGTGGTAATTTCATTTTCTTTCTTTCTTCCTGTTTGCAGTCACAGAGGTCTGCCAAATGTCACAACACAGGCTATCTTCAAGGAGTTGTCCATGATGACAAAAACAAAGAGGCTGGGAATCTTTCCTGGTCTTCAATCCTAACTGACTCCATCACAGACTGAAGATAGCTTGCGAAATATCAAACCAGATAGCTTTGCTGCAGCAATCGTTGGGAAAAGAAAAGCAAAGAAACAGGGAAATCAAAGGACTCTTAAAAATAGTAGTCTTTCAATCACTGGACCGGAAGGGGAAAATATCCACAAGTCTCACTTCTAAAAGCTTCTGACGTTTATAAATTTATTGCAGCATGATAACATTTACTTTCTATGTGATTCATAATTTATCAGCGCTTCCATACACTCAGATCCGCGTCCTCCTAATTGGGTGATTTAGTACAGTGTGACCCAGAAAAACTTTCTAAAGAAAACAATGTGATCTTATGAAAACAGACTCTCAGACTGAGATTTTCAAAGTGCTTCAGAAGTCCAGGCATTGAAATATTCTGTCATTCTCTTTCCCTCAGCAGGCAGAGAAGCGCTCAGAAGTGACTCTTCTGGTTGGCCCCCGCTATGGCATAAGCCATGTCATAAACACCAAAACCAATCTGGTGGCTCTTTTAGCGGACTTCAGCCACGTCAACAGGATTGAAATGTTTACGGAAGAGGAGAGCTTGGTGAGGGTGGAGTTGCACGTGTTAGATGTGAAGGTAGGCTTTCAGATGTTGACCCTTGGTCCTGGCATGAACAGATCATTTCTGATAACATCAATGGCACTCACATGCAGGGAAGAGTTGATGTGTGCAGGGTCTCAAAGATGCCATATTGCAAAGAAGAAAAAAAGAAAAAAGAACAATAAATCTAGAGAACTCCAGTCCAGGGACTCTAGGCCTCATTAAATTGCTGTATGATTTGGGGACAGGTTGATATAGTTCTTAGAGCACAGTTTCCTCATTTATGTACAAAAAGCAAATCATCATCTCTCGGGCCCTTCTGATTATAGAATACTGGTGATCATATAACATCAGGGAAAATGTGTTCCCATTTGACTTCTAGACTAGATTGTTCACATGGGGAATCAGCAAGAGCTCCCCTAGATGTATTAAAATTCTCATTCTCTTTGGTTAAATTGGGATACCCAGCCCTAATGTCACTCCCACTATGGCAGAGTTGGAAAAAAGGATTAAGGGACACTGTGGTGATTATAGAGATTTTCTGCAAAGCACATCAGAATGTTTTAGCATGCTCTGCAGCAGGAGATTACCATGATAGCGAGAACATGGAGGTTCACATGATGCCATGCCCTTAATTCCAAATGACTCCAACTGGCTTCTTAGACAAACACAAGTGTGGCAAGATGCTTGGTAGTTCATGGTCCAAGACGCTGAGAGAAATGGTCACATTGTAGGGAAAATACACAATGGATGGGAACTGGATGTTGTCATTAGTAATAAGAATAGTGTGTCCCAAAGAGAATTGAGTGAGGAGATCGTGGAAATGGTCTCTTTAAACACAATTAGGAAAGTCCACAAGAGCCCAGAATAATGGATAACAAGTATTTATTTGGAAAAATACTTGCAATAAGGGTAGAGAGCTGTGGTCCTCTGCTCTGTCGGTACTAGAAGCTGCAAACAGAATTCCAAACACCATCCAAGAAAGCAAGCAAAAAAGGTCTGCACTTATCAAATCACACATAGTACCTCAGACCATGCCCTAATGGGCTGGTAACCAAAAGGCTATTGGTTGAATGAATTCCACAGCACCTCCTCCTTTTATCTAAACAAGAGGGTTCTAAACCTAATACAAAACCATATTCAATAAGAACAACTATCAAGTATTGTCCAGGAGAAAGAAAAGGTGAAAACATATACAAAAATAGAACTACAACCAACATGAACAACATCAAACAGAAAAAGTATGCTAAATACCTAGTCTAAAGAGATTAGCAAATAACAAAGATTATTTAAATAATTATCCTAACCTGAGGAGTCTAAGTTTTATACTAAAAATGTCTTAGCTAAGTTAAGAGAGGAAAATAACTATGACCAACTATGGAACAGGCAGCCCATCAAAGACATGAAAAGGAAATTAATAATACCTGGGTAAGCAAGAATTGCAAGCAAGCAACTTCAAAAAGGTGCAAGAAATGACAGAGACAGCTGGCAACCTGAATTATCTCTTATGCAGTGTTGAGGCAACCAACTTAGGTTAAGGCCTTGAATATCCTACAGACCATTTTCAGAAGCAGGTGGGTCTTCTGATATGAGATAGAAACTCTGAATTTTTCTTTTAACAAAATGCTTGGATTTGGAGAAGGAGAGAGCCATAGTATAACAACAATGCCAACTTTGATTTTTCAGTGAGTCAGTCTACCACTATGTTGAAAAGTAAGGAAATATGGATGTTAAGGTAGTAAGATTTTTACCCTGCAAAGAATATTGGTATCATAAGTCAGATGGTTAGCTATCTTTTCTTCCTTAGATGTCTAGATGTCCAAGGTCTCTTGACTTAATGAAGATGGGTATTTTCTATTTTCTCACAAAGACAAGGACAGAACTGTTTTGTTATATATAATGTTACTATGTTAAAATTAAAAAAATCTTTTTAATTAGACAAGAGGGAAGATGATGTGGGATGTCCTTCCATATATGTGTTGCTTTTATTGATTAATGAATAAAGCTCTTTTGGCCAATGGTTTAGCAGAGTAAAACTAGGCGGGAAGTTCAAATAAAGATACAGAGAGAGAGAGAGAGAGAGAGAGAGAGAGAGAGAGAGAGAGAGAGAGAGTAGGCAGAGTTGAGGAGATGCCATGTAGCCCACAAAGGAGTAACATGCTGCACCAGTAAGCCACAGCCTGTGGCAATACACAGATTAATAGAAATGGGTTAATTTATAGTTATAGCTAACCAGTAAGAAGCCCAAGACATTGGCTAAACAATAAAACTGATAATAAGCCTTAGAATGGTTATTTCATAAGCAACTTCAGGAACAGGCAGCCAGAGAAAAACTAGTCCAAGGGAGCCAGCAGGACAGAAAATACTTCCAGCTACAGGTCTCATCTCTGAACTGACTGATGATGGTGGGATGGCTTAAAGATTAAGCAGGGACTGCAGTTCTGGTGGAAATGACAGTTCATGAATTTTGGATGGCAAGTGTTGTTCCAATAATCAAGGGCACAGTACCTGGCCAGTGTACTACTTCTAAGAGTGAGAAATAGAGACCAGCCACTTTCTTCTCTTGATCTTTTCTGTTGTCTGCTTTCTTCTGTTCCCACATTTCTGTATCCTTTGCTCTTTCTTCCAACAAGAACACATCCTTGCAAGCCAATGAGAAATATTATCCTATCAGCATTTCATTCCATACCCAAGATACATGGCCTCTTACAAGCTCATTGCTTCCAGTTTTAACAGTGCCTCTTCCCAGCTCTCAGCTCTAGTTTACATTTGTGGAAATTTACAACTTCTTTTAGAAGCAATCTTTACTCAGCTCTTTGACACTTTCCACACAGTGACAGTCTCAATTCTGACTTGCATTTCATTTCTCTTGAACACTCATTTTCACCAAAGATCTTACATTTTCAAAGAGATTTTCTGAAGTGTGTGTGTGTTTGTATGTGTGCACCCATGCACACACACACACACACACACACACACATACACACACACACACACACACACACACAGAGAGAGAGGGGGGGGGAGAGAGAGGAGTGGGGGACATTGGCTTTCCCAAACTGGAGTTACAGACAGTTGGGAGCCACCAACTAGAAGTGTAGGAGACCAAACTCAAGGGCCCCTGAAGAGCAGTCCTAGCTCTCGACCAGAGACATCTCTTCAGCCCCATGAATCTCAAGTTTAATATTCCTGATGTTTTCACATCATAGGCTTAATTCTTGGTAACTAAAATAGCAGCCTTAACTATTACTCTTCAGACGTTTAGCTATTGTAAAAAGAAAACCAATGTTTCATGGAGCTTGGTACTTGGGTTTTTTTTTTTTTTTTTTTGTCTAGAATGAGTTGGAAGGGAATTTTAAGTTAAGTGCATATATTCACAATGAGCATATGTGAACTCTATGTTGTTTCTGTTATGGTCATATTTCCTGCTGCAGAGAACGGGTGCATTCTCATTTGCTCTGCAGAAAATCTTTCCCATTGATTCTAATACCTTTAATCCACTCCTCTCTACTTAAAAGTGTGACTCGGGCTAGGTCGGTCCCCTGTTTCTCTCAGAGCTCTTGTGCTAGATATGTCAACCCCTCTGTGAAGGCAACAGGCTTCAACAATCATGTCTCCTAAAGGTTTTCTCAGTAAGGCAGCCTTGTGTTGTCTCTGAGTTTCTCCCCCTCATTTATATTTCTCCAATGCAATGTTTACTCAGTAGCTTCATTTGCTTACAGTTCATAAGCATTTATAAATACTCTATGGGGAAATACTTTAATAAAAACTACTTTCTTGTGCATTTCTTTGTTGTGCAGCCCATCATACTCCTTATGGAGTCATCAGATGCCATGAACCTGGCCTGTCTGACGGCTGGATACTACCGGCTGCTTGTGGACTCCAGGAGATCAATATTTAACATGGCCAACAAGAAAAATGCAGGCACACAGGACACAGGTATTTTCTTCCTAAATTCATGAATTACTAACCCTCGTACCTAACTATTGAGAACTTCGCCAACAATAGTAATCAGGAACAGAATTCAAAAGTAAAGTCTTATACTTAGGAATACTGGTTCCAAGGGCTGGGGAGAGGGGAAGTGTGTTTCATACAAACATGAGGACCTGAGTTCCAATGCTCAAAATTCACATGAAACTAGACATAATATATGTCTGTGTTCCCAGTGCCCCTACAACAAAATAGGAGGCAGAGACAAAAGAATCCCTGAGAGCTTATGGGCCAGCTAGCCTGGATTATACAGCTCAGCAGCAAACAAGAAAGAGACCCTGCCTTAAACACAGTAGAAGGCAAGAACCAACACCTACAGCTGTTCTTTGACCCCCACATGCATACTATGACATATGCATGCCTGCATATACAGACACATATGATCAGAGAGAGAGAGAAATTATGTAGAATGTCTGCCTAGCACATGTGAGACCCTTGTTTCAATCCCCATTACCATGAAGAAAAGAGAAAATTTAGAGTTGCACCTATAAAAAAATGTAATATCCAAATATAACATGGAACCTTTAAGAACTGATGGCATTGATAACAATTAAACAACATGCTGATTTACCCATTGCAGTTGGAATGTAACTTGGAAATGACAGGCACTCACTTCAAAGACAGTGGTTTTATTGCTGTGAACTCTTGACAGTCCTTTTCCCATTCTTTCTTTTATTCTTGGTGCTTGTGGGATAGAACCCAGATCCTCACCTAGTCTTCTATATTAGACAGACACTCTGCCATTTAAGCTACTGTCATGGTCCTGTGACTACATTTTTTCTGCCCCACGCTTATTTAGCCAGAACCCTGAGAATTAAGTCCCCTGCTGTAGAGTATCTCTTCCTTTAAAATCCTAGACTACAGCTTTGACATTTTATAAAGTCACAAATTTACTTATGTGTGTATGCATTTATTTAGGAAGACAAAATGTACAACCCAAGCTAGCCTGGAACTCACCATGTCCCAGGCTAACCTCAAGTCATGGCATTCCTAGCTTTGCCTCCAGAGTGCTGGAATTCTCAGTGTGAGTCACCACACACAGTTTGAACTTGGACGTTCCAGAAGGAATCTCTTCTACCCTGGCACCACCTAGTAGCCATATGATAAGGCAAAAATATCACATAGTTCATGCCAGCCACTTGATAGGACAAAAATTATACCAGAGTAAGGTCAAGGAGGGTCATAGGTGTTAAATTAGCTGTTCCAGTGAGTTTAAGTTGTTATAATTTGTTTCGTGACTTTTTCCACAGTCTTCATCTTCTTCTGACTGAGTAGATGCCCAATAAGTATAGCTAAGAGATGCTACGATGCAAGTCAGAACTGAACAATGAAAACAATTAGAATCAAGGGTCCCACAAATAGGAATTCTGTTTTTAGAAAATTGAGATCTGCCATCTAGACATAGTAGCACACCTGTAATCCAAGTACCCAGAATTTACTCAGTGGAAAATTATTATGAATAACCACAAGTCTGAGGTTAGCCTTAGTAACGTAGAAAATTCCAGGTCAGCTAGAGCTACACAAGAAGACTGTCTCAAAATAATAACAACAGTAGTAGTAGTAGTAGTAGTAGTAGTAGAAGAAGAAGAAGAAGAAGAAGAAGAAGAAGAAGAAGAAGAAGAAGAAGACAAAGAAGAAGAAGACGAAGAAGAAGAAGACGAAGAAGAAGAAGAAGAAGACGAAGACGAAGAAGAAGAAGAAGAAGAAGAAGAAGAAGAAGAAGAAGAAGAAGAAGAAGAAGAAGAAGAAGAAGAAGAAGAAGAAATAAAAGGAATTATAGGCTGATAAGATAGCACTTGTTGCTAAACCTTTCTGAGTTTGATCTCCAGGACCCACATGGTGGAGGGAAAGAACTAACTTTTGTAAGTTGTCCTCTGCCCTGTACATGCTTGCCATAGTGTGCACATGCACACACACACACACACACACACACACACACACACACACACACGTATGTATGTATGTATGTATGTATGTATGTATGTATAAAGAATTCTTGAGAACAAAATCATTTTCGCTATTTCTAAAAGGCAAAAAGAAACATTATTTCATTTTCAAACTGAACCCAAAACATAAATCTTCACTATAGTATATATATATATATATATATATATATATATATCTGTACATGTAGACTTGTGTAATGTTTATTATGATAGCTGGGAAACACAGAAGGAGTTTTAGCCATGGATAAGGGGCAGCCATACCAAAAGAAATAAAGAGAAGAAAGAAAGATACTCTGAGGGCACCTTTAATTTCCAGGCCACTTTAAGTGGTATGGATTTTCAAAATTCTTGAAGTTTGAGTTACCTCAGTCACATAATTCGACTAAAAAAAATTAGCTTGGGAAGTAAGAATTAGAAAAAAAATCTGTGTGCAATGCTTAAAATGATGTTTAGTGATTCTAATAATAGTCATTGGGGGACGATACAAAAATAATAATGAAAGTCAAAGAAATACAGAGAGGAGAAGCCCTGAGAGATATAAATGAGTGAAAATGAAAGGGCCAAGGATGCAGCTTGTGGTGAAACAATTACCTACCATGCACAGGATTCTGAGTTCCATCCCCTGGGTCACATAACAAAAAAAAAAATTTAAAGGACAAAATGAAAAGGAAGTGGTAAGTACATACAGAGAGTCTTGTGGTGAACATTTTTACAACCATGTTTTTCATTGAGGGAGATTTACAGCCATTCAACAATGACCTTTGAGATTCCAAAGAACAGTTGGGCTATTTAATGCAATCTTTTCACATCGGAAAACTGGTGTCTGGCTTTTTATTTTCAAATCATAAAGTTTACCCAGAAAATAAATCCTTTTCCCCCCATAAGCTGTTGAAATTCTACAGGTGCAAGAACAAAAGGAAACTGACCACTCTAAAAATGGTTATAGAAGTCTTGCTGCTGTCCAGCTCTTAGTAACACATGATGGGATGTGCAGTTGAAAGTGGGAGGCAAAATGACTTAGTTGTTAAAGGCATTATTACTGGGAGAAAAAATAAAGGTTTAGCCTCTCAGTGATCTTGCTCAACGCTATCGCAAGAATGAAGGTACAGATATGTGCTCTCTACACATTCGTCACTCTAACGGAGTGGCACAGACAAGCCACCGAAAGAACAAAATGTTGAAGCACTAGGCCTAAGGTGAATAATAGCCTGGGTCTTAAGTGTGATAGTCAGTTAGCTCTCAGTTTGATCCTGCATCAAGATTGCCTAAGGCTTAAGGCCTTGGACATAAAATAAGTTGTCATCTTGACATAATCTAGAATAACCTGTTAGGAGAGTATCTTAGTCAATGTTCTACTTCTGCGAAGAGACACCATGACCATGGTAACGCCTTTAAAAACAGCATTAATTGGAGAAGGCTTCCAGTTCAGAAGTTTAGTCCATCGCCAACATGGTGGGAAGCATGGTGTCATTCAGGCAGACATAGTACTGGAGAAATAGCTTGAATGTTCTACATCTGGATCCACAGCCAACAAAAAGAGGAAGATACTGGCTTGAATATTTGAAACCTCAAAGCTTGCCCCAAGTAACATACTTTCTCCAACAAGCAATATCTACTCCAAGGCCACACCTCCTAGTGGCTGTCAAGTAGTGAAACTCCCCAATTACTAAGCACTCAAATATATGGGTCTATGGGAGCTGTTCCTTTTCAAACCACCACAAGGAGATCCTATGAGGAGCTGTCTAGCTGGCCTATGGGCATGTCTGGAAAGGATTTTCGGGATTGTGTTAATTGGCATGGGAAAATTGAGTCTACTGTGGATGGTATCATTCCCAGGATTTATGTACTGTACTGTATAAGAATGGAAGAAGTACCAGGAAATGGTGGCACACACCTTTAATCCCAGCACTTGGGAAGCAGAAACAGGTGGATCTCTGTGAGTTTGTGACCAGCCTGGTCTACAGAGAGAGTTCCACAATAGGCTGTAAAACTACACAGAGAAACCCTGTCTCAAAAAATAAATAAATAAAATAGAGTGGAAGAAGTATTCTTTGCAATAGCAATGGCAATGCATTCATTGCTCTTTGCTCTTGGCTGTGAAGAGATTGTCATTAGATCCTGTCACCTTGATTTGCCGCTGTCTGTGATGGATTGTAAACTAGAACGAAAACAAACCTTTGCTGCCCTAAGTTACTTCTTGACAGGTGAACTAGGATACTTAGGAGCTGTAATGGCTAGTAGTACCCCTACCCCTGCTTTGGAAATTCCCAGAAGGTCTCCTGAGATAGAGGAAAGATAAAGAGCAAAGTTCGGATATCAGTTACCTTGCTCATTGCTGTGAACAAATCCCTGACCCAAACTTGCTTAAGGAAAAGTTTACCTTGGCTAGCAGTTTGAGGCTACTGCCCAACACAGCAGGGAAAGATACTGTCCAACCTAGCAGGGAAGGCATGGGGGCAGGAACCTGAGGCACTTGAGAACACCACATCAACAGTCAGGAGGCCAAGAGTACTGACTGCTAGGTTAGCATTCAGCACTTTGTCATTATTGTTCAGTTTGGTACCCAAGCCCATGGGACGCTGTCATCCACATTCAGGTTGTGTCTCCCCTGCACTGTTAACACCTTTTTGTAAACACCTTCAGTAAGCGGGTCTCCCGGAGGCTGGAAAATCAGTAAGTCAACAATGGAGATTAGTCATTACACTTCATGCTTAGTTCAGTGAAGGCTAAGCCACAATTCCCATCCCAGAGTCTTCTAGGTCTCCTGGACCATTCCAAGAAGGTAAATAGTGTACACTGTAGAAAAAAGCCCAAATGGAGCACAGGTATTTTTTCTTATCTCAAGTTGAGATAGGCTTTATTCAATACCTTCTTATAAGAACCTATAAGCTAACATTTTTATCCTATCTTGAAATTTTACCTTTAAACGTTTTCAAAATCCCTGACCCTGCATACATATGCATTTATTAGCATTAGAAAACTCTAAATACGTGTAATTGGTGCTAAGCTTTCTGACCTACTTAGAATAATTATTATTCAAACTCAAGAGTTAGAAAACCAGGACAAATGGGCTGACTCCTGTTCTTATTAATAAAGTTTTATTGAAATGAAGCCATATACATTATATCACTTGCCTGAGGTTCTGACAAGAAATAATTGTAAATGTGATGATGTGGAAAAAGAATCAGAAATTGACTCTTTCATTGTTTGAAGGCCAGAGGTCTAAAATCAAGCTGTAGATTAAAATCAAGGGGTGTAGACATATCTTGGCTTCCTCCAATAGATCTAAGTGAAGATATTTCCTATTCCTTCCTATCACTGATAGCTGCCAGCATTCCTTGAGGTTAGAACAGTGATTCTAGCCACTGCCTGTGTCTTCACATGGCCTTCAGTTCTTCCCTGTGTGGCCCAGATTCTTTTCTTTCTCTTCTGCCTTAAAGCTACTTGCCACTGGATTAAGAAACTGCACAAATTATTCAGGATAATCTCATATCAAGATCCTTAATTAAGTAAATAAAACTATTTTCCAAATATGGCCACACATTCAATAAAGAAACATTTTTCAAGTGGACATGTCTTTCAGAGACTGCCGACTGCCATTCAACCCACACCCCCATGTGTTTACGTATCTTTCATCTCTGGCTACTATTATGTTAAAATTGGTCTCAGAAACATCAAATATTTACTATTTGACCCTCTTTCTAGAAAGTCTTTGCCAAATTCTTGTCTAAATTTATGGCCATGTTACAATGAAGCTCTGCTAATTATTCTGTCTCTTGGCAACAATCAGTCCTGTACACATGTGTGTGTGTGCACATATACACACATGTACACATACAAACACAC
This sequence comes from Microtus oregoni, assembly GCF_018167655.1. Classification (NCBI taxonomy): domain Eukaryota; kingdom Metazoa; phylum Chordata; class Mammalia; order Rodentia; family Cricetidae; genus Microtus; species Microtus oregoni. The sequence continues at coordinate 1,600,627 of NW_024544756.1, forward strand.
TTAAAGTATCATGATCTATTTATTGTTTTTGAAGAAACAGGGTTGACAGTTTGACCGCAAAGTAAGATGCAAATATGGCCAGTGTATTATTGCACAACATTATATAATTTGTGAAGAACAAAACACTACTCTAGTAAAACTGACTTTCTTTTCCAAATGTCACTGTCACATACACCTGAGGTCAGTATGCCCCAAATATGGGACTGAGGACATCTGAAAAACAGAGGACAAGATAGTAGGGCTCTGAATTTTCCTCAGAATGTTGCTTCTGGAATCGACACAACAATAGCCACAGAATGACCTACTTTTTGCTCTTGTTAAATATCAGAGTAAATCTCCACATGTAAGTTCCACATTAAAACATCCTTGAAGAGCAAATGACACAATAATATTTAAATTTGTGTTTTGCAATTTTAATTGGTGAGAAACATCAAGGAAATCTTCGCAAGTTCTCATGATGCAAACAAATGTTGAAATGAGCCCAAATATTAAATATGACCAGAAATAGCTGAAAGGAACCCCAGAGAATTACATGGAATTAAAGGCATGCGCCACCACCACCCAGCCTGTGTTTCATAATTTAATGGCTTGTACTATCACAGTGTTAGTACATCACCCAGCATTCCAAATAGGGCACTACTTGATGTAAGCTCCAGATGTTAGATTCCTTGGTTAGGAGACTCGCCCTTAACCAAATTGACACTGCATAAAATAGAGTTGCTATTTAATAACTAGCATTTTGGAGGAGAGGATGATGTTTTAATTCTACCCTTGTTACTGTTATTGGGCCTCAATAATGTCTATGAACAGAAATACGTAAAATGACTTTTACAGTCTTTAAAGGTAATATTCCTTTAATAATTCCCAGAAATTATTTCATTTATTTTGTGAAGTGATATCTAACATTCTATACTTGGTGAAAGATGATAATGGATTTCCTCTTCCTTGAGTTATGAGAAAGACAAGGATCTCCATAGTTCTCTCACATTTATGAGGAAAATCCATGTCTGGTGGTCTACAACTATACCCCAACAATGGAAAGTGAACCCCAGAGAATTACTGGTGAGTCACCAGTAACTGAATCACCAAGCTCTGGGTTCAGTGAGAGACCCTGACTGGAAAATATAAGATGAAAAATGATAGAGTTAGATAGCAGTCATTTGTTTGGTTTTCATGTGCACACTCATGGCTGAGCATACCCACATATACACATATGTATATACTGCATACCAGAGAGACAGACAGACAGACAGACAGACAGAGCTTCTACCATCCCTAAAACCATACAGCATAATAACCTATCTACCTAATTCTTTCTCTTTAGGAACAGAAAATAAAGGCAAACACAATATCCTTGGCCCTGATTGGAACTGTATGCCCCAGATGACCACCTTCATTGGCGAAGGGGAACAAGAAGCCCAAATCACATATATAGATTCTAAGCAGAAGACAGTTGAGATGCCAGACAGCACCTTATGTCCCAAAGAGCACCGGCATTTATACATTGACAACTCATACAATTCTGATGAACTTAGCCAACCACTGACTCAGCCAGGAGATGCCCCCTGTGAAGCTGACTACAGAAACCTAGCTCAGCGGTCCCTGTTGACCCTCTCAGGACCAGACACTCTTAAGAAAGCACAGGAATCCCCACGAGGAGCTAAAGTGTCCTTTATTTTTGGAGATCTTGCCCTGGATGATGGCATGAGTCCCCCAACTCTAGGCTATGAAAGACTGTTAGACGAGAATCCAGAAATGCTGGAGAAGCAGAGGAATCTCTACATCAGCAGTGCCAATGACATGAAAAACCTGGACCTCACTCCGGACACAGACAGCATCCAGTTTGTGGCAAATTCTGTATATGCAAACATCGGTGATGTGAAGAACTTTGAAGCCCCTGAAGGGATAGAGGAGCCCCTCTTACATGACATCTGTTACGCAGAAAACACTGATGATGCAGAAGAGGAAGATGAGGTGAGCTGCGAGGAGGACCTTGTGGTGGGTGAGATGAATCAACCAGCCATCCTTGACCTGTCCGGGTCAAGTGATGACATCATTGACCTTACGACCCTGCCTCCTCCAGAAGGCGATGACAATGAGGATGACTTCCTCCTGCGTTCTCTGAACATGGCCATCGCTGCTCCCCCACCTGGCTTTAGAGACAGTTCTGATGAGGAGGACACTCAAAGCCAGGCAACATCCTTCCAAGAGGACAAGGAACAAAGCAGCGGCCTACAGAATGAGGAGATTCCTGTGTCCCTCATTGATGCTGTGCCCACCAGCGCAGAGGGCAAGTGTGAGAAGGGACTGGACCCTGCTGTCGTTTCCACACTAGAAGCCCTAGAAGCTCTCTCCGAAGAACAACAGAAAAGTGACAGTTCAGGTTCTTTCACCATTGTTACATTTATTCACTGATAACCATTGTCATCTCATCCTTTTGAGCCATTTGTCCTTGGAGTCCTGTTCTGTGATGTTTTCCATTTCATACATGTCCCATTCCATAAATATGCTGATCCGTAAATATATCATCATGGGGGTTTTGTGTTAGGTGATTTCCTTTGTTGCTAATTTAAAAATAAATTACGGTGCCCCTCCCCTTCTCTGGAACAACTGTGCAATAAAATCAGAGTCCTTATTGAAAAGGGAAAAACATCTTGCTTTTTTTTTATTTTGTTATTTTGGTCATTGTGGTTGTTTGCTTTCATTTTTGTAATAATAATGAGTCACATTTTCTTGCATGTCTCTAGGTGCCTCTGCTCCAGCCATTAACTGCTTCTTGTTTTTTATGGCATACAGGTGTAGCCATCTTGCGGGCTTATAGCCCTGAGTCTTCATCAGACTCGGGCAATGAGACTAATTCTTCTGAAATGACAGAGGGTTCTGAGCTAGCCGCAGCCCAGAAGCAGTCGGAAAGTCTCTCCCGCATGTTCTTGGCCACTCACGAAGGCTATCACCCTCTGGCAGAAGAGCAGACAGAGTTCCCCACCTCCAAGGTCCCCTCAGTGGGCTTGCCTCCAAAGTCCTCCCATGGCCTGGCTGCTCGCCCAGCAACCGACCTCCCACCCAAAGTTGTGCCTTCCAAGCAGATTCTTCATACAGACCACATGGAAATGGAGCCAGAAACCATGGAGACCAAGTCGGTCACGGACTATTTTAGCAAACTGCATATGGGGTCAGTGACATATTCCTGTACCAGCAAAAGGAAAAGCAAACTTGCTGAGGGAGAGGGCAAAGCCTCCCTGAGTGGGAATGTGCCAGGAAAAAAGCAGCAAGGAACCAAAATGGCAGAGATGGAGGAGGACACCAAAGGCAAAGTTGGCACTGTGTCTTCGAGAGACAGTCCACACCTCAGCACTTTTAACCTGGAGAGAACTGCCTTTCGCAAGGACAGCCAAAGATGGTATGTGGCCTCTGATAGTGGAGTGGTAGAGAAAAGCGGCGTGGAAGCACCAGCCATGAAAACTTTTCCCAGAGGTCCGGGTTTGGGAAACAGGGAGGCCGAAGGGAAGGATGAGGGTGCTGTGGAAGGAGAGGCTGATGACAGTTCAGGACTTGACCAAGGGGACCGCTTCCTAACAGACATGGCCTGCGTGGCCTCAGCCAAAGACTTAGAAAACCCTGAAGATGCTGATTCGCCCCCTTGTGACCATGCCACTAAGCTTCCTGAGGCTGAAGATAGCGTGGCCCGCCTTTGTGACTACCATTTGGCCAAGCGGATGTCATCCTTGCAGAGTGAGGGCCATTTTTCTCTACAGAGCTCTCAAGGCTCTTCAGTGGACACAGGCTGTGGCCCAGGCAGCAGTAGTAGTACCTGTGCCACTCCTGTGGAATCGCCCCTCTGCCCCTCCATGGCCAAGCACCTGATTCCAGATGCTTCTGGGAAAGGAGGGAGTTATATTTCACCGGATGAGAGAGTCCCTGGCCATCCCAACCATGGAGCCACCTTCAAGGAATTACACCCACAGACAGAAGGAATGTGCCCGCGCATGTCAGTGCCTGCTCTGCACACAGCCATTAATGCCGACCCCCTGTTTGGCACTTTGAGAGATGGATGCCATCGATTGCCCAAGATTAAGGAAACCACAGGTACAGCAATGATGGATTTAGTGTTTTATTTTATGTGCCAGGAACACAGGGAACCTTATTTACAACAAACCTAAAAGTATAGAGTAAAAGGTAGAAAAGAGGCCACAGAGCTGTTAAGAAGCAATCATTGACTCATTGGCAATAAATAGTGACTTCTCAATCTGGAACAATGTGGGAAATAGGGTTTTCTCATAATAATCTTGCTTTGCTCTTACTTTAGGATTTGATGAAGTCATAAATTCTGTTCTGAGTTCTTAGTGTAGAGGTCCCCATATGACTCCCGCCTACAACATAGTATTGCTTAAGGTCACATGGCACTTTCATTTCCTTCTTGCTGAGATAACCCCTTTCTAGTCTTGCTGTTGTGTTGTTTAGGGAAGGATATAGAGCAGACATGGAGGGAGGCTGGAGGTTTGTCAAGATTCTCTGTGTCTCAGCAGAGTCATAGATTCTTCTCTCACCCTTAGGGAACACCTTCCCTAAAGTAACAGTCTCATGTCTTTTATGGACATCAGTGTTGGGAAGAATATAAAGGGTTATGACGAGCCCCTCAAATTAAATCTATATCAAGTAGAATTAATAACACAGACACTTCTTGTGTCCACCCTAACCGACCACCCAGCAGGCTCACCCTCTTCCTGGCCTATTTGGTTGGTCATCAGGTGACCCAAGTAGAAGCTCTTAATGTTTCCCGTTCTGACACTAGTGTTTTTCCCGTAGTGGCCAGTAAAGGTTACTGAGATCTCATACAGGTTGATTTCTAGTTCTACCTTTAAAATAATATCCTTAAGAGTCTTCAGAAGATTTTCTAGTTCTCCCCCAAACTCACTGTTAGCTTTGGCTGCCTTGGGAAAGTTGACTGTGAATGTTACCCAACTTATTGTCTAGCAGCATGGTCACCTCTAAATCATACAAACAGTGCCCTTTAACCCTCCATGGCTTGCAGAGAACCTTTTCCTCCATTACCTCTTGCTCTTCTTCACATGACCGCTTCTTTTTTCTATGGAAGTTGAGTAACTTGTCTAGTGTCTTGACCTTAAGCGCTATACCAAGCAAATGTCACAACTCATGCTGTCCCTTTAAAACAGGTATAGCTGAATTAATTAGCAAGAATTCAATTTGGACACTTAAAAATGGTAACCTGTGCCACAATTAAGCCAACTCCCTTAAGATGGAACTTAAATATCTCAATCTCAATTTTGTTGGAATAATATATGCAGTGTAATGTTTATTTACTAACTATATGTCTAACCTTTCATAGGTACATACCATGAGCAAGAAAATTCATGAAATGCAATTGTCTCTATACAAATGTTTCAGATTTCTAGACAAGTTCATCTGGGCCAGTAGGTCCAGGAGTAATAGACTTCACTAGTTCTTGCCATATGTTGACATCAGAAGCTGTAATGTGAAGTCAGGGAGGAATCTTTGGGAAGCGGGGTAGCCCTGACACATGGCAGCTCTTTTAAAATGGACCCTTGAAAAATAACAGCTATCGAATAAAGCAGCAGTGAAAATGTTCACCCAGGGAATGCTTAACGACCCTCTCTGTTTTTCTACTACCCCTAGTGTAGCTTTGACAGAGCCTGGGAAGGAGAGACAAGGAGGCATGCCTTCAGCTTGGTCTCAACACCCTGAAGCTGATCCCATCCTGCTACCATCAAATATTCACTTGGAATCAAAGGTGCCAAGCCCAAATCAAGACCCTAATGATTTCTCCCAAGCAAACCAGGCATTTGGAGAGGCTGTGAGCTGGTGGCCAGCGGATCTGAGAGGGGGGAGCCTCAGGACACCCCCCAGCCAGAGGGCACTCAGACAAAGCAGCAGTGTCCTCTCAGGACCCGTAGGTTTGGAGACCTTCCAAGAGAGAACCAAGGGTGCAGTCAGCTTGAAGTATCCAGGTATCACAGAAGCACATGAGGCCAGTTCAGAAAGACGAACGGAACTCCCCCTGGGGAAGAAGCTCACCAAAAGTTTTTCCCAAAGCTCGATGCACTTTATCTCTGAGGGAAAATTTCACAAAAGGTCCCCAGTGTCTCATAAAGACTCAAAGCTGTATAGGACCCTACCCTTGCGGAAGCTGGAGGGCAGCAACTGGAGATGCCGAGGACCCTTCAGCTACTGTTTTCTGAACCAAGGGCAGGATGAAGATGGGGATGAGGAGGAAGAGGAGGAAGAGACCTCCCTTCAGGTCTCTTGCCTCTATCGACCACAGATAACTCAAGCCATGCAGGAACCAAGCAAGTCATCTCTGGGTATTGGACTGCAGAAACAAGGAGAACTGTTGAGGGGGCCAATGCTGAAGGTCTGGACAGAAGACTCCAGTGGCCCAGATGACTTGGACTTCAGCAGTCTGGCGTTTGATGCCCAAATTGCAAGAATAAATGCCCTAAAGGCTAGCACATATGGAATGCCCGATGGGTTCCTTGAAGCCCAGAATGATGCCAATGAGCTGCTCTGCCTTGTCAGGGCAACCAAGGCGAAGAGGGAGGAATCACGCCCTGAAGCATACGACCTTACACTTTCTCAGTATAAGCAACTGTTATCCATTGAGTCCAGACAGTTGGGAAGTGCCTGTAGAAAAATGGCAATGGCCGAGAAAAGCCCGGAAGAGATGCTTTTAGCTATGAGTTCCAGTTTTCAAGTGCTCTGTTGCCTAACAGAAGCTTGTATGCGGTTGGTGAAAGTCGTGAACTCTGAAACACAGCGGCAGGAAATTGTAGCGAAGATTGATGAAGTGGTCATAAACTATATTTGTCTCCTGAAAGCTGCTGAGGCAGCCACTGGCAAGACCACTGGGGATCCTAGTATTGGACTATCGATGCGACATTCAACCACCATGGCCGCTCTTGTAAGCACACTAACACGTTCTCTCAAGATGCTTTTAAATAAATAAATATGAAAGTCACATCATAATCTACCTTTGCAAAGCCATACATGAACTTTTCTTTACTTTCTGTGTACAATGAACAGATGTATCCTTTCTTCTCTCTGTATATTTTGTTATTTTATATAAAATAGGAGATAGAAGTTACATTGATGAAATGTTGAAATGTCCCAATCAGATGTATTCTGTTTATATTATACATATATTACATGTAAAAGGAATATATGAGAAAATGATGGCATTTGGCTATTTTTCATATAGTCAAAACTCCAGGCATATGATGTGAAATTTTAAATTCTACCATATTAGAGGAAAACAATGAATCCTATTCCCTCTCCTTCCAAGTGGATACTTAGAGACCCTATCATTCATATTTAGAAGTAAAAATCACAAGAAAAAATAGAAAAGAAATCAAAATGTATATAAAATAGTTCTTGTGTTTTAAAAGTTATGATTTTAAGCATTGGAACTAGCAAAAGGATATTTAAAATTCAAGAAGCTATTATGAATTATTAGAAAATATCTATAATAAATTAACTTTTGCTCATAGTGTTTTGTTATTGGATGCTTTCTTCCAAGAATTCCCACATATTTAATTTTGGTTTATGCTGCAGATGGGCAGGGGGTGGGGCAGATTCCATTGTGTCAACATAAATGCTCTTTACAGTATTTCTAGACTTTAAAACTTCCCCAAACAGAAGAACAGAGGAAACAATAGGCAGGATCCTAAGCAGTAGCTAAAGGTATGGCTTATCTAATTGCATAAAATAAACGGAATTAGTAAGGCCAAAATTAAATTGTTTAGTGAAAAAGAGAGATCTGCTTTGACTCAACGTCAAAATACATAAACCAAAGGCATTCTTTTCTTCCGATTCAACCATGAAGCTTATGACTTCCTTTAGAGAGCACCTAGTAAAATATTCATAGAATTACACAAAACAGAAGACATAATCATCACAAAAAGTACAGACCCGGTATTGTAAATCAGACCACACACCAGCACCTGCGAAGCACATCTTAGCCTTCAGCTCCCAGCCCTCGGCTCTAAGAGCTTCCTGTGGCACCTACCTTATTGGAGCTATGGCTAGACACAAACCATGGAAGGACAGCCTACTACTACTGAGACAAAAGTTCAAATCTAGGATGTTCCAGTAAATCAAGGAGAGATGACTACTCTGATCATTGAAACCATGATTCAAAACGTAGTATTTCTTTTATGAATACTTCATTTGGCTGATAGAAATATGAAATCGGAACAGAAACATGGCAAATTTGGATCATTTCAAGTGAAACTACGGGAATACAAAGGTGTGTTCTCAACTATCATCTCTCTAAAACTATATTTGGATCAAAACAAAAGAAGGCAAACTCTTTGATCATAAGTTAAATTGATATGTACATATGTAGTTCCTGGATCACTCCGTAGTCAAGCTCTCCACATTCTATTTATGTAAATGGCTTCTTAGAATAAGAGTAGTATAGCAAGAACCAATATTTCCCATTTTTCTAGCCTGCCGTGCAGGAGGCCTAGCAAGGTCCACAGCGACTCAGCAAAAGCCACACCACAGATTTATAGATTGTAATCAATGAAAGGAGTTCAGACATGTGTTATTATAAATAATGTTTGATTAAATAATAAAACATTTCATTACGATTCTAAATATTTGGTGTTTTGCTATTGAGAGACTTTAGTGGTGTTTACTGTGGAAAATTGTAGTAAATATTCTGTGTACTATAATACAAACAATAATAGGACGTGTGCTCTGTGTCAGACAATGTGCTAAACACTATCACATGTATTATCTCATTTAATCATCTATATGATCTCTTGGTTTGGACACTATATTAGTTCCTTCTGGTGGCATTATGGTTTAGAAGTTATGAAATGTGGGGCTTGGGATCTGAAACATCTTGATTTAAATTTCGGTCCTGCTATTCGCTAGCACTTTCATCTCCAGAAAGCTATCTTTTTTGCAGTCTTGATTTCCTTATTGTGAAATGGACTTCAGTAATGAGATCTATTTCCATAGGGTTTTCACAAGTTTTAAGTAAAATTGTGTATTGTAAAGTTCTTTCCACAATATCTGATGGAGAATAAGTATTCAATGTTAGATATTATAATTATCATGATTGTTGTGTTACATATATTGCCCAAGATACTATGTGGAGGATGTTTGTTTTCTATGCATATTGTATCCTGACTGTGTGCAGAACACATTATGTGTAGTGCATATACTGAAAAGAAGCTTACAAGGAAATGATGGTTCTTTCTCAAATTGCAAATCTAGCTAGAACAACTTCCTAGTCCATTGTGGTTCTTTGAGAAGCCTCAGGGAAATAGCTCTGGGTCTTTCTAGTCAATCTCATATTTCCTGTGGCTACTCAAGTAAGTTTCTGTTCTCCTAAACAGTCTTTACTATTCAAAAGTCTCAAAAGGCCCCCTTCCTTTCACTAAGCATGGGGCTTCTCCCTGAAGCCCAGGTCCATTAGCATATAGGAAGAACATACTAGAATGATACTTGTGTTTATTTTTATCTAGTTTTTTATGTTTGTGTATGTTTTCTAATGGCTAATAGTACAGTGGTATATGTACATAATTTTAAATAAATAAAGAAATAAATAATCAAACAAATGAGCCTGGTGCATATATGCAAAAATCCGGTCACAGGTAGAGTTACAGTCATTAAAGTCTGAAGAGCATGGAACTGGAGAGCAGAGCTACCTGGCACTGAAGTTTGTTGCCTTTCAGTGTCTAGCCTGTTTTCCCAAGTATATACCCCACCACTTTTATTAGGCAGTCCTTTTAAAAGGTACAAATGTGTGCAAGGTTGCACACAATTATACAAGGAACCAACTGGGGACTCATTGCCCATCACCTCCTGACCAGTTTTGCTTTCTCCATTTCTACTCATCTCCTTCCTCCCTGTATGATTTAGAAGCAAATCCCAGACATCATATTGTTTAATCCATAAATATCTCAGTAAGAATCTTCTGGGAATAAGAAGTTGTAAACACATGCCACTTCTCATATCAGAAATGAACAATTTCTCCACATCATTAAACAAGCGTTAGAGAAATGAATGGTAATGAAAACGAAAATCCTTGACGAACCCGGCTGCCAAAGACATTATCCACAATTGCTGTCTCTTTCCCCCATCACCAGTTTCTATATACATTTCGGGGTCTTCATTCTTCTGAGTCTAACTTTGAACTCAGAAGTGGTCTGAGCACTTGGACCCCAATTCCCTCATACTTATGCAAATGGATTTATCACAAGGCACATAGTTGGCATGAGAGGGAGACATGTCACATGAAAAACAATTGAAGCATTAGTGAGATCCACAATTTATACAGTTTCTTTGGGTGTCAAAGTTAACACAAATGCCACCAACTTTCTGTTCAACAGGAATGAATCCAATGATACAGGCAAATATTTTCCAGAAAAGAGAGGCTGAAAATAAGTTTTGAAACCACCAGGTACAATATCAATACAAGAGTTTGATTCCTTTTGCTAAGAACTCCATCTTTCATGGTAAAGACGCTCCACCCACTTACATTCTGGTTCCACAGACTTCCAACGCAAATTGTCATATACCTTAATGTTATCTCTGAGCCACTTAGAATGTTGCTTTAATCTCTTTTGCCTGAATTTTGCTTGATTTGGAAATGGGGCAATTTGTTCTTTATCACTCACTGGGCTCCTGATAACTGTTTTTTGAAATTGGAAATCTAAGGAGATCAAATCAGCTATGTTCAGTCAATTTCTTATCTAAACACTTAGAAAGTTACATGTATGCCCTTCTGGGTTCCATCCCCAGAAGTGAAGGTAGAGGGGAGGGGAGAGAAAGGAAAGGGAAAAGAAAGAAAGGGGGAAAATGAAGAGACAAGAGATAGACACAGAAGATTATGGTTGTGGGGGATAAAAGCACATAAATATTACTTTGTCTCTAGCCTGATTTTGTTTTTCCTTTGAACATGATCAATTTTTGATGTGTGTGTGTGTGTGTGTGTCTGTCTATGAGACAAGCTTTCAATTTGTCTCTATGGATTTCAATATTCATTTTCTCTCTGATAGTACATAAATTATGAAAAAGAAATTTAGATGTGATGAGCTTAATCCTCCCTCAAAGGCAGATTATAGTAATAGCTACCCGGCTTTAAAATATCAAGGAACAAGAATTCAATTTTTTAAACTGAGGTTATATTTATAGCAACTTAACCATCATCACCAAACTGGGTGTTCTTAGTTATTCCAGTTATCCCTTGGCTACCTATCTCAACTTGAAAATATTTTAAAACTGATTTTTTTTGAGAATTTCACACAATATATAACTTAAATACCCACTCCAATTTCTCCTCTTCAATTCCCCCCAGGTCTCCCCAGCACATGCACCCCCATCTTCTTATTCCTCCTCAGGTAGAGGCAGAGCCTCCTAAGTCTCTCCGTCACCGACGCTGGAAGAAGAAATTTAGTTGGCTCACTCTTGTGCAGGTGGCCACAGATGCTGCAAGGGCAAAAGTGGCTTGGCCATGTGATGATTAGAGACCAGCATGTCCTAAGACTCCTGCCCAGGCTCAGGATCTTGTGTTCTTCGCCTGCCACCCCCAGGATATTCTCTGAGCATCTCTGGATGCTCTCTCTGAAGGAGGGTTGAGAAAGATCATTTTGTAATTTCAAAGCCCCACATAGGAAATCCATGGGGAAAATTCTATCTACAAAATGTTGTTGCTGCACAAAATAGTGGAAGAAAACAAAACCTACCCTGCTGGGAAATACATAGATAACTATCCCATGTGGTTTAGAAAATTAACCTGCTACCTTCAGCTGAGATCCTCCTGGTCTTTCCCACCATATTTATAATTACACCTCAATTTTTCTCACATAATCATTTTAGAGCCTTCGATTTTTTTAATTTGCATTCTTCTTGGTTATTCTCATTTCCACCTCACAGCTGGAAGCTAACTTCTGTGCCATATGTGACATATTGTTCACAATATGTGCGTAAAATTCACTATAGCCATAGATTTATGTGGTATTTGTACTTTATTTTCTTATTGTTTGAGAGTTTCATATATGCATATATGTTTTTTATCAAATTCAGTCCATTTCCTCCCTCCCAACCTTTCTCTTACCTTCCTATCACTTTCATTTCCCATATCTCATTTACTCTGTTTTGAAACCCACAGAGTCTGCTTAGTGCCGCCCTTGTATGAGTGCATGTAGGACTATCTACCGGTGCATGGTAGCCTTAACCCATTCTCTCCCCCAAACCCTTCTCTTATTTCCCTAACACTTTCCTTTCCCACGGAGCCTACTTAGTGCTGTCTTTATGTGAATGAGTGTGGGACTATCTACTAGTGCGTGGAAGCCTTTCAGGGAGTTCATCCCTGAAGAAAACTGACCCCTCCCTCCCCAGCTATCAACTGCCAATAGCTGCTCAACTAGGAGAAGTTCACGAGCCCCCTCCAAATTCATGGGGAGATTTTGCCTACATCGTTCGTTCTTCTGTACATCTTGTGTACATAGTCATAGCCACTGTAATTTCGTCTATGCAGTAGTCTTCTCATAGCCAATAAAGCAGTTTCACAGCAAACACCCACTGATTCTAACTCCTACAATATTTCTGACCCCTCGTTCACTATGATTCTTGAGTTTTGGGGAGGCGGTGTGATATGGCTGTCCAATTTAGAACTGAGCAGTCTATAGTATCTTATTTTCTGAATGCTACAGAAAAAAGCAGCTCCTCTGATGAGCTCATCTATAACAGAAGAACAAATCAATATATACATATATAAATACGAAATAGGAGGTCAGTTTAATACTGTGTCCACTTAGCAGAATGAAGGCATTAGGGTCTCCTTATGGTTTATGACTATATCAATCCATGAGGTTTTAGTCCAAATAATAGTACCTGCCATAATTCTGTGGAGTGGGCCTAAAATCAAATCAGAAAATGGTTGGTTACTTCCATAACACTTTTGCAAGTGGGACTACCCTGCCAGGCCTGTAGTTATTGCCGGTCACAAGGTTCACAACAGGGGAAGACTGATGGTAAGGGGGTAAGACGGAGATCACGAACACTACAGACCTTGGAAAAAGCCCAATGGAAAACTGCTACTACAGAAGCTTCTTACCAGGGATCTTAATTTCCTTGGAAACCTCCAACTAAATGCTATTTCTACTGTTTCCATCTTCACTGGTGTCTGTTATCTATCTATCCTGCCTTCCCATCCATAATCCATGACTATTTTCTGTCTCCTACTTAAAAAAGGCAGGCTGATTCTACTCACTTATTCAACAGCTATAAATAACTTCCTAATGGTGGGCAAATACCGTGTGGGTATAGTGATTAATAAGACTGATAAACCTTCTAGCAAAGACAGAGTGCCTTTTCTAGAGTGAGAATGCCTTTATCATTCTCTGCCAAAAGAGGAGTTCAGAAGCAGCATCATTCCAAACAGCCTTTATCTGCAGGCTGTATCTGAATGAGAAGATGGCAGGCTTGACACTTGGTGACCAGAATAAAATACAGTTAGGCAAAAGAAAAAAAATTCTCAAAACTTAAATATACTTTCTATCAATTAATTCCAAATGGCTAAGGACATTAGAAAATTTTGTGAAACTAGTTGGAGTTTTGTTTGTTTAGGTTCTCACGAAGTAAACCAGACTGGCTAGGAACTTGAAACCCTCTTGCCTCACCCACCTGAGTTCTAAGACTATATCTAAGCAACGCCATGCTTGGCTTTCCAGTCTTTTACATTACTTTCCTGCCAGGTACAGGCATAACCTGGAATCACTAGTGAGACCATTCCTTAGAAGATAAACAAAGAATTGGGGTAGTAAATATGGTCAACGTACTCAAATATAGTTTAGAAAAATTGTTTTGGTTAAGTCCAACCACTATGGATAATGAATATGTACCAGTTTTAAAAACTCTCAAGAACTCAAGAAATAAGCAAAGAACATGAGAAACTAAAGAACTTAAGCAGGTCTTTCCCATAAAACCTTATCAAGAGTAGTTTGAAAAGTTCTGCGCTTTGACAAATTGCATGCACTTTTCGATGTTTTGATAAGCTGCTAACAGTTTTTGCATTTGTGGTTTGAGGCTTATGAAATACCTCAAAGAGTTCTTTTAATGTGACTTTTTTGTCCCTTCCTCTGAGACAGCTTCATCCTTTTCTCTCAAGTCCTCTCCTTCACTGCATATCTCTGACTGCACATGGATAGTTCCAAATGAAGACGCTGTCATTCTCGCTGTCAGCTGTGGCTTCAATTACGCCTCCTCCAGCACAGCCACTTTTGGTTTCTTTGTGGCCCTTTCAGCTTTGCTAGCTGGTTTTTTATCCCAGTGTCCCATTTTTCTAAACTGTTCTTGGGTCTGTCTCATCACTCGGGGAACCGAGGGAGGCAGCGCAGTTACAGGCTCTGCTCTGTGCAGGAACTGACCAGCGGGTACTCAGTGAGCAGTTGCTGTCAGTCTTTGAAAGACATGATGTGATTGGGTGCTAACCATCACACAATAATCTATTTACATATTGACTTTTGGATTGAAGAGTTTGCCCCAAAGTGGGTCCTCTAAACAATGACAGATAACATGCCATAATAAGGGAATTCAAACCATGTTTCTAGACACTAGTGATCAGATAAAACATAGCAACTGAAAATCATGTTTATCAAATTATGAATATTGAGGAGTGTCATCTCTGAACTTTTCCCTTTATTGTGTGCTCTTGGAAGCACATCACACACAGGTCCTGCTCAGATTTCAGGGGAGAGGACGGGACAGGGCAGGAACACTGGGGACATGAACCATCAAGACCACCTTGGCATCTGTTTGCCTCAACCACTGACTCAACTACATCATCTCCTGGTCAGAAGGAATAATGGAGACATTTCTTCTACTGCAGAAATACAGCCCCTGTGTGAGTCATTAAAGGTCACAGGGGATGTCTGTGGTCTTTTTTGTCCTGGCTCAGGCCCATTCTCTAGATATATTTCTGTGTTAACATGCCAAGTTGCCCCAGGGATGGAAAGTCCAATCATTATTATGCATTGACCTGTGTGGGTCAGGATTTTATTAGTGCTAACTTTATAGGTAAGCTTCTAGTGACAACATGACTTTTCTCACTGCACTCATTAGAAAGTCAAGTTATAACGTCAGGATCAGCCTAGATGAATTAATTCAACCTGACAGATGAATTATTGAAGATGCGAAACTTTAGTGTAACTACGCCTTTCTCAAGAATGTATAGTGCAGGAAGATGAGGTCAGCTCAGGTCACTCTCTCCTATATTAGTCATCTGGAAACAAAGCCCATGCATTCAAATTCAGTTCTCCCGCAGATTCCATTTGGACCCTCCAGACAAAGTGCCATAAGAGGCTGCTGCTCCCTTTATGTGCCTTCTAGCAAAGATGAATATGAAGTACGACTCATTTCTTTATACACTCCATGCCCATTTATTCCTTTTCTTTATTTTCCAAAGTCCTATCAAGTTACATTGGGTGAGGAGGTGAGACAAAATCTCACCCTGTATCCCAAGATGGCCTAGAATTCCCTAGGTAGCTCAGGCTGCCAGAAAACTCATAAGACTCTTCCTGCCTCTGCCTTGCAGATTCGAGGATTATAGATGTATGCCACCACACCTAGGAAAGCTATAGTAAACAGACTACTGAATCAGATTTACAGAGAAAGAATACTCCATCTCTATTGCTTCTTGAATTTATTTACAAAGGTATAGTAATCCAGACACTCATATATTTATATCACAGGATGTAAATACGTGTACTATAACACGCCATTCAGTAATCCATGCAGGATCAGAATTGGGTTTCCTGCCTCCATTCTATAACTCCTGATGATCCAGTTGCTAGTCTATTGCCAGTATGGTTATAATGATGTTCATAGTAATAGTGGTCAAAATTATTTGTTTATTATGCCAAATACTGTGTTAAGTGATCTTTGTGCATAATTATTGCATCAAATTCCCAGAACAATCTGTGATAAATTATCTTCCCAACTTTCAAGAAAGAAAATAGAGGCTAGAGACTCTAAGCAATTTACATCCAAATCATTCATGTCGGTAAGACTTGAGGTTTTTTTTTTATTTTTTTCATTATTATTGGAAAAATTTCCGCCTCCTCCCCATTTCCCATTTCCCTACACCTCCTCCCACTCATCGCCCCCTCCCCATACTGCTCCCCCCTCCCCACACTCCTCTCCCCTTTCCCCCATTCCTTTCCCCTTCCCTCTCCAGTCCGAAGAGCAGTAAGGGTTCCCTGCCCTGTGGGAAGTCCAAGGTCCTCCCCACTCCATCCAGGTCTAGGAAGGTGAGCATTAAAGCAGGCTAGGCTCCCACAAAGCCAGTACATGCAGTAGAATCAAAACCCAGTGTCATTGTCCTTGGCTTCTCATTAGCCCTCATTGTCTGCCATGTTCAGAGAGTCCTGTTTTATCCCATGTGTTTTCAGTCCCAGTCCAGCTGGCCTTGGTGAGCTCCCAATAGATCAGCCCCACTGTCTCAGTGGGTGGGTGCAGCCCTCGCAGTCCTGACTTCCTTGCTCATGTTCTCCCTCCTTCTGCTCCTCATTGGGACCTTGGGAGCTCAGTCCAGTGCTCCAATGTGGGTCTCTGTCTCAATCTCCATCGATCGCCAGATGAAGGTTCTATGGTGATATGCAAGATATTCATCAGTATGGCTATAGGATAGGCCCATTTCAGGTTCCCTCTCCTCAGCTGCCCAAGGAACTAACTGGGGACATCTCCCTGGACACCTGAGAGCCCCTCTTGAGTCAAGTCTCTTGCCAACCCTAAGATGGCTCCCTTAATTAAGATATATACTTTCCTGCTCCCATATCCACCATTCCTTTATCCCAACCATCCCGTTCCCCCAAGCTCCCCCCCATCCTCCCCTTCTCACTTTTCTCTCCCTATTTCCCCTTACCCCCATCCTACCCCACCCCCAAAAGAGTTGGGGTTTGAACTCACCAGGCTCATGAGATTGAGGCAGAACTGCCGAATGTCCAAGGCCAACTGAACTATGTAGTGAGAATCTGTCTAAAGAAAAATTTATCACAGTCCAGCTGGCCTTGGTGAGCTCCCAATAGATCAGCTCCACTGTCTCAGTGGGTGGGTGCATCCCTCGTGGTCCCGACTTCTTTGCTCATGTTCTCCCTCCTTCTGCTCCTCATTGGGACCTTGGGAGCTCAGTCCAGTGCTCCAGTGTGGGTCTCTGTCTCTATCTCGATCCATCACCAGATGAAGGTTCTATGATGATATGCAAGATATTCGTCAGTATTGCTCTAGGATAGGGTCATTTCAGGTTCCCTATCCTCAGCTGCCCAAGGAACTAACTGGGAACCTCAGCTTGGGCACCTGGGAGCCCCTCTAGGGTCAGGTCTCTTGCCAACCCTAAAGTGGCTCCCTTAACTAAGAATTGTGGTTCCGTGCTCCCCTGTCCAACCTTCCTTTATCCCAATCCTCCTGTTTCCCCAAGGCCCCCCCTCCTTCCCTTCTAACTTTTCTCTCCCCATCTCCCCTTACCCCCATCCCACCCCACCCCCAAGATCCCAATTTTCTCCCCGGCAATTTTGTCTACTTCCCTTAGCCATGAGGATAACTATATGTTTTTCCTTGGGTTCACCTTCTTACTTAGCTTCTTTAGATTCACCTATTGTAGACTCCGTGACCCTTATTTATGGCTAGAAACCAATTATGAGTGAGTTCATCCCATGGACTGTGACTGAAAAAGCATGGGATGAAACCGGACTCTCTGAACATGGCGAACAATGAGGGCTGATGAGACGCTAAGGACAATGGCACTGGGTTTTGATCCTACTTAATGTGCTGGCTTTGTGGGAGCCTAGCCAGTTTGGATGTTCACCTTCCTAGAAATGAACGGAGGGGGGAGGACCTAGGACTTTCCACAGGGCAGAAAACCCTGACTGCTCTTTGGACTGGAGAGGGAGGGGGAAAGGAGTGGGGGGAGGGGGAGAAGGGTGGGAGGATGGGGCATAGGGTGGGAGGAGGGGGAGGGAAATGGGAGGCTGGGAGGAGGTGGAAACTTGTTTTTTTTTTCTCCTTTTCTCAATAAAAAAAAATCAAAAAAAAAGAAAAATTTATGACACTTTTCTTTGTAGTTATAAACTGAGTAGCCTGCTTACATGTTTTTACTAAAGAAATCCCAGTATGCAGGTTGTTGTTTTCCGTTAAGTTCCACAAAAGTAGGCCAGCCAGTGAGATGATTCAGTGGACAGCAGTTCCTGTCTCCAAGCTTGATGACCTGAGATTAGTCCTTGGGATCCACATGGTGGAAGGCGAGAACAGATTCCAACAACCTGTCCTTCAATTTCCCACACACATACCGTGGCACACTCCTCCCCCACACAAAATAAATAACCTCTGCCAAAGAACTCACAACAACAACAACAAAAAAACTATCTTTCACCCCACCATGTAAGATAATCCATAATTCATCTATTTTCTTCCTTTTAGTGTTGCTTGTTTTGGTGATCCTTGCCTTGGAGCACATAATAATCACATAAGCACATACTCCAGCCCTACCTGACCCCAGTTACTGTCTTTAGTTTCCTTGTGTGATTCTTCAAAGGTATAGTTAATCCAACTTCATGGCTCGCTGACTTTGGAATTTTTTTTGTCAACTACCCCTGAAAAACAATTAAGTAATTTATTTAGATCACCTTTTACTTTATCTTCTCATCCCCTAACAAGTTATCCATGGGGACATCATTATGGTTTTGTTTTTTTTTTTGGTTTTTCGAGACAGGATTTCTCTGTGGTTTTGGAGCCTATCCTGGAACTAGCTCTTGTAGACCAGGCTGGTCTCGAACTCACAGAGATCCGCCTGCCTCTGCCTCCCGAGTGCTGGGATTAAAGGCGTGCGCCACCACCGCCCGGCCGGGACATCATTATGTTATAGTCTTGGCTGTTTATTTAGTTTATATTGTATTGTTACTTTTTTATTTTTGCTCAATTCTCTTTAGGCAGTGTCTCTAAGTTTTCACCTATGAGAAAGGAAGCATTTTGTGTCCCTGTCGTCTCTTTTCCTCCACCCACCATTTCTTTACTCCTTTCTATCCTAGGCCACCGTTTCTCCCCATTTACATAATTAATCTTGTCGTTATTAATAACATTTTCTGTAGTGATTAGGGTCACATCTATTTAAACCAGTGTAACTAAAGAAACAGCATGGTCAACTGCATTCACAAAAAAAAAAAAAAACCCACAAAGTTGGACTATGAAGAAATCTCAGTAAAGAGCCAGGTGTCCTGAGTTCAATCCCCAGAAGCCATGGTACATAAATTGGGCACAGTAATCTCAGCACTGGGGAGGTGGACACAAGTGGGATCTTTGAGGCTAAATGGATGCCCAGCCTAGCTTATCTGGCAACCTTCCAAACAGTGAAAGGCACTCTTCCAAATGATGAAGTGGATACCACTTGAGGACAGACACTAATACTGACCTCTGACTTCTTCCACATGCACACACACATACACATGCACACAAATAAATAAACAAAACATCATGAGGTTATCCAGAGCTCTTCCATGGAGTAAAGCAAAAAGCCCTAGGCATGAAAGGAAAATACAGTTAACTAAATTCACTGCTGTGAAGTAGTGGATTTCAGAATGAGGCCCCTCAGCTAACAGTATCAGTATCCTCTAGAAACATGATGCAAATGGCAACCACTGGGCTTCACCCAAAACTGAAGGAACTGGTTAGTATCTAGACATCTGTAACTTAGCATATCTTCCACATCACCCTAAAGAATACTCAAATTTAATACTTGCATGTTGAGTGATTAACATGTACTGTTTAAGAACCAGCACCCTTCATGCCATTATCCATTGACTTCTAAGTTAAATCCTTTAAGCTATATTGGAAAAGTTAAATTTACACAGAGCGACTTTGATAAACATTTCCAAAAGGATTTCAACATTATTCCACAAGAGAAATCAGAATAAATGGAACATGAATAGTACTTTGGGGGGGGGCAAGTGTGTGTGATGCTTCTCCATTTTATCTGGCCACATATCCAAAGAAAACCACACCCATAGGGCTAGGCACACCAAATGTCATTGGCTAAATGGATTGAGCTCCCAAAACATTTCCCTATTTATTTTCTAGTTGAGAAGGTTCTACAACTGATTTGTTTACAAAGAACCCAAAATGGTACAATGGAAAAAGGAAAGGATCTTCAACAAATGGTGCTGGCATAAGTGAATGTCTGCATGTAGAAGAATGCAAATAGATCCATACCTATCCCCATGCACAAAACTCAAGTCCAAATGGATCAAAGACCTCAGCATAAATCTAGCTACATTTAACCTGATAGAAAAGAAACTGGGAAGTAGCCTTGAATACATCAGCACAGGAGAACACTTCCTAAAGATAATACCAGTTGCGCAGGCACTGAGAGAAATAACCAATAAATGAAACCTCCTGAAAATGAAAAGCTTCTGCAAGGCAAAAGACACAGTCAATAAGATAAAATGACAGCCTACAGAATGGGAAAAGATCTTCACCAAATATGACAGAGGGCTAATCTCGAATATATATATATATATATATATATATATATATATATATACTCAAGAAACTAGACATCAAAATACAAAATAATCCATTTTTTTAAAAAATGGGGGTACATAGCTAAACAGGGAATTCTCAAGAGAACAATCTCAAATGGCCAAAAGACATTTAAGGAATTGCTCAACATCCTTAAACATCAGGAAAATACAAATCAAAATGACTCTGAGAGACAATCTTATACCTGTCAGAATGGGTAAGATAAAAAAAATACTGAGGATAGTTTATGATGGAGAAGATATGGAGTAAGTCACTGCTGGTGGGAGTGCAAATTTGTAAATTGGTATGGCAGTTTCTCAGAAAATTGGGTATCAATCTATCTCAAGATCCAATGACATAACTCTAGGGCATATACCCAAAGGATGCCCAATCATACTACAAGGACACTTGTTCCACAATATTCATAGCAGCTTTATTCATAGTAGCCAGAACCTGGAAACAACCTAGATGCCCCTCCACAGAAGAATGGATAAGGAAAAAGTATTCCATTTGCACAATGGAGTATTACTGAGCTGTAAAAACAATAACAAGATCATGAAATTTACAGGCAAATTAATGGAACTAAAAAAAATCATACTGAATGAGGCAACCCAGACTCAGAAAAATAAACACAGTATGTACTCATTCATAATTGGATAACAGATGTAAATCAAAAGACACCCAAATTACAATCCACAGCTCTAGAGAATCTAGGTAACAAGGAGGACACATGGAGTGGCCTGGCTAGGGGAATTAGATGAGATCTCCTGAGTAAACTGGGAATGGAGGCCAGTAAAGGGAAGCAAATGAAGGATGGGAACATGAGAAAACAAGATAGGTGAGAAGAAAGACGAGATGGTGTGGGAGAGCAATGGAAGAGTTATCTTAATAGAGAGAGCCATTATGGGGTTAGGGAGAAACCTGATGCTAAGGCAATTCCCAAGAATCCACAAGGATGACCCCAGCTAAGACTCCTATCAATAGTGGAGAGGGTGCCTGAACTGGCCTTGCCCTGTAGCCAGATTGGTGAACACCCCAACTATCATCATAGAGCTTTCATCCAGTGATTGACAGAACCAGATGCAGAGATCCACAACCAAGCACCAAGTCAAGCTCTGGGAACCCACTTCGAGTGGGAGAAGGGAATATATGAGCAAGGGAGGCCAAGATTATGATAGAGAAATCTATAGAGACAGCTGAACCAAGTTTGAGGCAACTCATGAACTCTAGATCAACAGCTGTGGAGCCTCCAAGGGACAAAACTAGGCCCTTTGCATATGGGAAACAGTTATGCAGCTTGGTCTATCTGAGGCTCCCTGGCAGTAGGACCAGGATCTATCCCTGGCACACGAGCTAGCTTGTTGGAGCCCATTCCCTATGGTGGGATACCATGCTCACTTATCTTAATATTGGGAGGGAGTAGGCTTGGTCCTTTCTCAGCTTAATGGGCCAGGCTTTGTTGACTCCCCATGGGAGCCCTTACCCTTTTGGAGGAGTGGATGGGGGGGGGGGATGGACTGGGGGGGGGCAAGGGGATCATGGGAGTTAGAACTGTGATGTGAATATAAAATGAAATTTAAAAAAATAAAAAGAATCATAAAAAAGAAATTCATTAACGATAAAGGGGTTTATCAACAACATGCTATTGATAAACATAAAAAATAAATAATAAAGTTTGCTTTATTAGAGTAAAAACGAAAGTTCTAATCATAACATAAGACTATATACAATAAGA
Source organism: Microtus oregoni (assembly GCF_018167655.1). NCBI lineage: Eukaryota > Metazoa > Chordata > Mammalia > Rodentia > Cricetidae > Microtus > Microtus oregoni. Next base: position 1,622,921 of record NW_024544756.1, read on the forward strand.
ACTATCAAGTTGTCTAGAAGAAAGAAAAGGAAATAACATAAAAATGAAACTACAACCAACAAGAACAACATCAAGCAAGTAATACATTCTAAATGTCCAGACCATAAGCAATTGACAAATTACAGAGATTAATCCAATAATTGTCTTATTATGAAGAGTTTAAGTCTTATACCTAGTATGACTTTAGCTAAAATGCAAGATGATTGTAACTATAACTATCTAGTCTTCCATCCATCAAAGACTTGAGAATGAAAGTATTATTACCTGATAAGTCAGAAGTACAAGCAAACGATTTCCAAAAAATGCAAAAAATGACAGAAACGACTGGTTGCCTGAACAGTTACCTAAAGTTTCTCTGCAACATTGGGGCATCCAACTTTGGCTATAGGCATAGAATCCCTGACAGACCATTTTCAGGAACATGAAAATTTGAAAGACTGTCGTGGCAAGGTTCAGCAGTCACTTTTCCTTGAGTCCTTCTTGTTGGGATTGGACAGCATGCTAACTGTCAGCAATCTAGTCAAGAGCAGTCCTTTGCCCAATAGGCTAGTTTTGCCAAAAAGAAAACAAGCTCCATATGGAGTGTATTGGGTGCACATCATTCTCTCTGGAGTAGATAGATGGGTGCTACCAGGAGCAGTCATGTCTCACATCAACAAAATTTTAAGTTATTAAAATATTTAAATGTCATATTCTGTAGGTCTTTGATGTGTTTGAGAATTATCTATCTATATGAAATACATCACTGTGCATCTAGATAACCTAACTAACATAACTATAAGTGTGACAAATTAACCTGTAAATTTAATAACCTATAAAGTTTAAACACTAAAGCTTCACATTATAAAAATAAACAATCTGTAGACAGATAAACAGTATAAGGACAATGACCTTGAAATTGTAACAATATATAAAAATATTTTAATCAGAGGAAAAACTGTATAGTGCAATATGACAAAAATATCCTTAATTTGCATAATATAAAAATATCCTAAACAGAAGTAGAAGCATGCATATAGTATGACAAAAATAATCTTACATTTATATCAATGCACATGTATGGAATAATATTTCTTTCCCTTTTCCTGATCAAAGAGAAGTCATTGTTACTTTGATTTAGGTTTCCTTAGTCAAATAATCAACATTTCTGTTATGATTATCATTGGGCTACAAGAATTTTCTCTACCCAATCAAAATCCTGTTTCCTGGATCATTTGAAATAACGTTCATTGAACTTAACTATAACTGGTGCTCTTTTAATTCTTTTATTAAAGTACATCAGTTTCTCGAAATTATGGCATGTTTGAATTCCTTATATTTAAACTCAGTACTTGCTAGGTTTCTTTTAAAGATTCTTTGGAGTTTCAGTAGATTTTTCCCTTTTTTCATACTGACAAAATGAAAACACACTGTGCATGTATACATTAGAAACTATCTCAAAAGGTCAAAGATGTTGCTCAGCTATAGAACATTTATTTAGTATATGCAAGTTCCTGGATTCAAGCCTGCATCATTGCCAAACCAAAAGCAATAACCAATGAAAACCAGCCCAAGATGTGGAAACAAAGAGCCAGTTACTGTCAAGCCTATTGGGGTAGTAATGGACTCAACTGGTGGTCCCCAAATAAAGTCTCCCAAGGACTTGCAATCAGGTGATTATGGAGTCAGACCTACTGCAGCTTGACACAGGTCTGATAATTCTTCCCAAATGGCTAGCTACCATTGGACTGAGAGACTAGCTGGGTTTATCAAGCCTTAGCAAACCTAGGGTCATTTCCCTGAGGCTCGACTTTCTGCTAGCACAGCATTGAGGAAAACCAGCATTTCTTACATGGTGAATGGCTCCCAGTGGTAGAAAATCTCAGTATGAGCATGCCAAGATATGAGGCTTCTCTCTTAGTCTAGATACTCACTGAATGACTTTTGGAGTCATCAAAGCAAGCCAGATTTAAGCAAAAGGAAATAAGTCTCTTATCAAATGTAGAGTTGACAAAAATAAGAAAGAAATCTGCAACCACCTTTAATTGTGCATATGTATTTTTCATAAGCTAGACTATCTTTGAATTGTTAAGTACCTGAGGATGAACATGATCTTCTAATTCTCTTGCCTCTACCACTGAATTACAGGCATGCATCACCATACAGGTGTATGCAGTGCAAGAGAACAAATCCAAATCTTTTTTAATACTAGGTAAGCATTCTACCAACTAAGCTACATGTCCAACCTGGCATAAAACTGGGCATGGTGTTTCTTTCCTGGGCATAGTAGATCTTTTCAGTAATATCATCACTGGGGAGGTCAAGGCAGGTAGATTGGAAGTTCAAGGTCATCCTTGACACACAGCAAGTTTGAGGCAAACAGGAGCAACGTGAGTCACCAATGCCACACCATGATCCAGCATTTCATTCGTATTATCTGTTCCGTGAAATAAGCTGCGCCTGGAGCTTCTGACTTCTATTTCTAGCACGAACCTGGTTTTAATCTGCACAAATAGTATGCTGGAACTGTCTCCTTCCTTCATTCTCAGAATAGAGCCTGAAGTTTCTATACCCAGTACTACCTAAAGGAATTTTCTCATAAAGATTATGCAGAATGTAACCTTTTTGGATTCTTACCATTCGAAAAAGCTTGGCTTTCCCCTTGTGTAACTGATAATTTCACTGTGTATAGGGTTCTAGAATTAACAATCACACAAATGCCATTGCCCCAGCATCTATTTGCATCAATTTGATGAGTTATTTTTATTCTACTAGTATTCTCCATCCTCACCAAAATGATACTCAATAGTCGCAGTTTTGCAAAATTGTTTTGAAGTCTAGAATTTTCAGTCATTCTTTCTACCTGCTTTTCCCTTGGAAGCGTGTGTCCTTTTTTTTTTTTTTTTTTTTTTTGGTTTTTCGAGACAGGGTTTCTCTGTGGTTTTGGAGCCTGTCCTGGAACTAGCTCTTGTAGACCAGGCTGGTCTCGAACTCACAGAGATCCTCCTGCCTCTGCCTCCCGAGTGCTGGGATTAAAGGCGTGCGCCACCACCGCCCGGCCGCGTGTGTCTTTCTTTAATTCTCGATTGTTTTCCTTCTGTTCCATTTATTTGTTTCGTCATGTTGCTGTCTTACCATTGTCTGTTTTCTCAATGAATAAAAAACATGAGTTATTCATAGGTGTGGATTCAGAGCAAAGAGGTAGGTTATTTTCATGAAATCCTCTTTTGCATGTAGAGTCGTGCTCTGAAACGTTTATGATCCTTAGTTATGGTGTGGCCATGGCCGGTATTGATATCAATCTAGGACCATCATATAGACTTCCATAAACAGATCCATGGGTGACTCTATTCATGTCTCTCCTTCAGGGGGTCTCTGTGCACATTGTGATGTTAGTGTGACATAGCAGTAGCGCGCATTCTTCATCGGTTCCTGTGTTTCTACCTATCGCTATTGTCAGATCCTGGCAGCTGCTGTGGCTCTTGCTTTTATAAAAATAATCATCAGAGACACAGCTGGAATATTCTGAGTCACCTTCCCTACCACATGCTTATCCCTCCCTCCCCCAAAATCAACACACTTGGTTTTGATTTTATGATACCTCTAGTTATTTGTATAATCCCCATTAAGTTATGTGCTCGTCTGTTGTGTGATGTTTTAATGTTTTGGCTTTTTCGGGGACCCACCACCAAGCTCCAGAGTAAATCACACATGGAGGCTTATTTGTTATGAATGCCTAACCTATGCTTGGCTTGTTGCTAAGCAACTTTTCTTAAATTATTCTGACTACCTTTTGCCTCTGGGCTTCTATTTTTCTCTATTTCTGTATACCTTTCTTAACTTCTTTCACCGTGGCTTGCTGTGTAGCTGTGTAGTTGGCCCTTAATGTTCTCCTCTTCTTCTTATCTTGCTCCCTCTCTTCCTTGTTTCACCTTCTATTTATCATCTCAGCCTGCCAGGCCTGCCTATCTTTGCTCCTGCCTTGCTATTTGCCTTCAACTCTTTATTAGGACCATCAGGTGTTTTAGACAGGCAAATAATCACAGCTTCACAGAGTTAAACAAGTGCATCATAAACAAAAGTCACACACTTTAAGATAATATTCCTCCACACTCATCTAATATGTACAGTGTACAATGCTTTTAAACATATTCGTGAAACTGTATGTAAGCAGACATATCCTTTCAATCATTGACTTTTTTGATGTAAGAATTTTTAATACTGTCTTTTTTCATTATATATAGCTATCCCTATTCTCCCTCCCTCCCCTCCTCCTGTCCCACCTTTTTCTCCCACCCCCACCCACTCCTCAGAAAGGGTAAGGCTTCCCATGGGAAGTCAACAAAGTCTGATACATCACTTCGAGGCAGGACCAAGGCCCTCCCCTCTATATCTAGGCTGATAAAAATATCCCTCCAAAGAGAATGTGCTCCTATACACTAACTCAGGCACTAGGGATGAGCCCCACTGCTAGTGGCCCCACAGACATCCAAAGCCTTACAGCTGTCCCCCACATTCAGTAGGCCTAGTTTGGTCCTATGCAGGCTCCCCCACTGTCAGTCCAGAGTCAGTAAGCTCTCACTAGCTCAGGTCAGCTATTTCAGGGGGTGTTCCAATCATGGTTTTGACCCCTTTGCTTATATCATCACTCCTCCCTCTCTTGGACTGGTCTCCAGAAGCTCAGCCCAGTGTTTCATTGTGGATCTCTGTATCTGATTCCACAAGTTGCTGGCTGAAGGTTCTATGTTGACAATTAAGTTAGTCATCAATCTGATTACAGGGGAAGGTTCAATCATTGATTTTAGTATTTAATATTAGTTTATAATTTAACATTGGTCTATACTTTTTGATGAACATAGCTCACCAGTCATTTATTTTCACTGTTTCACAGTAGTGTATTGCAAAGGAAATTTATACTTTTCTTAGTGGATATTCAAGTTGTTTACAATTTTTTACTGCCAAAGAACTGTAAAACAACAACAACAACAACAACAAAAAGTTCTTGTAGGTCCTGACATGTATCACTAGAATACCTGTCTAGGTTTGAAAGTTGAAAAGGAGCTCTTTGTCTGCTTTCTCAGTACTGATTACCCTCCATTGGATAGGGCTAACCAGCAACAGGGATTGCAAAAGCAAAATAACGCACAGAAGCAGGCTACATCAATCATGCTGGCTTTCCTTCTATTGATAGTCAGTTCCTTACTGTGTCCTTCTATGCAGGCTAACAAAGCAGACAGACTTTCTAAAAGAGATCCATCAGGAGAGATAGCCATGGATATAAGTTAATTGCTCTCACCAGGAAAAATTATATATAATTTATATATCTAATTAAACATTTAAATTATTTATTTTATATGGCATTCTTCTGTACTGACCCAAATCAAAGTGCTTTTAAATATGCATGTTCATATTTAAATATTTTAAGTATATTTTATTTTTGTTGGAGAAGTTAATGAATATATATAATGTGTTTTGATCAAACTCACTTCTACTCTCTCTTCTCCAATTCCTACCTTTATTTTTAATTAATTTTGCTTAATATGTATAAGTGTTTTGCCTGCATGTAGAACTGAGTACCACATGCATGTGTGGTGCCCACAGAGACCAGAAGATTGCATCAGATCCCCTGGAGCTAGAGTTACAAAGGAATATGAGCCACTGTGTTGATGCTGGGAATTGATCCTGGGTCCTCTGAAAGAATAGCCAATGCTACTTAACCACAATAGCTTTTAACCACTGAGCCATCTCTCCAGCCCCTTAACTCCTATTTTTATGAGAAAATGTTTTGTTATTTTCACAACATAGAAAAACATTTGCAGTGGAATTTTAATAAAATTCATAGGCACACCCAGGTAAATCAATAGACAAAGCTATGAGACGGGGAGAGAAAGGAAAGAAAAGGAACCTATTTATTCAGGAGTTGTATACATTATACAACTTCTAATGTATCTTAGAAAAAACAGTGCTGTTTTGTGCATGTATATTACTTATGGATCTCATTTCTACTATTTAATTTGTATGTCTACCATATTACTACTGAAAAAAAATTGGTTCCATGTTTTTCTATGGACTCCATGGCCGAATTCTGGTTTCCAATTACTGTATAATATTTCATCATGTACCTCTACCATCATTACTATTCCCCCAGTGATGAACAACTACATGACCTTCAACTTCCTCCTCCAAACAAAACTAAAGTGAATATACTCAATATAGTCCTCTTAAAAATTTTTGACAAACACCTACCCACCTACCCCACACACATACCACTTGACCAAAATGGCTTCACCTTATCTACATTCTCACAGGGCATTACTTCATATAATCTAACCAAGAGTTCAATATTACCATTCATCCAGATTCTTCATCACTTTGCCTATTTGATACATTTCTATTTCTTCATTATTTGTAATGTATATCTTCTGATTACCAATAGGAACAATTACCCCTTTGTAAGGTAACAAACATTTATAAACAATATTTGGGAATTGGGGCATACTTCTCTCCAAACTGCTTTCTGCCTTTTTTTTGGGGGGGCAAAGTATTTTGGAGGGTGTTTACAGCAACCTTTCAGAGGGTCTTGATCTATCAAACCACATTAGTCTGGAAAGAATCTACAGGTTCTCATCTTCTGTGAAAACAGAAGAACCTCTTTTCCAAAGCAACATATCCTTAGACCCGAATTTTGAAGACAAAATACCTTTAAAGTACATATGTTGATTTAGCATAGCAGCCCATACAATGAAATATCTCTCTGTACTTACCTTCTGCACAGTCAAAAGTTTAAAGAAAACACAATCATATACATAATCCAGATTCTCTGTGTATATTTCAATTTTATGTGGCTTATTTTTCTTACTCTGTTACTTTTTCTACAAGTTTAATATTTTTGTTATCTTTACTCCTTTAATCCATGATTGTTTGTGCTCTTTTATATTACATTTACTGTCTCTTTACTCTTTTTCTTCTCTCTCCCCAGCCTACATATGTAGTAATAGGAGCGGGGCTGCATCCCCAGCACCGCAGCAGCCTGGCTAGCTTATGCCCCGAAATAAAAACACACAAACTGTATTCATTTAAATACTGCTTGGCCCATTTCTATCTAGCCTCTTCTAGGCTAATTCTCACATATTAATTTAGCCCATTTCTAATCATCTGTGTTGCATCCCAAGGTGCACTTACTGGGAAGATTCTAGCCTACGTCCATCCTGGGTCGGAGCTGAATTGCATCTGTCTACCCGGGAACTGGGAGCATGGTGTCTCTGTCTGAGGCGTCTTACCTCACTTCCTCTTCTTCCCAGCATTCTGTTCTGTTTACTCCACCCACCTATGTTCTAAGCTATGAGGCCAAGCAGTTTGTTTATTACTTAACCAATGAAATCAACAGATTGATATATGACACTCCCACATCACTTCCCCTTTTCCTGTTTAAACAAAAAAAGGCTATAACTTTAACATAGCAAAATTACATATAACAAAACAGTATCAAGTAAAAATTACAATATTTATATCTATTTTATCTTTATCATAACTAGGGAAAACTATAACTGTAACTAACTATTCCTAACTCCATCAAAGACTCCAGAAAAATACAATATTACCTAAGCAAACAAGAAATCCAAAACTCTAGAAATGACAGAGACATCTCACTGCCTGGACAGTCATCCAAAGTTTCTCTGTACTGTTGGGGCATCCATTTTCGGCCTACAAGCCCATAGTTTCCAGCAGACATTTCCACAAAGCAGGAAATTTCAAAGGCAGTCACTATCTGCTGTGTCCTGCAGAATGTCTTGCAGACTCCTTCATGAATCAGGATCCCCGAAAGACAATCTCACCTTTAGGCAAGTTTAGCAGTCCTCTCTCTGCATGTTCTCTGTGTCCAGTTTATGCAATAGTCCAGGCAAGAACAGTTTCTAGCCCAAATGGCTATCAAACTCCATAACGAGCCTCTTCAATGCCCATCTTCTTCTTGAAGTAGATTGGTGCTGCCAGGAGCAGAGTGTCTCATTGTCATGAAAATCCTAAGTTATTAAAACATTTAAAATGCCATATTCTATAATCTTTGAAAGATATGAAGAATGCCTATCTAAAATATATCTATGTACATCTAGAAAATCTTAAATAACATGACTACAAACTTGACTATTACTGATGATTATCCATTAACCTACATTTCTTAATTATACATTACATTTTTTAATGAACTACGCAATCACAATATCTTAATCAATAGCAGAAATATGCATATACATATAACAAAATTGACCTTAAATCTCTATCAATAAAGCAAAATCTATACTAATACAAATTATTCATATCTATATCATATCCCCCTTTAAATGTAAAAGGATGTTTATAAACCATATTTGGGAACATGGGCACAGTTTTTTCTCTCCAAACTGCTTCCTGCTGAATGGGGGCGTTGTTAATTAGGTCTTCCATGGTATAACCTATGTGCTAGTTTCATCTCAGTTGGCAGTTGAGCGAAGCAATTTTCTGAAGGTGTTCACACCAACCCTTCAGGAGGGCGTGGTCCATCATACCAAATCGGAATAGAAGAAATGAACAGGGTATCAGCCTCTGTGAAAACAAAATAACAAACTCCTTTCCAAAGCATTATGTCCTTAGATCCAAATTTCAAAGTCAAGGCATTTTCAAAATATCTATATTGAATTAGTTCAGCAGCATTTATAAACAAATATCTTTTAGCAGCTGTTACTCTTTCCTCAGCATTCAAATAATTCAAACGGAGCATAATAGCATACAATATCAAAATTCTCTGTGTATTTTCCATCTTTGTGTGCTTTATTTTAACCTCTATTTTGTTTATTTTTACTTTTAACTTTTTGCTTTTTAAGACAGGTTCTCTGTGTATCTTTGACCTGGAATAACTCTGTGGACCAGGCTGGCCTTGAACTCTCAGAGATCCGCCTGTCTCTGCCTCCCAGGCATTGGGATTAAAGGTGTATCTACTACACCTTGAACTCACAGAGATCTGTTTGTCTCTGCCTTCTAGGCACTGGGATTAAAGGCGTGTGCTACCACACCTTGAAGTCACAGAGGTCAATCTCCCTCTGCCTCCCAAGTGTTGGGATTAAAGGTGTGTACTACCACACACAACAACTCTCTTCCTTTTTTTTTGTTTTTTACTTTAAGAATATTAACTTTTAGTCTGCATATATTTTCAACACACTGTAAACCATTTAGAAATTTTCTTTGTCTTTGAATCTCTCTTTACTGTATATCTCTCTTTTTCTGACCACATGAGTAATTTACCAGCAATATCAGAATATCAGTAGGACAAAAGTCATGGCTTTGATGGCTGGATCCAGCCCATTCCTTAGCTTTCCACCCTCATGGCTGAGGTACTGGCTGTAGCCACGTTTACTGCCACAACTCTATGGCATTTCAAGGTCCCTGCCAGCAAGCGAGTTTCAGCAGCCTGTGCTTGCAAACCACACGAACTGCCTGCGTAAAAAGAGTCAGAGTTTTCCCTGGCAGGACAGCCCAGAAAGCCGGCATTTTTAAACGGCGCAGCTTTTTTCCTGCTATGGCTGAAAACCAAAAGCATGCGTTCAGCTTTTCGTCAACACCGTTTAAGTGTTTTGTGGCAGGACCTCTTAATGAGCTGCAGGGATTTGCAGCTAAAGCTGAGTCAGGAAGCCTCTGTGTCTCCTTTAGAGGTATTTTATGCCTGAATCTGCTCTATTGTGTATCTAAAATCCTTTTCTGTCCAACAGCACTTCTTAAGATGTTAAACAGCATTACTAGGACTAAGGCTGCTTTGCCTTTTGATTCCACCCTGTCCAATATGTCAGAGGTCCATTCACTGCATCTGAGAGCCATTCTCTCCACCCTAGATCTAGGGTTGGTTCATAGCACATCTGTGATGCCATTAAGCAAGTTGTAGCACTCTCCTCTCAAACCCCATTTAAATACTCCATAGCCAGACCTCCGAAAAGAGTCAGATTTTATGCTAGCAGCATAGTCCAGGAAGCAGCCGTTTCAAAACTGTGCAGTATTTTTTTCTGTCACTTCTGAATAAGGAAGACCTTTCTAAAAAGAATGATGCCTCTGCTTGCTTCTAGCAAACAAAGCAAGAAGCTGCATTAAACTCTGTTTTTTTGTGTGTGTGTCTAGAATTCCTTTTCAAACTTTCTCAGGTTTTTATGTGGATGTAGTTACCCACTTTGGTGGATGTTTCTGTCATGCCTGGTCCTGTAAATACACAAAAACTATATTATTTGCAATACTGTTTGGTCAATAGCTTAAGTATATTTCTGACTTACTCTTAAATATCTTAAATTAACCCATTTTATATTTTACCATGAGGCTTGTGGCCTATCAGCAAGGTTCTAGCTGACTGCTTGTGTCTGTGTCCAGCAAGGCTCTGTGGCTTCTCACTGACTCTGCCTACTCTCTCTCTCTCTCTCTGTCTCTCTCTGTCTCTCTCTCTCTCTCTCTCTCTCTCTCTCTCTATATATATATATATATATATATATATTTCACCCTGGCTATATTCTGTTAAGCCATTGGCCAAAAACAGCTTCTTTATTATCCAGGAAAAGCAACACATATACAGAAAGACTTCCCACACCAAGGTGTGAAGACTACACTTATCTGCGGGTATAAGGACAAATGTTTATAGACTGTTGTTAGGGATTATGCTGGTTTAATATAATCGTGGTTATCGACTATCCTCCAGTATCCATGATGTCACTAGCACTGAGGAGTTGGCTAGGTTTCCAGCACCAGGAATGGTATCCTTCTTGTGGAGTTGGTCTTAAGTCTAAGTAAAGGGCCATTGGTTACTGCCAAGGTATATGTGCTACTGCTGCACGCACAGGGTTATCATGTCATGCTTGTCATTTGTAATGGCTAGTTTTATGATAAGCTGACACAAGCTAGAGTCATCAGAGAAGGGAGTCTCTACTGATGAAATGCTTTTATAAGATCCGGCTGTAGGTAATCCTAAAATGCATTTTCTTAATAGGTGATATATAGGAAAGAGCCAAGCACACTATGGTTGGTCCTATGCCTGGGCTGGTGTTATCAGGTCCTATAAGAAATCAGGCTGAGAAAGCCATAGTAAGCAAGGCAGTATGCAGCATTCCTCCATGGAGTCTGCATCAGCTCCTGCTTCCAGGTTCCTGTGCTGCTTGACTTCCTGTCCTGACTGTTTTGGACGATGAACTGTGATATGGAAGAGTAAGCTGCTTTTGTCATGGTGCGTCATCACAGCAACAGTAACCCTAAGACAGAAGTTGGTACCTAGAGTAAAAGGCATGACCATGTTGTTTTGAGGAGGATTGTGGAAGGACTTTGGAATTTGGGGTTACAAAAGCCATTGAGTGTTCAAAGTTTGATGAGATATTCTGTAGGAGCTTGAACGATGAGAATATTGTGAAGAGCCATGGAACCAGGCCGTGCCAAGATACAGCATCACTGCCTGCTCTGCTGTGGGACCAGACCTCACCAAAACACAGTGTGGCCAGGGTGACAGCAGAGACCTCCATAAACTATCCAACCACCAGAATCTCAGCCTAAGTCTCACCTACACCTAGAGCAGTGAACACCCGAGACATGATACCGCATTCACCTGGAGGAGTGACCACTGGAACCACTGTCTCGTCTGCACCAAAAAGAGTGACCATCTGAGAGCCTTGGGCTCATCTACACCTAGAGAATCAATTGCTGGAGGCTTAGCCCTGCCTGCACCTGAAGGTGTGTTCAACAGAGCAACAGCCTCCAGCCACATCAATTGAAGGAAGAGGGACCAGCCCCCTGAAGCACAGGCTCCACTCATACTGATTGGAGGAAGAGATGAAGAGACAACAAGGTAAGAATACACTAAACGACCAATACCACTCTTGGGAATATACCCAAGAGAGGCCTTATCATACAACAAAAGTATATGCTCTACGATGTTCATAGCAGCATTGTTTGTGATAGCCAGAACCTGGAAACAACCTAGATGCCCTTCAATGGAAGAATGGATGAAGAAAGTATGGAATATATACATATTAGGGTACTACTCAGCAGTAAGAAACAAGGACTTCTTGAATTTTGCATACAAATGGATGGAAATAGAAAACACTATCCTGAGTGAGGTAAGCCAGACCCAAAAAGAGGAACATGGGATGTACTAACTCATATTTGGTTTCTAGCCATAAACCAAGGACATTGAGCCTATAATTAGTGATCCTAGAGAAGCTAAATAAGGAGAACCGAAAGAAAAACATATAGGCATCCTCCTGAATATTAACCTTCAGCAAGCGATGAAAGGAGACAGAGACAGAAACCCACAATGGAGCACAGGACTGAAATCTCAAGGTCCAAATCAGGAGCAGAAGGAGAGAGAGCACGAGCAAGGAACTCAGGACCATGAGGGGTGCACCCACACACTGAGACAATGGGGATGTTCTACTGGGAACTCACCAAGACCAGCTGGCCTGGGTCTGGAAAAGCCTGGGATAAAACCGGACTCTCTGAACATAGCAGACAATGAGGACTACTGAGAACTCAAGAACAATGGCAATGGGTTTTTGATCCTACTGCACGCACTGGCTTTGTGGGAGCCTAGGCAGTTTGGATGCTCAACTTACTAGACCTGGATGGAGGTGGGTGGTCCTTGGACTTTCCACAGGACAGGGAACCCTGATTGCTTTTCGGGCTGAGGGGGGGGACTTAATTGGGGGAGGGGGAGGGAATTGGGAGGCGGTGGCGGGGAAGAGACAGAAATCCTTAATAAATAAATAAATTTAAAAAAAAGCAATAGAGCAACACCAGAAACTAGTGGCTCTACAGCAATAAGACATGAATATCCTAACACAGATGAAGCAAAAGAAAATGACACTGAAAAAACTTTATGAAGATGATTGAAGAAAAAATGAAAAATTACCTTAAAGAAATGGAAGAAAAGACAAACAAAAATTGGAAGAAATCAACAAATCCCTTAAAGACAACTAAGAAAAAGCAATCAAACAGGTAAAGGAAATGGTTCAAGATTTTAAAACTGAGAAGCAATAAATGAAACACAAACCTAGGGAACTCTGGAAATGGAAAATATGGGCAAATGATCAGGAACTACAGATGCAAGCATAAACAACAGGATGGGGAGATAAATGAGCGCTCCTGAAAAAACTGGGGGTGAAGGAGGACAGTAAAGAGGAGGGGTTGGGAGATAAGAAGATGAGGGAACAAGATGGTCAAATTGGGGAGAGGGATGGAGTGGAAGAGCAATAAAAGAGATCTTGATAGAGAGAACCATTATGGGATTAGAGAGAAACCTAGTGCTAGGGGTATTTGCAAGAATCCACAAAAAATGACCTCAGCTAAAACTCCTAGCAATAGTGGAGAGGGAGCCCGAACTTGCCTTCCCTTGTAATCAACTTGATGAATACCCCAACTATCATCATAGAGCCTTCATCCAACAGCTGACAGAACCAGATGCAGAGTTCCATGACTAAGCACCAGGCTGCACTCTGGGAATCCAACTGAAGAGATGGAGGAGGGAATATGTGAGCAAGGGAGGTCAAGATCATGATGGAGATATCTATAGTAACAACTGCACCAAGCTCATAGAAACTCATGAACTTTAGGCTGACAGCTGTGGAGCCTCCATGGGACCAAACTAGGCTCTCCATAAGTGAGAGACAGTGGTGAAGCTTGGACTATCTGTGAGGTTACTGGTAGTAGGACTGGGATCTATCCCTGGTGCATGAACTAATTTATTGGAGCCCATTTTCTATGGTGGGATATCATGCTCGGCCTTAATGCAGGAGGGAGGGGCTTGGTTCTCCCCCAAATTAATGGAAAACATTTGGTTGATTTCCCATGGGAGTCCTTACCCACTGGGAGGAGTGGATGGGGAGTAGGTTGGGGAGAGGCGGGGGGGGGGGGGTGGAAGGGAGAACAGTAGATGGAATGAAAGATGAAATTTTAAAAATGAAAATGAAAAATGTATTTTGATAAGGAAGTTACTACGCAAAGATATTTTTGCTCTTCCCCCTCAACTTTAGTGAAAGACTACTTTAGTGTACCCCCAAAGCCTCCCTATCACTTCTCTAACTGCTCCTTAAGTACTTCGGCATCTATTCCTCCCCTGAAGCCTGCACTTGACTCTTCTCAAGGATATCTGTCCTTTCCCCTTACCAAAAAGCTCACTGATTTTTTTTTTCACGTTGACTTTCAAACATGCCTAGAGGTACTTGAGGCTCCGAGACAAATGCCCCCTCTCTTTCCACCTGCATGGAGCTTGGCTCTCTAAGGCCACTGGCATTACTTCACACTTATGAATGCCCCTCTGTCTTCAAAGATACATTTAAAAAACAAAACCAGAACAGGCACAGGCATGATGGTGTGCAACTGTAGTTCCAGCATTTGGGAAACTGAGGCAAGATGATCATGTTTTGGTGGCTAACCTGAGTTACCTAGTGTACTAAGATACCTAGGGATATAAAGCAAGGTCAAGGCTAGTCTGGGAAATATAGAAAGCTCAAGACTAGACTAGTCTACTTAGCAAGCCATTATTTTTTATTTGTTTTTTAAGCATTGGAGACTGAACTCAGAGCCTCACACATGCTAGCGAGTTCCAACTGCAACACACAGGCTCGCTCTTGAAGAAACCAACAAACAAAACAAAAAATAAGACAAAAATAACACAGAACAAGATAAAGAAATCATTCTAACACCACAGCTGAGTTTTTCTGAGCAGAAACATCCAATGAGAAGAGAACCACAAAGAAGAGAAACGAAGAACAACAGGGGAGAATGTCTTTCTGGGTTTGTTCATTGCTTTCATTATGCTATGTTATTTAAATGCTTTTAAAGGTGACCTAGTGACATTTTCTGCATTACTGGTATAATTATAACATCTTATTTCCTATTCACTTTTATTGCACATCAGAAAATAATTATAAACTATCATCTTTCACTCATAACGTGATGATGTGACAAAAAAAGGGCCTGGTCTCCAGAGTCCCACAACTGACTTTCTGAGGACTGGGCAGTAGGCAGGTTCTGACACCTCACAAAGGGGCACCTCCAGCCTCGAGCCTGGAGCCTTGCTATTGGTCAGGTTCTGTTTGTCTGGGTCACAAAGGTTGCTAGGTGCTGGGTGGAGAAAAGAGGAGAGACTCAGCTGTGACCATCTATCTAGTCTGTGTTGTGCAGGAGTATAGTCTTGCTGTCAATGGCAGGATACCAGCTCTTTTCACCGTGGACCCCACTGGACGAGAATTTGCAATGGCTGCGGCACACAACACCTACCTTTTCGTCCAAACACCCTTTTAGGGATTCTCCTTTCTTCCCACAGACCCCTTCTGACCTTGAAGTCCACAGGTGCTTTCATGAAGTTGCTGTTATCTTAGACAGCCGACAGGTGGTCCATGCAGGGTGCCCACGGTCACCTGACCAACCATCAGGGCACGAGACCACCATCAAGAAGAAAGTACTGATTAAGAGGCCCAAGCCGGTCCGCCTCCTTGGAGTGGATTCTGTCTTTGGCAGGTTTATTACAGTCCAGCCACCTAAGTGGACTGGAACCTTCAGGGTTTCAGACACATCGGCCTTCTCTAAAGTTGTCAGCAAGGAGCAACAATGGCCCACAGGACTCAAGGAGCCTCAGATTGAGATGACCGTGGCTATGTGCAAGCAGATGCTACGCTCGATCCTCCTCCTGTATGCGATATACAAAAAGTGCACCTTTGCCCTGCAGCACTCCCAATAAGGTGCCCCCCTCCGACTCCTCCTGTACTTCATACCACACTCTATGGTATATACCTGGAGCCCATAAAGACCTGTCCATGTAAATTGATCTGTAACATCGTGCTTGCTACTTTGCTCCTCTGTCAAGCTGTGACAATCCAGAAGCTCCTCTCCCCACCTTTCTCTTCAGAATCAGGGCCAATGTGCCTGATCAAGAAAGAACATTTCAGCTAAACAGACATTTAAACACTAAACTACCATTGCCATGGCCATGTGATGAAGAACAGTTAAACCACCCAAACCAACCAATCCAGTGTGAACATACTCAAGCCCCAAAGTTAACAAAGAGCTGGCGGCAGAAAAGGGACAATAAAGAAGACAGGCGTGGAGTTTTCAGTGTACCAGAAGATGAAGTGATCAACAATCAAAATCTATCTGTGGGTTAAGTGCTATTTTGAGATCAGCCTTCCATCACCAAACATACCCTAACTGCTCAACCCTAATACCAATGTGGACAACAATATTAACAAATATTAATCTTTACAGACTGGCAAGGATAAAATTGGTAGCATTTTTAAGACTGGACTTTTTAGTGGAAGACAGGAGAATCCCCATTTCAGCTCCTAATGTTCAATCAAACCAATAAACTACAATTGCTTTATTTAAAAAGAGTTGAAAGTTTCTCATTTCAAACTGTAATTTAGTCCTAAATATAGAATTCTTATATAGCAAATAAGCAAAATGGTAGTTTCACCTTATTGTAACTGGATTCTTTTAAAATTGTGAGTTTGAAAATTGTCCTACAAAAGTTGCGTGTTCTCTAATTGATGGCTCCCAGCTCCAGATCTTCAAATGTGAATATACTGCCTATAGTAACTACAGAAACCAGCAAAGTTCAATGGGGCCATTGCTAGAACAGGGGAGTTGAGGAGCAATAGAGAGGGGAGTAGCAGGTTACAAGTGATCTGATCAGGGAAGTGGGAAAGGGGGTTCGTTAGGAAATGGGAGGGAGGCAAATACAGAAGAAGGTTGGAAGAGGGTAAAGAGGAATGGTAGGGTACAGTGATCTGATAGCAGAAATGGGGAAAGAGGCTCTGTACGGAGGGTGAGGGAGGTAAATACAGAAGAAGAAGGGAGGAGGGTAAAGGGAAATAACAGGATTTAAGTAATCATGTGGGGGCAAGTTCCTTAGGGAGGGGAGAGAGGTAGATATAGGAAGATGGGGGATAAAATAGCCATATGGATGACTGAAAAGGCCATAAGAAATCATTCTATTAACCATTTACCTAAAAAACCTATCACACATCTAATTAAATACTTATATACATACATAGTTTCGTTGAACTGTTTTCATCTGTGCTAATGGTACTTCTTCAAAGAGCCAAGGACCTCCTAACAAAAATACTCAATACCTGACATGAGAAGTACTCTTTTGAGTTTTGCCCAGGGCTGTCTCAGAAACTCACCAAAATATAGCTTACTGCTGTTGTCTTTGATTATTCCTCAGAGTTTGAAGGTAAATGCCTATTGCTGAAGATGACATGTACTCAAAAACATGGCCCAGAGATCCATTAGCTAGAACTGACCAGAATTCACCCTCCCTGAGGACTAGCTTTATGATACCAGAAGGTACCATGTAAGCTTTCAAAGAAGAGAGGCAACCAACAGTCCTAACTAACTATAACACCCATGAACTGTGTTAAGGGTGGCACCATTCACAATGGGCTGGACCTTCTCACACCAGTAATTAAGAAAATACCCTAAAGACTTGCTTACATCCTGACTTTATGGAGGCATTTTATTTTTTCAGTTGAGTCTCCCTTGTCTCTGATGACTCTAGTTTGTGTCAGTTGTCAAAAAACTAGCCAGTACAACTGGCATCCTGTCAACCTGACGACACATAAACACATGACTTTTCATTTAGAAACTTTCCTTTCTCATTCATCTCCCATGTCCCCCATGTTAATATTCATATTACAATGTAAAATATAAATAACTTTAAAAGTCCCGAGGTCCTTACAAATTCAAACATATTAAAAACTCCAGTCTTTTTAAAATATCCAATTTCTTTAAAAATTTCCAAATCTTTTAAAGATGATTATTAAAAAATTGCATCTGCAATAACCCCTCCATCCACTCCTCCTCCATTTCCATTCAGAAAAGCACAGGGCAACCCTCCCATGGATATCAACAAAACATGGCATATCAAAGGTGCAGTAAGACGGGGCATTTCCCCTTGTATTATGGCTGGACAAGGAAACCCAGTATGAGGAATAGGATCTCAAATGCTGTTCAAAGAGTCAGAGACAGCCCCTGCTCCCAATGTTGGGAGCCCACAAGAAGACCAAGGTACAAAACTGTAACATATATGCAGAGGGCCCAGGTCAGTCCAATGCAGGCTTTCTGGTTGTCCATTCCATCTCTCTGAGCCTCTCTGAGCCCACATTAGTAAATTCAGTGGGCTTGCTTGTGATGTCCTTGACTTCTCTGGTTCCTATAATCCTTCCCCCCAAAAAGATGTTTAAAGTCTTTTAGCTTTACATTCCTGTAAAACTCAAAATTAAATTAAATAACTTCACATTTCAAGAGGGAAGAACCAGGGCACAGTCACAATCCTAACAAACAAGACCAAACTTCCAATGTCTGGGATTCACGTATTCTGGGCTCCTCCAAAGGGCTTGGGTCACTTCTTGTCTCTGCCCTCTGCAGCATACACAGCTTGCCTTCTAAATTCTGCCAGGCTCCAGTTCAAGGATGCTGCTGTTCTTGGTGATTATCCCATTGTACTGGCATCTCCAAAGTGCTGGGGTCTTCTCCTGCAGTTGGGCTTCGCTTTCACCAATAGCCTCTCCTAGGCTCTCTTCATGTTGCCAAGCATACACTTCTTTCCATGACCCCTTCAGTCCTAGGCCTTCAATTGCTACTGCGGTTGCAACTTCTCCAATGGCCTCTCCCAGCCTTTTATAATGCCAAATTGCAGCGGCTCTCCCCGACCCCTTCATGTCTTCAAAACCACTACCACCTGGGTGATGCTTGGACTATCACATTCAGCTGCCAGCTATGTCTGGAACACAGATTCTGTGTTCTGACTCTCTGGAAATACTTTCACATCAATGATGCTGGTCTGTCCTAAATTACTGCTAGTTTCTCAGCTTCAGATGACCAGAATTGAGTTTCCCAGAAAAACAAAGGCTTCACTTTAGTAGTTCTGGTATCTTGTTAACCACGGCTGATTTTTCAGCCCAGCTGACAAGAACCACAGACTCTTAATTCAAAATAACAAATGCCCCAAAAGAGTTTTTAAATTTCCTATTGAAACTTCCTAAGACCAGACTCTATCATCTGCACTGTTCTCAACATTACTTTTTTTCTTTTTTATTAAATCCTTCTCATTCTAACTGTTTGAGTAGGAATGTGCTATACATTTCTCCCCTCATTTCCCCTTCTTACCTCCACTTCCACCCTCTCCCTGCCCTCCACACTCCCAATTTACTCAGGAGATCTTGTCTTTTTTTCCCTTCCTAGGCAGATACATGTACGTCAATCTTAGGGTCCTCTTTGTTTCTCAGGTACTCTAGGGTTGTAGCCCGTCGGTTGATTGTCCTTTGCTTTATGTTTATTATCTACATATTATATTTGTATAATATATATTTGTATATATATATATATGAGTGAATACATGTTACATTTGTCTTTCTGTATCTGGGTTACCTCACTCAGGATGGCTTTTTCTAGTTCCATCTATTTGCCTGAAAATTTCAAGATGTCATTTTTACTGCTGAGTTATCCTCCATTGTGTAAATGTACCACATTTTCCTTATCTGTTCTTCTGTTGAGGGACAGTAATATTATATCCTTTTGAGTTCTTTGATTGAGGTGAAGAATAGATGTTATAGTTAGAGTTATAGTTTTCCTTAGTTATGATAAAAGATAAAGTAGATATAAATATTGTAACTATAATTCTTGCTTGATACCTGTCTTGTTATATGTAATTTTATTATGTAAAAGTTAAAACTTGCCTCTTTATTTAAACAAAAAAGAGGAGGTGATGTAGGATTCCCCTCTGTATGCTGTAAATATCATTGGTTAATAAAGAATCTGTCTTTGGCCTGGCAAGGCAGAATAGAGGTAGGCAGGGAAAAAGAAGGTAGAGTGAGGAGAAGCCATGTAGACCTGCCAGAGACAGATGCCAGACAGAACCTTGCATAGGTAAGCCACAGACACAAGATGTTACACAGATTAACAGAAATAGGCTACATTAAGAGGTAAGAGCTAGCCAACAAAAAGCTAGAGTGAATAGGCCAAACAGTGATTTAATTTAATTTTCTGTGTGGTTATTTTGAGTCTGGGCGGCCAGGAAACAACAAGCATCCTTCTACGTGTTCAAGTGTACTTCCCATTTTCTCTTCTTTGCAGTTCGGTGTGGCTGGCTTTATGTTGAAGTCTTTGATCCATTTGGACTTGAGTTTTGTGTATGGTGACAGGTATGGATATATCTGCAATCTTCTACATGTTGACCTCCAGTTATGCCAGCATCATTTGTTTAAGATGCTTTCTTTTTTCCACTTTATACTTTCAGATTCTTTGTCAAAAAATCAGTTAGTTGTTCATAGGTGTGTGGATTAATGTCAGGGTTTTCAATTTGATTTGTTCAGGTGTCTGGTTTTGTGCCATACCAAACTGTTTTCATTACTGTAGCTCTATAGTAGAGCTTGAGGTCAGCGATGGTGATGCCTCCGGAAGTTTCTTTTTTTGTACAGGATTGTTTTGGCTATCCTGGGTTTTTTGTTTTTCCATATGGAGGTGAATATTATCCTTTTGTGTTCTGGGCCATATTTTGCTGTGGTTTTATTGGGTATTGTGTTGAATCTGTAGAATGTTTTTGGTAAGATTGCCATTTTTGCTTTGTTAATTCTACCTATCCAAGAGCATGGGAGATCTTCCCATTTTTTTTTTTTGTGTGTGTGTGTCTTCTTCAATTTCTTTCTTCAAGGGCTTAAATCTCGTATAATACAGGTCTTTCACTTGTTTGGTTAGGGTAACCCCAAGAAATTTTATGTTATTTGTGACAATTGTCAAGGGTGATGTTTCTCTGATCTCTTTCTCAGTCTATTTATTACCTGTATAAAGGCGGGCTACTGATTTCTTTGGTTTAATCTTGTAATCTGCTACATTAACTGATGGTGTTTATGAGTTGTAGAAATTCTTTGGCACAATTTTTGAGATCACTTAGGTACACTATCATATCATCAGCAAATAGCGAAAGTTTGACTTCTCCTTTTCCAATTCGTATCCCCTTGATCTCCTTTTGTTGTTTTATTGCTCTAGCTAGAACCTCAAGTACTATATTGAATAGATATGGAGAGGGAGAGAGTGGACAGCCTTGTCCTGTTCCTGATTTCAGTGGGATCACTTTTAGTGACTCTCTATTTACTTTGATGTTGGCTTGCTATATATTGCCTTTATTATGTTTGGGTATGTTCCTTGTATCCCTGCTCTCTCCAAGACCTTTATCATGAAGGAATGTTGAATTTTGTCAAAGACTTTATTGGCACCTAATGGTTTTCCCAATCAGTTTGTTTATATGGTGGATTTCATCAACAGACTTTTATATGTTGAACCACCCCTGCATCTCTGGGATGAAACCTATTTGGTTATGGTGGATGATATTTTTCTGATGTGTTTTTTTTTTTATTGAGAAAAGGAAAAAAAAGTATCCGTCTCCTCCCAGCCTCTCATTTCACTCCCCTTCCTCCCACCCTTCTCCCCCTCTCCCAAACTCCTCTCCCCCTCCCTCTCCAGTCCAAAGAGCAGTAAGGGTTCCCTGCCCTGTGGTAAGTCCTAGGTCCTCCCCCCTTCCGTCCATGTCTAGGAAGGTGAACATCCAAACTGGCTAGGCTCCCACAAAGCCAGAACATGAAGTAGGGTCAAAACCCCGTGCCATTGTCCTTGGCTTCTCATCAGTCCTCAGTGTTCACCATGTTCAGAGAGTCCGGTTTTATCCCATGCTTTTTCAGTCACAGTCCAGCTGGCCTTGGTGAGCTCCCAGTAGATCAGCTCCACTGTCTCAGTGGGTGGGTGCACCCCTCGTGGTCCTGATTTCCTTGCTCATGTTCTCCCTCCTTCCGCTCCTCATTGGGACCTTGGGAGCTCAGTCCAGTGCTCCAATGTGGGTCTCTGTCTCTATCTCTATCCATCACCAGATGAAGGTTCTATGGTGGTATGCAAGATATTCGTCAGTATTGCTATAGGATAGGGTCATTTCAGGTTCCCTATCCTCAGCTGCCCAAGGGACTAACTGGGGACATCACCATGGGCTCCTGGGAGCCACTCTAGGGTCAAGTCTCTTGCCAACCCTAAGGTGGCTCCCTTAACTAAGAATTGTGCTTCCATGCTCCCCTATTCAACCTTCCTTTATCCCAATCCTCCTGTTTCCCCAAGTTCCCCCCCTCCTCCCCTTCTCACTTTTCTCTCCCCATTTCCCCTTACCCCCATCCCACCCCACCCCCAAGATCCCAATTTTCTCCCCGGCAATTTTGTCTACTTCCCATAGACAAGAGGATAACTATATGTTTTTCCTTGGGTTCACCTTCTTATTTATCTTCTTTAGGTTCACCAATTGTAGTCTCCGTGACCCTTATTTATGGCTAGAAACCAATTATGAGTGAGTACATCCCATGTTCATCTTTTGGGGTCTGGGATACCTCACTCAGGATAGTATTTTCTATTTCCATCCATTTGCATGCAAAATTCGAGAAGTCATTGTTTTTTATCGCAGCGTAGTACTCTAATGTGTAGATATTCCATACTTTCTTCATCCATTCTTCCATTGAAGGGCATCTAGGTTGTTTCCAGGTTCTGGCTATTACAAATAATACTGCTATGAACATAGTTGAACAAATGCTTTTGTCATATGATAGGGCATCTCTTGGGTATATTCCCAAGAGTGGTATGGCTGGATCCAAGGGTAGGTTGATCCCGAATTTCCTGAGAAACCGAAACACTGATTTCCACAGTGGTTGCACAAGATTGCGTTCCCACCAGCAATGGATGAGTGTACCCCTTCCTCCACAGCCTCTCCAGCAAAGGCTATCCTTGGTGTTTTTGACTTTAGTCATTCTGACAGGTGTAAGATGATACCTCAAAGTTGTTTTGATTTGCATTTCCCTGATTGCTAAGGAGGTTGAGCATAACCTTAAGTGTCTTTTGGCCATCTGAACTTCTGTTGAGAATTCTCTGTTCAGTTTAGTGCCCCATTTTTTTAATTGGGTTAATTAGCATTTTAAAGTCTAGTTTCTTGAGTTCTTTATATATTTTGGAGATCAGACCTTTGTCTGTTGCGGGGTTGGTGAAGATCTTCTCCCAGTCAGTAGATTGCCTTTTTGTCTTAGTGACAGTGTCCTTTGCTTTACAGAAGCTTCTCAGTTTTAGTAGGTCCCATTTATTCAATGTTGCCCTTAATGTCTGTGCTGCTGGGGTTATACATAGGAAGCGATCTCCTGTGCCCATCTGTTGTAGGGTACTTCCCACTTTCTTTTCTATCAGGTTCAGTGTGTTCTGGCTGATATTGAGGTCTTTAATCCATTTGGACTTAAGTTTTGTGCATGGTGATAGATATGGATCTATTTTCATTTTTCTACAGGTTGACATCCAGTTGTGCCAGCACCATTTGTTGAAGATGCTTTCTTTCTTCCATTGTATACTTTTAGCTCTTTATCGAAAATGAGTTGATCATAGGTTTGTGGGTTAAAATTCGGGTCTTCTATACGATTCCATCGGTTGACTTCTCTGTTTTTATGCCAGTGCCACACTGTTTTCATTACTGTAGCTCTGTAATAGAGTTTGAAGTCAGGGATGATAATGCCTCCAGAAGGTCCTTTATTGTATAGGATTGTTTTGGCTATCCTGGGTTTTTTCTTTTTCTATATAAAGTTGATTATTGTTCTCTCAAGATCTGTGAAGAATTTTGATGGGATCTTGATGGGGATTGCATTGAATCTATAAATTGCCTTTGGTAGAATTGCCATTTTTTTATTTTTTTATTATTTTTTCTTTTTTTATTGAGAAAAGGAGAAAAAAAACCAAGTTTCCACCTCCTCCCAGCCTCCCATTTCCCTCCTCCTCCTCCCAACCTACGCCCCCTCCTCCCACCCTTCTCCCCCTCCCACAACTCCTTTCCCCCTCCCTCTCCAGTCCAAAGAGCAGTCAGGGTTTTCTGCCCTGTGGTAAGACCTAGGACCTCCCACCTCCGTCCATATCTAGGAAGGTGAACATCCAAACTGGCTAGGCTCCCACAAAGCCATCACATTACGTAGGATCAAACCCCCGTGCCATTGTCCTTTGCATCTCATCAGCCCTCATTGTTCGCCATGTTCAGAGAGTCCAGTTGCCATTTTTACTATGTTGATCCTCCCAATCCAAGAGCAAGGGAGGTCCTTCCATTTTCTGGTATCCTCCTCAATTTCTTTCTTCAATACCTTAAAGTTCTTGTCAAATAGATCTTTCACTTCCTTGGTTAGAGTTACCCCAAGATATTTTATGCTGTTTGTGGCTATCGTGAAAGGTGAAGCTTCTCTGATTTCCCTCTCTGCTTCCATATCCTTTGTGTATAAGAGGGCGACTGATTTTTTGGAGTTGATCTTGTATCCTGCCACATTACTAAAGCTGTTTATCAGCTGTAAAAGTTCTTTGGTGGAGTTTTGGGGGTCGCTTATGTACACTATCATATCATCTGCAAATAACGAAAGTTTAACTTCTTTCTTTCCAATTCGAATCCCCTTGATCCCATTATGTTGTCTTATTGCTATTGCTAGAACTTCAAGCACTATATTGAAGAGGTATGGAGAGAGTGGACAGCCTTGTCGTGTTCCTGAGTTTAGCGGGATGGCTTTGAGTTTCTCTCTGTTTAATTTGATGTTAGCTGTTGGCTTGCTGTAAATAGCTTTTATTATATTTAGGTATGACCCTTGTATCCCTAATCTCTCCAATACTTCTGATGTGTTCTTGAATTTGGTTTGCCACTATATTATTGAGTATTTTTGTATTGATGTTCATGAGTGAGATTGCTCTGTAATTTTCTATCTTAGATGTGTTTTTATGTGGTTTGAGTATCAGGGTAACTATAATCTCATAAAAAGAGTTTAGCAATGTTCCTTTTGTTTCTATTGTAGGAACAATCTGAGGAGTATTGGTATCAGCTCTTCTTTGAGGATAGAATTCTACACTGAAACCATTTGACTCTGGACTTCTTTTGTTTTGGGAGACTTTTGATTACTTTCTATATCCATAGACGGTAAAGCTCTATTGAATTTGTTTATCAGGTCTTGATTTAATTTTGGTATATGGCACTTATCCAGAAAATTGTCAATTTCCTTTAAATTTTCCAATAGAGTACAGGTTTTTAAAGTATGACTTGATTCTCTGGATTTCCTCAGTCTCTGTTTTTATATCCTCCTTTTAATTTCTGATTTTGTTAATTTGGATAGTCTCTCTCTGTCTTTTGATTAGTTTGGATAAAGGTTTGTCTATCCTGTTGATTTTCCCAAAGAACCAACTTTTTGTCTCATTGATTGTTTGTATTGTTTTCCTTCTTTTATTTTTATTAATTTCAGCCCTCAATTGGAATATTTCCAGCTGTCTATTTCTCCTGGTTGAGCTTGCATCTTTTTGTTCTAGAGATTTCAGTTGTTATGTTAATTCACTATGTGTTTGATTTCTCTATTTTCTTCATGTAGGCATTTAATGCTGTAGATTTTTCTCTTACCATGGCTTTCATTGTGTCCCATAATTTGGGGTATGTTTTACTGTCATTTTCATTGAGTTTTAGAAAGCCTTTGATTTTTTCATTTCTTCCTTTACCCATTGGTGAGTCAGTTGAGCATTGTTCAGTTTTCATAAGTTTATGGGTTTTCTACCATTAGTGTTGTTGTTGAATTCTAACTTTAAGCCATTGTAACCCAATAAGATACAGGGGGTTATTTCAAATTCTTGTATCTATTGAAGTTTGCTTTGTTACAACGTATGTGATTAGTTTTAGAGAAGGATCCATGGGGTGCTGAGAAGAAGGTGTATTTTTTTTTTTTTGCTTTTTCGTGGAATGTTCTATATATGTCTGTTAGACCCATTTGAGTCGTAACATCTGTTAGTTCTTTTATTTCTCTGTTGAGTTTCTTTCTTTTTATTTATTTTATTTTATTTTTATTTGTTTTATTTTCCCATTCAAGTATTTACACTTCCTTCCCTCCTCCTAATCCCATCCCATTCCCCCACATCCCCTCCTCCCTCTCCCTCCCTACTTGAGAGAGGGCAGGGAACCCTGCCCTGTGGGAAGTCCAAGGCCCTTTCTACTTCCAGGCCTAGGGAGCTGTGCATCCATATAGACTAGGGTCCCAAGAAAATAAGTACCAGTGCCTTTATCAATGGCTTCTAAGTAAGCCCACAATGTCAGCCACAATCAGAGAGTCCAGTTTGATCACATGCTCATTCAGAACGAGTCCAACTGGATTTGGTGAGCTCCCATTAAAACAAGCACACTGCCTCAGTTGGTGGACCAACCCCTCGCAGTCCTGACTTCCTTGCTCTTCTTCTCCCTCCATCTGCCTTTCAGCTGGACCTTGGGAGCTCAGACCATTGCTCTGATGAGGGTCTCTGTCTCTATCTCCATCTGTCGCCAGATGAAGACTCTGTGGTGATATTCGAGATAATCATCAGTGTGATAGTGGGGCAAGGACAGTTCAGGCGCCCTCTCTTCTGCTGTCCCAGGACCTAGCTGGGGATATCACCGTAGACAACTGGGATCCCCTCTAGAGCCAAGTCACTTGCCAACCCTAAAATGGATCTCATGATGTAGGTATCTTCTTCCCTGCTCCTATACCCGCCCTTCCTCCATCTCCACCCTCCCACTCCCCCAAGCTCTTGCCAGTGCTTCCCTTCTCCCTTCCTTCTCCCCCTCTCCCCTTCCTCCAACCACACCACCACTCCTGGCCCCACCCCCATGTTCAAAACTTTTGCCTGGCAATCTGCTTTGCTTCCAATTTCCAGGAGGATCTATATATGTTTTTCTTTAAATAAATCTTTAAAAAAAAAATTCTGCATTAAAACCATCTGGTCTTGGGATTTTTTTTTTTGGGGGGGGGGGCTGGGAGGTTTTTTATGACAGCTTCTATTTCCTCACGACTTATAAGTCTATTTAAATTGTTCACCTGGTCTTGATTTAATTTTGGTAAATCGTATTTATCTAAAAACAAGCCTGAGGGGAAAAAAAAAAAAAAAGAAACCTCACAGAATCAACTAACCTGGGCTCACAGGGGTTCACAGAGACCAAACCAACAACCAGGGAGTTTGTGTGGGACTGACCTACGTGCTCTACTAACATGTTACAGCTGTGTAGCTTGGTCCTCTTGTGGGATGCCTGACAGTGGGAACAAGGGTTGACTCCGACTCTTTTACTGGCTCTTGGGATCCTACTCCTCATACTCGGTCACCTTGCCCAGCCTTAATACACGGGGAGGTGCTTAGTCTTACTACAACTCGATATGCCATGTTTTGTTGATACTCATAGGGAGACCTGCCATTTCCTAAACAGAAATGGAGGAGTGGATTGGGGCGTGGGAACACTGGGGTGGTGACTGGGAGGAGAGGAGAGAGAGGTAACTGCAGTCAGGATGTAAAATAAACAAATTCATTTTAAAAAAAATAAAAAAATAAAAAAATAAAAAAAATAAAAACAAGCCCATTTCTTTTACATTTTCCAACTTTGTGGCATATAAGCTTTTGTAGTAAGACCTAATGATTCTCTGAATTTCCTCAGTGTCTGTTGTTATGTCCCCCTTTTCGTTTCTGATTTTGTTAATGTGTGCATTCTCTCTCTGCCTTTTGATTAGTTTGGATAAAGGTTTGTCAAACCTTGTTGACTTTCTCAAAGAACCAACTCTTTGTTTCATTGATTCCTTGGATTGTTTTCTGTGTTTCTATTTTGTTGATTTCAGCCCTCAGCTTGATTATTTCCAGTCTTCTACTCCTCCTGGGTGAGTCTGCTTCTTTTTTTTCCAGAGCTTTCTGCTGTGCTGTTAGGTCTCTAATGTGAGCTTTCTCTGATTTTTTAATGTGGGCACTCAGAGCTATGAACTTTCCTCTTAGCACTGCTTTCATAGTGTCCCATAGGTTTGGGTATGTTGTGTCTTTATTTTCATTGAATTCAAGGAAGACTTTAATTTCTTTCTTTATTTCTTCCCTGACCCAGGGGTGCTTCAGTAGTTGACTGTTCAGTTTCCATGAGTTTGTAGGATTTCTAGGGGTAGAATTATTGCTAAATTCTAACTTTATTCCATGGTGATCTGATAAGACACAGGTGGTTACTATATTTTTTTGTATCTGTGGAAGTTTGCTTTGTTACCAAGTATGTGACCAATTTTTGAGAAGATTCCATGAGATGCTGAGAAGAAGGCATATTCTTTCCTATTTGGGTGGAATGGTCTATAGATGTCTGTTAAGTCCATTTGATTCATTACCTCCATTAGTTCTTTTATTTCTCTGTTAGGTTTCTGTCTGATTGACCTGTCCATTGGTGAGAGAGGAGTGCTGAAGTTTCCTACTATTAGTGTGTGGAGTTTGATGTGTGCCTTGAGTTCTAGTAATGTTTCTTTTACATAAGTAGGTGCTTTTATATTAGGGGCATAGATATTCAGGACTGAGACTTCATCCTGATGAATTGTTCCTGTTATGAGTGTAAAGTGTCCATGTCCATCTCTTCTGATTGATTTTAGTTTGAAATCAATTTTGTTAGGTATTAGTATAGCTACAGCCACTTGTTTCTTAGGTCCGTTTGATTGAAAAACCTTTTCCCAACCCTTTACTCTGAGTAGATATCTGTCTTTGTGGCTGAGGTGTGTTTCTTGTAAACAGCAGAATGTTGGATCCTGTTTTCACATCCAGTCTCTTAACCTGTGCCTTTTTATAGGTGAATTGAGTCCATTGATATTAAGTGATATTAATGACCAGTGGTTGTTAACACCAGTTATTATTATTTTTTTTTGGTGGTAGAGATTGTGTGTTTCCCTTCTTTGAGTTGTGCTGATGAAGCATCAATAGATGTCTGAGTTATTGTGGGCATTGTTGGGCTCCTTGGGTTGTGATTTTCCTTCTATTACTTTCTGTAAGACTGGATTTGTGGCTACATATTGTTTAAATGTGTTTTTATCCTAGAATATCTTGTTTTCTCCATTGATGGTGAATGAAAGCTTGGCTGGGTATAGTAGTCTGGACTTGCATCCATGGTCTCTTAGTGTCTGCAGCACATATATCCAAGACCTTCTGGCTTTCATGGTTTCCATAGAGAAGTCAGGTGTAATTCTGATAGGTTTACCTTTATATGTCACTTGACCTTTTTCCTTTGCAGCTCTTAATATTCTTTCTTTATTCTGTATGTTTTGTGTTTTGATTATTATATGGTTAGGGGATTTTTTTTGATCCAGTCTATTTGGTGTTCTGTGTGCTTTTTCTACCTTTATAGGAGTAGCCTTCTTTAGGTTGTAAAAGTTTTCTTCTATAATTTTGTTGAATATATTTTCTGGGACTTTGAGCTGTAATTCTTCTCCTTCTTCTACCCCTATTATTCTTAGGTTTGGTCTTTTCATGGTGTCCCAGATTTTCTGGATGTTTTATGTTAAGAATCTGTTGGATTTGTTGTTTTCTTTAATCAGTGAGTTTATTTCCTCTATAGTATCTTCAGCATCTGAGATTCCTTCTTCTATCTCTTGTATTCTTTTGGTTAATCTTGTCTCTGTAGTACTTGTTCATTTACCCAGCTTTTCCATATCTAGCTTTCCCTTGGTTTGTGTTTTCTTCATTACCTCCATTTCATTTTGTAAGTCTTGAATTGTTTCCATTACCTGTTTGATTGCTTTTTCTTGGTTTTCTTGGATATCTTTGAGAGATTAATTCATTTCTTCTACCTTTTTGTTTGTCTTCTCCATTTCTTTAAAGGAGTTTTTCACATCCTGTTTAAGGGTCTCTATTATTTTCATAATGTTACGTTTAAAGTCAATTTCTTCTACTTCTTCTGGAATAGGGTGTTCAAGTCTTCTTGTTGCGTGATCACTGGATTCTGGTGTTGTCATGTTGCTTTTCAGGTTGTTGGAGGAATTATTGCATTGACGCCTGCCCATTTCTTTATTCAACTATAGCCAGAAGAGTCTTGGCGTCTTGGTCCAATCTTTGCTGTTACTGACTGTGTACTTGGGGAATTTTCTTGGTCTGGCCTCTCTCAAGGCCCCTCAGCACTGGAGCCAGTCATGCTGGTGTGTAGAAGGAGCTGTGGGCTGTGTCCCTGCTATCCAGCTCCCGGCCGCCTGGCTAGCTTATGCCCCAAAATAACAACACACAAACTGTATTCATATAAACACTGCTTGGCCCATTTCTATTAATGTGTGTAGCACCACAAGGTGGTGACTTACCAAGGAGAGTCTAGCCTACATCCATCTTGGGTCGGAGCTTCATCGCATCTGCCTCAGAAAGGAGAGCTATGGAGTCTGTCTGAGGCATCTTAACTCACTGCCTTATTCCTCCCAGCATGTTCTAACCTATCAGGCCAAGCAGTTTCTTTATTAATTAACCAATGAAATCAGCAGATTGATATATGACACTCCCACATCACTGGTGGATCTAAGGACCCCACCGATGGAAAGGCGTGCCCTCTGGCTGGATCTCCTCAGTGCAGGAGCAGGATCTGTTCCTGGGCAAAGGACCTCGCAGACAATAGGGCAGGCCCTCTGGATGGATCTCCTCAGCACAGGAATAGGGACTCCTGGTGGGCCAAGGACCCCCGCAGACAAAAGGGTGAACTTGGGTGGGGGCAGAGTCGTGTGGAACAAAGAAGCCCCTGCAGCAGGAGCTGGAGGTGCCCTGCACTCCCTTCCGGGGTTGAGCAATTCTTTAAATGTGTTTTGGTCATCACTCACTCAGCTAGAGTTAAGAAGCCAATAGTCATCCATATTGATTGGGCCTATCCGAGTCCATTCCAGATTTGTGAAGCATGATGGCATTTGGTTAATCGTTATTATCTACCTGAATGGTTTTATAATAACTAGAGAAACATGCTTCTGGGAACTTCTGGGATTGAGTCACTAGCTTAGGTTAACTGAGGTTAGAAGATCTACCCTGAATGTGGTTGGTACCATTGTATGGGTTGGGGTCCTAAGCTGAATCAGAAGGAATGAGCTGAGCAACAGTGGTCATCACATCTTGCTCCCTGACTGAGGGTGTAATGAGTGGACCCAGCTGCATCCTGCTCCTGTCACTGCGCCTTCCCTTCAATAAACAAGTTTATCTTCAAATAGTGATGCAAAATACTCTTTGCTTGTTTTGTCCCAGTAGTGGGAGAAGTAACTTATCAGGAAGAAGTGTATTCTTCCTGATAAATGCATTATGGAATAGAAAATGAAACAAACATAAGTATGGGACCATTTGTCTATGATGAGAAAAATTCCAACAATATTCCCTCAAGACATGAGTAAATACTGTAAACACAAGTCATAAAATGAAAAGTATTAAGCGACTGCTAAAGTGCCTTGGGTTTTTTTTTTTTTTTTGCCCACAGTCTTTTTGCTTTATACTTTTTAATTTCCTCTTCTTTACTGAGAAAACCTTTTCAAATAATAAAATCACAAAATGTATGAGAATTGTAACATTGGTGAAAACTTATCAAGTTTATGTCCTATATAAGCTATGACTCTTCAAGGTGTTTGAAGGTACTTGTGCAGTAGCTATTTGTGTGTGTGTGTGTGTGTGTGTGTGTGTGTGTGTGTGTGTGTTGACAACACTCATTGACAGGCTAGCTTGTCTATATGGTAGTATCATAGTATAAATTTTATGGCTTAATTGATATAATTTTGTATCAATACCCTGAGAAATAAATTGTAAAATGGTTTATTTCTCATCGGAGAGAATTTACATTTTAAGTAGCTGGAAATCAAAACTGAATCCTCTGCCTACAATAGTACACATTTGAATAATGAGGAGGGATTTTCCACAGACTAACTTCTGACTTCAGCTATTTCTAGTTGGATTTCTCTTTGCTGTTTGAAATCCTAGGTGCTGTGCATATATGTGCACTGAGATAAAACTTCAGTCTTGTCACCAAATGTGTCAAGTCAGCAGGAAAGAGCAGTATTCTTAGAAGGTCTTCCTACACCAAGGTGGCAAGCACTAACTCAAGTGCACACACAAGCAACCAAGAATTGGGTAACTGCAGCCTACATGTCCAGGCTAAATATATTTCTTATTTAGCTTCTATTTACAGTTGTCCTCCTGCTACTAAAAATGAGTAATAGGAGTAATGTAAGAGATGTCAGGGTAGAGACAGTATTGTTAGTTAATGTCATTTAAATCACATGCCATTTACAATACCTTTGTATAGAAATTCATAATCATTCAAATACATTACTAAGGCCTTTACAAGAGGTTTGGAAGAAGTCCAGGGAAGTAATGCATGAGCTTCCATAGTTTTACAAAAAAAAAGTAACTTCTTCACTGGCCCAGTGCTATGATTCAAATGTGTCCCCAGAATTTATGAATTAGAAATTGGAGGAATTTTTGAGATAGGACATGAAAGAAGGATTTTTGTCACAAGAGTCGTGTTCTCCTTAAGTGTCTTTTGGCCATTTGAGATTCTTCTGTTGAGAATTCTGTTTAGTTCTGTAGTCCATTTCTAATTGGGTTATTTGGATGTCTAATTTCCTGAGTTCTTTATATATTTTGGAGATCAGTCATTCTGTCTGATATAGGGTTGGTGAAGATCTTTTCCCATTCAGTAGGCTGCCTTTTTGTCTTATTGACCGTGTCATTTGCTTTACAGAAGCTTCTCAGTTTCAGGAGGTCCCATTATTTATTGTTGCCCTCAGTGTCTGTGCTACTGGGGTTATATTTAGGAAGTGGTTTCCTGTGCCCATGCATTGAAGGCTACTTCCCACTTTCTCTTCTATTAGGTTCAGTGTGGTTGGATTTATATTGAGATATTTAATCTATTTGGACTTGAGTTTTGTGCATGGGGATAGATATGGATCTATTTTCATTCTTCTACATGTTGACATCCAGTTATGCAAGCACCATTTGTTGAAGATGCTTTCTTTTTTCCATTGCATGTTTTTAGTTTCTTTGTCAAAAATCAGGTGTTCATGGGTATGTGGATTAATATCCAGGTCTTTGATTTGATTCCACTTGTCAACCTCTCTGTTTTTATGCCAGTACCAAGCTATTTTCAATACTGTAGCTCTATAATAGAGCTTGATGTCAGGGATGTTGATGCCTCCAGAAGGTCCTTTATTGTACAGTATTGTTTTGGCTATCCTGAAGTTTTGTTTTCCATATGAAGCTGAATAATGTTCTTTCAAGGTCTGTGAAGAACACCAAATAACCCAATTTAAAAATGAGTTACAGGTCTAAACAGAGAACTCCCAACAAAAGACTCTCAAATGGCCAAAAGACACTTAAGGAAATATCCAACATCCTTAGCCATCAGGGAAATGCAAATCCAATCAACTCTGAAATACCATTTTTACACCAGTCAGAATGGCTAAGATCAGAAATACCAATGATAGCTTATGCTGGAGAGGATGTGGAGTAAGGGAAAAACTCCTCCATTGCTGGTGGGAGTGCAAACTTACACAACTACTTTGAAAATTAGTATGGCTGTTTCTCAGAAAATTGGGAATCAATCTACCTCAGGACCCAGAAATACCACTCTTGGGCATATTCCCAAAAGAGGCTCAATCATAGTACATGGACATTTGTTCAACTATGTTCATAGCAGCCATTATTTGTGATAGCCAAAACCTGGAAACAACTTAGATACCCCTCGAACAAAGAATGGATAAAGGAAATGTGGCACATTTACACATTAGAGTATTATTCAGCGGTAAAAAGCAATGACATCTTGAAATTTCCATGCAAACGAATGGGACTAGATAAAAAAAAAAAAACATCCTAAGTGAGGTAACCCAGACCCAGAAAGATGAACATGGTATGTACTCATTCATAAGCGGATACTAACTGTAAAGCAAATGATATTGAGCCTATAGTTTATAATCCTAGAGAAGCTAAGTAACCAAGAAAAACATACATATATCCACCCAGATCATTAGGGAGGGCAGAAGGGGAAGATGAGGGGAGAAGGGGACGGGGGAGGAGAACATGAGGGAATAGAATAGTCAAGATGGAGAAAGGACAGAGATGATACTAAGTAAAGAGATATTTTTACTGAAGGAACCATTAAGGGACTAGCAAGAAACCTGGTACTAGAAAAACTCCCAGGAATCCACAAGGATGACCCCAGTTAAGACCCTAAGCTATTGAGGAGAGGGGGCCTGATCTTGACTTGCCCTGTAGTCAGACCGATGAATATCTTAAATGTCACCATAGAACCTTCATTCATCAACTGATGGAAACAGAGTTAGAGACCTTCATCGGAGCACTGGACTGAGCTCCCAAAGTCCAATTGAAGAGTGGGAAGAGTGAGAATATGAGTAGAGAGGTCAAGATCATGATGAGAACACCCACTGAAACAGTTTACCTGAGCTAATAGTAGCTCACCAACTCCAGCCAGATAGGGAAGGAAACAGCATAGGTCCAAACTAGCCCCTCTGAATGTGGGTGAAAGTTGTATGACTGGAGCAGACGATGGGGACACTGGCAGTGACACCAGGATTTATCCCTACTGCTTTTACTGCTTTTTTGGAACCCATTCTCTTTGGATGGATACCTTGTTCAGCCTAGATATAGTAGGGAGGGCCTTGGACCTTTTCCAAAGCAATGTGCCTTACCCTCTCTGAGGAGTGAATGGGGGATGGGGTGTGAGGAAGTAGAGGTAAGGGAAAGAAGGGAGGGAGTGGGAACTGGGATTGGTATGTAAAATGAAAAGGATTGTTTTTTTAAAAAAAATAATTAATTAATTAAAAAAAAGAGTTGTGTTCTCATGGGTAGATTAATGTTGGTATCAAGGGTAAATGCGTTACCTCAGTAATAAGCTATTTATAAAAATCATTTTGCCCAATCTCTACCTCCCTCTTGCTCTTTTGTCTCATTCTGTGTAATGATGCAGCAAAATTCTCACCAAGTAATGGTTCCTCAGCCTTCAGACCATCAGAAGGAAGTTGGTATTTATCATAAATTACTCATTTGTGGGTATTTTTTTCACAGCAGCGCAAATAGACTAAAGACACATCATCTTGGAAGCCATATATTACAATTTCAACTGCATTCTGTCGGTTACCTGTATGGATTCTGGTACAATGTGAATACAAGCTACACAAAGGCATGACTTGTAGGAGGGAAGGATCACTGGAAGCCATCTTGAAATCTGGGTACTATACTGAAGATTCTCAAGTTCATGGCATTATGAATGCTTTTTGTTTGCTATTGCTTTTTTTTTTGGTTTTTTTTTCGAGACAGGGTTTCTCTGTGGTTTTGGAGCCTGTCCTGGAACTAGCTCTTGTAGACCAGGCTGGTCTCGAACTCACAGAGATCCGCCTGCCTCTGCCTCCCGAGTGCTGGGATTAAAGGCGTGCGCCACCATTATCTTTTAAAAACAGTTGTTTTTTTAAACTTAGAGGATAGTTGATCTAAAATTCTCATGAAGTAAATTCTTTGAAAGATGTGCTATGTAACATTAAAGAATAAGCAAAAAAAATATCAAACTAGCTTTGATAAGCATTACCAGACAAGAAAAACTGAAAGACACTGATGCACATACCTGTACTAAAGCTTTGAAACAAGCCTCAAGCAAGGTATTACTAAGGCTATGAGAGCAGTTATGTCTACAAGGGAAGGAGGATGTGGTTAAAAGGTGATGGGAGAGGCTCTGAGCTGTGAATTATGCCCTAATTTACACCTTGATCAGTTGTTGCACAGGCATTTGCTCTATAAAAAGTCATCAATCATATATATATATATATATATATATATATATATATATATATATATATATCTGAGTCACTATTGTGTATGCAAGTTACAGATCATAATTTCAAAATTAAAGTTAAGTATCCTGGGGAAGGGCTTATCAGCAAGTGGCTTGAAGAGGTCCCAAGTTAAGTGTTCTGACTTTTGAAGGTTGAGCTCTTTCTTGAAAGATTCTTCTGATGCAGAGTGCCTTGGGAAACATTTTGAAATGCCCATTAAGAGCCTATTAAGAGGAGGGAGGCAAAATGGAGAGGTCACAGCTGGGCGGTGGTGGCGCATGCCTTTAATCCCAGTACTCGGGAGGCAGAGGCAGGTGGATCTCTGTGAGTTCGAAGCCAGCCTGGTCAAGAAGAGCTAGTTGCAGGACAGGAACCAAAAGCTACCGAGAAACCCTGTCTCGAAAAAAAAAAAAAAATGGAGAGGTCACCACCTGACAGAGCCACACTAGACATGTGATTTCCAAAATGGGTCAGGGGTGTGTCATCCAAAGGGGAACCACATTGTTTTACAAAGTGATAGCCCTATTAATACATTTCTGGCCAGACAAGTGAAGGAGTATTCCAGATGGGCAGTCTAGTAAGAGAGAACTTGGACTCTGAACCCTTCGTCAGTGGCTTTAAACATCGTTTAACCTCTCTGTAGCTTCAGTGAGTCAAGCGAAAGTTCATCTGGCACAAGAAGCTTCCATATAAAATTTCCTCAATACCTTCCCACACACACGCCCAACACACACACACATGGACTTTCTCGTGTACAACAGTGCACATGGCCATCCCTCAGCTTTAAGGAAGATTCTGTGGCTGGAGAAATTATTTTCTGTCCAAGCATAAGGACATAAGTTTGGCCCCTAGAAACCTTGTGTAAAACTCAAGCATGATGGTATGTGCTTACAGCCTCAGTGCTAGGGGCGAAGATAATGGATCCCTGGGTGCTCTCTGTTTCTGTCTGTCTCTATTTCTGTCTCTCTGTCTCTCTGTTTCTGTCTCTCTGTTTCTCTCTGTCTCTCTCTGTCTCTCTCTGTCTCTGTCTCTCTCTCTCTCTCTCTCTCTCTCTCTCTCTCTCTCTCTCACACACACACACACACACACACACACACACACACACACCACAAAAGGAGTCTACCACAAAAAGCCTGAGCTTGGGAATCTATGGTTTTTCTGCCAAGAGACAAGAAAACTGAAGGATGTGCCATACAGTGCTTCCGTATGGACTATTTTTAATATTTAACTCTATGATTTAAACGAACAGGAGTTGACTCTACCTCTTATTTGACTTGGCTCTATCAAATTTATCCATTCCATTTTTCTCCTCAAATATTCTCTATTGTCTTGTGATTTTTTTCCAAGTACATTCTGGTCACCCCCAAAATCAGACTTTTCCGCTGATTTAGGTACACAGATGTAGCAGAGTGTTGGTTCAGACTAGAAAATCCTTGCCTGGGTAGTTCTATTGTCTGGAGACAATTGCTTATCATTAGCAACTTTGGAGCAAGATTGGAACTTATTTTTATGTATTGAAATACATGAAATAATACCAGAGGGTAGAGGCCAAGGATGCTGCTTTAAAAATCTTCTTTTATTTTATTTAAATAATTTCTCTTCATTTATTTCACATACCAGTCAGTTTCCCCTCCCTCCTTTCCTCTCCTCTCATCCCCACTCCCCACTTCCCATCTACCCCCCTTCCCTTCCACTCTTCCACTCAGAAAGGGATAGGCCTCCGGTGGACTTAAACAAAGCTGTTTCTCATCAAGTTGAGGCAGGATGGAGCCCCTCCCCTTGCATCAAGGTTGGCCAAGGTAACCCAGGATGGGGAACCAGTTCCCAAAAGCCAGCCAAGAACAAGGGACAGGCCCTGATCTCACTGCTAGAAGCCTTACGAACAGAACGAGCTACACAACTGTCACACACATGCAGAAGGCCTAGGTGGGTCCTGTGGCGTCTCCCTAACTGCTGGTCCAGTGTCCATGAGCTCCTGTGAGCTCAGGTCAGATGTCTCTGTGAGTCCCCCCCTCATGAACCCCCTGGCTAGTACAATCCTCCTCCTTTTCTCCAGCAAGACTCCCTGAACTCAACCCAGTGCTTGACTGTGGAAGGCTGGGGAGATGGCTCAGCAGGGTAATGTACTTTTCTGCACAAGCATGAGGGTCTGAGCTGTAATTGCTGGCATCCATGTAAAAGCTGGGGATGGCAGTCCACATCTGCATTCTGAACACTGGAAAATGAAGACAGTTGAAATCCCAGGGCTGCTTGCTTGGCCAACTAACCTGGACAAATTGGTGAGCTCCAAGTTCAGTGAGAGAAACTTCTCCAAAAACAAAGTGGGAAGTGATAGAGGAAGACACTCACATGTGGCTTTCACATGCACATGCATGGACAAATGCAATACACACACAGACACAAAACTAAAATATCCCCAAATGCTTAATATCCCCCTCACACACCAACAAAAAATAAGAACCAAGCATGATTGGATTAAAAAAAAAGTCAAGATAATGATGCCTAACAATATTCTGTTATGCTCAAAGATTGGTAACTACCCCAACTGTCATCAGAGAGCCTTCATCCACTAACTCATCAAAACAGATTCAGAGACCCACAGCCAAACATTAACCCAAGCTCAGGGAATCTGCTGAAGAGAGGGAGGATAGATTACACAAGCCAGAGGGATCAAGGACATCACAAGGAACCCATATAAGCAGCCTGGGCCATAGAACCTGCATGGGTCCGACCAAGGCACTCTACATATACGTGGCAAATGTATGGCTTGGTCTTCCTGTGCAACTCCTAACGGTGGGAGTAGTAGCTGTCTTTAATGTTTTGGCTGACTTTTCAGAACCTTTCCTTCATACTGGGCTGCCTTGCTTTAATACAAGAGGAGATGCTTAGTCTTACTGCAACTTGATAGGCCACGCTTTGTTGATATCAATAGGAGGCCTATCCCCTTTTGAACAGAAACAGAGGCAGAGTGGATGAGGGGTGCAGAGGGGAGGTGGCGGAGGGAATGGGAGGAAAGGAGGGAGGGGGAAACTGTGGTCAGGGTGTTAAATAAATAAATAAATAAATAAATAAATAAATAAATAAATAAATTTAATTTTAAAAATATATCTGGCCTAATATATCAGAAGTTCTGAACTTAAGAAGTCCCTTTCCCAAATTCCTCTATATACCTGAAATACCTTTAGCACTAAGCTCAAAGTATTGACTTACCTTTGTTGGGTATGCAACTAAGAATAAGAAACCAAGACTCTCATGAGCCCCACTTGTGCCAAGATTTTCACAGAAAACAATTTATACTTATTACACATGGTTTCAATTTACATATATATTCTGTAGGCATCAAATATTCTGTGAGAAATCCTTCTCAAAACTGCACCTGCTTGCTGTTTTAATGATCCAATTAAGAAGCCCACAGAGACTTGCCCACAAACATACTACAAATGCGCTAACAGTTATGGCTGGCTAAGCATTGGTGATCATTTTTGCCCTGGAGGATACTAAAACCAGTTGACTTGTTTTACAAGGAACATGTCTGAAGTTCTTTGCAGCTCTTCTTATCATTATTTCAGTAAAACAAGGATCCCAGCATTCAGGAGGCAGGCACAGGTGGATCTCTGTGAGTTCAAGGTCAACCTAGACTACGAGTCTGTCTCAGGCCACCCAGAGCTACACTGCAAGAAACTGGCTCAAATTGCAAACAAGCAAAAGATATGGCAGAAAATAATTACATGCATTTCATTAATGGATACATGTGTATCCTTAAGGTCTTTGAATGTATTCATTATAGCTAGCTTGAAGCTCTTGTCTTGTGTTTCACCTATATTGCATTTCTCAGGGCCTCCCACAGTAGGGTTGGTGGGCTCTAGTATGTCTAGTATGTCAAGGAGGCATAGTGCAATGGCTACTGTCTGTGCTGGCATCTAGGTATCTGGATTTGAAATTATTGTAATTCTAGGTGTTAGTATCTGGTCATATCTTTGTTGGGTGGGTGTTCTTTGATTCTGTTATCCTCTTTGGATCTTAGTACAGTGGCCTGGCTGTGGGTTGTTTGGTAGAATACTTCTGAGTCCCTGCCAAGTATGGCCACTGGGGGTCCTGAGTAGAATGTGTTTCTAGGTATTGGGAGCTGACACCAAAGAAATGGGACTGAACTGGGGGTGCAGGGTGCTGAAAGGGTATACAGGAGGCAAGAAAGTTTGGCCTGCCATGAAAATCTGTGGAGTAGCAAGGGAATGGAGGGAGAAGACGGGGCCCTGCTACTGGGCTAAGGATGAGACTGGGAGAACTGGAAATGGAGAACAGAAGAGAGTGAGGATGTCCTGCAAAAAAATCTGGGCTGGCATAACCAGCGGATACCCAGGTTGAGAGTACCTCCAGGTGTTGACTGAGATAGTGTGTTGGGATGCGGGACAAAGGCTGTAGGATAGTTCCTCAGGAATGGCGACAGAGAGGAAACAGAAACTAATTATGGATTCAAGATAGACAGAAAGTCAAGTCATTCTTAGACTGCAGTGTTAGAACTGTCAGAATCAATGGTTAGCAATTCCTTATCCATACCCATCCAGAACAGCTACCTTTTAAGTGGGAAGTAAAATAAAAAAAAATAATAATAAAAAAAAACATTCTCTGATGAACAAGACCAGAGAATGTGTTGCTGGCAGAATTTCAGCACAAGAAATAGGAAGTAAAGTAGTTTAGCCTGAAGGTAAATGGCACTGGGTAGAAAACAATGGTTATACAAGAAAAGAAAGGAAAATATAAATGTGAAAACAAATGTCATTAAGTTAAGAAAGGGAAGGAAGGAAGAGAAAATCATAAATTAAATTTTATATAAAAAGGATTGTA
The DNA here is from genome assembly GCF_018167655.1 of Microtus oregoni. Lineage (NCBI taxonomy): Eukaryota > Metazoa > Chordata > Mammalia > Rodentia > Cricetidae > Microtus > Microtus oregoni. The sequence continues at coordinate 1,663,405 of NW_024544756.1, forward strand.
AAGAGGGGGTACAAAGTTGGGGTGGGGTATCTGAAGAGTTTGGGGGAGGAAGAAGGAATATGAACAAAATTCATTATATGAAATTCTTAAAAATTAATTTAAATACTGTATTTCACAAAAAGAAAGAAAACGGGAATCCATACATAATCCATAATACTGAGGTCTTTCATGGCCTGAAGCCAGGCTTGAATGTGGCATGAAACAAACTTTCCACTCACTAATCAGTGCTCTTGCATGACTTCAAATATAGAGACAATATCCTGCTGATTCCTCTGATGACTAACTGTAGTGACTATATAACTCAGGAACTCCACTCATAGGCTGGAGAGAAACAAACCCATATAATGATGCAACCTTTGAGCAGGGATGCTCATGGAAACATTTTAGTACATTATAGTAGTAAAAAATAGTGGGAAGAGCTGATGAAGGGATTTTTTGAAGTGTTTTTTTTAATGTGCCTGTATTAGTCAAATGTCCACTAGAACCTAATTCTTTAGATAGTCAAATTTAGAAGAGGAAAGATTTAACTTATAGCGTTGATGGCTTCAGTCCATGGTGAACCGACCCCATTGATTTTCTATCAACTTGGAAAGCTAATAACCTCTAACTTGAAAGTAAAAGACAGTAGGAAAATGTGGTTTTAAGTTCTATAAGAAATCAGGCTGAACAAATGATGGAAAACAAACAAAAAATAAAATAAACAGCATCCCTCCATGGCTTCTCCAAGAGTCCCTGCCTCCGGGTTCCTGCATTCAATTCCATCCCTGGCTTCCCTCGACAGTAAAATATTCCTTTTATGCTGAAATAACCCCCTTCCTCTTCAAGCTGTCTTTAGTTCAGGATTTATCACAGTGACGGAGAAGCAAAACTGGGACACAATGAGCCCTAGATTTTGCTGGTGATATTACTGCTTCAAAAGCATCATTCTGAAGTGCAAATTCGATTGCACTGCTTCCCCTCCTTAAAAATCTGTGCAGTTCCCCCTGAAGACCCCAAGTGTTCCCTGGGTCAGTGCCTTCCATCAGTAGTCTAAAATGTCCTACTCCTGCTTTGTTCCACTACCGAAGGCCTGCTGCTCTAATTTCATTTCACCTTTTTATGTGTATGGCTGTTTTGCCTGCATATATGTCTCTTTGCCGCATGTTGTACCTCATGCCCAAGCAGGACAGAAGAAGGCATTAGATAACCTGGAACTGGACAAGTGTGGATGTGACTACCATGTCTGTACTGGGTAATGAACTTGGATCCTCTGGCAGAGCAACACATATTCTTAACTCCTAAACCATTGTTCCAGTCCTCATCTTTTTTGAAAGCACATCTGAGATTCCTGAGCTGCCATGTGGGACTGACCCTCCGACTACACCTAACTGCCATCCTCTGAGCTGCCACCCTCTTAATGCTTCTATTACAATACTAACTTTAAAAAAAATCTGTTTGATCTCTTACTCACATGTATTACTGGCACTAATGACAATACCTAGCACATGACAAACAAATGTTACTAAAACACACACATGCACACACACACGTGCGTACACACTGCCAACAACAAAAGAAACCAATTAAGAAGGCTTGAAATACTAAGGCTTTCTTTAGTGATGAAAATGCTATGGAGTATATTTTTGTTGCTTTTTAATTCTCCTTTCATATTACATTGTAACTGCTGCTTCATCTCCCTCCTCTCCTCCCAGTCCCCCATCCCCCATCTATTCCACTTTCCCTTCAGAAAAGGACAGCACCCAGCAAGAGATATCAATTAAACATGGCATATTAAGTTACAGTAAGACTAGTCACCTCCTCTTGTATTAAGGCTGGATGCCATAATCCAGGAGGGAGAAAAGGCTTCCAAAAGCAGTCAAAAGAGTCAGGAAGAGCCCCTACTTCCACTGTTAGGAGTCCCACAGGAAGACCAAGGTACACAATTCTAACATATGAATACAGGACCAATGTCAGACCCATGCAGGCTCTCTGATTATCAGTTCAATCTCTGGGAGCCCTTATGAGCCCAGGTTAGCTAATTCTCTGTGTTTTCTTGTGGTGTCCTTGACCCCTCTGCTTCCTACAATCCTTCATTCTCCTCTTCTGCAAGATTCCCTGAGCTCCACCTAATGTTTGATTGTGAATCTCCAAGTCTGTTTCCATCAGTTGCTGGATGAATCCTCTCTGGTGATAATTACAGTAGGCCCCTGTCTACAAGTATAGCATGCCGATATTTCAGTGCAGACCTTCAATTGAAATGCACACACCGCGCCCCCATGTCTGCGTTCTATGCGCTTGAACCGAGTTACTGAGCTTTGGACAAGGGGGCTGGAGGTTAAAATACACAGACAAACACAGACAGAGAGACAGCGACAATTGTGCTCAGAGGCAGATTATATAGAGATAGCCACACCCCAGCCAAACCCACCAGAAACCACTCTCCTGCCATCAGGAACTCCTGAAGGTCTCATGCGCAGAGCAGCTGTAGGCACTCAGATCAGGGGATTACAAAAAATTCAGGATCTGGGGTCTCATTGCTCCCAACAATAGCAGGATATCATTGGGGAGCATTTCATTGACATTTTTTCGAGTTCCCCATTGCTGGAAGCCTTAGCTAGGGTCAGCCCATAGACTCCTGGAAGTTTCCATTGCACTGTGTTCTCAGCTCATCCCCAAAATGCCTCTCCCAATTCAAATTGTCTCTCCAAGTACTCTCTCCCTCAACCTGATCCCTCCTGTGCCCATCCTCACCCATCCCCAGTTCCCCCACCCATGATATCTATTCTTTTTCCCTTTCCTAGGGAGATTCAGGCATCTTACCATGAGTTCTTTTTTACTCTGTTTCTCTGGATCTGTGAATTTCAGTATGGTTATCCTTTACTTTACAACTAATATCCACTTTTAAATGAGTACATACCATGTTTTTCCTTCTTGTCTGGGTTACCTAACTCGAGATATTTTTCTAGTTCCATGCATTTGCCTGCAAATGTCATAGTGTTAATAATTTAAGAGATGAGTAATAATTGGCACAGAAGACAATTTTTGAACAAAACACCGACAATGCAAGCACTGAGATTAGCAATTAATAAATGGAACTTCATGAAATCCAAAGCTTCTCTGTAAGGCAAAGGACACTGTCGATAGGACAAAATGACAGACTACAGAATAGAGAATGATTTTCACAAACTTCATGTCTGATAGAGCACTGATCTTTAAAATATATAAAGAAAGTAAGAAGCTAGATATCAACAAACCAGATAATCCAATTAAAATGGGACACAGATCTAAACAGAGAATTCTCAACAGAGGAATCTCAAGTGGCCAAGAAACATTTAAGGAAATGTTCATCATCCTTAACCATCAGGGAAATGCAAAACAAAACAACTCTAAGATTTCCCTATACCTGTCTGAATAACTAATATCAGAAACAACACAAGAGACCACTCATACTAACGAGGATGTGGAGCAAGGAGAACCCTCCTCCACTGCTGGTGAAGTGCAAACTTGTACAGCCACTTTGGAAATTAGTATGGCCATTTCTCAGAAAAGTGAAAATTTATTTATCTCAATATTTAGCTATATTGCTCCTGGGCCTATACCCAAAGGATGCTTTACCATATCAAAAGGACATTTGCTCAGCTACGTTCATAGCAGCTTTATTGTTAATATTCAGAACCTGGGAACAACCTAGAAGCCCTTCAACAGAAGAATGGATAAACAAAATGTGGTTCATTTATTTGTCGGGTTTTGTTTTGTTTTGAGACAGGATATCATGTAACTCAAGATGGGCCTCCAACTTACAATATAGCCAAGGCTGACCTTCAACCTCTGGTCCTCTAGCCTCAATCTAATAAACACTTAGGTTATACATAGGCACCACATCTGCCAACTAAGCTGCATCCCCACCCTAGTGGATATATAAAATTTTAAATTATTAGTATTATTCTATCCATTTGTCATCACATTAAAACTTGTAGAAACATACAACTTACACCTTGGCATCTGTCAACTTACCTAAAACAGCACTTCTCCATCTCAGCCACCATAGACGTTTGGAAAGGTATATGACAGTTGGATTTTTGCCCACAATTACTGTCCCAGAGTTTCCAGTTCAGAGCACAAGAATCTGCAACTCTGGAAAGTTCCCAAATGAGGTGGCTGCTGCTGCATATTCTCTTGAAATACTACTTTAAGATTTGTTCCCAAGCCCCTAAAATCTACGATTTATGGACACTCCCTAAGTGTCACAGGCTAACTGCTTGTATATGGTACACTGGATGAAAATTCAAATCTGTCATGGGACCATCTGTCATGTGGAAGTGGCCCATTATGCTAAAATCCCACAAATCCCACATTGTAAGGAGGAAGGGGTCCTAGATCCCTATATGAAGCCTTGGCTTATAATCCTCAGTCTTAAGATGGACACTCATGGGGAAATTACTAATGCTTCCCCGCTCTCAATTTTCCTATTAATAAAACATCTGTCCTTCTGAGCCTCAGCTCACATAAACAGGCTTTGTTCTGTATCCCAAGTGCTTCTCCAGGTTGTTCCAAGCCCCCAACTCACTAGACCTTAATTCTTGAGTAATACATTCCTCAGGTTCAGATAAGTACTTTAATTATATGTATATGCATATATATAAATGCATGCACACACACATATATACATATATGTTTAAACAACTAGAGATATCCTTAGTAAACAGCAAATAACAGAAATTCATTAAATGTTTACTGTTGAATGAATAACGGTAATAAACCCTGATCTCCAATAGCCCTTTAGGACCTGGCTTTATGCAAATTTGTTCATTTTGGCTGCTTTGAAGTATCATTAGGCTAAAATGCCCCACCCACCAAGTAGTGCTGGGAATGAAGGATACATAATTCAGTGCTTAATACGACTCTCCAGGGAGGAATACACTTTTAGGCTGCTGAGCTCCAAATGATTTTTTTTTAATTTTCAGATTTAATGATACACAGAATTATTTTTGCAGATAAGTGTTTTTACTTATGCTCTTTAGTGTGAGCTTTATTAAGGAGAGTTGTCCTAATGGGCCTTGTTTTTATGAATAAACGGAACCTTTTGTTGTGGCAAAAATTTTCACAAATGAAAACAACGTTCTGTATTTAGGTGTTTGGTTTTTAGATCTGAAGAAATTTTGTACTTAGAATCATTTTGCTGTTGGTGAAATAATAAACCCAAAGGTTTGTCTTTGGTTTTGTTGTTGTTGATTTGGTTTTTTGTTGTTGCTTGCTTGTTCATTGGTTTGGTGACTTGTGAATTTGGGTGAGGCATCCAGTGTGGATGTGTTTCAGTCTTCTTATTTGGATGACACAGAGAAAAAAGTTCCTATTTGACAGTTTTTATATGGTGTACACTATTTAAGAGATATTTCCCAAAACTATATGTTACATAATAGTTCTAACAAACAAAATGAATGTTCTGAGTGAAGGGAACAATTCGCTGGAGACTGTTGTCTGTAATGTCTGTCCATCACTGGCAGGACGGGTTGTTCTTCAAGTGCAGCAGCAGTTTTGGTGAGATTCTGATGAGTGCGTGTGTAGTGCTTTGAATGAGAATGACCCCTATAGGCTCATATGTTTGAATGCTTGACCCCTAGGTGGTGGAACTTTTTGAGAAGGATTAGGAGGTATGGCCTTGTGGGAGGATTTGTGCCGCTGTTGCACTGTTGGTGAGCTTGGAGATTTCTAAAATTTCTGCCAGACCCAGGTCCAGGACCAATCCCCTCCTCTCTATCTGCAACTTGTTGACTAGATACGAGCTCTCAGCTACTTATCCAGCAACATACCTGCCTGTCCGTTGCCACACACCCCACCATGATGATAATGGACTCACTCTCTGATACTCTAAGCAAGCCCCCATTGAAAGCTTCTTTTTTATAAGTTGCCTTGGTCATGTTGTCACCTCACACCAATAGTAATCCTAAATAAGACAATGTGGGAATAATTACCCTCCACTCCAGGTAATTCAGAATGTGATTCAGGCCTCATGTAATGATGCATTCCTTTAATCCCAATGCTCAACACAAGACAATGAAGCCGGTGGAGCTCTATGAATTTGATGCCAGCTTGGTCTACATAACAAACTGCAAAGCAGCCAATAATACATAGTGAAACCTTATCTCACCGAGAAAAAATAAAAACAAAGCAGAAAGAAGCTGATATCTCCAAGTTTTATTATGTTCTTTATATCAGCTTGTCTTAACAATGACTCCCAAGGTTCACACAGTGTTGTTATTTCAGCTGTGCTCCTTAAATCTTCCAAAGAATTCTGTGGTCCTCTTTACTTCTCACATCTGAAAGATGAGCTGGACTTTGAAAAGAGGAAGTAGCAGGGAAGAAACATGACTCTGATCTTTGAGGTAATGCTATAGGGAAATTTAAAACATATGGATATGTTGAGAATTCATCTTTTTTTCTAGTAGAAAATTCAAGGATAGTTGAATGTCCCTCATTTGAGTGTACTAAAATTCTCTCTGCTATTTTTTCTTGCTCACTCATGAAGACATCAACTGTGCCCAGCGCTTTCAATGGGAAGGAGAAAGAAAGTAAAGAATGGTCAGAATCCTGTGCTAAGCAGAATTGAGGGTTAAGGAGGCATGTTCGGTAACTCTTAAGATTACATTGAGTTCCAGGAATTAAAGAGCGGTAGATGGTCTGGCTCCTGGCTGGTTGATGTTTGACTACCCCCTATGCATATATATGGTTGGCTTTTGCCATTATGAATTTTGGAGGGTCAGGTGACTTAAGGTTAGGCACAACTGACCAAAGGCCCAAAGGTAGACAAAAGATAGAAAACAAACCAGAAGTAGAGATTGACTGACTGTTACATAATTACTAAGTCACTCATGCTGCTTGGCTTTACATAACTGCCATATGGGTAACTGAAATAATAAAAGAAAGGATGAACCTAGTGGTAAACAGGGCTGGGGACCCAGGAAAGAACTGCACTCACTAGAGAGAGCTGTCCCATAGGTTCTGTCGTTAGGCTCAGGTAATCTCAGACAAGCTTGCCAGAGGAAGAGAGATATAACAATTGAGTTGCACTTGATACCGTGTCTGATAGACAGACAACTTCCAAAACCAGAATGACCTGGCTTATCTACAACAACACATAGCTACATAAGAGCTCAAAGGCAACTGGAACAACCAAATAAAGCTCAATCTATACTTAGGAGTGAGGTAAGGCATCTTCAGCTGTGAGTGTTGTATGAAGTTTGGGGGTGTTATTACATGGCAACAGATAACATACACAGGGAACAATGATAATATCTCATATGTACACTTTATAGAATGCTCTCAAGTCAATATTACTTTTCTTAAGTACAATAACATTCCAGACATTGTGTAAAACTATGTGCTTCAATACTGCTCCCAGAAGACATAGATGATTAAAGGAAAACCTCCGTGCCCAACACAGGCTATCTCCCTACAAATTATTGGCCATGTACGTCTCAGAGGTACCCAAAGGAACAAAAGCTATTATTTGCCTCTGTCCATGATTCCTGGTCATAACAAGATGCCATCCTCTATTGCTGAAGACCCAGCACAATTCATTTACAGTATGCAGAGAGATCAGCCAGATGGGGAAACATACTCCCAGATGACTGACTTTCATAGTGCCATAAGGTGCTACACCGACTACTGGGGAAGAAAAGGTATCAGTGACTTTACCTAACACTGGCCCTAAATGTTACAATGCTGATATGTCAGGCAAGATGCACCAACTGTGCAATCCTGGCACACCTTTATGGAGGTATTCAACAGCCTTCTGACTGGATATGAGGCAAGCTCCACAAGAGGGATTTCATGACCCTGTGAAGCTGGCCAAAGGCTTGGGAAATCATAGCCCTTAGAGGAGGAACCAACTGCTGTTCTGGTAAATAGTTCTGTTGTCAAATTTCCTTTCAAATATTTATGTTCATGCCCATAGATCTGTGATCTTCTTAGCCTTAGTTGGAAAAGTTTCTTTTCTGCAGTAGACAGTGGTTGACACAGAGACTCCTAACTGGTCAAAGAACTGAGATAAGTGACTGATCATGAGTACTCTTCTGGACAGGGCATAGATATTGTACAACTATGGTAACATGTCATCTTAGTTGAGTCTCTATTGCTGTAAAGAGATGTAATGACCCTCCACAACTCTTATAATGAAAACATTTAATTGGCATGGCTTACAGTTTCAGAGGTTTAGTCCGTTATCATCATGGCAGGACATGGTGGCATACAGGCAGACATGGTGCTGGAGAAGGAGCTGAGAGTCCTACATATTGATCTGCAGGCGACAGGAAGTGAACTGTCTACCACACTGACCATAGCTTGAGCAAAGGAAACCTAAAAGCCCAACCCCACAGTGACACATTTCCTCCTACAAAGCCTCACCTACTCCAACGAAGACACACCTCCAATAGCACCACTCCCTTTGGGGGACATTTTCTTTCAAACTAGCACATTTGCATAAGACCTGCACAAGATCGAGACAGTAAAAATTTCAACATTTATGAGGGAAAGGTTTCTGAGGTCCTAATCTTAACAGAGGAGTTATTGGCAGTTGTTGGCTACTGAGAGAGGGGAAAGTCTCTTTTCTCTATGAGTGTGGCCTTGGTTAAGTTGATCATCCTCCAGTAGATGGTCCCATACCCGTACATATGGACAACACTAATTGGACTCAGTGGGTTACTAAAAAACAAAGGGACATAAAGTCAGGAAAAAGATATGTTGGAGGCTGATTAGAAGTTGGAGACATGGACAGGGAGATTGATATGATCAAAGCACATTGTATCATGTATGAAATTTTCAAAGAATAAATTAAAATATCATTGTAAATGTCCTAATTTTAGGAGATGAGTAATATAATATCATCACTGCAATTTTCCTTCAGGTCTTGACAAAAATTATACATAAATGCCTAATGAGCAAAGCAAATTATGACAAATGTTACCAATTGCTCAGTTTAGGCGGCAGTACATGTGGGATCATTTCATTGTTCTTCCAACAATTCCATGTAAAACGGTGGAAAGCAGAATTGGAAAAGTCACTTTGTTCCCGCACTAAGCAAACATTTTCATTCTAAAAGAAATGTTTTTGTAATTTGCTTTTGGAACTATTTCACTGTGAGTAATCGTCCAATTAACATTTGACCATAATTTCTTGGCTCTTCTCATGAACATTCAGACACTTCATGAAGAACAAACTCCAATTTGTAAGTTGTGTTAAAAATACACAGAAATTTCTGTCAAATTCATGAATTTCTGGGAACATTTATTTTTACCAAATCTGATAATGTGTAGAGTTAACATGTTAAATCCCATGGCCATTATCTGATAATGTGTAAAGTTAACATGTTAAATCTCATGAATACATTAGTTAAATTTAATGTCACGGCTTTATTTTTTATTTTTAGGAACCAATAATCCCTGCTTCCAGTCCTGCATGTTCTCATAGACTATGTATAAACAGGAGTTAATAAATAGTTAATCTGTAGAAGACCAGGTTTACTTTTGAAGTAAAGTCTGTTCCTTACTAAACTGTGAAAAACCCAACAGCAATACAGTTGACAGAGTATACAGAACTGTTCCTGGAACTAGAATTGTGGAAGCTATGGAGATTAGAAATCAAATCTCAGTTATGAGGCTGTACTTTTTATTTTTAATATTTTGTTTTATGTGTATGTGTATTTTGCATGCATATATGTCTATGAACCATGTGCGTGCCTGGTAGTCGAGGAGGCCAGAATAAGGAGTCAAATATCCTGAAACCAGAGTTTTAGACAGTTATGAGCCACCTTGTGGGTGCTGGAATCAAACCTAGGTCGTCTGGGGAGGAACCAGATCTCTTAACGAATGAACAAGCTCTCCAACCCTTATTTTATTTTCTTATTTGATGACTTTTTTAAAAAAAAGTGTGTGTTCATGTTGTGTGATACATATGTGTTTACCTTTGGCAAGCTCAGGCTCTGTACTACCCACTTTTATTTAATTTTTTGAGACAGGCTCTATCACTGGCTAGTATTCAACCAAATAGCCTAGGCTGACTAGCCAGTTAGGCCCAGGGATCCACCTGTTTCTGACTACAGGGCTGGGATTACAAGTGGGCACCATGACAGCTGGTGTTTTTTGTTTGTTTGTTTGTTTTACACAGGTTCTGAGAGTGAATCTCCAGTCCATTGCAATGCAAGCACTTTATCAACTCTACTATCATCCTGGGCTCCCAGTTACACTATTCTTCTGAATCTACTTGCCATTCTGATCCCCAACTTCCTGTACTTTAAACTGGAGAGCAAGATGACCATATATCTAGATCATCATCATAATGATAAAATTGATATGTGACTGGCTAGGCATAATGACAAAAACAAGAAGAAATCATGTGACAACCATATGTACACATCGTGTCTTATGACAAACATGTCCTTGAGGTAGAATCTCTGCAGAGAAGCAAGAGCAGGAGAACATCCTCCAGCCACAGTTTAGCCCTGGGCAGATCTCAGCAGGTCTGCTAATGTCTACAATATGGGGTGCAAACACCCCAAAATTCATGCACAGTTAACTGGAGTAAAAGAGAAAAACTGTGTGCGTATACTTTTCATCTCTGCATCACACATTTCTTACATTAACAGAGTGGCCCATTCATTGGATTATAAGGAATTTACTAATGGAGTGTTGTATGGATGTTATTTGTAAGTAAAGCCATTCCTTCCTTCAACTGAGGATGTTCAACCTAATCCATTTCTGAAAGGGAGTTTACAGTCTACTGTCACAAGAAATAATGGCTTCCTTTTTAAACAATTAATTCTCTTTCTCTAAAAAAATATTTATTTTATTTCATGTATGCGAGTATGTACTATATGTGTGCCTGGTGCCCTCAGAGGCAGAAGAGGGCATCTGGTCCCCTGGAAATGGTGTTAAACACAACTGTAAACTGTGATTGGGATTCTGAAAAACAAACCTGGGTCCTCTGCAAGCGCAGCTGGTGCTTTTAAACTGCTGGGCCATCTCTCCAGGCTAGGCACAGCACTCTCCTTCCTTTAGTGAACAGAGAAAGAGAAGATGAAGCCATCAAGCTGAAGGTCAATTCTCCAGAAACCTGTGGAGAGTGTATTACACAGGCTTTCCTAGAGTACCAGAACCAATCATATGTATGAATACCTATACCAAAGTGTTGTATGGAGTTGACTCATGAGATTATAGCGAGTGGCAAATCAAAAATCTGCCAAGTTGACACAGCACTTTGATCCCAACAGCCACCAGGATGCAATAAAATAAAAGAGCACATATGAGCACATATTTCTATTCAAATGCTGCCGGGCAGTCTAATTCGCCACAGAGGGTCTGTCTTTTTGTTCTACCCAGTTCTTCGGCTGATTGAGTGAGGCCCATCAACATTATGAAAAGAGTTTAAATGTTAACTTCATCCACTAAAGCCCTTACAGACAATCCCAAAGCAGTGTTTGGAAATTATCCAGACACCCTGTGACCCCCCCCAAAAAAGTTGATACATAAAATTGGCCATTTTATGATGCTGTAATTGAACAAAGTAGCGCCATCAAGTAGTATCAAGTATAATGTTATGTTTCCCTTCCTGTGGAGATCCTGTGGCTACCCCGGTCTTAGTTATACCACTTCTATTGCCAAGTACCAATCTAAAACTTCTGCACTGGATACTGTCAATCACTCTTATTACTACTGTTATCTCCACTGCTTCTGTTTACTTCACCAGTGGCCATAATTCAAACCCCATTCCCAAACAATGAAACGAGAGAGAGCTTGTAGAGGGATTGTAGGTTAAAGTTTCAGATTATCAAAGCCTTCAGGTTTAGAGGAAGCTTTGCAAGTTTATCACACAACCATGCTTTGACAGAAACAGGATGGACACAATAGTTTCCGGTAAAGAGATAGAGTTAATAAAGGGAACCCAGTCTTCTGGAATTGGCTGATGTGTGAATTCTCCCTTGGAAGTTTGTTATCTGCCCGAGTGTGCAGTATCATAGGAGAGCCCACTCACCCACTCTTCCTTTCCAAAAACACCTGTGAGCGATAACTTCTCAGGTCGGCCCAGTTTTGCCTATGAGATAAAACAACAACAACAAGAAAAAAAACAGTAAGCAAAAGATCTTTAAAGTGACAGCTAGGGAGATCTTGACCGAGAAATGCTGTTTCTCCAACCAGGCTACATGAGGGTTACCTTTACTACCTAAGAGTAGAGACTGCATTTTGCCACACCTGTATCAACACGCCCAGTTCACTTGCTTATACAAGACTAGCTCTCGGTGAATGGATCCCAACACTCAGGGAAAAAGAATTAAATCAAACCCCCTAAAATAGGGAACAAGAGTGGATAATGTATGTATTACTAGTCATTATTTATTATAATTTCACATTTCACCACTGACCAAAGAAGATACTGTTAAATTTGTTGAAAATTCAATTTTATCACTAGGAGAAGATTCCCTTGTGGATGAGTGTGTGCATGTGTTCATGTACATGGAGGTGCATGTCCATGTGGGTACGTGTGTGTGTGTGCAGGTATGCAAATGCCCATGTGTACTTGTGTGTATGGTGATAAGAGGAACAACCTTGAGTATTGTACTTGCTAGTTTTGTGTGTCAACTTGACCCAAGCTGGAGTCATCAGAGGAAGGAGCCTCAGCTGAGGAAATGCCTCAATGGGATCCAGATATAAGGCATTTTCTCATTTAGTGAGCAATGGAAGGTGGTGGTGCCCATTGTGAGTGGTGCCATTCCTGGGCCGGTGGTACTGGATTCTACAGGAAAGCAGACTAAGCAAGCCATAGGAAACAAGCCAGTAAGCAGCTCCCCTCCATGGCCTCTGCATCAGCTCCTGCCTCCACGTTCCAGCCCTGTTTGAGTTCCTGACTTCCTTCATTGATGAACAGCAATGCAGAAGTGTAAAGTTAAACCCTTTCCTCCCCCAACTTGCTCTTTGGTCATAGTGTTTTGTCACAGCAATAGAAACCCTAACCAAGACGAGTATCATTCCTTGGGTGTCCAATGTTAGTTTCTCATTGGCCTAAAACTTCACAAAACTTCTCACTGGGTTAGGTTAGCTGACGGGTGAGCTCCAGAGATCCACTTGCCTCTGCTTCCCATCTCCAAATCATCCCTTCCACGTTAGGAAAAGACTTACAGAACTAAAAACAAATTATTTCCATTTTTTAGAAAAAGAATTTATTGATTTTCTTCACTCCATTTAGCCTTGTTCATTACACATAGTAAGTACAGAAATACACAATGATTAAATGAATAAAATCCAATGGGTGAAACTGACGTGACAATGAGACCAGAAATCCTTGACCTCAATATCTGGGGATGTATCCCAATAGAGTGCTTGGCTAACATACACCAAAAACCTAGGTTCAGTCCGTAGCATCACTCAAGCCAGAAGTGGTGGCACAAACCAGGAATCCCAGCTCTTAGGAGGTGGAGGAAGGAGGATCAGATTTGAAAGTCATCCTTGGTTACATCCTTCAACCCAGTGCGGGACACATGAAACCTCAGAAAAATGTATTCACCCCAGGGAAGGTGGGCTGAAGATGCCATACAATTAAGAAAATCCCATTCAAAACAACAAGATGCTCCCACATCTATTAGTATGGATATTATCTAAAACTATAAACCAAATCAAAAATAAACCCTCAGAATAGCTAGTTCCAATAAGAACATCTAGAAACTAGAATCTTGGCATTGCTGGTGAGGATCTAAAATCTTGAAACCACCGTGCAAAATAGCATGGTAGCTCCTAAAATACTGCATGTGGAATTATATTCTTGTGTAACCATCCCATTGCTGGCACATGCCCAGACCTTCGAAGTTTGGAACATCAGTGACTCAGCAGCTCTGATTACAATAAGTAAAAGGATGGTGAAACCCAAATGTCCATGCACAGATCAAAGGCTAACGCTGATATGTTATACACAGACGATAGGATGTTATTTAACCTTAAAGACTGAAGTCGTGGAGCATGCTGCTGCCTGGATGAATTTTGAAGACCTTGTTCTAGGAGAAAAAAGATAAGACAATAAAGGGGCAGATGCTGTATAGTTCCACTTATATATAGTGCTGATTTTCGCAATGACAGCAAATAGGAAGGTACTCTCCAGAGGCTGAGGAAGAAGGCAAAATGATTTAATAAGTACAACTCAGTTTGGAAAGATGAAAAAGTTCTGGAGAAGAGAACCCAAAGAGACTATGAAGGAACAAAAGGAAACACCAGAAGACAAACTGGGAAAATATAACATGTAGGTGATTAGGCTACTGGAAAGAAAAGGGGGCCTGGCCAAATGTGAACAAGAAATAATGAAAGAATGTTTTTTTTCCCCTGGGATAAAGAAAAATAAGTCTGCAGGTGAAGAGACTCTATGAAGTCCAGATAATCGGAGAGATTTGTGTAGCAGCACTTGAATAATATTCTTGATCTCTGGAAGCACAGAGGGAAGCTTATAAGCGTTATTCAGACTGCAATAAATCATAGTAGATGTCCAACAACAGTAGGGAAAGAGAAGGAAAACGTAGAATTCATGCCAGAAGAATACATTTTTGCCATACAGAAGAAGCAAGTCAAGACTTTTTGCAGAAAGATGGATGCAACTGGAGCTAAACGTACTTAGTAAATTAAATGAATCTTGGGAAGATAAATGTCATGCATTGTCTCTCATTTCTGGTTCCAAGGTTTTATATAGCTCCTTAAAGTCACATACGTATATATTTATAAAATGTATGTGATATATATATATATATGTACACACACACACATATATATATATATCATTCATATATATATCATGAAAGGAGAAGTAAACCTGCCGAGGAAAACAAAGGGAACTAAGAGGAGGGTAGGGGAAAGCAAGAAGGGAGGAATGGCTCCTTGAGCAGAATATGCTTACCACATACTATATGCACATATAAAAGCTTAAAATACAACAAAACAATGTTACTTATAAAGACAGGAATTAGCATCATCATTTTCAAAAACACTAAATATTACAATATATAAAGAAGTGGCCAGTTTTCATAAAGGCTATTATATTTACCTCATGCACTAAAAAAGTGAAATAACATCCATAAACTGTAAAGAAAATGGAGGAAAGAAACATTGCAGATGAAAACCCCAGTATCCAACCAGAATGGCATTGCAGAATGAGGGCAAAATGTAATGTTCCCAGTAATGTATTAAACATTTGTTATGTTACAGGCCTTCTGCCATTGGGCAGTATAAATCATATTCGTTTCTGCCTCCCCAAAATCACATTAAGTCACTACCTTTATTATGACCTGAATGTTATAGCTGAGGGAGATGTGACACGGAGAAACTAAATTGCTCAAGAATTGAAATAATTACACCTTTCAGATGGAGCAAAGCCAAAATTTTAACTCTAGTATTTCCATCCTTGCACCTTCCACCTGTTTCTAGAATCAGCAGCCTTGAGAAGGGGTGGAGGTGGGTCTCGAAAAGGATGACTTTCAATGTGTAGAGGATTGGGAAGAGAAGACTGTGGGTTGAAGAAAGTGTTTTGTGTAATACTGAAGAAATTCCAAACATGAAATGCCCTATGGTGATGTAAATATATGAAAATTGAATGCACAGAGTGACAAGAACTCAAGGATAATGGGACATCTGAAAGCCAAAATGCGATCTTGATAAACATCCAAACAATTTTATAAAGTTTAGATTGTGTTTCTGTCCCTTGTGCATACATAACAAAGAGTGCCAAATCAGAGCATTTCAACCCTGGAGATAATCGACCTGGGTCCCATCCTCCTCATTTTTTAGTAGCTGAGGGTGTATGATGGACATCAGTGTGTATATTTCCTCTTCAAGTCGCTTCTACATTGTGAGAAAGGAGCCAGACATCCCTCCTCCTGCCCCATCAGTCTGCTACCACTGCTGTTCAAGAATAGATGCTGGGGGGCTGGAGAGATGGCTCAGAGGTTAAGAGCACTGCCTGCTCTTCCAAAGGTCCTGATTTCAATTTCCAGCAACCACATGATGGCTCACAACCATCTGTATGGGGTCTGGTGCCCTCTTCTGGCCTGCAGGCATACACACAGACAGAATATTGTATACATAATAAATAAATAAATATTTAAAAAAAAAGAATAGATGCTGTCATGGATCATATGGTCTTGCTGCTCTAGTACCAGAACCGCATGGATCCAATGGCGGATCTTCAATGAAAGTGATAGATATTCGAAATCAGGAGTGAAATGGACCGAAATTGGGGAAGGAGCCTTCAGAATCCGTAAAGGATAGCCCCTAAATTTGGGGAGAACTTTGCAGTATCTTTTTAAATTGTTCCTTCTAGTTATTAGCTACTTTTCTCATTGCCATGACCAAATAACAAAAAAGCTACTAAAGGGAGGGAGCTTTATTTTGTCTCCCAGTTTGAAGGTAGGACCAGTCATGGTGGAGAAGATGTGAGAGCAGGAGAACAAGGCCACTGAGGCACATGGCAGCCACAGTGAGAAAGCAAAGAGAAGGGAATGCTGGTACTCATTCTGCTTCACCTTTTTGTTGTTGTTGTTCCAACAGGACCCAAGACCGTGGAATGCCCATATCATAGTTACCTCATATTTAACTTCTTGTCTGTGAGGTGTTTTAAGGTAGTCCTTTTTCAATGTAGTCTGTCAAAATTAGCTGCAGTAGAAACAAGGATATTAGAAAAGATGGCTCAGCAGGTAAGGGACCTTGTTCCAGAGCCTGACAACCTCAGTTCCATCTCCAGGACTCATGGTGGATGGAGAGAACTGTCTCCTAAACTTTGTCCTCAGACCTTCACATGTGTTCCATGGGATGCTCCCTTGTAATGTGTGTGTGTGTGTGTGTGTGTGTGTGTGTGTGTGTCTGTCTGTCTGTCTGTCTGTCTGTCTGTCTGTCTGTGTAATATCATTAATTAGTTGTTTTAAAAATAAAGGACAACAGTGCCAAAGATATGTCCCTCAAGGGGGATGGGGCATCTGTCACCGACCCAGAGGCCTTCTGTGCCTCTTATCTATCTCAGTTATCTCACATCCACCCACAAGTCCTCCTTTTATCTTCCTCTTATTCTAGACTTTGCCATGCTAACCCTTAGTCCGTTTTAACCTTTTCTTTTGTATAATAGCTTCTGTTCTCATGGAAGCATCTGTAAGCAACTTGCCATCTTCATCACGGTTCCTTTTCACTTAGCGCCAGCAGAGAGCAAGCTCCTGTATCACTTGGACATGTTGTCTTCAGCATTGAAACATCCAGTCAGAACAATTCCTGCTCCACACAGGAATGAATGGAAAAGGCCAAAGTCAAAAGAACTTCCCTACCAATACTTTGAAATGTCTTGTTTTGAGAGGAGAAACTTGTAAGAAAACCTCCCTTTTCATCTCCTCAGGCAGACCACCAGGAAATGCCCTCAAACCAAATGACTGGTTTACATTGATTCTCATTAGATCTCTGGGGCTGGGACAGAAGCCCACTCTCCTGGAAGCAGAGGGATGCCACCATAACATGAACAAGTCACTGTCTGTTTGAAGACTGGGCTGCTGAGTGACTATCTGAACTATATTGATTATGAATGGAACCATGTAATCTCAGCAAAGAGCAAAGAATGGAAAGCGAAGAGGATAGGAGTATAGAAAATCCAGCTATCTAATCTAAGGGACTGGCAGGGGTAAGAAAGGAGCTACAGTACATAGGATAAGAACGTGACATTCTGAGATCTAAGGGACACATACAGTCAGCTCCTGTGACAGCTGTCTATCACCATAGCAAAACACTAATTTTGTGGCTTAAAATGCTCCTAATTTAATGTAGAGTGTTTGCCTACTGGAATAGTTTGGATGAAAATGGCCCCATAGGCCCAAAGAGAGTGGCACTATTAGAAGGTGTGGCCTTGTTGGAGTGACTGTGACCTTTTTGGAGGAAGTGTGTTACTGAGGGTAGGCTTTGAAGTCTCAAATCCGCAAGGCAGAACCAGCATCACTCTCTCTTCCTGATGCCTATTGATCTATAAATAGAACTGTCTCAGCTCCTTCTCCAGAACTATGTCTATCTGTATACTGCCATGCTTCCTGCCATGACGATAATGGACTAAACCGCTAAACTGTAAGCTACCCCCAATTAAATGCTTTCCTTTATAAGAGTGGTTGTGCTCATGGTGTCTCTTCCCAGCAATAGAAGCCCTAAGACACCTGGCATACATAAAGGCCAGGGTTCAATCCTCAGCACTACATAAACTAGATATGGTGGCAGATGCCTGTGATTCCAGGCCTTGGGAGGCTAAGCAAGAAGGCCACGAGTTCAAGACCCCAGATTCGGATGAACAGAATCTGTTCAGAAGCTGGTGGTGGCTGTTTGTCCATGTGCGCTGTTGTTTTGGTTGGTTGGTTAGTTCTCTAGTCTCTATCACGTATTCTCCTCATGTGCATGTCACCACCACTTCAGCAAGAGCTCTGAAGCTCTACCCCAGTTGACCTGCTCTGAAGGGCGAGCCATTGATCACAACCCTACATGTTGCTTTTTCATTAGTGTTGACTGCGAAACTTAGTGATCAAAGGTCACTTTTCCGGCCTCAGCGTCTTCCACCTGCCTCTGCCTTCCCAGCTGCCTTGAATCCTTCATGCAACTTTTTATTGAAAATCTGTAACCTACTTATTCCCAATGGCTTTGAGGCTGCTCACATGGTCAAGAAAAAAGGCATGAGGTGATAGTTAGCGAATAAAAGGGCCCATGTGAAGAGGACAAAGGAAGTGGAAAATTATTGCACAGCGGTAAATTTCCTGGCAATTTTGGGTTACAAATTTTGTTTTCATTCCTCTTCGGAGACAAACATTTTCTTCAAAGCAAGCTCATTTATCACAACATGGTACTAAATAAGCGAAATGGATACAATATCTTTAAATATGCTTAAGCAATACTCATTGACTGTCTGCATGAAGGAGTCGACTATTGATTCTGCACAATGATGAAAGACAAGCTGTGCCCAATAGGCTGCCTCTCTTCCAACAGCTCGTGTCTCCAGTGACTGCTTCTTAGGAGTCCTTCTCTGAAGAAGGCATTGAGTACCTTCAGGATGTCAGGCACGATGTCAGCTGTTGACATAGATTATTTTTGAGTCCTCAAAGAGATGCCTGGCTGTTTAACATGTCTCCTGGAGAGTTTCCCAGAGCTCTCGCTACAATCAAATCCCAAGGTTCTAAACTGTCTGTGTGGGGCAGAAGTGGAAGGAAATTTTGCATTTCTAACAAGTTCCAGGGTACCAGTGAAGTTGCTGTGCCGTGGACCCCACTTTGAGAACCACTGCTCCAATAGCAGTCTGAAAAGGTAGACATTCTGCAGGCCGAGAGATGACTAAGTGGGCAAAGCACTTGCTGTACATGTTTAAGGGCCACCATTCAGGTCCCTTGTATCCATATTTTTAAAAAAGATTCAAGGCATGAAGGCTACCTGTTATCTTAGTGCTAGGGAGGCAGAAACAGGTGATCGCCAAGGCAAGGTCTCTAGCTAGACTATGAAGCTCCAGTAAATAAAGTGGCCCAAGCCACCAGAGGGAGCCGATGCCTGATACTACCTGGATGGCCCAGAACCAGAAGCTGGATGGATCAGAGAACTAGGATAGAACCAAATACAACTGACCAAAAAGGTCAATGAAATTATTCCTAATGATATTCTGCTATAATCATAGATTGGTGCCTAGCTCAATAGCCCTCAGAGAGGCTTCCTCCAGTAGCAGATGGAATTAGATACTGAGACTCATGCCCAAAAACAAAGCAGAGTTCAGTGAAGCCTGAAGAAGAGGGGGAAGAAGGTTTGTAGGAGCCAGAGGGGTTGAAGATACCCAGATGAACAAAGCCCCCATAATCAACTGAGCAGGACTCATAGAAGCTCACAAAAACTGAATAGCCAACCATGGAGTCTACATAGGTCTGCTGCTAGGTTCTCTGCGTAACTGCTGTGGTTGGTTAGCTTGGGGTGCTGGTGGGTCTCCTAACAGTGGAAGTGGGAGTATCTCTGACTCTTTGGTATGCTCTTGGGATCCTTTCCCTCCTACTGGGTTGCCTTGCCCAGCCTTGACATAAAGGTTTGTGTCTAGATTTATTTCACCTTATTATATCATATTCAGTTGCAATCACTGAAAGACTTGCTCTTTTCTCAAGGGAAATAGAGAAGCAATGGATTTGGAAAAGGGGTGAAATGGGGGGGGGGTTGGGAGGAGTGGGAGGAGGGTAGGTTGTGGTTGGGATGTATTGTATGAAATAAAAAGAAATAAAAAGAAAAATTAAAAGGTAAAGTTGAGAGCAATGGAGGAAGATATCTAACTTCAGCCTCTGGCCTATACCTAACACGCACGCAATGCACCCCCACATATGTGTTCCCACACACAGGTGAATTTGCATACCACATACACATATACATGCAAAATAAAAAGTAGTTATCCTAAAGCATGGCTTTTCAAGAGTGTTGCGTGCTTTGGATGTAAGATTCAAGAAGGGAGAATGGTAAAAGATAAACGCACCCAAGGAAGATTAAATCATTTTGATTTCCAACTATACAGAATATTAATTTCTTTCATGAATGTTCATATAATGGGGTCAATTGTAATATGTGTAATTATTTTCTGTCAAGAACTTAGGATCTTTTGAGGAAAAGATACAATGACCATAATCGAGATGCTATGAAAAGATGATATGTGTGCTGAAAGATCACTGGAAATTGTAAGCATTTGCTTCTTTCCCACAGCTTCATTCATAAAAGAGTCCCAGGATTATTCCCAACAATATCCATCTCTATGGAGCCTAAGATCTTCATAGACATGTGAGAATCTATTGAATCAAAAATATATTTCACATCATCAGTCTTACCCCATTGTAAACTCTGAGAGTTAGCATTAACTACTGGCCTGACAGGAATATGCTTACTGCTGCAATAGAGGATGGGAGTAAACAACCATTTTATGACTGGATTTAAGGCCTGGTCCACAAGATAAAACTCAGGTCTTATATCAATAACTAAACTGAAGACGTATGGTTGGGTGAATCATGGGCCTGAAGGGAAAGCCTGTCACTATTTGCTAAACAAACAATTAGTATAAATAAACTGCATTAAACTGCCTCAAAATAGTTATCTTTATGCCCATCCATTAGTTCTCTCAACTCTTAGCAGAGAAGCTTCTTTGTGTAATAGAGGGCTGTTAATACAGAGATTCACAACTAGCCATTGAAGAGAGAAGAAGAAACTTGGAGTGCTCAGACCTAAAAGGAACATCTACATTAAACCCCTTCCTCCCAAGGCTCAGGGGTCATTGCAGAAGAGGTATGGAAAAATGATAAGAGATAGAAGATGACTGCAGTAAAATCATGTTTTCTGGATTTGAGACGACTGCCGCACACATGAACTATGAATGTATTACAAGACCTGCACAAGATCAAGCCATACATGTATGGACAGATGAGGGGGTCACAGATCCCACCCATAGCTGAGGAGCTAATGACAACTGATGGCTTCTCGGGGAGAGAAAGTAGTCTTAAAGGATGTGTCCCTCTAAGAGGCTATGCCACGCTTCAGTTTCATACACATCCACACACTGGCAGCACTAAGTGGACCAAGCTCTCTTATCATAAAAGCACATGAAGTTGGGAAGATATCATGGCAGAGGAGATATAAGGAATTGGAGAGGAGGGAGTGAATGTGTATCTGGTGATTTGCTTTTTAAAAAACACAAAAGTTAAACTAAAAGGTAAATGACAAAATCTACACTTCTTAGAGACTAAGAGAAGTAGTTATTTAAAAATATGTTAAGATATGACAATAGTTTCCTGCTTCCTGTTTTCCAGGTAATTATCACCCATCTTTTTTCTTACCATTTAAAGATAACAAAAATTTGAGGTTGACTCAAAAACTCTTCTAGGAGTTTTATCCAACTATTTAAAGAAAATGGAAAACCAGGAGTGCTAGCATATGCTTATAATCCATGTACTGTAGAAACTGAATGGCACAATTACCAAGAGTCCAAGGCCAACCTCACTACACAGTAAAACCTTACCTGGAAAGCAAGGAAAGATGGAAAGAAGGAGGGAGGGAAGGATGGACAGAGGGAGGAAGGAAGAGTGAGTGAAGAAAGAAGGATGGGAACAAGTAAAAACGTAGGCAGAACAGACATTGATCTAGCTAATTTGGCTCATCTTCAAGGGATGCCACATGAGTTTTTAAAATCAGATTTTCAATTCATTTTGGTTCCTGTCTAGACACACCGATACCAATTTAATAACCAGAACTTTCAGTGAAAAACGACCATTAAAATGAAGTAATTCTGCTCCATTCAAAAGTCTCCTCAAGCAGAATATTGGAGTGCATTGTTAGGCATACACCCACACACAGGAAATTGGAGAAGAGGGTATAATAAAACAACACTGAAAGAGAGAAAATGAGAAAATAAATAGTAACTGATTTGATAGTTGGAGACAGCCAAATCCTAACTCCATGATGCAGATGTCAAGAAGCTGGTCCCCAAGAAGGCTCAGAAACTGGTAACCCCAGATTCCTATTGAAGCAGAAATAAAAGAACATTAATGAGTTATGCTGTATAATTTACCCGTTAAAAGCTTTTCCCCTAGTCCCCAAGATGATGACCCTATTTAGTGTTAGGGTCCTTAAAGAGACGATTAAGTTAGCATGGCTGTACAACTGTTGGGTTTATATGAAGAGATGAGTTGAGCATAGGCATAGACAGAGGGTGGACAATAAGAAAAGACAAGAAGACTGTATGCCACAGAGAAAGACTTATAATGGAACCACCCATTTTAGAACTCAGAAGTAATACCTGGGTGAAGGTGCCAGCACCTTGCCCACAGAGTTTGAGCCTCCAGAATGGTTATAAAATACATTTTTGGTTGCATGAGTCACAGCTCTATGGTTCTTTATGACAGCAGCCCTAGAATACTAATGAAAGACAGAAGCAAGTGATTGTCCCCACCAGGAAGCATCCTCTCGTCTGCCCTAGGAAAAGAACCAGCTCTATACTCTTAACTAAGAAAATTAAAAGATCCCCTGCCCTTACAGAAACAAGCTGTGGTTAAGGATAAAGGAACCAGATCAACAACAGAACTATGTTAAATTATTTTATGTACATTCAGTCAGAAAATTCAAAATTCTTCCCTGGAAAATTGCACTAACCCAAAAGAAATGATACTGATGTCTGTGATCCTGACACTTTGGAAACTGAAGTAGAGGAACCATTAATTCTGGATCAGCCTGGACTACACAACCAGATCCTACCTCACAGAAAAAAAGAAAGAAAGAAAGAAAGAAAGAAAGAAAGAAAGAAAGAAAGAAAGAAAGAAAGAAAGAAAGAAAGAAAGAAAGAAAGAAAGAAAGAAAGAGGGAGGGAGGGAGGGAGGGAGGGAGGGAGGGAGGGAGGGAGGGAGGGAGGGAGGGAGGGAGGGAGGGAGGGAGGGAGGGAGGGAGGGAGGGAGGGAGGGAGGGAGGACTAACCGCAAACAAAACTGCAAACAGTATTAGGGGTTTTGTGAAAGAATGTACCACCTGATGTAGGGATAGCCCAGCCCATTGGGGGGGGGGGGCGTGTTCGCCTTGGGCTACTGTTTACGCATAAATCTAGGGGGAGTGAGCCCCGCCGCTCTCTTTTTTGTATCTCCTGCTCATCGCTGGATCCCTGGTGTTGTAAGCTATCCCTCCATTAAAATGTGCTGTTTCATATTAAGCTAGCCTGGTTGCTTACGCTGCTTACAACCTAGGAGTTGTCAGTTGCTGCTGTAACTACAGATTAAGTAGTTCAAAATGAACAAATCTGTTGTCTCTGTTGTCTTATAGCTTTGAAGGACAGAAGTGCACAATGAGTGACACTGAACTAAAATCAAGATGTCAATGGAACTGAGTGCCGTAATTTAAATGTGATTTGCAGCTCCTGTGCTTCTGCTTGGTCCCCAGTGAGACACAGCTGGAACTTTAAAGGGGAGGAGCTTAGAGAAAAGTACTCAGGTCTCTGTTTTGCAGTGTCTGGAAACGAAAGCTTGGGGAAGGCTAAGCCAAGACACTAACCATGAGCCACACCCAACCAGGGAGGAGATTGTGTATGTAAAAGAGACTGATGCTGTTCTTATACTAGTGTGTTCTTCCTCTTACGTGACACTCTGTGAGATCAGACTACTACAGAGAGAGCCTAGGTGACCTGCAATCTCTGGCTTCTGGTTTTGTCATGTACTCTCTTTGACACACACTCCTGCCTTTGTGAGGAACCCAAATTCTGACTCTAACCCTAACCTGAACCTTCTAAATAAACTTTTTCTTTTTATAAAGTGCCTAGCTTGAAATATTTTATTATATCCACAAAAACCTAGAGTGGGAAGAATTCCTTTTCTCCCTTCATTTCTTTTTTCCAGTATTAAGAGGCTTTCTGCATTCCTTGACTCATAGATCCATCTCACCTCAACCCCTGCTTCTATTGTCATGTTCTCTTTGACTTCTATTTGCCAGACTGACTCTTTTACGTCAAAGGGCTCTTTTGATTATATGGGGTTCATCTGAGTAATACAGGAAATGATCCCCATCTCAAAGTCCTTCACTTAATCACCTGTGTAAAGTCCCTTTTTACCATATGAGATATTATATCCTTGGGTTCCAGAGACTGGAGTGTGGACATCCTCGGGATCATTATTCTGCCAAGCATGAAGATCTACCTGACTCTCAGCAAGTCCTCAGAGTTCACAACTCCATTTATTGGCACCCTTTCTTTGGATACACATTGTGACCAGAAGCATCCAGCTTCTACATATGTGTCATAGCTTCACTCACCTGTAAAAACCCCTACCACGGAGGACTATTCTTAAGATGAATTGAGTTAATATAGAGAAAAGACTTCAGACTACCTGCTTTTATCATCATTTGAGGAAACTTTTTAAAGTGAAAGAGAACAAGATGATTAGGCAGGAGCATGCCACTGAAAGACAACACGGGAAGACAAAAATGCACAAGAGTGCCTGCCATTAAGATCTTCTCGGAGAGATAACAGAAGAGACTTCATCCTGCAATCAGAATTAGGATGCTGTCAAAACAGAAGAACATTGGAAAGCAGGAACACGCTTTTGGAAATTAAAAATATCAGTATAGAAGTATATGAAATTGCCATTCTTAAGATGACAATCTTCAAATATTGGCAATTTCATGCTTCAGCATCATATGAACTCAGAAATGAAAAACTCAAGAGAATAAAACATTGAGGAGGATGAGGGGATGGTTCATTGGGTAAAGTGCTTGTTGAGGATTCCTGGGAACCACGGATCAGACAGAGCCAGAGCACCCACCTAAAGCTGAGCAAGTTTACCGGCTTCTAAAACAGGGACTGTGGCTGGGGCAGGGCAGAGACAGGGAGATCCTTGGAGGTTCCGGTTCTGCAGAAACTCTGTCAAAACTAAGGTGGGAAGATGTCTGATGTCAACATCTGGCCTCCACATGTGCACCTACTCACTCATGTGCATACACATGTATACGCTTACACACACACACATACACACACACACACAAAGTTGAAGGGATTTCTCAGGAAATAGAGGGAAGAGAAGAGTAAATGAAAAATTAGAAATAATATAAGTTCTGTCTTTCTAGAGCAGGGGTTCTCAACCTTCCTAATGCTGCTACCCTTTAATACAGTTCCTCATGTTGTAGTGACCCCCAACCATAAAATTGTTTTCATTGCTGCCTCATAACTGTAATTTTGTTACTGTTATAAGTTGCAATGTAAATTTGTGATATGCAGGACATATGGTATGCAACCCCCAAAGGGGTTGAAACTCACATTGAAAATCTCTTTTCTAGGAGCTCTGACTCCTAAATTAAGAGAAATTCTGGAAAGAAACAACAGGAAAAAATGGGACGGGAGGATACATCATTCAAGAAATTACCCCAGAATTGAAAAACATGATTGAAAGGGTCTGTGAGAGTCATCTAGTCTGCAGGAGGAAAATGTTCCCACACTAAGACACATGCTAGGAAGAGAGAGAAGCACACAGGTGATTCTAGATGTGAGAAACAACAGAAAGAAAACTAATTTTGAACCTCTTAGCAGACACAATGGAAGCTGCAAGTATAAAATTTTGAAGCAAAGTGGTGTCCAATCAAGAATTCTACAGTCAATCAAATTGTTAAGTGTGTTCAAGGCATCGTTCAGACTTTCAGGATTTCAAAAATGTATTTCTTGTCCACCATTTACCACTGAATATCAGGACTTCCCCCCACTCAAACAAGAGACTCCAAAAGAAGGAAAAACACAGTTGCAGAAAACTGGTTAGAGCTGTCACTGGTAAAAGAAACAAGACTACTAACAGAAGTGCTGGGCTCACGAGCAAAAGCAAGGGTAGACATAAAGAGGCGTAGTGTCTCTAAGAATTCAGGCCTATTGAGAAAAAAACTACCTTACTTGAGGCTAGAAAATAATTTTTAAAAGAAGCAAAGCAGCTACATCTCCCTGCAAGTACAGACAGGTAATAATTTAGGATTACTCAAACTATCCTTACTTTCCCTCTCTGTAATGCCTAAGCCTGGAGGTAATTCCAGTCTCCCTTTTGTGGTCTATGTGCCCAGACCAGTGCGCCTACTGGACTCCCATCCCACAGACCTTTGGCTTCCTTCACCAACATGTGGACACAGAATGCATCCCGTGGCAGCAAGCCCATCTTTCCTTCCTGGCATTACTGGTTGTGTTGTTGCCTGGGAGAAGCATGAATTGAAAAAAGACAGGGAATGCAAAAACAAGCAAACATTTGCCCGGGCCTTGCATAAAAGAGCCCGAGGTTGGCTAATTTGTTTAATGGGCCATTTGATTCGCTCTCCTGGGTCTTCTCAGTTTGCCGGAGCACTGAGACTACCAGAGAAAACTGTGGAAGAGGGAGCATGCATGCTCCATTGCTAGAATTAATAAACAAAGTAACAAGCAGATAAAAGAGAAAGAAAATTGTAAAATTCTATGTGTCAATTGCATTTAAAATACTACTTAAGATCATGTCATCCTCACCAACAGGCATTTGCTTTAGAGAAAAGAATGCTTGATTTATTACAGACTGTGGGTTTATTTTAATTTATAAAGTCCTGCCATCTAGTGGCCAAATTAGTAATATCTCATTTGACGTTGCCAGTCTATGCAGAGGGCTCAAGTATCTTTTCCTTGAAACTTGAAAGTAATGCAGAGAGAACTTGAACTAATGCAGAGCATTTGTTCAAAGATGTTGGATGCATAAATGGCATCTGGTTCAACCAAAAGTTTTAAGATGTGACATATGACAGACACGAGGAGATGTTTTAAAAAGACATCTGACAAAATTTATATCTAAATTATTTTATCAGGGCACAACAATCCAGTATGGATCTAGCCAAACAAAAATTCTCCTCCACCTCCTTCTCCCTATTCCCTCCTTCCTTCTCCTCCTCTCCTCCCTCCTCTTTCCCTTTCCCCTTTCCCTTGCTCCCTCCTCCTCTTTTTGGGGCTCTGTAGCTCAGGCTGGCCTGGAACTCATAGAATTCCATCTGCCTCTGACTTTTGAATGCTGGGATTAAAGGAGTGGATGACCGTGCCTGATGGTAAGAGAAGTCTGACAAGTACAAGTACCATGAGTTTTTCCGTGTATGCTAATGAGCTCAGTCACCATAGTCACCATCCAAAGAAAAAAGACCCGAAGTCAGTTTGCAGTGCTCCCGAAATATATCTACATAC
This sequence comes from Microtus oregoni, assembly GCF_018167655.1. NCBI lineage: Eukaryota > Metazoa > Chordata > Mammalia > Rodentia > Cricetidae > Microtus > Microtus oregoni. The sequence continues at coordinate 1,691,113 of NW_024544756.1, forward strand.
CATAACCACCCGGTGTCTGTTAAAACTCCCGAAGTCTAGGTCACATTTCTAACTAATTAAATCCCAATATCCTAATGACCCATGCATTTATATTTTGAAGTTCCAGATGCTACCATCACTGGGAATCACTGGATCCTTAGTGTTTAGCACTTATTTCTAAGCTTTGGGATCAAGCATGAGCCTGGAACTGCCCAGTTCACCAGAACCATTTGGAACAGATGATCTTTCTCTAACATCCGCTGTAAGCACAGGAGTACAGTTCCTGTAGTGTGCATGCATCCAAGGCTCCTGGGCGGCTCTTAAATTTCTGTATAGGCATGCCGAGTGCATGGTCCCAGGATGACAGGGATGGGAAATTGATGAAGAATGTGTAAGCCTAAAATCTCCTCCATTGAATAAATTAGCTTTCTAAAGGAGGCAGAGTGACCCATGGCAGCAAAGAGAGGCCAGACCTAGGAACTGGGCATGCAATTTCTTCTGTAGACTTGGGATCTATGCATTCTACCAGTGTTCCCCTGGACCAAGTTCAATACAGAAGAAAAATCTAAATTAATCATTAGAAATTATTATTCTATGAAATGCTTTTTTAGGACTAAATCACCACAGCATTCTTTTGATGACTGACTCCTTGTCTATATAGTTTTATTATCCCATTCAAAAGCCGAATTGTAACTGTGGAACATCTGTATCACCCCCCTCCCCCCCAAGGTTCAAGAATTCTCAAGAAAGAAGGAGCAGAAAGATTGGGAGAGTCAGATGTGATGGATGACTCCAAGGAACCAGTGTTTTCCGGATACAGCAGGACAGATGTGCACCTGAACTCACCTCACAGTGGCTGCAACAGCACAAACAATACCTACTCAAGGTCCTGCTCTAGATAAAATCTTAGCGTCTTAGCGTCGAGCTAGGGATGCAGGAACAAAGTAGCACCCCCCAGCTGAGGAGATAACAGCATCTGGTTGTTGAGGGAGAGAGAGAGTCGTGGCTTTTAAAAGGTGTGACCCCTGGTAGGTTAACCACAGTCAAAGGCAGGACCTAAACCCAGGAGTATTTGAGCAACAAAAATTAGACTCAATATTTTTTTAAAAAGAGGCACAACAGGAAGCTGAATGTGTGGAGAGGTGGGAGTGGATCTTGGACAATATGGGGGAGTGATTTCTTCCAGTTCATATTAGAACTTCATGTTAGAGTCCCACTAACAAAATGTACTGTTGACTTCTCTGACTGTACACCATGAACTTTAAGTGACCTTCAATGTCATACTCACCAGCTTTGCTCTTTGCAAAAATTAGTTTCGCTTGCATTCAGCTTGATCCTTTTCACTTATGTTGGGTCAGTCTATTTCTAAAGGTCTTTGGAGGGTTGGCTAGTAAGTACAAATGTCTCTCTGACTCCTGTAAAGAGAGCTCATTTTCCTCCATGGTTGAGACCACTGAACCATGAACCAATCAATCCAAGGCAGTCAGCCTTAAACCCATACATATATGAGAAACATTAAATGGACTCAATCTTGCCCACTGGTTTGGGGGTTTATCCTCTAACAGAGTAAAGAACTCAACAAATGGATAGATTAAGAATATAGGCACTAAATTTATCATGGCTTGTGGGTTTCATTTCTTCCTGCAAGTAGACACCACCCAAGGCATCATTGGAAGGAAGGCCCCAGCCTGTGGGCTCCTCTCTCTGTCACCAGCAATGCATCATGAAGACATTTGTTTCTTTCTAGGTCTCCCATGGGTTCCTGGAAGCTTATAGCTGCTTGGCATTTCAGATGTTTTTTTGTAACTCGGCTTTCCAACATAATTCCTCCAAATCAACTTGGTCATTTTTAATCTGTGTTAGTAGGGTTTAGTCTGGTTATTATGTGCTGTTTGTCTTGAAACTGGTCCAAATCCCTTTAGGAATGGAAATAAAATTAAAACAGACGCTCACGCACGCGCGCGCGCGCGCGCACACACACACACACACACACACACACACACACACTTCATAATTTTAGATCCAGACTTTTGATATCTGATCAAGAAGCAGGTGTTCAGACGACTGGAGGCCAGAAACTTCTGAGCCCTGTTTTTTGCTCACAGCCGTGGCAACGGGGTGGGTGGGGATGGGATGGAGAAAGAAAGGTGCTGCTTTTCTTTTGCTTACCACAGGAATCACAAGCTATAAGGTCGTTACAGTAAGTCGGGAGAGTGGGTGTGAGGATTCAGCAGACAGATTGGGAGATTAGAAACTCCTGAAATCTCAGCTCTGCCATCCCATAGAAGTCCACCAGGCTGGTGTTTTTTTCTCTATTCTTTAGTTCGTTCATCTAAAAAATGTTTATTCCTCTTTGGGTTTCATGAAAATTAACTAATAAAAGAATGAAAATAGTGGAATGTTTGAAAATTCACAATGTGGTCTCTTTATATATTAGAGCTGAATAGAGTACAGTTCAGTGATTTACACGTATTATGGCTGAATAGAGTTCAATGATTTACTTCAAGGAGAAAATTGGGATACGAGGGCGATCTGGCTAGACAGTGTCTCCTTCCTCATGTACTCTTTCATGCATGTCCCCCCTGAAGCTACCCACTCACTGTTTTGAAGACTAGATGAGGACTGGACAAGTACCTGTGTTCCACTGTTAGAGCCTCCAAGAAAGCTCTCAAGAAGAAAATTAAAGAAATATTTTATTTTTCATCATTATGAATAATAGGCATAATTATAATTATTTTCTTTTATGAAAAGGTTTTAATAAAGTTATTTTCCTTTTCAAAAGCTGACTCACTTAAAAGAAAGCCTGTGTGTGTGTGTGTGTGTGTGTGTGTGTGTGTGTGTGTGTGTGTCTTTATATGTATACCCATGTCTTTGAAGGGTAGCTGTCCTCGAGTGCTAATTTATTAGGGCAGTTTGTTGTCTTATTTGTGTAATATAATACATGATCCATGACAAGCCATCTCATTTCTTTGCCTCCAAAAATGCAAGTTTACAATACATGAGCTCATATAGCTAAGAGGTGATATTTTCTTAAATTTTCTTTACTTTTCAAGAAACAAATTCCTCAGAAGTTTCTTCTGGAAAGGTAAAATGGTGTGTTTTCATTCTCACTAAAGGTTTTACCATACATAGCAATTATTTTCCCCATTTAAATTCTTCCCAGTCATACAGACAATATTCAAACCATGATTATTCAATAAATCCTTTTACTGGAATGCAATGAAAAGAGACATATGTTCTAAAATAAGTACTCTTCGGGACCCTAAGCTAAACCCGCAACTCTCCAGCTCCCGATAGCTAACACCTCAAGAAGTTCTCAAGAAGCAGCGTCTGAAAGACCAATCAGAAGGCCCACAGTTCTGTTGTTACCTGCTTTCTGGAGGCTACATTATTTATTTTAGGATGAAAATTTTATTTATCGAAGAATACAAGTCAGGCAGCAGATCCTCTGCGGTGAGGAAGAGTGGGTCCCCATCCCCTGGGATCCTGGCCTTTGCTGCAGTGTTCTAGTATGGACAGTACATGATCCAGAACTTAGGTACAACCACTGTGGTAAGACAGCAGCTAGTTCAATCTGCTTAGTGGGTTCCTTGGTTGTTTGTTGGTTGTTTGTTTTTTCCCTTTTTGTTTGGTTGGTTTGGGGTTGTTGTTTGGTTGTATTTCACTGCATAGGGAATGTGCCCTCTCTTCCAGGAAGATAATTATATTTCTGCAGCCTGGTGCACGTCCCGAGCTGCAGTGCAGGCCCAGCATAATTGGAGACAGGCAGCTATTTGCCCTCTAATTTAAACGGGTCCCGAGGCTTATAGGCACACAGGCCAGAGCAGATGCCTACAACAGCTTACAAATCATGCAGAGAGGGAATCCCTGGCTCAATGGCAAACTCAAGCACCGTCGAATCAGACAAGTACAATGACCATTTAGGCTTGGTGGAACTAGCGGAGAGACTGCTGGTCCAGATGCTAGGGGGAAGGATGCTACCCTGGGCAAAGGCGTCAGTCCCAGCTGTAGAACAGGCAGACTACCGTGGCTGCAGGGCAAGATAGATAGTATCAGGGTTGCCAAACGGTTTGCTCTTTAAGAGAAGTCACAGATCTGATGTTTATCGGAGTCTTTCACATTTTTACAGTTGATTGGCATGTAGCTCCCATGCAAGGCAACGGCAAAACACGTCTATGCAGACCTGGAAGAGAGACGAGTAGGAAGTCGGTTTCCTGACTGTGGCATGGGGGCATGACTTCTTCAAAAAGTAAACACTGAGGCGAATGCGGAGCTCCTTTTCTCTTTCTCTAGAAGACATACTAAGGGGGAAATGCCAGCCAGGTGTGACCAGTACCTCTTCACTTATCTCCAGCACAGGCTAAATGGAAGTGGGAGGATTAGAGGTCCGAGATGATCTTCACATAGATAGGAGGGTCAAAGCTAAAGGTTTTCCTAACCTACATACCCAGTTCCAGACCAGTCGAAAATGTGTAAAATCCCGCTTCAAAAATTGGTTTACAGCCGGGCGGTGGTGGCACAGGCCTTTAATCCCAGAACTTGGGAGGCAGAGGCTGGCGGATCTCTGTGAGTTCGAGACCAGCCTGGTCTACAAGGGCTAGTTCCAGGACAGGCTCCAAAACCACAGAGAAACCCTGTCTCGAAAAACCAAAAAAAAAAAAAAATGGTTTACAAATATCTGAGCATAGCAGTGCAGGCCCATATACAATTTTAGCATTTGGGGCATGGAGTCAGGAGGATAACAAGGTCAAGATCATCCATATCTGTATGGTAGCTTCAGAGTCAACCTGAGTGACATGGAAACCTCAGCTCAAAAAGAAAAAAAAAAAGACAAAGAGGAAGGAAGTAAAAACAAACAAGCAACATCCCCAATTCCTAGTGTGGGTATGCCAGGAAGATGAATTTAAGGCTAGCCTGGGCTAGAAAAACAAAGCAGGCATGGTGAGATGGCTGGACGAATAAAGGCGCTGACCATAAAGTCTGATGACCTGAGTTCCATCCCTGGGGCCCACATGGTGGGAGAAGAAAATCAACTCTTAAGAGTTGTCCTCTGATCTTCACAGCCATGCCATGGTACACCTCTCTCTCTCTCTCTCTCTCTCTCTCTCTCTCTCTCTCTCACACACACACACACACACACACACACACACACACACACACACAAACAAATGAAGACATGTAAAATAAAACAAAATTAAGAAATGTAAGCGACAAAAAGTACCTACTACTTATAATATGGTAACCTGGATTAGATCCTGGAACAGAAAAGGACTCACAGCTGGTAAAGTAGCGATACCCAAGATATCTAAAGGTATCTTGAATTCCTCTAGCCCCCTAGGGTCAGCCTGCCCTCTCTAATACTAGATACCCTTGGATGTGTTCTCATGTGTGAGCCTCAGTTTCTTCATTTGAACTGGTGGAGCAATGCCCAGCAAGGCTGTTGTGAGACTCCCATATGCATAAAAAAGCAAACTTAGCTCATCATTAGACTCACAAGCCCTTCTTGGAGTCCCATCCTTGAGCAAATGAATCAGCCTTTTCCTGTAGTTGATTGATATGATTTCTAGCTTTTGTATTTCACACAATATGCTGTAATGGCTTTGTCCGAAGCATCTGGTGTTGAGCACACAGCAGCAGAGAGGAGACTGCCGAATCGAAAATCCCTGGTAGTGGCTGGCCATTTTTTCTCTTACCCGCGACAGGGTGACCTTGAAGTCATGCCAGGGAAGTTAATCATTTACTAAGCAGGGCTTTTTCCCCAAAGACACTTGAGCTGAAGCTTTTCAAGTCTGAATAAGGTCACATTAATCCTTCTTTGAAAAGCTCTAAAACAAAACCACATCATGTTTTTTTCAGTTTTTTTGGAGACAGTTTTTAACATAAGTTGGCATTCATGGGAAAACATATTTTTTTTGTTGTTTCCAAACTGTGGGTACAATCCAATTCTGGTATGATGCTGAAGCTTCAGAGAGAGTACGTACTGAACTCCCTTCCTCGTTCTGAGTTCTCTTTGGGAAAAATGAAATGTTTAGAAAATATTTACCTTTTAAAAAATAGTTTTTTTATACAAACAGTTAAAATGTTAAGGAAGCCTTGATTTTAGTGTTTCCTCTACGCCTGGAGAAAAATATTAGCATAAAAAATTGCTATCTTATTTTTCTTGATACAAGGTCCCACTGTTTAACTCAGACACAAACTCATGATCCTCCTGTTTTAGTCTCCTGAATGAGATTAGAGACATGTGTCACCAACTTTAGTTATTGTTGATGTCTTTTTTTTCTTTCCTTTTTTTTTTTTTGTAAGACAGGGTTTCTCTGTATAACAGCACTGGCTGTCCTGAAACTCACTCCGTAGACCAAGCTGGCTTTGAAATGAAAGATCCACCTGCCTCTGCCTCCTGAGTACTGGGATTAAGGGGCATGCACCACCATTCTCAGCCATTTTTTGAGACAGGGTTTCGCTGTGTAGCCCTGGTTGTCCTCGAACTGGCTTTGTAGATCTGACTGGCCTTGAACTCACAGAGATCCACCTGCCTCTGCCTCCCAAATGCTGGTAATATAGGCATATGCCACCACCGCCTGACTAGTTAATGTCTCTTTTTTTTTTAGCTGCCATTTATGGTCTTTTAAGTTACAAAGAATCCTGTACACGGGTTAATAAAGAGAAACAACACTATAATCTCAGTCCTCACCACCCGATGACGGTAGAAAGCAACAAGGGCAGTCTAAACATCTGAGTCATGATGTCGAGCTCAAACCCCCTTAGATGAGGTGATGTTCAACACCCACCCATCCCCTTCCCTGTATACATGAGAAAACAGAGAACAGACAATTCGGGATCTGGAGGGACCAAACACCTGTGGTAGAACTTAGCAGGTCCCCGCTCTCTTAGCGGCATGTGCCTTTTTACATGTTGATCAGAAAGGTGTCTTGCTGCTATTAGCACCTACTACTCTAAGAAGTTTCTAGGGATCACTCACAGTTCCAAATGATGTTTTACAGTTAAACTGTTTATGAGTTTGGCTGCACCTGCATGGGATAAGGAGAGGGGGTCTCAAAGGTTCCAAAGACCTAGCAAACTCCTGGGTGTTGCCTACATCACATCAATTGTAAAGGAATCATGCTTTCGTATAAACATGCACTATGCTTTCTCAGAAAAGCAAGCTTAAGGAGACTCTGATGGAGACCATGTCTGATCTATAAGCTGACTACACAAGTCTTTATTTTACATTAGCTCTTTACTTATTTAGAAAACTGATTTTGCTATACAGCTGGGGCTTCCCTAAAATTCAGTTCCTGCTTCAGCCTCCAGAAAGTTGAGATTACAGACATGTACCAGCCTGTCCAGCTTTGTATGCCTTCTTTATTTAAAACAGAATCTTCTTTATGTGAATCTGACTGCCAGTGTGCTAGGTGAGGGACCAATAAGCTCCTTATGGCTTACTGGCCAAATTCTGCGTGTTCCACTTCCATATGGTCCTGTAGCTAAGAATGGTTTGTGGATTTTTAAATGATTGGAGGAAAATCCACAGGAATAATACATTTAAAAAAAGATTTCATGGCATATTAAGAATAAAATAAAATTAAAATATGGGTATCCATAAATAATGTTTTATAGTTACACCACCACACCCATTGCTTTATCTGTGCTAAAACTGGAGACTTGGGTAATGACAAGAGACTCCATGGCCTACAAAGCCAAGCATATTTACTGTCTCAACTACCACTGTGTGGGGGAGTCTGAAGATCAAACTGTACTTCAGATGTATGTGATCCCCGGACTAATCTCCGCTACATTTTAGTCACAACGTTGAAGACAATCAGCATGGGACTAGAGTCAAGATATTGATAAACTAAGATAACTGTTACAAAGGCAATACACACAGAGAACAATGAAATTAAAAAACCGGGGGAAGGAACATGAAGGAAAGAGAATTGTGTTCAGGGAGAGTAAGGATGTAACATTAACTAAGCCAAGATGACAAGATTAAAAAGCGGTAGAGGAGCCAGGGAGAGGAAGCACAGATTGGGAGATTCCAGGCCAGCAAGATTATGTATTCAACCCACCTGGTGGCATGAGCGTACTCAAAGAAAACATGTGGGCGAGCAAAGCTTGTGTTACAAAAACTAAGGTAGAGACAGGATCTAGCTCTTGGGCCACAGTTTGCTAACCCTTGTGCGTATCGTTGTATGTTCAACTGTGGCCTTCAGAGAAAAGGTGTAAGCTAGGGATATGAAGGATTAAGTAATGGGCATTGTTGACATCCAAGGGAGTGCAACGGAGCAAAATTTAAACAGCCAAGGCTCACTGGCAGGGTGGATAGCTTGTTAGTGGAGCACTTGCCTCGCATACATAATCTGGTCTGGATTCCATGAGCAGAACTTGGGAGGGGGCGGTAAAAGGAGGGAGCGGAGGAGAAGCATGTTAAAACACTTTCCAGCATTTCTTGACTTGTGGGTCAATCTTCATCCAAACTGCATCACTGAGGACTGGGGAGATGTCTCAGTAGGTAAAGTGCTTGGAATATAAGCATAGGGACCTGAGTTCTAACCGCAGAACTCATATAAAGAAGTCCACTGTGGGGGCTGGGAAGCTGAGACGGGTGGATCCCTACCCACCCGTGGCAGACCAGCTCAGACTGATCATCTAAATGTCAAGGCCCAGGCCAGTAAGAGACTGTCTCAAAAAAAAAAAGAAAAACAATGAATGAAGCCTGGGAAAAAATATTCAAGTTTGACCTCTGCCCTCCACGCATGTGCATACACAAGCACATGCATCCACATGAGCATCCAAACACAACACACACACACACACACACACATACACACACATTAGTATTATTTAGAAGCTGAATCCACTGTCCCAAGAAATGAGAACTCCTCTTTTTGTATCTGAACAATGTCAAATGGCTTCTGTCGCTTGTGCTTACATGAAGTGAGGAAGGAGACAGAGAGCCACGACACAGAGCTCTCTGACCTCACGGGGCTCTTTGAAAGTCAGCCCTCTAATAAGAGCATGCGCAGCATAATTTCTCCTTCTCTTAAAATCCACTTTATTCTGGGAAAGATTCGAGGCAACTTGTTTTTATTGGTCCTTATTCACTTTAAACTTTCCACTTCTCTATGCGTTTGCCTCCTACTAAAGTTAAATTTGGCCAGGTTGTCTGCACTAAGTTCATGGCAGATGGCATCAAATGGAAGTGAGCCCATGTGTCAGGAAAGCAAAGAGCCTTTTTGTGGGATTGTTTTGCTTCGTTGTATAACTTTCTCCTAAGAGCCAGCTCAGGGTCTATCAAGTGCTACCTTCCTCTTCCCAGAACACTGCTACACTGACCAAGCACAGGGTTCTGCCTCTTCGCATTCCCACACAGTCTCCCAACACCGCTGTGCTGGGGACCAAACTTCCAACACATGAATTGTGGAGAGACTCCCCGTATGACCCTTCTACCTTGGCTGTTACACACATAACAGCCATAAACTCCCATCTGTATGCAGGTTGGGAATTTCCACACTAGCTGTCTTGCCTCCACGCGTACTCTGTGTGAATTATGCATACTGCCCTCCTGTATCCAGCTATCTGCAGTCCAAAGAGGCCAGCAGACTCCTTGTATTTGACCTGATTTCCAGAAGTGCCTGACACAGCTCACATGAAAATGACAGTCTCATTAACACCATCAAATTTCATGGAATAACCAGAGATATTGGTGTCATTCCACCTTCACCTTGCCTCTCAAGAAACTTTATGAACAATTTTCATAAAAACCAGTTAGTTGCAAAGCAACAAAGATAGATATAACTTGAATTTAATAAAAAATTTTCACTTAGTTCATTCAGGTTTTTGTTTGAGTAATTGCATTTTGGCCTTATTGGTTTTTATATATTTGTTATGTTTTAAGCCATTACAATTTCATTAATTTTTTATTCTTATAAAAATTTATATATGTATACAGTTGAATTAATTTTTGCTCACATTGTCTTACTTTTGAATCATAGTAACTGACATAAACTGGCATTTTCATCCTTCTGACCTATTCTTTTTCTTTCTTTCTTTTCTTTCTTTCTTTCTTTCTTTTTTTTTTTTTTTTTTTTTTTTTGGTTTTTCACGACAGGGTTTCTCTATATAGCTTTGGAGCCTGTCCTAGAACTCGATCTGTAGACCAGGCTGGCCTTGAACTCACAGAGATCCACCCGTCTCTGCCTCCTCCACAATGGTGAGATTAAAGGTGTACGCCACCCCTCCCGGCTTCTTTTTCTTTGAGATACCTAACAAACTATGTCCTGTTTCACATCCCATCCATTCCTGCCCCAGAACTTGAATGGACCAGACTTCCAAAGAGAGCAAATGCCTTTAAAGATAGCAAACAAACCTTGCTAGGTTAAAATATAAACCTGTATTGTGCCTTTCTAATCCAAACCAAATATTAGGGTAATCAACTGTCACCAGAAGAGAAAGGGAAGCGCCTTACTGAGCAATTCCAACTAATTCCTGTAGATAGGAAGGGATGGCAGGATTAGAATGTTTGCTTGGGGGGAGGGGTTTCAAAAATAGCTTCACAATGGAGAGAAACTGGTTCTCGTTACATGAAAACCAGCAATGGATTTCACTGTAACTGTAGGAGACTTTGATGTGTTATACTCTCTGTGTGATCATGGTGCTGGAGACAAAAGTGATGTTTATTCTGTTTTAGTTACTTTTCCATTGCTATGATAAGACACCATGACCATGGTAACTTATAAAAGAAACAGGTTAATTGGAGGTCCATAGTTCCATAGGATTGGAGCCCATGACTACCATGGCTGGGAGTATGGCAGCAGGCATGGCATGGACGTGCTGGCTGAGAGCGTACATCTTGACCTCCAAGCACAGTACAAGACAACTAACAGTAAATGGTGTGGGCTTTCCCCACCTCTAGTGACACACTTCCTCAATGGCCACACCTTGTCATCTCTCCAAAACACTTCCATCAACTGGGGACCACATATTCAAACAGATGAGCTTATGGGGACTATTGTGATTCAAATTTACCACAAGTATCTTTGCTTTGAACAACTTTACTGAGATACTATTTATTACCCAATGTGCCTAACTAAGTATAAAATTTGATGGCTGTTAGCCTATATGCAGAGTTGGCACGATGGTCGATGTCCGAACACTCTCTTTACATCTTACCAAGTACTCACAACTCCTAGCCATAGCTCCACCTCCCTCCATCATGCCAGCCTCCCAACCTTAGATAACGTCTTATTTACTCTCTCTCCATAGATCTATAAATTTTAAACATTCAACATAAATAAGATCAGGCAGAAGGTAGTCTTTGGTGTCTGGATCTTTTTTGCTCACTTGTTTTTGGGATTAACCCATACCGTAACATGTATTGGAACTTCATTTCTTTATCGGACATGTGTACTTGTTTGCACCTATGAACATGGAAGCACCAGATGTTACCTTGACAACCTCTAGTGTCTTCTTGAGGTGCCATCCAACTTGGATGTTTTTGTTTTTGTCAGCTTGGCCTGGAATGTGCCAGTTGGTCTGGTTGGCTGGCCAGTCATGCCTAGGGAATCTGCCTGTCTCCACCTCCCCAGTGTTGGGGCTATAAACATGTGTCACCATGCAGAACATTTTTTTAAAGCTGGTCTGCAAAGTAGCAGATTTCCTTATGTCATTCTCATATATACATAGTTTTTATTGCCCCTCACTCCTGTCCAGGCTTCTCCTCCCATCCCCCCTACTCCTCATCCCTGTTTAAATACTTTCTATCCTATTCCTCTTGCAATTTTATGTCACAAGGATTCTATTGTCCCTAGCACTCTCCCTGGAAGCATCTTTCTTCTCCTTTCATGAATCCCTGTTTAGTTTCTGGGGTTCTCTACACATCTGCCCATACAAAAATACAAATGCAAAGAAAATAGAAAACTAGGATCTGCATACGAGAAAGAACCAGCACTACTTTCTGAGCATGAGTTATCTCACTTAATCTTGTATTTTCCCATCCATTTACCTGCTGAGTCAGTAATTTTTTTAAGGGCTTAATGAAATTGACTGTATATATGTACCACATCCTCATTCACCAAGTGATGGAAATCTAGGTTGATTTCAACTTTGGTCCTCATGCTTACTCAGCAACCCATTCACTTACTTGTCCAGCTAGCTTTTCCCTTTTCTGTATTGCTGAAGACCAGCCTACTGAACGGTGTCTTAATTGGAGTTTCTATTGCTGTGAAGAGACACTATGACCACAACAACTGTTATTAATGAGAGCATTTAATTGTGGTGACTGGCTTACAGTTTCAGAGGTTTAGTCCATTGTCATGACAGAAAGCACAGCAGCACACGAGCAGACATGGTGCTGAAGCTGAGAGCGCTACATCTTGCTAGGAACGGAAAATCAACAAGACACTGGGCAGTATCCTGAGCATAGGAAACCTCAAAGTCTGTTCCCTGCAGTGACACACTTCCTCCAACAAGGTCATACCCAACTCCAACAAAGGCACACCTCTTAATAGTGCCACTCTTTATGAGATTAAGGGGGATAATTACATTCAAACTATAAGAAATGATTACATGGCATTTAATTTATATGCTCATTGTGGTCAATTGGGTTGCTTTCCTAGTTTTTTGTGTTTTGAATCTTGCTGCTGAGAGTATTCATGTAAAGTGGTGGTGTGCCTGCCTTCAGTTATTCTAAGAATATCCCAATAGATGGGATTTCTGGCTCGTAAAGTAACTCTGTGCACAAAGCTGAAGGAGCATTAAGACTGTTTCCCAAAGCAGATGAACCTTTTCACATCCCTACCAGCTGTATAGCAGGACTCCAGTTGTTCAACATTCTCATCAACATTTGACATTAACTGTCTTTTTGATGATTGCTACCCTGGGTGGCTTAGTAGTCACTTGTGGGTTTTTTTTTTTTTGAAGATATATATAATCAGGTATTTCTTGAATGTATCTTCCCATTGTTTAATAGAGCTTATTTTTAGAGACGTTTTATGTCCACACCAAAATGAAGTAAAAAGGAAAGGTAGACCCTTACTCTCACATGGGCACAGCCTTCACCACACTGTAGCTCCACACTACGTGTAGTCCATGAGTTTCTGTGGGACAGCATGTCAGAGTTGATGTTAGGATCCACTCCTGATGCTCTAGCGTCTGTGGATTTAATAAATGTACAAAGATGCATACCTGCTGTAAAAAATAGTTTCTGCACCCTAAGCAAAAATCTTCTGTTTATCCATCCTTCCTTTCCTTCAAACCACAGGCAGATACTGATTTCTCTCTTACTGGATTTAGAGTTTTGTCATTTTCAGATTGTCCTGCAGTTGCAGATTGGAGATATTCACTTGGTAATAAGCATTTGAGTTTCCTTCGTGACTAATTTTTCAATACAGTTCATCATGCATTCTATGCTGACCACCGTTTCACTATGTAGCCAAACCAGACAGTGAAACTTCTGGTCTTGCCTCCATCTCTCAAGTGTTGGGAACATAGGTATGCCTTACCATGCCCTGTTTGTGGGATGCTGGGGAGAGAACTCAGTGCTTCAAGCTGGCCAGAAAAGCACTCCACCAAGTGAGCTGCATCTTCAACCCTATTCTCCATGTCCTTTCATAGCTTGATGATCTATTTCCTTTTATCCACAGATGGTATTCCATCACCTGGACATATCATAATTCACCTGGCCTTTTACCTACTGAAGACTATTTTAGATGTTTCTGAGTTTTAGCAAGTAGAAACAAAAGAAGAAAACTTCTTTAAAAATCCATGTGTAGGTAGGTGCCTTTGCCCACTTTTAAACTGACTTCTCTTTCCACACTGAGTTGTGGTCGTTTTTCCATACCATATTCTAGATATAAATTCTCATGAATAATGAATTGGCAAACATTTTCTATCACTCTTTGAGCTCTCCTGTGCTTTCTTGATGCTATCTTTTGAAGTTCTTTATTTCAGTTATGATGTCCAGCTCATACATTTTTACAGTGGCAGCTGCTTATAATTGTCATGTCATATCAACAAAACCCTAGCTAGAGCCACAGTCATGAAGACTCGTACAGGTCTTCTTCTAAGAGTTTTATAATTTTACCTCCTCCCTTGGGGTCTTTTATCTATTTGAGATGAGTGTGTATGGTTTGATGGTCTTATTCTTTTGACAGATACTAACTAAAGAATAGGAGAACTAGATGAACATCTGAAGCAGCTAGAAGAAAATATGGCAACAACTTTAACAGTTCCAACACCTATATGTGGTGGAGAGATTTTAAAACTCCACTGAAATTTTTGTTTTAAGCAGTAAGTAAGAAGTAAACATGTAGAAATTAAAATAAGAAATTAATGGACTGTCGTAATAGACTCCAAATGAAAATGTCACTAATAGAGGAATAAAGTCGAACTCACTTTAGGATATGCAGGGGGTATGGAGGGGTGTGTGCAAATGCTCATATGTGATGTACAGATATGTGTACAGATGAGAGCTTAAGGTATCCTTGTCTGTCACCTTCTCTTTCTCCCCTTGAGAACCTGAACCTGATTCTAACCGGATCTGGAGCTTGACTGGCAGCCAACAAGATCCAGAGCTACTCTTGTCTCCAGTGACCCAACTCCCAGAACTGGGTAGCAGCCATGTGGTTACATTAGACTTTTACCTGGCCCTTATCTGGGGTATTGGGGATCTAAATACATGTCTTCAAGCATACTCAGCAAGCTCTCTTAGCAGCTGGGCCACCTTCTGAGGTCCCTCTATCGGTTATTTTGAAAAGTAATTGTAGATATGCTTCAGTGCTTTATAGCTGTCTCTATAGTACTTTCTAAGAGAATGGCCTTGATAGGGGTCCTTGGCTTTGAGGGTTCTTAGAAACCATAACTGAAAGGCAGCAGCTACTAGCCATCCCTGGCTGTCTGGCACTTCAAGTGTTGCAAAGTCACATTCCAAATTGTAGTGTATAATTTGTAGGTATAAAATATACACCAGAATTTGAGGGATTGCTACCAACAAGACAATGAACTTCTCATTAATCCCTCCTTGTTGATTACATGTTGGAGTAATACTAGTTTGAATATTTTGTATTAAATAATGCGCACTATTAAAATAACTACACCACTTTCTTTGTGCTATTTTCAAAATGTGAATTATCTATGAAACTTGTCACATATGTACTTGGGGCAACGCTGTCCTAAAGTAACAAAGAATGTGCTGGAACACTCACATTCTGATTCCTTTGCTACTTTTGAATAGCCATACAACTTTGAGATATTTATTCTATACGTTAGTCCTAGATAAGAAATAAATTCATTCAGCTAACATGTAGAAATCTCACTACATGAAAAGAAATTAGAAATATGAAGTAGAAAATACAAGATATAAACCTGCCCCCAACTTTGAACCTTTCTTTTCCCATTTCACTCCTCTTTGTTCATAAGTGAAGTCACATATTAACAACGGGAATTCTCACCATTTTAGCTTTTCCCACAAATATATCAATCTTAAAATACTGAACATTGTGCAATATGGGTATGGACTGAAAACCCATATGCACAGAGAATTTGATTTTTGCTTCCTCTGAATTTAAACAGTGAGCAGAGACTGTGCTTTTCTAGAGTCCCTCTCCCCGCTGAGCAATGAAGTTCCCTGGGACAGAACTTTGTAAGACATAAGGTGCAACTCTCTCATTCATCCATGGCACATTGACTCTGATCTTGACCATGTGACTTGCTTTGGGCAGCAGGATACTAGCAAGCAAGATACAAGCAGAGTGTTGGTGTTTGCTCACCAGGCATTTCTTGTTTTTAATTAGTTTGTTAGGAGAGTACAAGATGAATTTCACTACGTTTCTGTTCATGTATTTATTTATCATTGAGGTTTGTCTTTTTGGAAGATTCTTTTTTTGGAACTCTCAAGCTACGATGTGGGGGAGCCTCAATGACCACCAGAAAAAGTCTGCATGGAGGAGGAAAGGGCCAGGGTCATTTTGCCTGGCCAGGAGATAGTTAATTGTGCCTGGAGACACTTTTGGTAGTCACAACAAGTGGAGAAGGACTACTGGTTTCTTATGGGTTGAAACCAGGGCGGGAGTTTCTGAGTATCCTATATATTGAGGGGAGCCCCACAACAAAGAATCACCCAGTTTATCAGTTGTGCTAAACTTGAGAGACAGTTGTAGATAAGGGTTTTCCACAATCTGTCTCCTGTGGATCAAAGAAAAAAGGTGCTTGGGAGAGAAAGCGTTCACCCAAAATCTATAGCTGCTTTCTGAAGCTTGTTTATTTCTCAGTGATAGCTTGGTGCAAGCCTCCTTCTTAGGATTAATTTTTGCTGACTCCCATTGGGATCCTCATCAATTGTAAGTGCAGTTTGCCCCTTGTAGACTCAATACTCAAGTAATGTCCCTCAACAAGCATTTTCCTTGTCGTGCCGCCACAGAGATTTCATCTCATGCTACTATCAAGGTCACATTTAATCTTAGCTTCTAGAATCTCATCTAGAATTAACCTAGAGATCAGGAACTTTAAAATATTATTTTATGCTTCATTGGTTTTGTTATCAAAGAATCCTAGGACCCCACACAGATCAGCAACTTCTTTCCCCCTAATAAAAGCATGTATATACTTAGAGAAATGTCATGATTAATAAATTTCATCTATGAGACAAATATTTAAGGACAGAAAAAATTACAGTAACATTACTGCTAGTAAATTTTATTAGATGAGTTTAAGCATAATTATGGTAGCAGATTCATTCAATAAAATTTTTAGACATCGGTTGGGTATGAGTATAAATCTCATCTCTATGGTAATTTATTATGCAAATTTAATTATGAGATACAGTCATATGCCACTTACCATGCGGTATGTTTTGAGAAATACATCATGAGGTGAATTCATGCTCCTGCAAGGATTGTAGAGTGCACATAAATGAACCAAGACAGTGTAACAACATTAAACAATATATTCTTGATGGTGTGGTTTGTCATCTGAATCTTTATGCAACACATGACTGGGTGTAGCTGAAAACCCACTGGAGGTAGATTGTTGTTGCTGGAGTTGTTTTTGAGACAAAGTCTCACTATGTAGCACAGGCTAGCCTGGGATTCTTGATCCCCATCTCAACCTCCTAACTGAGGAGATTATTTACATCATCATCTCCTTGACTTTAAAAAAAAATCATTAGTAAGATTGCCATTTTTACTATGTTAATTCTACCTACCCAAGAGCATGGGAGATCTTTCCACTTTCTGGTGTCTTCTTCAATTTCTCTCTTCAAAGATTTAGTCATGCAAGTCTTCTACTTGTTTGGTTAGAGTTACTCTGAGATAAAAATAGCATAAAATGCTATTTGTGGCTATTGTGAAGGGTGATGTTTCTCTGATTTCTTTATCAGCCAATTTATCATCTGTGTACAGGAGGGCTACTGCTTTTTTGAGCTACTACATTACTGAAATTGTTTATAAGTTGTAAAAGTTTCTTGATAGAATTTTTGGGGTCACTTATGTAAATTATCATATCATCAGCAAATAGAGTTTGGCTTCTTCTTTTCTGATTTGTATCCTTTTGATCTCCTTTTGTTCTCTTAATGCTCTAGCTAGGACCTCAAGAACTATATTGTATAGATATGGAGAGAGTGGACAACCTTGTCTTGTTCCTGATTTCAGTCAAAAATCACAGGAAAATTCTTCACAGACCTTGAAATAACAGTATTTAACTTCATATGGAAAAGCAAACAACAAAACAAAGAAAATCAAAACAAAAAAAACCAGGAAAGTCAAAACAATCCTGTATAATAAAAGAACTTCTGGAAGCTACAGTACTGAAAACAGACTAGTACTGACATAAAAACAGACAGGAGGACCAATGGAAATTAAACAAAGACCCACATATCAATCCACAAATCTATAAACACTTGATTTTTGACAAAGAAGCAAAATATTTATAGTGGAGAAAAGAAAGTATATTTAACAAGTGGTGCTGGCATAACTGGATATCAACATGTAGAAGAATGAAAATAGACCCATATCTATCCCCATACACAAAACTCAAGTCCAAAAGGATCAAAGACCTCAACATAAAGCCAGCCACACTGAACCTTATAGAAGAGAAAGTGGGAAGTACACTTGAACACATTGGCACAGGAAACCACTTTCTAAATATATTCCCAGCAGCACAGACACTGAGAGAAACAATTAATAAATGGGACCTCCTGAAACTGAAAAGCTTCTGCAAAGCAATGGACAAGGTCAACAAGACAAAATGACAGCCTACAGAATGGGAGATCTTCACCAACCCCACATTGGACAGAGGGCTGATCTCCAAAATACACAAAGAACTCAAGAAATTGGCCATTAAAAGAACAAATAATCCAATAAAAAATGGTGTACAGACCTAAACAGAGAACTCTCAACAGAGGAATCTAAAATGGCTAAAAAACACTTAAGGAAATGCTCAACATCCTTAGCCATTAGAGAAATACAAATCAAAACAACTCTAAGATTCCATCTTACACCTGTAAGAATGGCCAAGATCAAAAATACTGATGACAACTTATGTTGGAGAATTTGTGGGGTAAAGGGAACACTCCTTCATTGCTGGTGAGAGTGCAAGACGGTACAGGCCTTTGGATGTCAGTGTGGTGATTTCTCAGAAAATTAGGGAACAACCTCCTCAAAACCCAGCAATACCACTTTTGGGTATATATCCAAAGGATGCTCAATTGTGCCACAAGGACATGTGCCCAACTATGTTCATAGCAGCATTGTTTATCATAGACAGTGCCTGGAAACAACCTAAATACCTCTCAACTGAAGAATGGATAAGGAAAATGTGGTACATTTATACAATGGAGCACTGCACTGAAGAAAAAAATGACAGCTTGAAATTTGCAGGCAAATGGATGGATCTAGAAAACATCATATTGAGTGAGGTAACCGAGACCCAGAAAGACAAATATAATATATACTCACTCATAAATGTCTTTTAGACATAAAGCAAAGAAAGCCAGCCTACTAATCACAACCCCAGAGAACCTAGACAACACTGAGGACCTTAAGAGAGATATACACGGATCTAATCTGCATGGGAAGTAGAAAAAGATAAGATCTTCTGAGTAAATTGGAAGCATGGGGACCATGGGAGAGGGTTGAAGGAGAGGGTAAAGAAAGGGAGGGGAGCAGAGAAAAAAATGTATAGCTTAATAAAATCAATAAAAATATAAAGTAAGAAAAAACTCATTAGGATATATACACCTTTGTAAGCAGAATGAAAGGGGGCAGAAATTCAACTGGAATGGTGCTTTGGAAAACGTTTTGTTAATCAGCTCATTGGAGTTTGAAAAGAAACCCTTTGGTAAATCCAATTTGCTTGGGTTTAGAGCATTGACAAACAGGGTTCCACTAGACCAAATTGGCCTTGAACTCACCGAGCTCCACCCATATCTGCCTCCAGAGTACTGAGATTAAAGGCTTCCATCACTACGGTTGCCGTCCAATTTGCAAAATACAAGGAAGGACCCAAATGAAAAAAAGCTCGAGGATATGAACAATCTCTTCCTAATCCAAGTAACACAGGAAGTACCTTTAGAGTGGGTTAGAATTCAGCTGCAAGTGGCCTTGGCTGTGGATGGCAAGCCGATTCTTGGTGAACATTAGCAGAGCCCAACCATTTATCTGACAAGTTTAATCTGTCTCTCAAGGCTTTTTTTCTTTAAAAAAAAATGTCACTAGGATCACCAGTGCCCCCACTCCTCCACGAGCTCAAGCTAAATCTCTTTACTGATATTTCGCTTGTGCACATTGTTTGGCTCCGATACCGGATTAACTTCCTCAGAAAAGCTGAGGTCTGGGATCAGCGGAAGCAGAGGTATCCTGGAGGAGGCAGGCTCAAGAGAATCAAAGAGAAGGTGCTGTGAAGGGAGCCAGGGGACCAGCCTATCTACATAAAAGTCACTGCAAGCCCATTGGGTAGAGTCAATGGGCTTGGGGATCAAATGGTGGCTCACATCAATGGCTCCTTTAAGGAGCATCACACCTGATTTATCAAGAACTAGACGCTAAAATTTCCAGGCTTTGTGGACCAAGAGGCAAAAGAAAAGATACTGCGTAGGCATTTATATAACAAGGAAGGAAACGAGTTTTCAGCTATTATTGAAAAATCGAAAACAAAATATACATATCTAAATCAATGAGAGAAAGGAATTGTCGCTGGTGGGAAAACCTTTCTGCAAGTCAAGCTTCAGAGGTAGTGTATACCATCACAGAAAGTGAAACACGCTTCATTCTTGGGTGCAAATGCAGAGCCGCTCTGTGGGTCTCTCCCACATGGACACTGGATGTATCACCCCTGGGTTCTGAGTTTCCGGGTTGAAAGGTGGCTTTTGATGTGAGGCACCCCATGGTCCCTTCCTGCAGTCGCTGGCTCTATGTGCCCACTTCGTCTGGTTCATTGACCTCTTCACTTAGAGGCAAGTCAGAGAGGTCAGGTGTGAAGCATCGACCTCCCCGACGGAGCAACCGCACCTAGGAGATTCTGGACCACCCAGAGCTTCACAACCTGCTGCCCAGCCTGCTTGGGCAGAGGCCACTTCCCAGCACCCTCCAGTGACTAGTCCGTTGCTCCTCCCCTCTCTCTGGTTCCTCCCCCAGCTCCTCCCCTCCCCTAGGTCCCGCCGCTTTTTCCCCCGCTCCACCAGCAGCCTTGGGCACCGCAGCAGCAACAGCGGCAGCGGCAAGTAGCAGCAATAGGGGCAGCGGCAGTAGCAGGGGCAGCAGCAGTAGCAGTCTGTGTCGCTGTTGCTTTCTCCTTCACAGAGCGCCCCTCACCCCCGGAGCGTCACCATGCCCAACATCGTGCTCTTCAGCGGGAGCTCTCACCAGGACCTGTCGCAGCGCGTGGCCGATCGCCTGGGCCTGGAGCTGGGCAAGGTGGTCACCAAGAAGTTCAGCAACCAGGAGACCAGGTGGGAGTCACACCAGGGCTGAGGCAGGAGCCAACGCATGCCCGGGGCACCTCCGAGGGCGCTGTGCTCTCCCTTCCGGGGCGGGACGGCAGCAACGCGGCTTCAGTGCCACCGCGTCTGCGCCCGGGGAAAAAGAAGTCCAGCCAGGGAGCCCCCCCTTCCACCCCCTCACACACACCCCGCCACCCTGGAGTCTTTGCGCGCTGTTGTCCCTCTAGTGGCCAGACCTCCAGCACCCGGACTTTGGCGACCAGTCGTCCCCTAGGCACCCCAGGCCCCTCTTTTGCGCCGCCTAGCCTGGTATTCTCAGTCCGGAAGGGCGACATCGGTGCAGTCACAGAGCATCTGAGAGTGGGCGCAGCGTGTGGGCATCACATCAGTGCCGGGAATGGTGGGGGCAGGGAGACATCTGTGGATCTGCCCGCCCCAGTTTCCGAGTCTCTGCCAGACGGCACCCCAGACTAGAGCGTGGTCGAAAAGGTTCTGCACAGGTCCCCGGCACTGGGTTTACCTGGGGAACTTTCGAACGCTTCTTCCAGCGGCTGGCGATCAGAGTGCTGCCAGCTGCTCAGGTGACTCTTCCGAGTAGCCTAGGTGTTGAGCCGTCTTATCCAGAAGGGTGCGTTTGTGTGGGAGTTGGAAAGAGCCTGAGAACATAGGACGCACGTGTTGAAAGCCCCTGGGCTTCCTTTAACTCTGCTGCAACGAATGTTGCGAACTAATAGGTTCTTTGTGTTTATGGACCTCAGCTGCGCACAGCCAGTCTGGCAAAAATTACACCCCTTTCTCACGTGAGCAAGAGGTGGTCACCAGTATTCAGTGCAATCAGGCAGACGGTAGCCCTCCTCCGAAGTTGAACTGGGGGCTCCTTGTCCCACTTGCCCGAGGCCAATTTCTTTTCCTCCTTCTGTTTAGTTCAGTTAACCAACTATACAGTGACAGATAACCCGTTGTACACTTGGCAAAGTTGCATTTCATCCAACAAGTTTACGGAAAAAAAAAACATATAGAGAAAGACCATTCTTCGTATTTACAAAAATTAACTTGAAATGAATCGTAGACAGAAATCTCAAATCTAGAACTTTGAAATTTCCAGAAGAAATCAGAAAATCTTGATGACTTTGAGTCAATCGAGAATTTGTGAAATTAAGGGCATTTTTTTCCTTTTTGTTGTTTTATTTTTGGTTTTCTGAGACAGGATTTGTCTGTGGTATGTAGGATTGTATTGAATTGAGTGTGTTGCCCTAGCAGGCCTCAAACTCACAGGAGAAACCCCCCCACACACCTCCCAAGTATTAGAATTACAAGTATATGAGTCTCACCAAACCCAGCTAAGAGTTAGATGAATATCAATGACAAAGATTATTTCTCTAAAGGCTCTATGCATCCCGTGTGACCTTTCCCAGGTGGTAAACTCCATTTACATCCCTTGCATGAGAATAGGAGGAACTCTGGACAGCTGGTGGTGTTGCCCTGTAGACAGTTCAGCCTAAGAATGCCCCTTTGGACTTGAGGATGTAGCTCAGTTGGTAGAGTTGCTTGCCAAGTATGCATGAAGCCCTGGATTTGGTTCCCTGTACCACATCAAAACAGGATGTGGTAGCATACACTACAATCCCAGCACTTGGGTGGAAGAAGCAAGAGAAGCGGGAATTCAAGAGCATCCTTGGCTACCTAGGAGATTTGAGACCTGCTTAGCTAAATATAAAACACTTTGCCTTTGTTGGTTGGTTGTTTTTCAGTACTGAGGATGGATCCCAGGTCCTTGTGGATGCTGGGCAAGAAGACAACTGCTGAGCTACATCCACAGCTCCCTTTGTACAAAGAGTTTAATATCTGGAGGGTTCTCTAGGACTTTGGTGAATTGAGCTAGGTTTGAATATTGCAGGATTTTCTCAGTCCCGTCCAAGTTTCAGCAGCTCTGGGAACTCTAATAGAATAAGAGTCTTTGTTCAGAAGGTGTTGTCATGTAAATAGAGGAGACATTTCTGGGCTGAGTGGGTTTTGAAAGTAAGTAAAGCAACTCTTCCTTATTTTCCCAGGGCAGCGCTATCCTTTGCTGCAGAGCATAGCTAATCTAGATGAATTCATTGCTCGGTTAGTATTGGATTTCTGCTACCAGTCCTATATGGGCTGTTGGGTGAAACTCACTGGGATCTTCAAGAGTAATTATTCATACACTTATTTGAAATAGAAAGCAGACTTGTTTTTATTTAGTTTGGGTCCTCTTTTACCCACGTTTGACCATTAGAGATCGTAAGATGGTCAAGACTCCTCAGGCCCGTGTTATGTTTCTTGTGTTTTGCTAATTGGGTTGGGATTTTGTTTTGTTTGCTTTTCCTTCCTTTGAGTCAGGATCTCATGTAGTCTAGCCTGTTCCAAAGCTCACTGTGTCACTAAGTCTAGCCCTGAAATCATGATCCTCCTGCCTTCACCTCCCCAGTGCTTGCTGGGAGTGCCAACACGCACAGCATCTAGCTACAGCTCACATTTCTGTCGCCTCAAAGAGTTTGCAGGGCTAATGTGCTAACTTTTCTTGTGCGCTACACGGGGACAGAGGTTGATTTTTACATATAGTCCTCAAATTGGCTGTTCCTGTTTGGCTGTAGAAATGAGAAAACAAAGAGCAGAAACAAGAAAAAGTGGATTCAGTTTATGTAAGGTCCTGTTTCCTCAGTGTCTCTTGTGTAGTGAGGAGAAGTCCGGATGCTGCACCCTAGCCCTCAGCGCCTTGGTTCCTAGTTTTCTCAACTGCTAGTTCATGAGACAGGCATGCTTCCACTTTTACCTTCTCCAAATTCTTTCCATTTTTCAGGGAGCAGTATATTCCAGCTTCTCTTCTCACCCCAGTGAACCCTCCATAACTTGCAGGGCACTGTTCATAATGGCATCCCAGGTCTCTTGTAGGGTTTTACCCTGGTTAATTTACTGCTGTGCCGGGGGACCCAGTATTCTGGTGACTGCCATTTGCCAGGTCACCCAGAACTCGATGGCTTTAAACAATCTGTTTATGGGGCTCCCAGCCCCAAAATGTGTATAGGTCAAAGCAAGGAAGGCTTATTTCTGTTTGCACTGTTGTCAGCTAGGGTGGGTAGTGGGACCTCCAGACCCAGTTTTGAAGATAGCTCACTCATGTGGCTGATAAGTTTGGCTAGCTTTCGCCTGGATGCTTGGCTAAGAACCACTTCACAGGGCTGCTTGGGTTGCCTTCTAGCATAGAAGCAGTTTTCCAAGAGGGAGTGTTTCAAAAGACAGGAAGTAGTTAAGTATTAGTCTGTTAAGGCCTGAGCTTAGAAGCTGGCATATCATCACTTCTAGAACTTTGTATTGGTCAAAACCCTCTTAGGGAAGAGATCAAGAGTCTAGGGAAGAGACTTAGATCCTATGCCACAATAGAGATAAGTGTTATCAAATATGCAGCCATCTTTTACGTTGCCCTAGCCACTCAGCATTGCTTCAGTCTTCTTGTCTGAGGGTCTCTTGTCCTTGAGCTGATCCACGCAGCCTATTAAAGACGGACACCACAAATTGCGGTAGGGATGTCTCCTTTATAAGGAGAAGCAGAACTGACTTGGAAGAAATGTTACCATGGTGTTTCCTGTGCTCCCCTGGACTGCTAGTCATAGGAAGATTGCAGTTCCTTGGTGAGGAAAGGCAGGCCAAAGAATGTGATCTTGCGGGGATAAGCAGTCATAAGATCAGGAGTTGGGAAACTTTCCATAAAGAGCCCGATCATAAATATTTTAGGCATTGCCAGCCACATGCCGTCCGTGTTACTGCTGCGTTACATATCTATACCTATACAGAACAAGTGCCGTATAGGTCAGCAGGGGCTGCCTTTCCTCCCGAAGCTTCATGGAGAACTCTATGCCCTTGCCTTTTCCAGCTTTCTAGTCTTTTGCTTACAGGCAGTCTCACTCAGGTAGCCTAGGCTAGCCTTGAACTCTGAGTATGGCTGATGATGACCTTGGACTTCAGATCTTCCTGTCTCCACCTGCCAAGTATCAGAACCACAGGTGGGTGTCACCATACCTGGTTGTTCCCTACTGATAGACTGATAGGGATCAAACTCAAAACTTCCTACATATTGGACAAGCTGGAGTCCCAGTCCCCTTTTCCATTTTTTTTTTTTTTTTTTTTGGTTTTTCGAGACAGGGTTTCTCTGTGGCTTTGGAGCCTGTCCTGGAACTAGCTCTTGTAGACCAGGCTGGTCTCGAACTCACAGAGATCCGCCTGCCTCTGCCTCCTGAGTGCTGGGATTAAAGGCGTGCGCCACCACCACCCGGCTCCCATGGGACAAATTTAAATGGTTATGTCTGACCATCCTGGTTTATGATCGATCAATTGATTGGCAGGCTTGATTCCATCTGAATGTATACATCCCCCTTGCCATATAATGTAACATATTCAAAGGATTAGGGTATAGATGGGGGGTATTCATTACTGGGACTACCACACCATTCTTATTGGGTGGGGAGGGGGCTATACAAAAAGAGGCTGTGTGCTGTATTTTGTCAGCCCTGAACTATGCAATACTTGCTTTCCAAATTAAATCAGCCCAATACTTGATGTAATTGTGCTACGTAAGTTATTTGTACGTATGTGCACATGAACGCTACGACACACGTAGACGTCAGAGGACAACTTGGGAATCAGCTCTCTCCTTGCGCTTGTAGAAGTAGGATTTTTCTCCTTCCTGCAATGCTATGTTCTCCAGGCGAGCCGCCAAGCTTTTGGGTGTTTCTGCCCTGCTGCAGGCTTCAGACTAGCTGACTCCCAAACTCGAGGCTGTTTGTCCTGCCCAAGCCTTGTACCCTATTGTAGGAGTTCTGGGGTTGCAGATACATGCCCAATTAAATTATCCTTCTACTTGATGTAATTGTGTGAATCCAATAGTTGGTACATCCAGCTTCTTCTGTGGATTCCAGGGACTGAACACAGGTTCTCAGGCTTGTGCAGCAAGCATCTGCTTTTATCTGCTAAGCCACCTCGTTAGCCCAAGCATTGTATTCATTCTTTAGCACTCAAAATAAGGAGATAGATTTCAGTTTCTTTCTGTTCTTTTCATCCTGGATTTACAGTGTACTGTCAACATCCATAACAGAGAGCCTTATGCAGGAGTGGGATCGAATATTAAAACCCATTTTCAGAGCCCAGCATGGTGGCACATGCCTGTAATTCTTTTTTTTTTTTTTACTGCTACGTGTTCTTTATTCCTTTGCACAAAAAAGTAGCAAGAAGGAGAAGGACAAGGGGTGATCTCCATGAGGTTTTTCATTTTTTTTTATTACTTTTTTAAAATTTATTTATTTATTAAAAATTTCCACCTCCTCCCATTTCCCTCCCACTCCCCCCACTCCCCCTCCCTCTCCAGTCCTAAGAGAAGTCAGGGTGCCCTGCCCTGTGGGAAGTCCAAGACCTTCTCCCCCTCCATCCAGGTCTAGGAAGGTGAGCATCCAAACAGACTAGGCTCCCAAAAAGCCAGTACATGCTGTAGAATCAAAACCCAGTGCCATTATCATTGGCTTCTCAGTCAGCCCCCATTGTCAGCCACATTCAGAGAGTCCCGTTTGATCACATGCTCATTCAGTCCCAGTCCAGCTGGCTTTGGTGAGCTCCCATTATATCAGGCACACTGTCTCAGTGGGTTGACCAACCCCTCGCAGTCCTGACTTCCTTGCTTATCTTCTCCCTCCTTCTGCTCTTCATCTGGACCTTGGTAGCTCAGTCAAGTGCTCCAATGTGGGTCTCTGTCTCTATCTCCAATCTTCGCCAGATAAAGGTTCTATGGTGATAAGCAAGATATTCATCAGTATGGCTATGGGAGAAGGCCAGTTCAGGTATCCTCTCCTCTGCTGCCCAAGGACCTAGCTGGGGACATCTCCTTGGACACCTGGGAACCCCTCTAGAGCCAAGTCTCTTGCCAACCCTAAAATGGCTCCCTTAATTAAGATATCTTCTGCCCTGCTCCCATATCCACCCTTCCTCCATCTCAACCATCCTGTTCCCTCAAGCTCTCCCCAGTCCTCCCTTTCTCCCTTCTCTCTCCTTTCTCCTCATCTCCCCTTCTTCCCACCCCACCCCCACCCCCACCCCCATGCTCCCAAGTTTTGCCCGGCGATCTTGTCGACTTCCAATTTCCAGGAGGATAAATATATGTTTTTCTTTGGGTTCACCTTCTTATTTAGCTGTAATTCTTTGACTAAGAAGATGGAGGCAAAAGGAAGAGAAGTTCAAAGTCTGGCTGGGACTCCGAGTGTGTGCCCTCACACCAGATTCTGATGATGGATTTTTAAGTAGCTATATTCAGTTTTCTCTATTCACTTTCTAGTATGGGGGATGGACCCCCAGGGTTTCCTGTTTGTTTATGCTAATGCCCTCCCACTGAGCTCCATTCATAGCCCCAGGTTTCTGCCTCTTGTCTCAAGCTAAGTTACCTAGAAGCAAAATTCACCTGAAGTCCATAGTGTCCCCAATACAGCAAAGCTCCCAGCTATTGGAATAGGGTCGCCATTTTAAAATGAGAGTTCTATCAGCGCTGATCTGATTCTTTGTTGTCTGATACTCTGTGAAGGACGTGCCAGAGTGTGTGATGTTTTCTTCTCTGTGCAGCAGTCATATAACACGAATGGGCCGACTTTCCAATGCTGAGTACCCCAGAGTCTCTAACTTCACATACAGATATTTTTAGACACATGATTTTCAAAATATTGGCTACTACTAAGTCTCTAGGAGCTACAGGATGACAGCTAGCAAAACAAGGAAGTATACCATAAAGGGATACAGAAAATTACCGATGGAGTGCAACAAAGAGGTGGCGAGAATCCCTATGGCAGCTGGGCCATCCATGTCAGCCAAATGTGGGGAAGATATGGGCAGAATGGGAAAGTGGAGATGGACTTGAAGACTAGCACTAGGAGATTGCAATTATTCATGGGGGGTGGGGGGTGGGATGTTAATGTGTAGTCAATAGAAAAGTCACCAGAGAAAGGCTAAGAGAAAAGACGCACACAAACACACACATGTCGAAGCTTAAGCTTGTGCGTGAATGAAAAATACAAATGTTGGTTTTAGTTTACTTCACAGCTCAGCTCTGATCATCATGGAGAGTTCAAATGCAGCAGGCAATCTTTAGCTTGAATACTGATCTGTATTGCCATGATGATGAGGTCGGAAGAATCCATCCGTGTCGTGGAGCAGAGAGGAAGAGATAGATGTTAAACTCTCGTCTTCCGTAGTGAGAAGTCAATACCTGATGGACACCTCAGGAAAAATCAACTCAAGTCTCTCATGGTAGCTGGAGAATTGAAAATAAATCTCTCTCTAAAAAGCCATCAAAGATTGAAATTGGTTGTCTCCAGGCTGCTGAGAGAGAGAGAGAGAGAGAGAGAGAGAGAGAGAGCGCCTGGAACTCAGGAATCCTCTTATCTCAGCCTCCTGAGTACTGAGATTACAGGCTGAACTAGCACACTTTGATCATGATTTGATTGTGTGCATGTGGTATGTATACATGCTTCTTTGGTCATGTACATGTAGAGGTCAGAGGTCAGTACCAGATGTCTTCCTCCATCCATCTCTGCTTTACTTTTTGAGACAGGACTCTCACTCAACCTGGAGCTCATTTATTCAGCTGGCTGGCTGGTCAGCCAATGAGTTCCAGGGATCTGCTGTCTCTGCTCTCCCAGAGCTGGGGTTAAGGAGGCCATTGCACCTGGCCTTTTTTTTTTAAAAGGTTGGTTTTGGGGAGCCAAACTCAGGCCCTCTATGCATGTGCTGGAAGACACATTACCAAATGAGTCATCTCCCCAGCTCCCATGATTTGAATTTTTAAGACAATATCCATGCTTAACTTTAATAACAGAAGAATTACCACAAGGAATTAACAGAGAAGGCCTAGAACTTAGAAAGGTTCTTTGTACGGTCAGCTCTTGACTGGCCTATGGGAACTTAGCTCTCACAGGGATTCCCACACCATTCTTTCATAAGAATAGCCTGTTGTGTGTGAACTATTAATGGCCAGAAAACAATGTGGCTTACACTGAGCTCCCACCAGCCTGTTGCAAAGCTAGCATTTTGGTATGCACTAGGCAGTGGGTGACTACACCGTTCAGCTTCCAATACAAAGCCTGGGCCCTAAGTCTCTGTGTCTACCCTAGAAGGTAACACTTGCCACTTGTCACAGCTCGCTACTGGACACTTTGAGGTGGACTTCTGTGACTCCCCTCGGGAAGAATGCTTGTAAGTTCCCACCGAGATTGCCTGGTGTACTTTTCCCTTTGCTGATTTTGTCCTGTGTTCAAGCCATCTCATAAGTCACAGGCAGGATTGTGACTCTGTGCTGAGTCCCATGATTGGACCTGCTGGATTGCTGAAGTTGGAGGTGGTCTCAGGGAGTCATAGAACCTTGATATTACCCAATGTCACGATGGCTTATTGTTAATTGTCAACTTGACAGAACCTTGGGTCACCTGGGAGATGGGCCTGTGAGCCAGCCTGTGGGAAATTATTATCTTAATTGTGTTCATGGATGCAGAAAGGCCCATCCACTGTGTGTAGCCCCATTCCCCGGACTGGACCCTAAACTCTGTGAGTGGGAAGGGAGCTGAAAAACAACCTAAGTTCATAGTCTCTGCTTTCCAACCGAGAGTGCAATGTGCACAGCTGCTTTGAGGTCCCGCCGCTTTAACTCCCCAGCCATTATGGGATGTACCTTGAAATGTGAGTCGAAATAAGTGCCTCCCACACACACACTGTCACTTCTCTAGAGTGTTTTTAAACAACAACAGGCAAAGAAAACTAAGATGGCGTTGTTCTTTTGTAGCGTTGAGATTGGCGAAAGTGTGAGAGGGGAAGATGTCTATATCATCCAGAGCGGCTGTGGGGAAATTAACGACAACCTGATGGAGCTGCTCATCATGATCAACGCGTGCAAGATTGCATCCTCATCCAGGGTAACTGCTGTGATACCCTGCTTCCCATACGCCCGGCAAGATAAAAAGGACAAGGTAGGCGAGGTGTGTCTTGCCCTAGAAACCTGCTGTGCTCACCACCGTTTCCTTACCCATTAGTAGAGGCTCTGTAAGTTTGCAGGAGAAGTTGGAGAAAATATAGTTGTTCTTAAGCTTTATGAAACATGAGAAAAGTTGGAATTGAAGCAAACATTGAAGGAGCTTCTCTTGGTTGGTTAGGGTCACTATCATAAATTACCAGGAGCTGGGCAGATTTACAGAACAGGCAATTATTCTTTAGTTCATAGACCAGATGTCTGAGGTCGAAGGATGTCAGTGCCATGCTTATTCTAGGGGAGAATCCTTCCTGACTCTTCCAAGTCCCCAGACACTCAGGCTTCTCTTGGCCCATGGCCCCATTGTTTCAATCTCTGCCTTTGTCTTCAAGACACTGTCACTAAATTTAAGGCCATCCTTATTCAGGGTGATCGCATCTCATGATCCTTCACTAATTCCATTTGCAGAGATGCTACTTCCAAGAGGCATTAGTAGGTTCTGGTGCTCAGGACATGAACCTATCTTTTTGGAGGTCTCCATTCAATTCTTTGTAATTTCTTCCAGCTTCCTCTAAGACCCTAGGGAAAAATCTTCCCTGCCTTGCCCAGCTCCTAGGGGCTTCAGATATCCCTTCATTCTGGCTATACTCTTTCAGTCTCTGCTTCTGTCTTCTATGACATGGCTTCTTAAGTTCTGTGTCTCCACTTTTGATGTGGGATTCCCCTCTGTATGCTGTGAATACCATTGGTTAATAAATTGTCTTAGATCTGTGATAGGGTAGAGTAGAGCTAGGTAGGGAAAACTAAACTGAATGCTGGAAGAAAGGAGGCGGAGTCAGAGAAGCCATGCACCCGCTGGAACCAGACGGAACTTTACCCAGTAAGCCACAGCCATGTGGCAATACACAGATTACTAGAAATGGGTTAAATTAAAATATTAGCCAGAAATATGCTTAAGCTATTGGCCAAACAGAATTACAAATACTATGTTTTCTGAGTAATTATTTTGGGGCTGAGCAGCCGGGAACTAACAACACACTTACAACACACTTCTATCCTATATTAGGACACTATAATCGGATTTGGGCCACTCTTATCCAAAATGACCACATCTCCATATCTTTACACAATAGCACCTTTCTACAGTGAGATCCCATTCCAGACTTGTAGGCAGGTATGAATTTGGGATGACAGCATTCACTTTACAACAGTGATTACTTGAAGCTCTTGTTTCAGAAGAGCACTCAAGATTCCCCTAGATTCGAAAAGCAAAATAACCTGTATAAACATGAGTCCATGTCCTAAGATCTCCTTGAATTTTAATCCCAGCATCTTCAGGACCAGTTTCCAGAGTATGTGCCGCACCCAGGCAGTCACTCCGGGTTTCACTAAAATGTGACATGAAGAAGTCCACTCAGCACTCAAGATACGATTTAGTGTATATGGATAGAAAGAGTCAGCCAGTTTCTTCTATAAACGGCTCATTTTTATTGCACCTCCCCAACTGTGTATCTCGCAAACAGAGCTAGAGGACCATATATAACTGGCAGGTATAGGGGGAGGAGGAGGATGGACAGACGTGGCAGGGTAGGTTCAAGATGACAGTGGTCACTGTGGCATGCATGCGTGTGTGAAACTGTAAAACAAATCAGAATCCACATTTATTTATGGACACATCTGACTCTCTATTTCATACGCCATAAAGTACTATTTTCATTTCCCCCTACTCAGTTAAACTTAAGAGCTCACAAGCAGTGGCAAACATGTAGCAGGTTAGGTTCCGTCTACAAGCCACACTGCATTAGGGTACTGCGGAACTTTACACTGACTTTTATGTTACTGAGACTAAAGGATTTATGCTGAATGACTTATAAAATAAAGGGGTTTATTTAGCAGAGCTGGAAAAGCCAAACTCGACTCTAGCATCCTGCCAGGTGTTTACAATGTGGCAGAGAAAAGAGCTAGCCACGTGTAGAAGGGATATGTGTGAGCAAGGAAGAAGAGAGTAGGAATGGACCAGCTTCTTTCTTTTCATAACACACTCTTGGAGGAAGTTGCTCACTGAGATGGTTAATTTTATTTGTCAATGTGACACAGCCCAGAATCACCTGAGAGAAGAAAAACCTCATGAGGGATTGGCTTGGTCGGGTTCTGTTCTGGGCTTGTCTTTGCAAATTATCAGGAATTCATGTCGGAAGACCCAGGGAGAAAATGGGCAACACCAGCCCTCTCTGGCTTGGGTTCTGGCTTGAATAAAAGAAATGCGAGCTGAGGATAAGCGTTTATGCATTCATTCTCTCTGTTCCCGACTGTGGATGTGACTAGCTGCTTGAAGTCCCTTCCCCCTCGTGTTTCCCAGGATGATGAGCTGTATCCTAGAATCAGGAGGCAATTCAGCCCCTTTTTCTTTAAGTTCTCTTTGTTTTATTACAGCAACCCAAATGAAACGGATTGGCAAGGGGTTTGCTGGTATGATTAATTTGAATCAAGTGTATTTCTTGTAGGTTTTATATTTTGTTTTTCACGCAGAAGATAAAATTACATTGTGTCTTCAGTAAATTGTTTTCCTTACAGGTGGCCTGTCAGCTTGGGGGGAAAAGGGTGGCATTTGTTGGAACTGCAGATTCTTCTTTAAGGAACACAAATATTGGGACACATTTGGTGGTGGCTGTTGACATCACTGATACATGGTAACATTTTCGAAAGTCGTATTTGCTCATTTCTTTTCTTGTTTTTATTCCCAGTTCTTTGATAGATAAACTAGCTCTGCCCCTTGCATTGCAGAAAATCTGTTGGTCTTTTGGTCTCTGTCCCCTGACAGATGGCATCTGCTGTGCCTACAAAAAGAACTCGATGGGTTTCTCAAAACATCAGGAACTTTATTTGTTACGTTTTTATTACATTTAGTGTGGGGGTGGGGGTGGGGGTCTTTGAGTGTTTGGGTACACCTGGGAAGGCTTTGTCTTTTCCAGCATGTGAGTACCAGGCATGAAACGAACATATGTCATCAGGTTTAGTGACAAGCACCCTTACCAACCGAATCATCTCACCCCATCTTCTCTCGCCCCCAGTGGCTCTGTTTCTCAGAACTGCATTGTATGACCAGCTATCCACCAGTTTCCCTGCTGTTAGATGTTTAGATATGTTTTCTATATGGGATCCTTTTTGAACATGTGTCCCATGCCTTTCCAAACCTAGTGGCAAATAAGACCATCATTCAGAGGGGAGGATATGATGACATTGGAGAAACACTGGGTGCAGCTCAGGAAACTGACACTTTCTGGTAGGGAAGCAACCAGAGCGGTGTTGTATTTTTTTTAGCACCCCTGCAACAGATTACTGCAAACGGGAATGGCTTTAGAAAGCAGCAGTGTCTTCTCTTCTAACTCTGAAGCTCAACAGTCCCAAACCAGGCACCAACATTGCAGCTGCGCCGATGAGTAGTACATGCAGTCGTTGATGGATGGGGTGAACATTTCTCGGGCTTAGTTACGCTTTGACATAGTGTAGGTTTCCTATCATTGATCACTTCCCGCAGGACACTCTAGAGCAGGGGTTCTCAACCTTCCTAATGCTGTGACCCTTTAATACAGCTCCTCACATTGTGGTGACCCCCTAACCATAAAATTATTTTCACTGCTGCTTCATAACTGTCATGTTGCTACAGTTATAAATCATAATATAGATATCTGATATGCAGGATGGTCTCAGTGACCCCTGTGAAAGGATCATTTGGCCCCAGGGAGTCAGGACCCACAGGTTGAGAACCACTGCTCCAGCGATTTAAAAGACCAGCCAAGGATGATTTTGCTGGAACCAAGTATCTACTCTTCGCACTGTTCTCAGCAAGTCTGATTCATGGCCACTCTTATATAGCTATGTAAGCTAAAGGGACCTGTAAGGAGGCCAGGACCCGTGGACTGTTCTGGGGCCATGGCTTCTTTTACTTTTAATCTTACTTTTTTAGTGTGTATGTGTGTCTTTGTGTGTGTCTGTGTGTGTGTGCATGGGTGTGCCCCATGCCACACATGTGGAGGTCAGAGGGCACCTTGGTGGAGTCTGTTTTCTCCTTCCACCTTTCTGTGGGTCCGGCTCAGGCTCGCAGAGCAAGCTCCTTCATCCACTGAGCTCCCTGGCTGGAACCTCCATCCATGACTTCGGATGGGTCTGTGTAGTCAGTATGACCCAAACAACAGTGAGGAAACTCATTCTCCCGTTCGGTTTCATCGGTCAACCCGCCATTCAAGCTGTACCCCTGGCATTCTGGAAAGTTCTCACAATTCACTTCTTCCCTTGAACCATGCAGCCTAGCATGCTGGTGGGAAGCTGCTGGGTGATGGCAATGAAGATTTAGAAGGAAAAATAAGAAACGACTAGAACCTAGTACTGTACTTCCTTTCTTAGCCTACTGTAGCCGTTTCCCAGTGTCTAGGAACCGTGAGGACACCAACCATGATTTGGGATGAAGGAAGGTACTTCTATTTTTTTTTTCACTTAAGGAGGCAGAAAGCCAGGTGGTGTTTGAATATCGCAGAAAGCCATATGCTACACTTAATCTCTGGCCCGAAACAGAACATTCTTGTTGGCTATGGGAGGAGCTCTGGGCAGCCCTCCCAGGCCGCCTATTGTTTTTTGTTTTTTTCTCTTCCTTTGGGACTGCATTGCCCATAACCTCTAACGGCACAGAGAAATTCTGTGTAATTGCTTCTACCAAGAAGTACTTGCTGGAAATGCCCAGAAAATCTTGGGGTTTTAAACCATCTTCCAAACTTGTTTCGTGTATTTTGACCCTTCGTCCTGTGTATGTGGAACAGTTTATTTAGCTTTGATTTCTAAGCACCAGAACCTAAGGGCAGCTTCTCGCAGGAAAGAAACTGTTTCATAAATGACCACTTAAGACAATGGAATATTCCCACAGGAAAACGGCAATGATGTCATAGTCATTGTCAAAGGCATGACGTAAGTCCTAGACTTGCCAGTTTAGCAGTGAACCAGCTCAGCTTTGAATTCCAACACCAGTTTTCCCTTTCTGAAGGTCACTTACACTCTGCAACTTCAGGCCCTCACCTGTATGCTAAGGACCATCTTAGCTACTATGGATGAAGATCCTGGCCTATCGTACACAAGCAGACGAGCTTTCAGAAAAAAAAACCAAGTGTTGAGATTCAGGGCTGTGTTGAGATTCGAATGGTTCTTGTGACAGCTCAACTTCTATTTTAGTGCAGAAACTGACATAGCCAATATGCAAATAAACGGGTGCGACTGTGTTCCAAAGTACTTTATGTATGCCTGGTAAAGTCTGGATTTTATGTCACATTCAAATGCTACAAAATCTTATTTTTGACTGTTTTCCAGTGCTTTTCTAAGTGTGGAGACCATCCCTAGCCCCAACCAAGGCATCAGGCAAGTCTAGCCTGTGAGCTGACGTTTGCTGGCTCTTGTAGGAGACACTCAGTAATTACTGGTTTTCTGCTTTTGAGAGAACAGCAGGTTGTGAGCCGGGCAGGGGATAATTACTTCTGAGAGAGTAAAGGGCTGTCAACTTGGATTTTTTTCTTCTTTTTTCCAAATAATTTGTAAGGTCAGCTTCATATTTCAATGATAAAGTGATCGACACAAGTCTCTGGAATCTTGGAGTCTGCATACATGTGTGTGTTTGTCTTTGGGGGAACACGTATGTGCACGAGTCCTGTATACATCTGTGTGCATGAAAAAAAACACAAGCTCAGACGTCATTCTTCTGGTGTTCAGTGCTGTCTGTCTTTGGGGGTTTGTTTGTTTTTGTTTCGATGAGGTTTCTCAGCAGCCTAAAACTTGTCAGGTATGCTAGGACGGCCAGTGAGTCGCAGGGTATATGTCAGTCTCCACCTCCCCAGCACAGGGATTGGAAGCACTTGTCACCACACCACAGCCTTTTGATGTGGACTCTGGGGCTTGAACTCAGATACTCACATTTGCAAGGTAAGCGCTTTCTTTACCTGCTCTTTAAATGCCACACTGATTTTTCTCTCTGTAGACTTGTGATGACTTAAATAAGAATGGCCCCTGTAGGCTCTTATGTCTGAATTCTTGGTCTGCACTTGGTGGAACTGTTGGGAAAGGATTGGGAAATGTGGCCTTGGAGCAGGAGGTGTGTCACTGAGTGTGGACTTTGATGTTTTAAAAGCCCACATCAGGCCAGGCCCAGTCTCTCTCCACACCTCCTGGTTGTGGGTAAGGCAAGCTCTCAGCACTGCTCTAGTACCACGCCTCCCACCTGCTACCGTGCTCCTCACCGTGATGGTCTTAGATTCACCTCTGAAATTGCTAGTAATCTTCCAATTAAATGATTTCTTTTGGAAGTTCCCTTGGAAGCTGTAATATATACACTGAGGACGTGGTACAGACCCACGTTGGCCCTATAATCGCTGCTTAGGTCTCTGCGAATTCATAGGAGCTTTGCTCATGTTGACTTAAAGGGTCTTGTTTTCTTGGTGTCTCCTCTGACTCCTACACTCTTTCTACCCCCTCTTCCACAGGGTTCCCTGAGCTCTAAAGGGACAGATTTGATGGAGGCGTTGCATTTAGGGTTCAGTGTTTCAAGGTGTCTCCCTCTTGGCATATTATCTGCCTGTGGGTCTCTGTATTTGTTCCCATCTGCTGTAGGAGGAAGCATCTCTGATGACGGCTGAGCAAGGCAGTGATCTATGAGTATAGCAGAATGTCATTACGAGTTATTTTAATCACTACACAGTCTTCAATTTTTATACCAGTATTATTTGGTTTCACCCTAGGTCCTTGGGCTATATAGTCAAAGTTTCTTGGTCAACTAAGTTTCACCTTAGAAGAGAGGGATTATTTCCGAAGTTCTTATAGGTACTTTAAATTGCAATATTTGAGCCAGGCCTTGAAGGATCAGTCACACAGGTATAGATCTGGGGTGAGAAGGGGCAGTTGAATATGTGAGACAAGACATGGCATTCTCTAGAGCAAACAGGGAAGGGCACAGGAGCAGAGGCAAGGGAGAGCAGTTTGGAGTTAGCTACAGCCAGACTGACCTCAGTCCTTTGGATATTAAAACTGAGAAAATTTGATTCTTTCCCAAAGGCAACATGGAATACCATACAGAAGAGTTAAAAAAAAAAAAAAAACAAGAAAAAGAGAATGTAAGTAATGATGAATAGTTAGTATAGAGAAGACTAAACCAAAACAAAACCCACCTTTTGAAAATAAGGAAAAGAGATGCTGGATAGATGAGTTCGTGATAACCAGCACAGGCTGCTGTTCCGGAAGTCCTTTCTTTCAGTTCCCAGCACACACATGGTGGTTCACGGGCATCTGGAACTCTAGTTCCAGGGAATCGAACACCCTCTTTTGGCCTCTGAGGGCACTGCATGCATACATACAGGCAAAAAAGCCACACACCTAAAATTAATTTTAAAAACTTTAAAGAAAAGCACTGCCCCTCTAACCTCAGCACTCTGGAGGCAGCTTCAGGTGGATTTCTGTTAGTTCGAGGCCAGCTGGTTGTACAAAGCATACTCCAGTACATCTAGGGATCTTACAGAGTCTGTCTCAGAAAAGGAAAAACAGGAAAGCCATCCCCATCGTTTCCAGAAAATCTGTTGGTAATGTTAGGGGTATTTCCTCCGATTCCTTATGTGTGTGTAATTAATGTAAAATTAATATATAAATGAGTATGTTTATATATTAATAATGTTGATTGTATACTATTAATTTTATTGATTATACTTATAAATATATACATTTTATAGATATATTTTATTATAAGGGGATATGTAGTTCTTTTTGAAACAACAGGATTGTGTTTGAAAGGAAATAAACATATTATTAACATTTTCATATAATTTTCAGGTTGTATTTTTGTGTGTGGCTTGTTTATGGGCATGCAATGCTATTAATAACTATCTCCACCTACATCATGTCTGGACTATGTCTAGTGATAACTGTGTGGACTCTTTGGTGGCTTTGATGTGGGCATTTTTATTGCCAATGATTTATGATGTGGAAACAAAAGCTATAAAGAAGTTAGATAACTTTAGAAAAGGCATAAGGACAGTGATGACAATGAACT
Organism: Microtus oregoni; assembly: GCF_018167655.1. Classification (NCBI taxonomy): domain Eukaryota; kingdom Metazoa; phylum Chordata; class Mammalia; order Rodentia; family Cricetidae; genus Microtus; species Microtus oregoni. Next base: position 1,729,108 of record NW_024544756.1, read on the forward strand.
TGTTTCTCTGAACGTTGAGTTCTCAAGTGCCTATAAGTGTTTTTTGTTTGTTGTTGTTGTTGCTGCTGAATTTGTAGTAGGGTTAGCTTTCATCTCTCAGGGCATGGTACTTCTTTCATAACTGGACTTTGGGGCCTTGGATAAGCTCTTTGATGGTGTTTTGGCTTGGGAGACTTCATATATTTCGTTGTTTCCTTCTAGAACACTCTTAGCCTAGCACTGGCTGGCCTTCCCTTTAAAGTGATCTCTTAAGCCGTCTTGTTGAACCTCCTCATGCTTCCTTACTATTTGAATTATAGAAACTGTAATGTCAAGTATATTCAGTTTGACTTTATTCCTTAGATATTTGTATTCTACTGTAGTGTCAGGTGCATAGCCTCATAGTAGGATACAGAAGGCCGGAGATGTAGTTTAGATGGTAGAGTGCTTGCCCAGGATACAGGAAACCTTGGGTCCCAGCCCCACAACCACAGAAACTGAGCATGGTAGCACATGCCTAGATCGTGGTCATCCTTGCTTGCATTAGTGAGCTGGAGATCAACCTGGGCTATATAAGATCCAGGCTCAAAAACCAACAGTGGCAACCAATGGTCAATATTTAGTAACCAAATGCAATGTGTTAAATGTATCTTTTGTTATCATAGCTTGTAATTCTCCTTGGTTACATCCATGCCAAACCACCCATTTGGTTTCCTCATGAATATCTTTGCAAAAGGACTCTAACAGTTTCCATCTTTGTCTGATATTAAATCCCTGTTTCTATTTTTTAGAGTCGTGCTCCAATTTCTGCTAAACTTGTGGCCAACATGCTGTCAGTTGCTGGGGCCGATCACATCATCACCATGGACCTGCATGCCTCTCAGATCCAGGTACCAGCATTGTCTTTCTGCCCATGGTCAGGTCCTAGTTCTCTGTACTTAATTTTGAAAGGTTTAAGAGTTTGCACAGCTATTCTCTGGGCTGTTTGTCTTTCCTGTTTTTGCTGCCATCCCTGTCACACCTTTCCTCCAACTCCTTTTGGAGGAGCAAGGAATACCTTTCATGTGCTTTGCGATTCCACCTAAACATCTGTAAGATAGTTAAAATGATAGCACTGTAGTATGCACTGTGTGTATTTGTGTGCACTTGTGTGTGCATACACATGAAGGCAAGGGGTCAACACCGGATGTTCTCTGCTATCACTCTCCATCTTGTTTTTTATGACGGGATCTTTCACTGGACCCAGAGCTCATCAATTCTGATAGATTGGCTAACCAATGAGCTCCAGGGCTCTTCCCGCCTCTGCTTCCCCAGCACTGCTGCTATAGGATATGCACTATCATGGCCAGCTGTTTTATGGTTTCTGGGGATTCCAATTCAGGACATGATGCTTGTACAACAAGTACTTTACACATCTACGCTCTGAGCCATCTCCCCAGTCCTGCCATACACATTTTTAAGTTCTTCATACCTTCCTTCTTCTATCATTAAAACAGGTCACATTTCACAGTGCCTGCTTATGGTATGTAATGACTGTGAAGTATTTGATTTGTGGTAAGTGCTAGGACTACAGCAATGACAAAAAGCCACCTGCTTTCCCCTCTGCCCTGCAGTGCTGTTCTTTCCCTTGGTGCACTGACCATCACATAAATATCGGAGCATGCCCAGAAAAGGGATGGACCAAAAGATGGCTTGTAACATCTCTACCGTTAGATTTAATTCTGTTACAATTAGCCAAAGGGAGAGAGTTATATAAAGGTAACATTTGGATAAGTAATTCAAATATGATTTAGAGATAGCAGTTATCTTTTTAAAAAAATCTTTTTTTTTCTTTTAAAAAACCTTTATCCAATTATGCTGCCTATGTTCCTTTCCTCCTGGGGCCTGGTGTGCAGTAGCAGCAAATAGCAGCCTACTTGGGACGCTGCTTGTATGGGTTTCTCTAAGAGACCACAGAAACAGAATTTTCTGCTAGATAGTCGTGTCTCTTTTCTCATGCTGTCTCTAGTTTAGACTTCAGATAGGTATATGGAGCACGCTTGAGAAGCTCCAGAGCACAGTAGCCAGGCCATCATGTTGATCTGTACAAACCTGCAGAAAAAGGAACGTGATTGAGACCCTGCACAATCAAGTTCAAGGTCCCCTGACTGCCAGAAAATCCACATCTCAAAGAATTGAGACTTCACCAAGTTTAATGCAGATGAGTTGGAAGGCATAGTAGCTGAGAAGCAGCTTTTCCCCAGTGAATGTGGGCCAGATACATCTCCAGTCATGGTCCCTTAGACATGAGATAGGCCCTGTACTCCTGAGGGTTTCCACTGTGCTGAACCACTGACACCACCAACCATGTACTCTAATAAACCTCATACTCAATCCGAAAACAAGCCTGCAAAGTGACATTGATTTCTCTCCTTAGGGATTCTTTGATATCCCTGTGGATAATTTATATGCAGAGCCTGCAGTTCTTCAATGGATTCGGGAGAACATCACTGAATGGAGAAACTGTATTATTGTTTCCCCCGATGCTGGAGGAGCCAAAAGGTACCACGCAAGCGATGCCATGCAGATTTCTGTCTCAACCTGCTGCTTCCCTGCTTTCTGTATTTCTCTGTGTCTTAAGTTAGAAGGCCTGCTTTGTGTCCTGGAGACATAGTTCGCTGCTTTAAGCTATTGCCCTGCAAGCTTGACGGCTGGAGTTGACTCTGCAGAACTTACATAAATGCTGGGTGTGTTTAATGATCTGCCTCTGAGTTCAGCCTCGGAATGCAGAGAGAGGGGAATCCCCAGAGCTGTCTGACTGGCTTGGGCTTGAATTGAGAGACACTGCCTCAATGAAGAAGATAAAAGAACACTCAAGGAACATTTCTGACATTAGCCTGGGACCTCCATGTATGTGTACACACCACACAAAACTACATGAAGAACATTTTATAAAAGTGCTCTCTCTCTCTCTCTCTCTCTCTCTCTCTCTCTCTCTCTCTCTCTCTCTCTGTGTGTGTGTGTGTGTGTGTGTGTGTGTGTGTGTGTATGTGTGTTGCTGAAGACAGATAGTACTCAATGCCTCATAGATGGTAAGCAAGTACCATTGAGCTATATCCCTTTCCCCAGGAAGCTTGCTTTTAATTATATAACACTCTATCCTATAAATGAGCCACTAAATAGGCCTTAGGCTTTGCCTAGCACAGAAGCCCGTCACTCTCTCCACATTTCACAGCATTTATGAAAATACAATGAACACATATATACTCTCTATCAAAAGGGTTTTAGTTAACAGTTGACTGAATTAGTCCTTTTTTATTGATTGTTATTGAGCTCTACACTTTTCTCTGCTCCCCTCCCTGCCTCTCCCCTCCCCTTCAACCCTCCCTCAGGGTCCCCACGCTCCCAGTTTACTCAGGAGATCTTGTCTTTTTCTACTTCCCATGTAGATTAGATCTATGTATGTCTCTTCTAAACCCCAACACATGACTAGAGTAGCCAGAATAGAACCCGAAATAGAATTGCAGAGAAATGTATGTCTGAGGAGCAACAAGAGTGGGAAATAGCTACTGCCTGCCCGTATACAGATGGTGCTGGGGGCTGTACTTGGGTGGCCTGGCGGGTAGGACTGAGATGGGAAAGGGCAGTCAGCTTGGCCTCTCCCACCTATGCAGGGATCTCCATAAAGCAGGGTGCTGAAAGCCAGACCCAGGCCAATAAGCAGAGCCTTTGGATAAGGGAGAAAGTAGCCACCCACGAGAAATCCAGCCCCAAGCCTATGCCACAGGCAGGTGAATGCAGCGTCTCCCTGGGGTACCCGACTCCCTGGGCTAAGAAAATTAATGCAAACGTTAGTCCCAGGCTGTAGCAGCCCTAAGGAGAAAGTTTGAGTTGGTCAAGGAGCAGTTACTGAACAATGTGACCTGCCGTCTGATTATCTAAAGCCAGCTAGCCCTGAGGGCCTGATGTGCCTGGACTCAGTTGTGTATAGCCTTCAGGCACAGCCAGCCAGTGCTTAGGTGCTAGAATGATTGTCAAATGAGCAAGTTCACGGACAAGCTAGCCAGCGCCATCATGGCAGCCTAAGAAAGTAGTACTGAGTGGCCAAGTCAATCAGCTCCATGGACGAGCTTCCAGGAATGTGTGAGCCATTAGAGCGCGCGGGGATGAGGTTGCAACAAGAATAAGTAAGAAGGTAGTGCTGCTCGGACACACTGCTTACTGCAAAGTGAAGCTAAACACCCTGAACCTTGCAGAACTTACCAGCCGCTCTCTGGGAAGATAAAACATGGCAAAAGTCTATTGCCAAAGTAGGGAAAGGTAGGAGAGACCTCTACCCACCAGCTAAAGTAAAGAGGCCCAGAAATGTGAGTCTAGTGTTGGAATCCAGGGTCAAGAATCGCCATTGGACTTCTGAAGGACTCAAAAGTGCAATGACCTTAGGTGTGGCCCAGTGGTGGAACATTGCTAGGCATGCCCATTGCCCCGGGTTCCATCCACAGCACTACACGGACACACTGGAGTACACACACATATGCACACACATGCGCACACACACACATGCATGCAGCTTCTCCCCAGTGTTGATATCTTCATCCACCTACAGCCCAGCCACAGACCTAGAATGACACTTAGGAACTTAGGAATGGCCTACAAAGCAGTCTCAGGGCCCATCCAGTACAGTGTAGGCCCTGATTCTCAGGAGAGCACAATTGTGCTCACAACTGGTGTCCAGTAGCCACTTTGGTTCCCTGCACAAAAGAGGAGAAGGAAAGAGGGCCAGTTACTCGAGAGGGACCTCTGACACTGGCCGGAAGTGCCTCTGCACAGGAAGGAGATACATAAAAGTCAGCAGCAGTTAGGGTAGCTAACCCCCAGCTAGGCATGGGTTGGGCTTGGTACCCAGAGCATGATGGGACCAATTGTGACCTTGGTCAATACGTTGAGGTTTGCCTGGGTCTTTTTAGCAGTGTGAGTGACTTTGCAGCGTCATTTCTCCTGGAAATGCTTGCAGTTGCTATGGAAGCTTCCCAAAGTCACGAGGTAGAATATCTATTCACATCTGTCAGATCCCTCCTAGGCCAAAGGGTCCAGGAGTATTAGATACCTTGGGTTATAATATCAGGTGCAGGTTGGAATTCATATGCCTATAGCTCCCCATGTAAATATAAAGCTAAGTGCTTTTCAGTATATTCTCATATTTGTGCAATTGCCACCATTGTCCATCCCTAGGATACTTCCATCACATCAAGAGGAAAGAAACCCCATGCCCATTGGCAGTTGCCAGCCATGTCCCTGACTCAGCCTCTAGCTATACCAGCTCACCTGCCTGGGACTGCACTCAGAGACATTTTCATGTCAATTGATCATGCAGTAACTGACCATCTTGTCTAGCATTAAGAACAAAATAGAACTTTGGTCCAAGTAAAGTCTAAAGAATAATAGATTCCCTGGAGTTCTTTTGGCCTTTTCCTTTTTCTTATCACAACTATCTCTATGTACAGACAAAAATAGCATTCATGCTTTCAGAAAGACAAATTGAAGTAGGGACAAGGGAGATGGCCCAGCAGCTACAGGTACCTGCATCGAAGCCTGACTAGCAGAGTTTGATACCTGGGAGCCTCGTGGTAGGAGGAGAGACCTGACTTCCGCAACTTAGTATTTGATGGCCACACTTTTGCCCTGGTATTTAGACATGTTCACACACACACACATACACACGCACACACACATACATGCACACACGTACACGCACACAAGCGCACAGTAGTAAAAATATTAAAAGAAATTGAAGAATCGTACAAAAAGTGACTCGGCTTTGCTAAGCACTGCTGTTCTTTCTGATGTTAGGATAGTGTGCAAACACAGATGGCCCCTTTTTCATAAACACAGCAGATAATGCGCTACGGTTTGAGCATGGAACGGTTCCCACAGCCTCCTGTGGCTGCACACTTGCTCCGCAGCTGCTTGGCGAGGTACAGTGTGGCTAGAAGTGGGTCACTGTGGGGTGGGCCCTGTAGTTTATAGCCCTGATCAGCTTCTTCTTGGTTCTCTGCTTCCTGTTCCCCTAAGATGTGGCAAATATGAGCCACCTGCTCCTGCCACCAAGAAGCTGCCTCCTCCCAGCCACTTCCCACCATGATGGGCTTCATTTCCTCAAACAATGAGCCCAAGTGAAGCCTCTCCTCTCTGCGTTTCTTTTCTTTTGGGTGTTTGAACACCAGTAAAAGTAGCGTAGATGCTGTGCACACTTCGCCACTGAGATTTTTAAAAGACGTACTTGCTATAGTTTAGCAGTAATCTCATGGTTATGTAACAGAGGTCCTTGATCATTTTTTTAAGGGAGGAAGGATCTGGTCTGGCTTGTGATTTGAAGGTACAGCCTATCATGGCCAGGGTGGCAGCAGCTAGTCACATTGTATTCTTGGTCATAGAGCAGGCATAAATAAATGCTGGTTCCTAATATTCCTTCTCTGTTTATTCAGTGCAAGAAACCATTCCAGGGTGTAGTACTGCCTGCATTCAGTTACGTGGTTGTTTTTACAGCTATATAATAGTCCCTTGTGTATGTGTGCGTGTGTCCTCATTTCTGTGATTTCTTGCCACTCACTCATACATAGGCCCTGTAGTTTGTGTAGTCCAGAGGCAGCAGACTTGCTTTGACATTTTATATACTTGTCTAAGTAAGGTAGATTCTTAGAAATAGAACTGCCAATCCAAAGGGGCAAGGCATTTGTGTTTTGGTGGACAATGCCAAAAGTAGCTCTTTCAGAATGATATTCTGGATGGCATTATCCAGTATGGCTGCCAGTATCTTGGTACCCGGCTCTGCTCACATAGCACATGATTAGTTTCAGTTAACATATCAGGCAGGTTACCTGTGGTATTTCTTCCTGTGAGCTCAGGTTGTTAGGCGCGAGGTCCAGCATCCTTTCTGGCATGACGGGTTTTCCATGAGTGCTGGTGTTTTCTTGCGGAGACTCTGACCTGTGGATTGGCAAAGGTAGGAAATCCCAGCTCTGCTTTTCATGAGTGTCTCGGCCATTTTCTCAGAATTTTAATGTCCTCCCCCTTTTATATTCGTATTCCCTGAAGAACCTGGAAAACCATCTTACAGTCCTGCTTTCTTCACATTCTGTCTTCTAGACTTATGAAGCACTTGGCTTTCTCCTAAAATGTTTCTTCTCTTGCAATTTTAGATATTTTAAAGGCCTCTTTTTCTCTTTTTAATGTTCTGATTTTTCTTGCATTTGACATTTATTGGGAAATAAAAAGTAAAATAAAAGTCCAATTCCCCCTCTCCTCCACCAGCTATCTAGTCATTCAAGAACTATTAAAACACCCATCCTCTCTCTACTGGTTTGAAACAACATCTTTTATTATATGCCAAGTTCCTCTATCTACTTGCTGGTTCCTACTTTGAAAAATCACAGAAGAGGACTTGGGAGATGTGCAGTGGGTAAAGCGTTCTTTCTGCTCAAGCGTTAGGACTTGCATTGAAGTTCCCCAAAGCCAGGCATGACCCCATACCCCTGTAACCTTAGCATGTGAGGGGAAGAGACAGAATGATCACTGGCGCTTGCTAATTGCCAGTCGAGCTCCAGGTTCAGTGAGAGACCCTGCCTCAAAATATAAGGTAGGAACTGATAGTCAAGAAATTTGGTGGCTTTCTCTAGCCTCTAGACATATGTACCTACAACACGGGTGCGTAGGTATACTGCATCACACATGCAGAGACAGGCAGACAGACAGAAATACAGAGACTAGACCAGAGTAAGTAAGTGAGCAAGTTTAAAATGCTCTTTTGTGTGCGACTCCTCGGAACACTCTCTTCTAGCCACCCCTGCTCCCTCTGCTGGGAAAGACTGGCTTTTTAAGGGTATACATGTAGGAATTTGTGTCACCTCCTTTTTCTTTACCTTAAGTGTCTTCTATACTTCTTTGTCATCGTCCTATTTTGGAATGAGGTATTCTCCGACTGACAGTCCTGCTGGAACACCCTGGCAGGTAGTATGTGATCTATACAGTGGATATCTTTGGTTTCTTTTGCTTAACGCAAAAAGTCATATTTCACTAGAAAAAAATATCATCTTATCATCTATCTGGGAAATCTAAGACTGATGTTTTAGAAAAAACTTTGGGGTGACATCTTTTTAAGTAAAGCTTTGTCTTGCCACAGGAGGTCACTCTTGGGTAGTCTTTGAAGCTTAATTGAACTGATGAGGAACATAGACCAATAAGAAAGAAGCAACCCTATAGTAAATATATATACACACGTGTGTGTGTGTGTGTGTGTGTGTGTGTGTGTGTGTGTGTGTGTAGCAGCTAACTATAAAGTGATGTGGGAAGTGAATGAAACTGGTTTCTTAATATATAAACTTTTTCTTATTATGCTCTTTGCTCATATGCTATAAAAATTTAAGAGCTGGAAAGAAAAAATTATATATAACTGTCTTATAACATTAGGGACACCAGTAGGAAAAATTTGGTGTATTAGATGTCCTGAGAAGTCATATTCACACACAAAGAGAAAAGAGTGGAAACCAAAATCACACATAGGGACCTGGCAATAGTAGTGAAATGGCTTAGCAGATCAAGATGCTTGCGACACAAGCCTAATGACCCGAGTTCAATCCCCAGAATCCACCACTTACAAGAGTTGTCCTCTGACTTCCATGGGCATAGAGTGGTCTGGGCATCCTGCACTCACACCCCCATTCTACTAATAAATAACATTTAAATCATAATGTGTAGATGGAGAGATTGCTCAGTGAGCAGAGTGCTCGCTGTCTAAGCATGTTGCCCTGAATCTGTACCCCCAGCATCAACAGAAATGCTTAGGTGTGGCAGTGTGTGTCTCTAACACCAATGAGGCAGAGACACACAGATTCCAAGGCTTTGCTGGTCAGGCGGTCTAACCAAAGCAGTGAACTCACTCCAGGTTCAGTGGGAGACCCTATGTGCAGTCATAATGTGGAGAGTGACAGAGGAAGACACCCAGCACCAACCTCTGACCTCCCCACAGCCATGCACCAATCAAACCTAATGTCTATTTTCTTCCCATCTAAGATTTCTGGGATACCTCACTTCTGAGAAGCACATGTTAGTCTCCAGTGTGTATATGGAATTAGGTCCATGCAGCTGTCTCAGGAAATGGTAATTTTACAGTGACCCAGGGGATTGGTGGCCAGAATCTATCCCTTTCTCTTATGCTACATGAACCAGCAAGTAACTGATGTGGCCGGAGCTTTTACCCAGGTCAGATGTCCAAGCGCCTCAGTGCCAAGAGCCACATAGTTCATCTTTCTTTCCCTGGCCTCTGTGCCTTTGTACATGCCTGTTTGCAGGGGGATTATGATCTTCAGCCTCGACTTCATGGACTTAGAACCTGAGCCACAAATGGTAGTGTCTCCCATTGCAGTGCTGCAGACCAGGGCCCTTCCCGTTCCTCAAAATAAATACGAATTCTTTGGTATCTACCTTTTACATAATCTGCCCAAGTACCTTTTTTTGAAAAACAAAAACAAAAATGCTGTCTGATGTTCTAAGAGACCTCCTTTCCCTAATCCAAGTTTAAAAGGTTTAACATGAAATTGGCATCTATGTAGTATATACTTGAAGATGATTATGGGGCAAAATTTTTTTTGCCTGCCTTCAAATTACAGGTTTCTTCTTTCAATTAACTGTTAAAGCAAGGAAGCTGTTGGTAGACAGACACCTTCAGAAGGAAGGATGTCTGCTCGAATGACTAGAGTTTTGACTCCTACTGTGGATTTTTAGAGTTGAGCTTTCAGGTTGTATAGTTTGAACATATCTTCATGCTGCCTTCACTGCGGAAGTACAATTTTGGTGTCTGTAGACTCATAGCCTGACTTCATGGTGGATGCTGAGAATTTGACTGCTAATCCGACAGCTGTTCCTTTCTATGGGACCTCTTTCATCTCTTTTAAGATGTCTGGTCTTCTGTTCATGAAATTGCTTGGGAATTCTTTCATTGCATTTAGTGGTCAAAGTAGCATGTCTTCTAGTCATTCTGGAAAATTCTCAGGCATTGTTTTTTATTTTTTTTAAGTGGTGTGTGTGTGTGTGTGTGTGTGTGTGTGTGTGTGTGTGTGTGTGGCCAGAGGTCAGCCTTGGGTGTCATTCTGTAGCAGCTATCTGCTTGTTTTTTGTTTTGTTTTGTTTTGAGATGGGCTTTTTCACTCTGACCTGGAGTTCCCAGATAGTCAACCTGGCTGGCCAGTGAGTGCCAGGGATCCTCCTATCTCTACATCCTCCAGAACTGGAATAAGAAGCACACATGACCACATCCAACTTTTAGGCAGATGCTGGGGCTTCAACTCGGGTCTCTGTGTATACCTGGCAAGTGCTTTACCAGCTATGACATCCCTCTGGTCTCTTTTTTTTCTCTTGACAGACTACAGCTACTCCTGCCATATTGTCACTCTGCCATTCGTGACTTTGAGCTCGTGAACTTTCTCTTTCTCTTTTTGTGTTACATTCTGAACTATAACTTCATCTCATCTTTAATCTACTCTATATTAGATATTTTCATTTTGTTAGCCACTGTGTTTTAAATTTCAATAAAGTTTAAATGTATTTTCTATTTCTCAACTTTCTATTTTCTCAAGTCTTGATTGAACATTCTTCATTACCCTTTTATTATTATCCAGGTATCCATTTTATTTCTTTAAAACATGAAACAATTCCTTTAGCCTTTTTTTCAACTAATTCCAGTGGTTCATTCTTTGGACTTAATGTTTCATTTACAACTGTTTCTGGCTTCCAGTTTGGGTGTCTTATTATCCTTGGATGTCTTATGTCCACTTTTTTTTTTTTATCAGAAAAGTTTCTTTGTAATCCCTTGGAGAACTATCCCAAATTATCACTTTAATTTCAACTCTCTGCTTGAGGGTTTTTGCTACATAATAATGGGAACTGAAATAAGCAACCATCAGGATAGTGGAAATGTGGTATGTTCTAGTGGAGATAGTGGAATGTTCTAGAAAAAACTGTCCTTCACCCAGAATTAGAAACAAGGCAGGGTAAATATCCTTCCCATTGACTGGGGTAGCAGGACAGGATTTATTGGTTGCTATTCTGGATGGAATATTAAAAAGATATCTTCAATCCCCCTGCTTCCTAAGTTGGGGTCTATTTGTTTTAGTACCTCCATTTTTAATGTGAATTGTCTTGTGACTGATTATTATTTTAAAATTATAATAGGAGGACCTTTATCACATTGTATTTATGCATTGTTTTAAAAGAAGTTTCATCATCAAAGTGTGTTTTTCACAGACGAATCCAAAATCCCGTGACCTCATTCACTGTTCCTGTCTTCCCTTTCTCTTTCTCTTGTGTACTCATGTTCTCCTGAGTTAGCAACAATGAACAACCATGTTGGATGGGAGAGGAAGTAGATTTAGGCAGGCATGGCCACCCTTCTGACATTATAAAACCTATTGTCATGTAGAAAGTTTACACCTGAGCATCTTGCAATTGCAGTTTATTTTTAAATCGTGTTTTTTATTGTTTGCCAATTCTATACGTGCATATGTGTTTTGATCAATCCTCACTCCCGTCACCTCCAATTCCTGCCCTATTTCCTCCACCACATTCTCCTCCCAACTTCATGTGCTCTATTAAAAAAATATCTCAAGTTGGAGAGATGGCTTCGATGTTAAGAACACTGGTTACTGTTCTAGAGGACCCAGGTTCTTTTCCCAGCACCCACACGGTAATTCACAACCATCTATAACAGTGTAAGGAGATACAGCACCCTCTCCTGGACTCCATAGGCACTGGATACACACGGTACATCAGGCAAACATCCATATGTATAAAACAAAAATCAATAAGTCTTCTTTTTAAATCTCGGGTTTTGAGCAAGTCCACAATTTTGTGTTGGGCCATATTCATCGTTGTCCTTGGCAGCATGCAGCCTACCAACTTGAGGTTGAGCACAGTTGGACAGGGTCTCATTTTATGAAGCCCTTCCTCAGAAGCCTACAAATCGCCTGAATATGCTAACAAAGCCTTCTGTCCCGACCTTGGCTCCAGAAACCAAGCAAATAATTAAGTGCTTGTCTTAAGTTTTGCCTGTGAGTTTTAAATGGACTCCCAGCTCCTAACAAATTGACTAGCAGTTTCTTAACCAGCAGTCTTATCCAGGTGCCAGGGGGCTCTGACATTCATGACAAGCAACCGCAGAGGCAGACTTCAGCAGCAGCACGCTTTCCCACGTGGACTGCGTGGTGTATAATCTCGACTATGCTTGCCGTCACCAGTGTGACCTAACGCTTTGCATTATCTTAAGGGTGGCTGCTTGCTGAGTTCCTCAAATATGTTTTACAAATACAGATTTTATTTTTTCCCGTGCTGGCTATGGAACTTGGGGGGCTCACATATGCTAGTGAACAGTCTATGGCAGGGTTTCTCACTGAGGGCCTGCCTGGAGTGCACAAAATAGGCTAGCATGACTGGCCAACAAGACCCAGGGATCTGCACATTTCTGCCTCCCAAAAGCTAAGCTCACAAGCATGAGTTCTAGGAATTGAACTGGGGTTCTTAATTCTTCCAAGGCAAACAATTTACAGTTGAGCTATTTCCCCAGCCGAGGGCCCAGCTGTAAATCCCTAGGTGGGCTGTGTTGCCATGTTCGTTTCCGTCTTTCCACAGGGTTACATCAATTGCGGACAGGCTGAATGTGGAATTTGCTTTGATTCACAAAGAGAGAAAGAAAGCAAATGAAGTGGACCGGATGGTTCTGGTGGGCGATGTGAAGGACCGTGTGGCTATCCTGGTCGACGACATGGCTGACACTTGCGGTACCATCTGCCATGCTGCCGATAAGTACGTGGGTTGGTTCAGCAAAGACAAGAAAACATCTCCTTCACAAAAATACATATAAAATTGTATTTTATTTGTTTATTTGTGTGTGTGTTTACACGTATGCATGCTTGTACGCACGAGTCGAGGAGGTATGCATGCTATGGTCCAGTCGTGGAGGTCAGAAGACAATCTTTGTGAGTCAGTTCTCCCTTTCCACTATGAGTCACAGGGATTGAACTCAGCTTGTCCGGCTTGGTGGCAAATGCATTTACCCATGAGGCATGTAATATTTGAAACTGAGCCTATGTTTCTTAATTGTTGCCGATGACTTGGCAGTAGAGTTTTAAGCCTCGGGAGACTCTGGGCTCATTTTTTTCTCAGTCCTCTTTTCCCCCTGTAAGAAAAACAAACACCACCAGCAACAAACATCCATGGGCATTTTTATTTTCTAGATTGGACTTGCAGGTCATTTTTGTAAAGGATCAGAGAATGTGCTTCCCTAGAAATCAGGTCCAGCAAGACAGAGGTTTTATTTGCTTGTTTGTACCGTTTCTGCTTTCAGCTCAACCTTTGGGCTAGTCTCATTGCTCATGGGGCTTTCCAAAGGCTGTGCGTGGCAGAGTGGGAGCCCCCCAACTCCTTTGCCACACATGGCTGTGGAATACAATTTGAGACGCTTGATTACATGTCACATGTATTTTGCACTATTGGTTAAAATCAGTGGTTCTCAGCACAGGACAGTTTTCCCCTAAAGATATCATTGCTTGTCACAATTAAACACATGGGAATGTTGGTAGTGTATGAATCAGGGGTGCTACTGAACTTTCCCATGATGGACAAGATGGCCACCATGACAAGAATTATATAGCTCCAAATGCCAGGGCTGATGATCCTTGATTTAATGGAACTCAGAGCATTTTACTAACATACACAATTAAAAGATCATAGTATGGCCAAATAAATGCAAATGGATTTTTGTTTCATTTTTATAGGGTAGACTTTTCACTAATAAATTTGAGACAATATACAGTGTTTTAAGAATATTGGAGTATTTTTGGACACTTAATTCTTTTGAGACAGGACTTTGCTCGGTAGCTCTGGCTTGTTTTTAACTCACAGTCTTCCTGTCTTGGCCTCTCTAGTGTTAGGGTTACAGGGATGCAATGCCACTAGGAACTTTTTTTCTTCTGTTTTGCAGGTTGCTCTCAGCTGGTGCCACCAAAGTTTATGCTATCCTTACCCACGGAATCTTCTCTGGGCCAGCTATTTCCAGAATAAATAATGCTGCCTTTGAAGCCGTTGTTGTCACCAACACAATCCCACAAGAGGACAAAATGAAACACTGCTCCAAGATTCAGGTACTGTCTACCCTCCAGGCAGAACCATGCAGCAAGGTACCTGCTTCAGACCCTTAAAATAGTAGCCAGCTTTCTGTTTGCTAAGACAGAGGCTAAGAGAGACTGAAGCTTCTCATCACAGCGGGCTAGCCAGTCATATTAGATCCCTGAGAAAGGCGAGGATCAAGAGGTCAATGGTCACTACTTGGAAATAGCAAAGAAAAAGGAAGGAAGGAAGGAAGGAAGGAAGGAAGGAAGGAAGGAAGGAAGGAAGGAAGGAAGGAAGGAAGGAAGGAAGGAAGGAAGGAAGGAAGGAAGGAAGGAAGGAAGGAAGGAAGGAAGGAAGGAAGGAAGGAAGGAAGGAAGGAAGGAAGGAAGGAAGGAAGGAAGGAAGGAAGGAAGGAAGGAAGGAAGGAAGGAAGGAAGGAAGGAAGGAAGGAAGGAAGGAAGGAAGGAAGGAAGGAAGGAAGGAAGGAAGGAAGGAAGGAAGGAAGGAAGGAAGGAAGGAAGGAAGGAAGGAAGGAAGGAAGGAAGGAAGGAAGGAAGGAAGGAAGGAAGGAAGGAAGGAAGGAAGGAAGGAAGGAAGGAAGGAAGGAAGGAAGGAAGGAAGGAAGGAAGGAAGGAAGGAAGGAAGGAAGGAAGGAAGGAAGGAAGGAAGGAAGGAAGGAAGGAAGGAAGGAAGGAAGGAAGGAAGGAAGGAAGAAGGAAGGAAGGAAGGAAGGAAGGAAGGAAGGAAGGAAGGAAGGAAGGAAGGAAGGAAGGAAGGAAGGAAGGAAGGAAGGAAGGAAGGAAGGAAGGAAGGAAAGAAATGGAAGAGAGAAAAAGAGACCGGGGCTGCAATGCTGTAGGTGGAGTGCTTACATAGCATGGCTGAGTCTAGGGGTTCCAGCCCCAGCACCCAATACAGTAGTCATGGTGGCACTTACCTGTAATCCCTGTGCTCGAGAAGGTAGGTGCAAGAAGATCAAGTACTCGTGGTCATCTTCAAATTCAAAGCCATCCTAAAAGGGATGAGACAGTATCTCAAACAAGGATTTTAACCGGAAACGGGAAACGATCTATGTATGGTACTTGGAAGGTAGAAGCAGGAGTACTGCGAGGAGACTACCCCAAGCTGCATGCAATCTTGTCTCACAAACCAACAAAAAAGTAACAAATAGCACCCATGAGATGGCTCAGTAGGTAGAAGGAGAGAAACAGAAGAAGTAGCAAACAAAGAGAATCACAATATAAAACAGGAAGAGCAATGAGGAAGTAGCTTGATGTAGCACTTGCCTGGACTGCCCAACCCTGAACAACAAGGTTAAACATAGAATGACTTTGTAGCATGCGTCATTCCTACATATATAGTCCACTAAAAATGGGGTGGGGGAGGCAGCAGGCTATACTAAGTATATTTGGGGAACTACTTTTTCAGGTCCCTTCTGACTATATATATGCCCATAGGTACCAGACAAAAGTTGTTATTTGAACACAAGGAGATAAGCTTGAAAATTGTCAGAGTAGTGGGTCCCTTACATTTTTATGTGTGATTAGTGTAGTGTAGTAACTGCGGCCCAAAGGCCAAATCTAGCCTACCTCTGTATTTTAAATAAAGTTTTATTGACACATACTCATGTTTCATTCCTGTGTTGCCCATGACTGCCTTTGCACCACAATGCAGAATTGAGTGTTTGGTACACAGATAACCCCAAACTCTTAACCTTCTAATATTTTTCAGGAAAAGTAGTTTGCTGACCCCCCAAGTTAAAATGATCATGGTTGTGCTTTTATCATGACAGACACTCAATGTTTTTAGCAATTCTTGGGGTCAGGGAGATGGCTCAGTAGGTAAGCACTTACTGCACAAATCTGGAGATCTGAGCTCTATCCCTGGTACCCACTCAAAGGTGGATGGAGAAAAGCTGACTCCACAAAGTTGTCTTCTGACCTCCACGTGCATGTCATGGCACATGTGTGCTAACCCCCCCATACACACTCACACATGCACACACTGATAATAATAATAACAACAGCAACAGATGAAAGAGTTCTAAAAATCATATTGGGCTGGCATTCCAAATTGAAGTATAGTCAAGTAGAAAGATAGGTAGTGTAAGATTTGCTTTATAATATTTTATGAAAAACATTGCCATGTTTTAAAAATTGGTACTGGGATTATAGTAAAGACTTAAGAAATAAAATGAAAGTTGCAACTTTAAAAAATTATAGCCACTATCTTTTCTAACTAGGAAAAAACCTCTCCCGATGAAGAAAGAAAACTAGTTTGTAAATAACCAGTGTCCCAAAAAGGGACCATCTGTGGGTAACAGCAGCCCTGAGTATCAATACTGAAAATCTTCCCAGGAACTGAGAGTAGTCACCTCCACTGGCTGTGATGTCTTTAAAGCTAAACTCTACAAACAACTGAAGATTTTTCAGTGTGGACACTCCCAAAGAAATGGCCAGAGGAGGTTTAACCAAAGCATACCACATGGGTGCTGGAGAAAACATTCTTAGGCTTTCTGCCTTTTCAGCTTTTAAAGAAATCGAACTCACTCCTGCCTTTTGTGTTTTGTGTTTTCTCCTTGCTATTCAGGTGATTGATATTTCAATGATCCTGGCCGAGGCCATTCGAAGAACCCACAATGGGGAGTCTGTGTCCTACTTGTTCAGCCACGTACCACTGTAGTCCCATGGGATACGGAAGGTGGAGCAAGCCTCCTCCTGCGTCTCACTGTCTTTGTCTGCCTGCTGTTTTAGCGTTAGGACTCAGCAATTCTAGGATGATCACTGGCAAAAGCATCCGATCTATGTACACTCTAAGATTCCTTGTCTCCCTTTCTAATGTTCAAGACTACTGCTTTTCTGTTTTGTGGGGGCAGGGGAAGGTGGTGGTTATTTGGTCTTTAAGTGAACCATTGTCGATGAGAACTAGTCTTTTCCCTCATTCTTTTTTAGGACGTTGGGGCAGCGATTTTTAAGCCTAAAATCCTATGGTGGAAATTTGTCCTATATATATTTTCAGGTTGCCAAAGGTGACTTCAAATGAAAGCCTTCTGTGTAAATAGATCCTGATAATGCCTGTGGACATTAGGGTACAATCCTAAATACCCTTTCCTTTGGAGGGAACCTCAGAAAATTTATACTGTCATGCATTTTGAATACTTTTTTGCTTTTTAGGAAAACCTGATAGCTGGGTTTATTTTATTATTGCCCTTAATTGGGATTGGATTTTATTGAGCCTAAGATGGTCACTGACATATTGACTTTTCTTAGTAAACATTATACGTATTGAAGACAATATAAGGCTCTATCACTTTTAATTTTCACTTTGAGCATATGTCACAACCGTCAACTTACCTGAAACTCCCAAAATTATGATGAGGATATAGTCAGTGAGTTCATGATCACATCGATGTGCACCTTTGTTTATCCCAGAGGAATTATTCTTTATGATGCACCTCATGTCCTGTCTATCATCTTATTCCCAGACGTCGTCATTTTAGCGCTAGCCTATACTTTGCATTTTTCACGATAATTTCTTGGCATAGTTATCCACCAAAAGAAAAACTTCTGGAAATCCCCTCACATTTTTTAGACTGATTATTATTTTTGCTTTTCACATACATAAAACAGGGAAGTTTTAAGAGTGCCACCAAATGTATTTATTCAAGCACTGTTTAGTGAGCTTGGATGAAGTGTTCTTTGGCCTTTGTAAGCAGAAGTACTAAATCTCTAATTACTGATTACCATCTCTAAGGCTGTAAAATGTAGAGATAAGAGAGGCCTGAAAAACAATGGATACAAGAGTAAATAGTTGTTCCCTTAGGAGCATCTTTAAAAACTGGTCCAAATAGCATCGTGAAGGAGAATTTCACTGAGGGTTGCGTTCTTGACAAAATTCTCTTTTAGCGATGTGTGGAGGCTCATACCTTTAAACTGAAGCAGGAAGATTAACACAAGTTTGAGGCCAGCCTCGGCTACATAGTGAGTGCCAGCTCAACCTGGGCTAGACTTGAGCCCATGTGTTAGGAAATAAAAACAAACAAAAAGGCAGTCCCCTGTAGCATCATTTAAAGTGGCAGAGGTCACCCATTGACTGACTGATTATATGTATATTGGCAGACAACCTGCCAAATTTCCCTGCCCCCAAAGAAGATAATTTGCTTGAGTACCTAAAGATTCAGAATGCTAAACAATCTCTCCCCCTTGGTAAATCTTAAAACTGGTAGATAAATTTCTAGCCCTAAATTTTGAGGGTAGAAAAATCCTAGCCATCTGAGTAACACACTGGGCCAGCACTCTAGAATATCAAACTCCAGGGCAGCAGAAGTCAAATCAATGTTAAAAGTATCATTTATGTTAATACGGAGACTGGCATTTTGACAATACCTTATTTGTAACTGTTTAGAAGAAAGTGGTCCCATCACCTGGGATACTCAGCTCTGTGATACATACTGTCTGTAAAGTCTTGGCTAGACAAGTGTTAAAGTCCTGTTTGACGCTATGCAATTGTTAGTTTTGATAAGTATGTGATGTCTGTATTTCGTGGGGGTTTATGCCTGTGCTGAATGAAGACATTCCAGTGCACATCCACATGGAGACAGCTTAATGTATGTGTGCACATGTCTCAAAGCGTTGGCATGACAAAAGTCCATTGGTCATCATTTTATCTAAGATATTCAAAGCTTAAGGATGTATTCAGTAGATTTTACAATAATGATTGTCAAACGTAAATCCCCTATAGCCAAACCTGCGTGGCTGACCTCGGAAATGAGAACGGATGTTTTCTGGCTTTACTTGGCCCCAAGTTAGTGTATCCAGAGAACCACTGAATACACTGAGGAGCTGATTAGACTGGAATGAGCCTTATACAGTGGAGACAGAGACTTTGAATAGTTGACAGTTTCAGTTGGACCAAAGTGACAAAGGCTGTTTCCTGAGCAGTCTAAACCCAGGACGCTCCTGATTCTTGCTGTTTGTGGTAAGGAAACGTAAGGGGAAAATCACCAACAGATCAGCTTCGTCTGGCTCTATGGAAAGGGCCAAAAGGGGGAGCCAGAAAAACAGGAATATACCAAAGTTGTTTAGCCTCCAGCTAAAATTTTCCTCCTCACCTGGTAGATGTTCATAGGCTAACTTTCCTTCGTGAGCTACAATGTCGACGACTAAGTTCAGGAATACATTCTTTGCAGTGCTTGCTCTGGTGTTAGAGACTAGAGAATCTTGAGATCCTGTGACGTTTACTAAGACATTTCAATAAAATCCTGCTGACTACTTGGTTTCATAGTTTGTGTCATTATTTTGGAATCATTTGCTTTTTGAGGAAGTGACCTGTTGATGAAGTCACTGAAAATGTTTGTTACCATGTTACTAAGACCCGGTTTGCAAAACTAAAGGAAAGCCAGAAGTTAATTAAATGTACTCCTCGCCATTTTGACGCCTCTGCCGTGTGAAGGCCTCATAGTGATCATTCTACATAGTAAATCTCCAATTGAAGACCAAGATTGCTGAGATGGGATGGGAGGTGCCACCAAGCAACCAGAGTTCAATCCCTGGGGCTCGCATGGTAGAAGGAGAGAATTGTCCACTGATCACCACATGCAAACTGTGGCATGCAGACGTCCATCTCCCCTCCCACACACACACACACACACAGACCCATAAATCACTATAGCGTGTTCTGCATCTAAGCAGTGAAATTCAGTAGTATCCATCTGAATTTGGATCAAGTGGTCTAAACAAGTACAAGCTACATAGAAGTTGTTCGTGTGCGTTGGGTATAAGACAGGAAGAAGCGAGATAGTCATGAGTTCAGCCTTAAGGGGGGCACAACCTCCTTGCCCCCTATTGTGAAAAGAGTAAGTACATGTTCTTTGCACATGCCTGTCTGAGTCACAGGGAGCACTGGGGCAAGAGCAAGTAGATGCATGTGGGAATCGCTCTAAAGTGGGCTCCAGAAATAGCACCTAGGGATGACTGCCTCATAGCCATCGAGATGCTGCTCCACTGGGGTCTGGTAGAAGCTGGTTGTGCCCCAGCCCTCCACCACAGGCCCATCAAAAGTAGAGTTGAAAGTGGTGCCCAGTTGAGTTCTGTGACCGAAAACTAAGCCAGCTGAATTCATTTTCAATTTTAAAAGCATGATAAAATGGGAAATGAGAATGCCCCAAAATGGAAAGCAGTGGGAAGTGCCCTCATTCGGGAGCGTGGCAATCCTGACATACTGTAAGCACATTGTGACCTCACCATAAATTCCTGCACTTCTGCGAGACTTAAATGTCTCTGCAAAACTCATGTAAGAGAAGATGGTTACTGTACCAGACCTTTTCTTTTCGGCCACCAACGAGCTCCCAAATTATGACATGAAGATTTATTATTAGTTTTAAATGCTTGGCCTTAGCTCTTATTTTACTGTTTCTTTTTATCTACTTTTGTCTCGGGACTTTTTACTTTTTTCCCTTCTCTGTATCTCTTACTTTCCTGCTGTCTTCATGTCTGGTTGGTGGCTGCCTGACTTCTGGTCCCAGGCATGTCGCTTTCTCCCTCTCTTCTCCTTTCTTTTTTTTTTCTTTCTCTGCCTAAATTTATCCTGTTCTCTTTGCCCAGCAGCCCCGCCTATCACTCACTCTCTCGCCTAGCTATTGACCATTCAGCTCTTAGGCAGGCAAGGTGGAATAGATGCAGCTCATCTTTATATAATTAAGCAGATGCAGCAGAAACAAATGTAACACACCTTTACATAGTTAAGGTAATAGTCCACAGCATAAACAGAAGTAACATATCTTTGCCTAGTTAAAATAATATTCCACAACAGGTTGCCAGCTGCAGCAATTTTATCATTCTACATTTACCTGAAATAGTTGGGCTCATTGCTGACTATGGTTCCAATTAGGCAATGATAGAAAGTTGCTTCTCAAATAAATAAACGGAAAAAAAAAACAAAAAAAAAGAAAGAAAGTTGCTTCTTCATCTTCCTCAATTAAACTCACTTTAGTTTGCCTAGGACTTTTTCTCAGTCTTAGAACTGGAAGTCTGAGCAGGGCAGTGGCGGTGCATGTCTTGAATCCCAGCACTTGTGGAGGGGAGGGCAGAGGCAGACAAATCTCTGTGAGTTCGCAAAAAAAAAAAAAAAAAAAAAAAAAACAAAACAAAAAACAAAAAAAAAAGGGATGAAGAGGGAGGGGAGAGGTAGGGAAGGGAGCAGATAAAAATCAATAAGAAAAAAAAAGAAAAAGAAGTGGGAATATGTTATCTCTGGAAACTTCAATCCTGAGCAACCAGGAACAACCATAGTTCCTTCTAAAGCCAGAAATGATGGAGTCCCAGTGCTGTTTTTCAGAGATGGAAGTACATGTAACTGATGTAGATGGAAGCTGGGGGGATTTGAAAGTGGCTCGGGGCATTGGTTGGAGGAGAACATGTGTGCACAGCACATGCACTAGGCTGTCAGATGCACAGTTACAAGGGGTGTGAGTGTGTACGTGCATGACTCAAAGTGAAGCAGAAGCCTGAGGAGAGCAAACTGTCTCCTATGTATGCACGGCTCAGTAGTAGGCATTTGTAGTGGTTTGAATGAGAACAGCCCCCAAAGACTTACATATTTGAAAGTTTGGTCCCCTGTTGGAAGAGGTGTGTCACTGGGGGTGGGCTGATATTCTCAGTTAGCTTGTCTTCTCTCTCTCTCTCTCTCTCTCTCTCTCTCTCTCTCTCTCTCTCTCTCTCTCTCTCTCTCTCTCTCTCCCCCCCCCTACTAGTCCATGTTAGCTTGTTCTCACCCACCCCCGCCTTCTTAAGTCACTTCTTCTTAAGTCACCTTGCTCATGATGTCTCGTCACAGTAATAAAACAGTAACCAAGACAGCACTCAGTGATCGTATTTTTAAAAAAAAATTCCAAGACAAGAAATGTAATAAATGATCAATATTAGCAATGACTAAAAGGGTGATTTATATCCAAACAAATACTTGTTCTAGAACTTTTTCTTTCTTAGCAGATTATACTTTTTAATGCCATTTGATATTCTAAAAGTACAGACTGTTTAGTTAGTAGGTGTTTGCCTAACATGCACAAAGCCCTGGGTTCGAGCACTTTAACCACACAATCAAGTGCAATGGGACATGGAAAATGCTTGTAACCACAGCACTTAGGAGGCTAGTAAGAAGGTTAAGTTCAAGGTCATTTTTTGTTAAATAGTAAGTTTGAGGTAAGCCTGTACTACATGAAATCCTGTCTCAAAAAAAAAAAATCTAATGCCACGGTATTTAGAACTGTAGCATTCTTTAAAAGAAAAAAAAATCTACACAGCCAGTTTCAGGACAGCCAGGGTTGCAAAGAAAGACCCAGTCTCCAAAAAATAAAAAAAAAAATAAAAATAAAAAAGTGAAATTTTCTGTGTATGTGTGAGTGCTTGCAGATATGTCTGTGTATCCATTGCCTAGTGGCCTTGGAGGGCAGAAGAGCTTCTGAGAACCCCTGGAACTGGAGTTAGGGAGCAGTTCTGAACTGCTTGATATGGGTGCTGAAAACCACACCCAGATCTTCAGCAAGTGCTCTTAACTGCTGAGCAATCTGCCCAGTCCCTCTGCAGTATTCTTTCGTTTTATTATTGTTTTCTGGGAAAAGGTCTCACTATATAGCCCAGGCTGGGTGTGAACTAGTGAACTTCCTACCCCTGCCTTCTGAGGCTGAGATTGCCTGCACCTGCATTCACTCCAATGCCCAGCTGAGGCTTCATGATGTTTGCAATCCAACATCTTTCCAAGAATCAAAAACAACCAATGTTGCTCTGCTGATTCACAAGGATATTGTAGAACTCCCAAGAGATGGGTTATTACTTCATGTCTCCTAATGGGCTGTGCTTCTCAGTATTCATGTCGTAAAACACTAGCAAGAATGAAGCAAGCAAAGACTTAGTATGTGCTCCTATACCAGACCCGGTTTCTCTGGAAATTCTTGCTTTTCGAATCTAGCCACTATAAAAAGTTGAGTTTATCGTGTTTCCTGTCAATGCTTAATTCCGTTCAAGGAAACTGCCCTATTATGGGCTGAGAATAAGGTGGGCCAAATCTCTCCTGCTCAAGGCCCTATAATTTTGACCTGAGATGAGACAGCCTAGTCATGTGAACTAATGCTAGGACATTAAGGGAAAAAGTGAGGCTGCAGGCATGGTATGTACTTAGACTCCCTGCACTGAGGACACGGGGAGGCTCTAGAACGTGAGCTTTACTACAGAGAAAAAACTTTGCCTTAGCGAAAGAAGGATGACTGGCAGGGCTTAAGTGTCACTGTGAACTTTCAGTCACTCGCTACTCACTTGCCTAGTCTATTATTCTATTTTACTAGGAATTGCTTCTCTCTAAGTCTTCATCCTTTTGATGAAATAGACACAAGTATTGGTTACATGATATTCTGACTATCCATCATGCTGCTAAGTTATAGGCTTTAACTTGGTAAGTTTTATAAGCCAGACTTTAATGAAAGGTGGAAAGTAACATGTACTGTGGGATACACACACACACACACACACACACACACACACACACACACACACAGTGGATAGAACTGTAACTAGACAACTCATTTCCATCACTTCATCTCAAGTGCTCAGTGGTTTCCAGCTTGTGTCTCGGTAACTGCTACCCAGAGGTACACATGCCCCTGCCTTCACATCCCAACATTTCTTCACATCCCTTCTCCTTTAAAGGCCCAGTAGAGAACGAGTTTGATTCAATTTTATGTATCCATCTCTTCATCCTCTAAATACTTATATACATAGTAACAGGTGCCGAGTGCTTCAGGAATACATACGATGTCATCTTCGATCCTGTAGTTTCCTGGGAGGCAAAGATGATAGATGACGAAATGCCATATAGTAACAAATGCGACGAAGATTTTCACTAGAGAAAGTTTCTTGACTGCTGGTATATTTATTAAAAAAAAAAAAAAAGAAAGTACACTCCCAGAGAGACTAAGTTGAGGCTCTGGATTTTCTGGCTATATTCCAGAAGAATCCCTTCCATTCGTGCAAGAAAGCCATTAAGTGACTAGACTGTTCCGGTGGTCCTTTCTTCCTGACACCTTCAAGCCACATAAAAAATGCCTTCTAAATAAGCGCATCCTAAGTTAACAACCGAGTTTGCTCTGCGAATGTTGAACGATGCGCCCTGGAACACTCCAAGCACTCCATTCTCCCGTTAGACTGAGGACCTGTAGGAAGAACACTTCAACACGCCTACTCAAGCACTTCTCTAAGTAACCTTTTTGAGGAGGAACGGTGATAAGGATCGAACCCTCGAACATAACAGGCAAGTGCTCTACCACTTAACAACACATCAACCCTAAACAGCTTTTAGTATTTTGATATAAATTCTAATTACAATCTGCACCGACCCTCTGTGTGCTGTGCTGAATGAGAATGGACCCCTTAGGCTTATATGTTTGAATACTTGGTCCCATCTGGTGGCACTGTTTGGAAAACCTTAGGAGGTGTGGTGCCAGGACTGGGCCCTGATTTAAAAGCCCATTCCATTCCTAGTTGGCTCTCTCTTCCTTCTCCCTTTGTGTCTCAGGATGTGAGCACTCAGCTACCACCACATAGCCATGTCTGCCTGTCTGCTGCCGTGCTCCCTTCTGTGATGGTCATGGATTCTAACCCTCTGAAACTGTAAGCCCCAAATAAACTTTCTTCTATTAAAAAAAAAAGTTGGGTTTAATCACATGGAAAAAAGAAAAGTGGTCATGTACCCCAAGAAACCTCAAACACAAGCAGCTGAAACTACAGGTCTGCCCCACCAGGCATCTCCTTGCTTCCCAAACTCCTGCGCAGAGGCAATAGACAAAAGAAAACCATCTGGTTGGCAGCCTTTTTGGAAGAGGGTCTCCTGAACGACCATATATGTGACCAACTGAGAAGCATTCCAGCAGAGCTGCAGCCAACAATGTGGGATTAACAGCAAGCTGGTACTATGTTAAGATGCTACAATTTGTGTTGGTTTTTTACATAGCAAGACAAGACATGAGCAAAGTATGACAGTATCTAATATGAGTAGAAACATCAAATATGGGGGGATCCTTAAATTCATGACTCGGGATATGTCAAATTGTTAAGGTCCTGGCTGATTCCATAACTTATAGTAAAATATGAGGGTAAGAGATTGAATCAAGACTTGAGGTCCTGGAAAGATGTCTCGGCAGTTAAGAGCACATAGGGTCTGGGTTAGGTTCCAGGCACCAATGCTGGGTGTGGTGGCTCACAACCACATGTAACTCTACTTCCAGGGGATCGAAAGCTCTCTCTTGGCCTTCACATGAACTGCACTTATGTGTACAAACTTGACATATATTCATATGCATGCATAATTAAAAATAAAAAGACAAGAGTCTGACTTCTTAATAAATCTATGATTCTTCAAGGGTTAGCTCCCTTGTGGGCAGTTTAGGTTTAATAATAACTGCCTCCCAGGTATTCTGTGTTTAGATTTACATGTGTGATGGTACCTGTAATTCCATGGAGATGTCAACAGAATGAATTTATTACTGGAAATGCAAACTGAGGAACAACCAAAGTTTCAAAGTGTTTCTGTCAAAAACCAAGATTTTATATAGCAGAAGCTCCAAATCAGGGTGACTCAGGAACTCTGCGAAGGAAACACAAAAAGGAGACAAATCTTCTGTAGGATATCCACCAAAGTAAAGGAAATGTTTGACCAGTTATAATTACGCATTAGCAAACCTTTGTCTTAATTAGAAATGTGCCCTTTGCTTCCAACTGCATGAGCTTAAGTTCTGAGTTCGGGGATTGTGACTCTGACGAATCAAATTCCCATCTCTTTTCATGTTAGGCAATTGCTCTGTCACTGAGCTATGGCCCCCAGCCCCTGATTTTCTGTAATATATGCATTTCCAAGAAATGGCTAGCTAAGTGTCACCCATAGTTTTGATTTCATCTCTAAAGGGCCTTTCCATTCTTTGAAACGAAGTCAGCTCCCCTATGGTTTGGATCAGGGGACTTCTTTCTAAACATTTGCCCCTTCAGACTCATTGGGTGAACTCCAGTCTGCATTGAAGAGCAGCCTTCAGCCCTGCAGAAGGCACATGTCACAGAAATTTGCATGCCCTGCCACAGTTGTCTCCACGGCACTTTCGTTTCTTAGTAAACGGAAACTTGGAGAAGAGCTAAGCAGCAGGGTATTTCATGCTGCAGTTGAAAGGGGGGATGAAAAACAAAAGGCAAAGTTGACTATGACAGTGGGGGATTTACCAGGCTAAAAATGCATGACACACAAAGCTTTTCATAGTTTGTGTTCTTTTACCACATGCCAGGTGCAAAAAAAAAAAAAAAAAGAAAAAGAAAAGAAAAAAAACCAACAATCAAGTTATCTGTAAATATATTATAAAGAAGATTACTATATTTTAAATGTCCAAAGTCATATCTAAAGTGGTCAGAACTCTGGAACTGTTATGAAAACACTGTGATGTGTGTTCTTGTTTGTTGTTGAGTGAGAACCTCACTTTGCAGCTCAGCTGACTTGGAACACACTATATTGAAATTAGAGAAGAGAGTCACCATGCCCGGGGCACAGAAACTGAGGAAAGCAATTAATAAATGGGACCTCCTGAAACTGAAAAGCTTCTGTAAAGCAAAGGACATGGTCGACAAGACAAAATGGCAGCCTACAGAATGGGTAAAGATCTTCACCAACCCCACATCAAACAGAAGTCTGATCTCCAAAATATACGAAGAACTCAAGAAATTGGTCATCAAAAGAACAAATAATCTAAGAAAGAAAAAATGGAGTACAGACCTAAACAGAGAACTCTCAACCAAGGAATCTAAAATGGCTGAAAGACACTTAAGGAAATGTTCAACATCCTTAGCCATCAGCGAAAGGCAAATCAAAACAACTCTGAGATTTCATCTAACACCTGTAAGAATGGCCAAGATCAAAAACATTAATGATAGTTTATGCTGGAGAGGATGTGGGGTAAAGAAACACTCCTGCATTGCTGGTGGGAGAGCAAACTGATATAGCCACCTTGTATATCAGTATGGTGATTTCTCAGAAACAACCTACCCCAAGACCCAGCAATACCACTTTTTGGTATATACCCAAAGGATGTTCAATCATATTACAAGGACATTTGTTCATCTATGTTTATAGTAGCATTATTTGTCATAGAGAGAACCTGGAAACAACCTAATAAATGCCCCTCGACTGAAGAATGGAACAGAGAAGGGGTGATACATTTATACAATGGAGTACTACACGGCAGAAAAAAATGACATCTTGAAATTTGCAGACAAATGGATGGTTCTAGAAAGCATCATATTAAGTAAGGTAACCCAGACCCAGAAAGACAAATATCAAATGTACTCACTCATAAGTGGCTTTTAGACATAAAGCAAAGAAAACCAGTCTACAATACACTATCCCAGAGAACCTAGATAACAAAGAGCACCCTAAGAGAGACATACATGGATCTAACCTACGTGGGAAGTAGAAAAAGACAAGATCTCCTGAGTAAATTGGGAGTGTGGGGACCATGGGAGAGGGTAAGAAGGGGAAGGGGAGGAAGAAAGGGAAATGGAGAAAAATATATAGCTCAATAAAAACAATTTTAAAAAACAATACAAGAGAAAGGATGAGAAATAAAGGGAAAAAACACAGGGCTGGAGTTGTTTGTACTGTGAAAAATGATCAACCATCAGTTACTGGAAGACATCAAGAACAACATTTCAACAACGTTTTCAGCCCCGGACGCCAGCAGAAACTCCCTACAGGAGGCGCTAGCAGCAGTCACGACACAGAGACACAGGAAACTGCCTGCAGTAACTATCACCTTCAGGATGAATGACAACCAGCCTACAGAGCACATCACCCTGAGGGTTGAACACGTGATTACACAAACCAAGTGCACTTGCTCGTTTTTTTTTTTTTGGTGTTTTAATAACACTGATGCAAAATATTAGTAAAATTACAGGTGCAAGTTTCCATTGTAGTAAGAAACTTTTAACCCGTGTTCCTGGAAGTAACCCATTAGACGTACTCATTCAAAAGGGTAAACTTGGGTTCAGCGGATGCTTTAGTTTGTCATCAGTGCCCTGGCTGGAGTAGCTAGACTTTTGTGCGTGGCTCCCCGGGAAAAGTCATGTGATACTTGTTCTAAGAGATTTGTAATACCAGGGATAAGAAACTATCTCTTCTAGTTCCTTTTCTGGCGCTGTGATAAATGTTGTGAGCAAATAGAAAGTTAGGGGAGAAAAGGGTTTATTTGGCTTAAACTTCCCGGCCACAATCCCTCACTGAAGGATGACAGGACAGGAACTTGAGGAGGTATTTGAAGCAGAAACTATGGAAGAATGCTTTCTCAGGTTCATCTCTCTGGCTTTCTTATATATAGCCCAGGACCACGTGCTCAGGGAAGGGTGCTTCTTACAGTGCTCTGGCCCTTCAAACATCCATTAATGAAGGCAATCTTCCACAGACATGCCCACAAGGCAACCTTATCTAAAAACTCAACTGAAACTCCCTTCTCAGATAACTCTAGGCTGTGTCAAGTTGAAGTCAAGCTCCGCTAGAACACTGCCCATATGGCCATAATAGAGAAAACATGAATTATATTGTGGACTGTTCATGCCAAGGAATATTTTGTGGCTGTAAGGAAAGGCTATAGAATTTACAGTATAGAAGCTCTCCAGATTGAAGTATGAAAAAAATATTCAACTAAAATGCCAAGGATGGAGCGAAGTCTATGTGAATAAAATAGTTTATTGGGGAAATGGAGATAGGAATACATCTGGGAGCTGGAAATGGCTCAGCGGGTTAGAGTGCTTGCTCTGAAAACACAAGGGCATGAGTTTGCATCACTAGCATCGATGTAAAAGTCCAGGCATGGCTGGGCACGCCTATAACTACAGAACTATGGGACCGAGACAGATAGATTCCAAGAGCTCCCTGGCCAGCCAGATAAACTGAAATAGCAAGCTTCAGTTTCAGCGCCTTATATCCGGACAATATGGCAAAGGGCAACTGAGTTAACAGCCAATGTCCTGCTATAGCTGCTGTAAAATGTGAAAATGGCCAATGCCTTCTTTTTTGCCCAAAAGTCCCATTCAATCTACTGTTCTTTCTGTCTCTCTGTCTCTCTTTTCTTTTTTATTATTCATTTATTTAAATATTTAATTAATTTGTTTATTATAAGAGTTTTCATGGCTATTTTTTTATTAAAACAGACACAGACCAATAGAATAGAACAAGGGAGTCTGAAATAAAGCCACACAGCTACGACCACCTGATTTTAGACAAATATACCATATATATGAGGTTAAAAAAAAAATCCCTCTCCTCCAGATGGTGCTGGGAAAGCTAGGTATGCACTTGTAGCAGAATTCAACTAAATCTCTGTCTCTCACATTGTTCAAAATTCAACTTCAAATGGGCCAAAGACCTTAATGTAAGAGTTGAAATTAAAACTGGCATAGAAAAAGGGAGGGAAAATGTCTTAAAACATCTTTATAGTCAAGAATTTTACAGTCTAGAGAGATGGCAGAGGGGTTCAGAGCACTGGCTGGGCTTTCAGAGGACCCAGGTTTGATTCCCAGTACCTACATGGCAGCTCACAACCATCTGTAACTCCATTTCATGGGATCTAACATGCTCTTCTGGGTATGTGTGTACTGTACAGACATAGGTAGACAAGACATGTATATACATACAATAAAAATAATTATTTAAAAAGGACATCTCTGTGTACAATTCCAATTTGGTCACGAAATAGAGCCAACAACTGATAAACAGAAACGTGTGGAATTAAAAAGCTGCCCCTCATAGGAAACAATGGAATAATAACCAGTCCACAGAACAGAAAGAAATCTTTGTTAGCTAAACATCTGACAGAGGATAATTATCCAGAGTACACAAAGAATAATAACTCAATAAACCCAGGCAATAAATGGGTTAATTAAATAAGCATACATGTAGTTCTCAAAAGCTGAGGTGCAAATGGCCAATCGACATATGTAAAAGTGCTTAACTTTGCTAGCCACCAAGAAACCCAAATAAAAACCACCATGGGATCCCAGCTTACACCTGCCAGAATGGCAATTATCAAGAAAACAATTAAGGGCAAAAGGGAACCATCATACACTGCTGACGGAATACAAACTAGTGCAATCTCTGTGGTAGTTACTATGGAGATTTCTCAAAGAAAAACACAAACTAGAACTATCATGTGGCCCAGCGACCCCACTCCTGGATATTTATCCAAAAGACTTCAAGCCAATATATTGTAGAGACACTTAAACATTAGCATTTACTGTAGCACCGTTCATAATGGCCATGTTACAGAATCAACCAACATGTCCATCCACAGAACAGTGAGTGGATAAAGGAAGTGTGGTATATATGTACCGTGGAATTTTTCCAATCACAAGGAAGAATGGAGTCATGTCATTTGCAGGAAACGGGATGCAACTGGAGGTCACCGTATTACAAGAATTATATCAGTCTTGGAAAGGCAAACATTGCTTGTTTTTCTCTCCTTTTGCGGGTCCTAGACTTTAAGGACACACAGTTGCACGTGTACAAATGACTGAAATGTAGAAGTGAAACTCTCTGAGGAACAAACGGACTAACAGGGGGAGGAGAAAGGGGATGGTAATGGGGAGCGTATGATCAAAGTGCCTTATACGTTTGTTTGCACCAGAAGAAAAGAAGAAAACAGAGGCCTTACTAATTATAAATGAGTTATAAGGCTGCACTTGGTTCAGCTAGTTAACTCAACCAGATAGTGACCCCAATAGGATTATACTGGTCACTTCAATCAATGAATCTGCCTAATGAGCTTCCTCTCAAAATTCACCTGGTTGAATTGTTTTGATCTTCATGGTCACTTCCATCATCAATAAAGAGCAATTTCTTAAGTGCCCATTATGTACAAGGTTTGGCGTTCTGCAGTGCTATTGGGTAACTAAGAGATGTGAATCAAGAACAGATAGCAATACAAGAACACAGTATAGAATATCATAATCTCTCATGATCTTGGCATGGAAGTCCTAAACACATCTTTTCTGATTGTAGAGCATTATTCTTCCCTTTGTGGATAAAGAATTATATTTAATTTTTAGTCATTTGTGGAATCAATTTTTCTTCCTTTTTTCCTTCCTTCCTTTCTTGTTTCCCTCTCTCTCTCTCTCTCACTCCTTCCTTCCTTCCATCCTATCATTCCTTTCTTTTTGAGACAGGCTTTTGAGAATGTAGCCGTAGTTGGCCTAGAACTCTTGATCCTCCTGCCCTGCCTCCCAAGTTCCAAGATTACAAGAAGGTGCCGCCAATGCCTGGCTGTTCCATGTTTTCATTAAGACACTGGATTGTTGCTGATGAGGCTTTTTTGTTTGGCATCTGTCATACTTAGAAGGACCTTCACACTTCAAAGTTATAATTTTTCTCTGGTTTCATTTTTATTTTATTGTGTGGTGTATATGAGTGTTTTGTCCACATTCACATATGCACACCACATGCATGTCTGGTGCCCAAGTAGATCAGAGAAAAGTGCTCTGGATGCCCTGGGATTGGAGTTACAGATGGTTGTGAGCTGCCATGTGGGCACTGGGAATCAAACCTAGGAGCCCTGAAAGAGCAGCCAGAGCTTTGAATCACTGAGCCAGCTCTCCAGCCCTCCCTATGGCTTCTTTGAGCACTCTCCATGTGCTGGGGTTTATGTTTTGGATTCTAAGAAAGGAATTTGAAAGTGACAAATATCTTTACTAATTTTCTAAACTTCAAGCCAGTTACCCAAGATTATCTGAATGATCTCTTTTGCCATTGAAGTGACATTCATATCCTTATGAGTGCTTTTGCCTAATTCTTACTTTTCTGTTTCCTTTCTAAGTTTGGTGTCATGCTGCTTCTGGATTGCAGCCTTATGGAAATGCATTCATAGATCTAGGGGCGAAGGCTTTGCCTTGACACTTTTTCATTTACAATTACCTGACTGTTCACAAATGTGGTTTTACCCTACCAGACTCAATGCCTAACACTGTTTTTTTTCCTTCATTATTCAAATAAAATAACATCCATAGATAATGCTGCCCCATATTATTGAATAAATAAAGAGACCTGATTTCCCAAATGTACCCACCCATTACAAGTCAATCTGGCAAGTTTCTCATGAAATCCTGTTGGTATTTGACTGAGATTTCACAGTAACTACAGATCAATTTAAACCACACTTACTTTTTTTTTAAAACCATGTTGTGGGCACTATTTCCAGTACCAATATATTTCGTATCATATAAATGTTTTCAGCTTCCACAGCCCTGCCAGGAAACAGATATGATGTTCATCTTAGAAATTGTTGAGTTCAGCATAGTGAGTGTATATTTGGACTGGATTTAAGGAAATCAAAGACATGACACAGCACTTCAGGGAAGAGCATTCCCAGTTTGAGCCCAAGGTGGCAAGGGAAAGGAACGATTATTAGAATTGAGCAGGGACAACGCTGGATGGACGAGACTATCAATAGGTAAGGGCTACAACCAATGCCAGACAAACAGGACGGAAGTCACAGGGAGAGAGCCTCTACTACCCTCCTGGGCAAACCTATGGCCTCTCTTTGCTCATATCCAATCAGAAGGCAGCAGCTAGCAAGGGGATGTTGTTTATCCAGCTTGGGCTCCAACCACACAAAGCCAGCTAGAAAGGTTGGAAGACTGCTGGGGGTGAAGTGTAGGTAGGCATTGCAGTAAGTATATATTGTGGTAAGCCCTTTGTTATTCCACCCGAATCGCTTGTATTTCCTGTCAGTTCTTTTTCCTCACACACTTTTTAGATTCTACTGTTCCAATGGTTTCTCCCCTTCCACAACCAGTTCAGATCAGTTATTGTTTCGATGTGAGATGGTTCTTAATTTTTATATAGTATTTTCTCAGCAGAGTGCTTGAAGAAGACTTATTATCACGTGCATGGCTATCACGTGCTATGCAATCTGAATCATGTCCAAGGCTCTTCTTGTCCCAATTCCACTATCGTAAGAAATAGACAATGAGACATTTGCTTCAGTGGTTAGAAGCACTTGGAAAAGATCATAGTTTGAATCCTGACATACGTGGGTTTTGATTCGCAGCACCCACGGGGCAGGTCACAAGTGTTCCTAACTCCCGTTTGAGGAGATTGCTACTGCTTGTTTCAGTTAACAAGGTCTACTGGGTTTACATGCATTGTTGGTTGCCTGGGATTTTGAAGTTGATTTATCAGTTTTACGTAACCACAAATTGAGAAGTGGATCATAGGAAGATACTCCGGGCATATTGTAAAGTACAGTCATCAAAATGAACATGGACTAGGTGATTCTCCCTTTGCAATGCCTACTTTGCTTCTCAGTAATTCAGAATAATTGGGAGCAATCAAATGCTGCTTTCCTCTGATGCCTTTTCCAGGGTCACAGTCACCTAAAAGAAATTTTTTAATCCCTTCACATTCTTTTAACTTCCATCAATGTTCATGAAAAACAGAAGCGGGGGAGGGGGGGCGGCATCTGGGTTGTTTCAGTGGTAAATTGATTTCTAAATCTACTGCCATGCTACAGCAAATAAAGATGGAACTTGCAGCTTTACCAGAAATCAGTTTTTATATTAAACCCTCAGTCTCAAGATCTCAGCTTCTTTTCCCAGTAGCTTGAACAATACACTTTGGCTCCTCATCACCACCTGTGAGGAGAACTCCAGTTTCAAGGGATTCAGTGTCCTCTTCCAACTTCCTCATGATACACAGGCAATGCATCTGAGCCAAACAATAATACACACACACAAAATAAATAAATCTAAAGAAAATTGAAGACATTTGCATCACTATTTTCAGTACTTAATGACATAAATATGAACCTATTACAACTGCATGTTTTACCATTAACATAACGATCCCTCAACAAATACGGCCTAGTTGTTGTAGTTAGTATTTTCTCAGCTAACGTGGGGTACCAATGCAATCCAGCATATCAACCCTTGACATTATTAGCTGATTTCCACATGTTGTTCTCTGCATCTTCTTTCTTGATGAAATACTTGTGTTAAATAACTTTAAACACAGCTACAGTGATTTAAGTGTGTCCACAAAAGGTTTCCATAAAGAGTAGAGGACCACACTTTGAGAAGTTAGCCTTTCTTTATATGATTCCTGGCTGCAAGTATAGCTGACCTTTGAAAACTAAAGTGAGTGACCCAACTGGTGGCCTTTCTGCCATTCAAAAACTAGTATCCCTTCAAACTGGGCCAAAGACAAAGCAAGGTAAATTTAGGCTTGTTTTGAAGATGTTTCTAAGACAATGTTTCTTAACCTAAAGCACACAGCCTGTTAAGGCATACTCTACAGTCTCTGAGGGTATCTGTGATTGTCACCAATGGAAAGAGACAGTGCCATTAGCCTCTAGTGAGATGAGACAAAATGCCACCAAATATCCCACAATAAAACAACAAACGATTCAGTCAAAAATGTCCATAGTGAGCTGCAGAGATGGCTCAGTGGATAAGAGAATTTGTAGCACAAGCTTAGGACCTGAGTTTGAATTCTCAGAACCCTAGTAATACGGCGATTATGCCATAACCTCTCTAATCTCAGCACTGTGGGGTGAGAACAGGGGGATTTCTAGGATTGGCTGACCCCAGCCTAGCTTCAGATTCTGTAAGAGACTGTCTCAAAAGGATAAGGGAGAGAGTGACGGAGTGGGCCACTTGAAGACCTCCCCTGGCCTCAAGTGCCTTCATGCACCTGTACCTTCACAATACCACATTAACACACACACGCGAACATACACACATCAACCAGTCAATAGAGACAGCGTTAAAAATCCCTGCTATAAATGAAAAGAAAGATTTGTATAAAAAGGTTATTTGGAGTTGGAGATGTTACCTCAAGTCTGGTGATAGAAATAAGAGGAACCTAGCGTTTGCAAACCTCATGTGTGGGGTGGCTTAAATAGCCATGCTCCTTCCTGCCCCCCTCCTACTACCGAGCCTCGATTTTGTACTTGGAAATCCCAGAACCTGCAGCTCAGAGCCTCTGTGAGTCTGTGCCTCCTGCTGCCTTCTCTCTCTCTTAGAAGACTCCACATACGGAACCACTCCATGCCACCAAGAAAGGTATTTTAAGCACTGCGACACATGTGGATAATTTAAGTAAGTAGATGGATGTGCTGTTGCAAGGGAGTGGGGAAGGGGCGGGAAGGAATCCAAGTCATAAGCAAAAAAAAATGTTTTAGAATTAAGGCAAATAATATTGTAGTCCAAAAATGTCAATTCCTCGAAGACAGACTTTTAGTAAGATTGGAAACAGTCTCCTGGAGTCTGTTCTTTTTGTTTCTAACTTCAAGGAAATAACTAAGTATTCTCAACATCACATTTATTAAACAATGTTTCCAGCATGTCTTTAAGCTACAGTATATATATATATATATATATATATATATTTTTTTTTTTTTTTTTTTTTGCTGCCTTTCAAGTGTCATGTTTGATGTCTCTGTTTCTCACAGCTGACGCCACTGGCTCCATCTCAGGCTGATCCTGGTTTATCTCCGCCTCTGCTCTCCTCCACATTTTGAAGGAAAACTGAAAATGGTAAGCACAGCTACTGGAGCCTGAATTTGCCATTGGTAATCTTGTGGTGAGAACTGAACCCAATTGGTGAGAATAATATTTGAAAATTCTTCAGGGATTGAGATGTAGCGCAGGAGCAAAACCCTTGCCAGGATGTTTCCTCGGAGAGGCTACTTTGAGAGATTTCATAACCAAGATGAATCAAGGTAGTATTTCATAATTTCAGATTCGTTATTGCTTGCTCTGACCAACTTCCCACACAAGTTAAACACATACTGGAGCGAGCAAGAGTAGATCTTTGAATTGAGGATTCTGTTTTAGTCTCCAGTTTGATCTGTTAAGTCATACAGGTTGCTGAAGTGATTTTAATACAGTGTTTTTTTCTACCATATGTTGTGACTGTCCCATATCTGAGTGACTGTACAGAAAGGGTGGAGTCGGGAGACACATATAACTAGGATTTGGGGGCCCCCATCCATGCTCTATTGCTATGAAATATGCCCAGAGCTTGTGATTGAATGAAATGGGATTATCAGGATTAGCAGACCAGGGGAAGAGGCCCCAGGATGCACCTGGACTCAATTCTGTACACAGCCAGAACAAGTGGGACTTTAAAGCATAGGATGAGTGGCAACCAGTGGATGGAAAATTACTAAGAGGAAACTTCAGGCATGTGGGGGGCGGATTCTAACTAAAGTGGCTTGACAGAGTTCTTGTTGGAGGCAGGCCAGGATGGTGCACAGTCTCCTGGGAAATGAGGAGAGTGAGAGATGCCACGAGACCCGACGGGGGCAGGAGGTAGGGAAGTTGTGGTGAGAGTGTAATCATAAACAAGGGTAGGATCTCAATGTAATGACTTAGCAGGATCCCTGCTCCAGTCAGGCAAAACAAAGATGGCCACAAAAATCCACCCAGAGGCCTAGGGTTTAGAGAAGCCTGGCTGAAAATGAGTCAAAGAGAGTCTGATAATGCCTTGCTGGGAGATTCTGTCCACTTCCCCTCAGTCTTTTGGAAGTCAGTCTCTTTAACCATGTGAGCGTTATGATATCTTTATAGGCATCTTACAGAGCCACAGCGGCATGCAAATAACCATACATTCGCTCAAAACGGTTGCAAGTGGTAATGAGGTAGGCCCAAAGCAAATCAGGAAAAGCTTCTTCTGAAATGAGTTTTTCACCCACGCCAGACTTTATAAAGGAGTGTTCATTAGCAGCGCACTGTGATTTCCAGCTCATCACATTGGCCCCAAACTCAATTTCTCAAGTCTAATGAAGCATTACCCATGGGGCCACACTACTACAAAGGAAGCAACTGTTTTGAGTTTCATTTCCTAGAAACCCAGATGTCTCTTTTAATGCACACACATGCCCACATCTATCTTTGCCCCCTAAGGGTGGCATGCTAAGAGGATGGTGAGAAACAAAATTGAATCCATTGGCCACTTACTGTAAGCCAAGCTGCATGCACTCTTTTCTGACTCCAAAGCTGATCTGGGGCTCAGATAAAGAAACTGGGCCTTGAGAGGTTAAAGAGCTTGAGAACATGGTCCCTGCAGGCCAACGCCTGAAACTGGGGCTCTAAGATTGCTCTGTTCTTCCAAGCGAAGCCTGATATGTGCTTTCACCCAGCTGATACTCAACAAATATGGGCTTCCTTATGATATCACTCTATTTAAGAACTAAGGGGAAACTGGTGTGCTTGGCCATGAAAAAAAAATCATAAAACCAATTTTCAAAAGAAGTACGAAAGGTCCAAAAGTACATAGAAAATATCCAGTCCTCGCAATAGTCATGTCATTAGGTTTTAATCCGGAAATTCCACTTCTAGAATATCTAGTTAAGGATGGCCATGTGGGGGGTGAACTATTTGCCAAAACGGTATACGCGACAAGACAAAGGAAACAGCTCAAGTCCCATGAGAGGGAAAGGTTTGTTCATTATGAGATACTTATTAAGTGAAATGTTATAGAATCATCAAATCAAGAGTATTGAATTATTTAAGAAGGCAGAGTGTAATGTTAATTTAAAAGGCAAAGTAGAACTCTGTAAAATCTGTATGTTTACTGATTTTTTTTAGTTTTAGATGTACTGATGTTTTCAATGCACACACTAGACAAGTGCAGGATGTTTAGTAAACACTGGATAATCTATAGTTATGGTTTCTACAAATAAGAGTGTCATATACTCTAATTTCACAAAACAGCCCTGAATTATAATTATTCTAAAGATTCGTTTTATTTGTTATATATTTACGTTAGTGTGTGTGGCTGCGTGAGTCTGTGTGCACTGTGCATGCAGGTACCTGTTGAAGGAAGGACAGGCTGTGGGACCCACTGGAAGTGGAGATGTAGGTAGTGATGAGACATCTGGTGTAGGTGCTGGGAACTGAACTCTGTGGTAAGTGCTTGTAACAGCTGAGCCATGTCTTCAGCTCCCATTATATTTATTTTATAACTGGGCAGTTATAGGTAAAGTGTTACCTGAAAGTAAGAGTTCTTCTATAGCAGACTCAGGATTTGAAACCAAATCTCCCCTCTGACAAAGCCCTGATTATTACTAACATGTTCCTCACTACATGAAATAGATGTAAAGTCAATCAATATTAGAAGGAAAAACACCAAACTGTTTACAGTGTCTAAACAGTTAGTTTTAAAAGTGAAACATTTTACTTTTAACTATAGCTATTGGTTTTCATGGTTAAATAAAGGGACAACAAAGCACTTAATACACTAATTAAATACAATTATTTTAAAAATTGGAAGCTCTTGGTGGAATTAAAAAAACATCATATCATTCCAGATTAATCAGACAGCCTCTTTGCACCCCCAAAATAGATTATTTCTATTTCATAATTTCACAAAAGTTTATGGCTGAGTTTGAATAACTGTGGCCATATCCAAGCTGTCAGTTTTGTAAACCACAAAAACTAAGAATGTCTTTCTATGTTTTTGCAGTTTTTGATGGTTTCATACATGTGATTTTCAGTTCTTGATGGTTTCATACATGTGATTTTCAGTTCTTGATGGTTTCATACATGTGATTTTCAGTTCTTGATGGTTTCATACATGTGCAGACGAATTTTAGTCACTCACCCCTCCAGCGCCCTCTCTCATCTCCCTCCCACTCCGGTGAAACACACCTCCTCAAGTCCCCTTTTTTTCTTGTATATCTTTTTTTCCCCATGTGCAGCCCACTTAGTTAGGGTTGTTCATATGAAAATGGATGAAAGGTTATTTACTAGAGGTGAATGTAGTTCAGTGGAGGAGTACTTGCCTAGCATGCACAAAGGCACTGGGTTCAATCCTCAGTGTTGTTAAACAAATATGTAGATAACTGAAACATATCAAGGGAAATTATTAATACACTATACCTCAAAGTTAAATTTAAATCTCTGTGCTCACAAAATAGTGGTTTTGTTCGTGTCTACAGCTGCTTTTGGACTACAACGATCAACTAGTCAATGAAGGAAATGGTGGCAGAAGTTGTATGACCTACAGAGTCTAAAACGCTCTGTGCAGAAACAGTTTTCCACTCTGTGGTTTATGGAAATCAAGGAGATAATAAAATTGAAGGCTGCCTCCGTTTAATGCCTTGTGGTCTTTGATGACTGTAAAAGATAGTAGTTGCTGAGTGTCTATTTTCTGAAGGCCGTACATCATTTCATTTTCTTAGTTTCAAACCTGAAGCTAAAATGGTAGAGAGTGTATGATTTAAAAGAAAAATGAGTGTGCTTTTTAAAAAAAAGAGGGTTACATCCTTGGACATGAACTTTATTTTTTGTTGTGCAATGGGTGTTTGATAAGCCATGGAATCTACCTTTTTGCAGAGATTAGCCTATGAATAGAAATATTTCAAAATTCAGGAAAAGAAGATATTGGGTCATAAATCTATTATTAGGGGAATGTCTAGCAAGATCTCAGTCTATAAACAGCAACTTCCCTTATTCTCAGCTCCTGGGCCACTCCTAGGGAGATTTGCTTCTTACAAATCTCATTAGCACACCATTTGGTGTCATATCAACTTAGACAAAAGTCCAGGTCAAATTCAAGGGCTTCCAACAATGATTGCCCACTCCTCCTCCTCCTCCCTTACTCCATGTGCCTCTCTTCTCCAGCCAGGTTCCCATCACCTCGGGATCACCCATGCCCATCCGCCACAAGTTCCCCAACGGGGTGTAAAATCCCCAGGGTTCCTTCCACAGCTTCACTGAATTCCCTCACTCCTTCCCTCCCTCTGTCTCTTTCCCTGCTTGCTCCTCCCCTCCCTGCAAGTGAATTACAACATTGCCTTTAGACACAAGCAATTTAAATTTATTCTGCTCTGGGGTTTTGAAAGAAGGTCGCAGAAGTAGTTGAGTTAAGGAAATCCATGCTCTGAAAAGTGACATGCTGTAGCCTAGAGGAGATCCACTGTGCTGGCTTTCTCGGAAGTTGATTGAGTGCGTGGATAAAAAAAGGAGAGGGGAAGAGAGAGAAAGTAAGAGTAAGATGGATGGAAAAAGCGAGGAAGGGAGGGAGGGAGGGAGGGAGGGAGGGAGGGAGGGAGGGAGGGAGGGAGGGAGGAAAAGAGGGAGGGAGGGAGAAGAAGGAGAATTGTGAATCTCAACTTGAATTCCATTCTGTGATATTTTATGAAATCAACCCAATCATCTAATCCATAATAGCTGTGCAAAAATTGTGTGTGTGTGTGTGTTTTAAAGACAAAAATGGGGTTTAATGCATCAACATGTCAGTTTTGTTGAGGTTGGAGTGTCCTTACTGCTCCAAGTTGTCCTTTACAATATACCTCCTCCTATGTTCAGCTCATGGTCTGTTGGACAACTCTCCTCTCTTTCTAAACCTGAGCATCTCATCTCCCAACATCACTCTTAGTTAATTACCTTGCTTCCCATTCCGCTAAGAAAACAAAGTGATTAGAAAAGAACGTTTCTCTATCTCCCCTTTGTGGACCTATCTAGGGCATCCTCAGTCTTAGGTCCTGCACCCTGTACCATTCATAACCTATCCCTGAACCATAGATCACCTCCAAAAGGAAAGGCGTCAAACAAGACAAGTCTATGCTACTTCCTGTCATGGTCAGGGGTTGCCTGGGTTTGGCTGGGTAATCCTCACACTAACTTTTTTCTGCATAGGCAGGCAGACATTGTGCTTTGAACTACCTAGGAGTCTTAACAGCTTCGGGTCCAGAGCAGTGGGGGCTCCTCTCCTTGTGATCTCTGTACTACGCTATCTGTAGTACAGAAAGACTTTTAACTAGACTCCAAAGTGGGGAGAAAGGGGGTAGGGAGAGAAAGAGTGTGGGAAAGAGAGAAACAACTGCTGGCTAGGTCTTTGTTCCTCTTGACAGGAAATCCCTCAAAATGTGTGTGCTGCTCGATACTTTATATTCCTCTAGGAACTTAGAAATCGTTGTACCTTCAAAGTCTCTTGGGTACACAGCCAGTTCTCATCACTTCCAGCACTGTCATCTTGGTCTTTGCTTGACCTCCCTCCTTAACAGCATCTGCACTTGTCTCCATGTTTGCCCATTTGTCCTTCATCCTCTGTTCTCCACACCACTCTAAAAGATTAACATCTGCTTCCAGTCATCTGCAAAACATGTAGTGACTCTGAATCCCACTCACAACACAGACCAGCATCCCAAGGAGGCTGGATATGCCTTGGGCTCCCTCTCTGACTTCATCTTCTATATTCCTTAGACTCCTCCTTTGGCTATTGTGTGACTGCTCCACAATGTCTCCATGCTGGAATGTTTGTAGAAGGTGCTTCTCTCTGTCTTGGATGCTTTTCCTTTTAATATCTATGTAGGAATCTTCTTCCTTTCACAAATATTGATTCAGAGGTTAAATTTTGAGGGTGCCTGTCTAAGCCACCATATTTTTGTGGTCATGTTTCCACCCCCACCTCCCTGATCAGATATATAGACTGAACTTTCTTTCTCTGTAAAACTAACCATCTAACTTCTAAAACAACTTGGAAGAGGTGCATGTTTCTGCGTCTAGAGAACTTCATCTCCAGAAGAGTAAAATTCATTTGTTTAGACCACCATTACACTCCAAGGAGTTGCTTCAAGAAGCTAAGGCATGATGGCTACCAAGAATTTGAGAACGGCCTGCAGTGTACAATGAGTTGCAAAAGCAAGCCTAAGCCGCAGAAACACAAATCGCTCAACTCTACTTCCTCATGGTTCACCATCAAATTGTTCGAAGGGACATGCATCTCCTCCCCATGCCTCAGATTACAGCCACACCTCATGCATGAGCAATGTTTAGAAGATAAAAATAACTATTTGCAAAGCATGAATTTGGGTACAATTTGGTAACGGTTGCTTGCAATTACTAGTCATATATCTACGCTTGTGAATGTTGAGTAGGAAACTCATGGTGGTCTAAAATCAAGAGGGCTTGGGTCTTGTCTTGGATAGGGTTTCTATTGCTGTGATAAAGCAACATGACCAATAAGCAGGGTGGGGAGGAAAGGATTTATTCACCTTATACTCTCAGACTGTTGTCCATCACTGAAGGAAGTCCAGACAGGAACTCAGACAGGGCAGGATTCTAGAGGCTAATGCAGAGTCCATGGAGCGGTACTGCTTACTGGCTTGCTTCCCCTGGCTTGCTCAACCTGCTTCCTTGTAGAACCTAGACCAGCAGCCCAGGGGTGGCACCACGCACAGTGAACTGGGCCCTCCCCCATCATTCACTATTTGAGAAAATGTCTTACAGCTGGATCTCACGGAGACATTTCCTCAATTGAGGCCCCTTCCTCTGTGATGACTCTAACTTGTGTCAAATTGACACACAAACCCAGCCAGTACAGATCTGAATTCAAGCTTGGGTCCTACCACTAAAGCTATGCATCTGTGCTCTTGGTCTCATCACTTTGGCCAATTATCCACCTCTGAATTGATCGCTGCCCACTGCAAGCAGAAGCTTCACTGATCTAGGCTGAGAGCAACACCAGTCTATGAGTAGAAACATGAATATTTGCAAGGCATTTTGGCAACATGACCATTTAGGAAGATAAAAATAGCAACTTCAACACAAGGGAGTGTGGCCTCCGCAGCCATGAGCAGTAGACCATGATTACAGTATCAGGCAGGAAATTACCTCATGTGGAACAAGTCTCGAATCCAACCAAAAAAAAAGAACACTATAACACATCTTCCCAGGAAGGGTGGTTTTGTGGCATGCCCAGTACCGTGTTGGGTAAGATCACTGAGATCTTTTCTCCTACAGCAGCTGGAACCACATATTCTGGCACCGTGAACATATAGGCAGTGCTAACTGGATTTACTGGTTTAAAAAAAAATAGTTACATTAAATCAAGAGGGGACATGCTGCAAGGGATGTGATAGAGTTCAAGGGGAGAACTAGGGATGGATATGATTACTATTTCCTTGCATTCATGTATGAAATTCCCAAGAATAGAAAAAAATTGCAGTTTTACAAACTATGCACCTGAGTAGAGAGGTTGTTGCAATTTGGAAGACCTGTTTGTTCTAGCTTCTGTTTGAAGGGTAGCCAAACAGCAATGCATGCAGGCCTGGCAGCCCTTGTCCCATAACCTCTAATTTTCCCCTCACATGGATTTCCTGAGGCAAAGAGAGCTCTGTGCATAAGATGTAGCCAGCTCTCGCCACACATACATACATACATACATACATACATACATACATATATAAATAAGTATGAAAGAAGGACGGTGGATCAATGGGAGTAGGAGGGGTAAAATAATCAAAATAATTATACAATGCAGAAAATGTCATAATGAAACCCACTATTATGTATCATTAATATATAATTTTTTTTTCTTTAGAGAAACAGATGGGTTTTGGGCAAGCCAGCAGTGGAGGCCTTCGCTTCCTAATTGGGTAGGGATGAAGACCTGACTCATTTCCTCCCCTCCTATGTTGTCTAGCACTGACTCCATTACCAGTAGTGTTTGTTGAGTGAGAACATGATTATAGAGTTCCCTTCTTTAAAAAGTGGAATTTAGTTTATAAATTCATAAAATGCCTAAGGCAGCATTTCTGGGCAGAGAATGAAATTCCTAAGAAATGCTGAGGCCAAGAAGTTTTTCTGTTTTTCCCTTTCAAATCAGACTCATCCAAAACATAAGAATACTTTCTATAGTTTTTTTTCTTTTAATTTCGATGTAGTACTAAGAATTGAACCCAGGACGAGCTCTCTTACAGATCCACATCCACAGTCTTCTGCTCTAGATTTTGTTTTGAGACATGGTCTGGCTAAGTTTGCTAGACTGGACTTGAACTTATGGTTTTCTTACCTCAGCCTCCCAAACAGTGGGATTATAACCCTGCACTACTGGGCCTGGCTTGAATACTTTTTAAATACTTGCAAATTGTTCCTATGAAAAGTCTCCTCCTCTTCTCCCCCAGATAATAG
Source organism: Microtus oregoni (assembly GCF_018167655.1). Lineage (NCBI taxonomy): Eukaryota > Metazoa > Chordata > Mammalia > Rodentia > Cricetidae > Microtus > Microtus oregoni. The sequence continues at coordinate 1,773,210 of NW_024544756.1, forward strand.
TAAATAAAACCAGTCTGAAACATTAGAGTACCAGGAATAATTTAATTCAAAAGGAAATTAATAAAAATACAAACACAAGTTGTGTTGAGTGGGTTTACCGGAACTACGTGAGGTGACTTGCAGATGATCGATCATAACTGAGTTGGCATCTGAGGTCGCAATTGCCTCGCAGGCCTCTGGGTCTTCCTCAGTAAACCAGGCATATTTATGTGCCTTTTTCAACTTCCGTATGAAGAATTAGTGATGTTATCTAAATGATCTGTCTATTTTACCTGGCACATGCTAAGAATAAAAGGCAGAGCCAGGGGGTGGTGGTGCACGCCTTTAATCCCAGCACTTGGGAGGCAGAGGCAGGCAGATCTCTGTGAGTCTGAGGCCAGCCTGGTCTACAAGAGCTAGTTCCAGGACAGGCTCCAAAGCCACAGAGAAACCCTGTCTCGAAAAACCAAAAAAAAAAAAAAAAAAACCCAAAAAGAATAAAAGGCAACCATTAGAGAGAGTGTGTTCATACGCATACAAATGAGTTGTGGCTGTGCCACATGAATTCTGTATTTTCCATTTTAGCAAATGAGGTGATTTACTGAGAGAATAGAAACACCTGTGCATAGAAAATTGCGTATTTCCACTTCAACCATAATTACCTCACTAATTAAGCATCCAAATTTACCCAGTACATTTGCATGTGTAATTAGCTGTGATTCATTATCAAAGCTAGGCCCATGTCACGGGTACTATGCCATTTTAGAAATGGAATTACTGAAAGATATATGTCTTTCAGCATTCATTGTTCCCCTCCCCAAAGCAAGCAAAAGAAAACAATGTGATTTGTAACAAAGACAGAGACAGAGGGACTTGGCTTTAAATTTGAAAATCACGTTAATTGAAACTGACATGTTTTTGAGACAAATCCCTCCCAGTGTTTTAAAAAAGGTAAATTTCCATGACAATCAAGAAATATTTTCTATTTTTTTAACCTGCTTTCCAAAAGATCTTTTGAATTGGGCGGTCTCAGAAAAGCACACTTTCCCTTTAATTACAAATTTAGAAAGGCTCTGTCCAGACAGTGCGTTTCCGCCCCTCAGCTGCTTGCTCAGAGCCCAGCTTTCACAGTCCAGTTCAGGTTCCTGCTGGCGGGAGTCTCAGGGCAAAGTTTGCAGGCGGCTTGTTTCCAAGTACCAGGCTTGCAATGCAGCCCGCACAGAAAGCTAAGAGAAGTTTCAGAAGCTTTATAATGCTCTAAGGGCCAATTCTGCTTGAGCTCGCTCAATCACTGAGCACAGGACATGTGTACTGGTAGCCTTTGCTTGGCTCTACCTGTTACCAGATGACACAGCTGGAGTCCGTGCTCACTGGACATTCAGCTTCAAAAAGATAGAGCTGGAAGCAGGGATAATGATGGAGTCCTAAAGAAGATCCTCTTCCATGCCCTTCCTGTGACACTTCCGGGCTGCTCTCAACCCCTTCCTTTAGAGGCCCAGCTCCTTGATCTCTCCCTGTACTCTTGATAGAATCTGATCTTCAGTTTGCACAAGATTCATAAATATTCCCTCCTGGAGGCAGAAAGAGTTCAGTCCCCGCCCCTGAGGATGGATAGGCGGTTAGTAGTTAGTGAAGAAAGGGGAGACATTTTCCTTAGTGGTGTAGAGACTGGTAAGTTACCCATGCTCCTGTCAATATTCCCTCACCCATACTCAGGTGAGAAGCCATGATAAAGCACACTGAGTCACCATCCCACACACAGAGAAAAATCTGATATTCGGGGCAAAAGCCTTCCTAGTTCTGATAATAGAATGTGGAGATTCTGTGGGATTTTGAGAATGTTTGAAGCTTTGATTTCCTTAGCAGATCTTTCCCTTGTACTCATCATGTGACTGACTGGCATCATTACAATGGAGTATATGTAAAGACAAAACATAGTTTGGGGATGTAAAGGTGTTTGCTCCCCGCTGATATGGAGAGTATGGGGAGATGGGGATAGTATGAGAAATAGGAGAGCAAGATCTGTGTCTTGGTCGCCTCAGTCCCATCCTGTACACCTGATGACACGTCTGCTTTTTACTCTCTTTCTTGGAAATGAATCCACTCCTTGGAATTGGGAAGTGGACATCGTTTTGAAATCAGCGACACGAATAGATTTCTAGGCTTTGCAAGAGGAGTTGTTTCTTCTTAACCGCTGTGAACTTGGATTGAATGTGCTTAGAGTTAGTGTCATGCTGTGTTGGGAGCAGTGAGCCCCCAGATCCTGAATTTCTTATAATCCCCTGATCTGAGTGCCTATAGCTGCTCTGAGCATAAGACCTTCAGGAGTTCCTGATGGCAGGAGAGTGGTTTCTGGTGGGTTTGGCTGGGGTGTGGCTATCTCTATAGAATCTGCCCCTGAACACAATAAAGAGGGCATTCTTGGGGAATTCAAGGATGACCCGTTTCGCTGTCTCTCTGTCTGTGTGTGTGTTGTGTATTTTAACCTCCAGCTCCCTTGCCCGAAGCTCGCGAACTGGGTGCCAGCGCACAGAGTGCAGACACGGGGGCGCGGTGCGCGGCAATGCTGAATCTAGAGGCCTGCACATTATGACCCGAAGGTTCAGTCTGTTCCATGACCTGTTTTTGTTAACACTGGATCTGGTAATTCTGATCTGTTATATGCTGTCTTTATTTAAATACCTACACAATGAGACTATTGTCAAGTATCTATTTTTGCACTCGTTTCTTTGCGACCAGGTCTCACACTATATCCTAGGCTGACTCAGAATTCACAAAAATATTTGCCTTCATGAAAAATGTTTGCCAACTCCTGGTCTAGACCCATGTCTCACAGAACCTTCTGCAATGATGAAGCTGTCTTGCATCTGTGTCCTGGAGTACAGTAGCCACAAGCCTGATAGGGCTTCAATTACAGTTAATGTGACTATGAAACTGAATTTTGATCAACTTAAAATGAAATAGCCACAAAGTGACTTGTGGCTATCACATTAGAGCAGTTCCAGACCATTTGCAGCCTAAGGACTCCCTGTCCTGTCTTCTTTCTGTGCTTTGTATTTCTCTCTCAAATGGATCATCCATCCTGAGGCTGTGTGAGTCAAGGCAAGACAGCGTTCTTAATCAGATTTTTGCCCTGAACTGGCTTTCATTGTCTGCTAGCAATGCATAATGGAAAGCACTTAAAAACAATGTATGTGAGCAGACATTCATTTCCTCTAAGGCGCTCCTTTCTCTACCTATTATGTCTGTCTTTGTTTGTGGTGAAGTAGTTGGCTTTTTCCACTTGACCATGCTCCAAATTAAAGAAAGTTGTAATCGACTTTGCACTCAGGAGAGCAGAAAGACAAAAATCTCTCGTCACAAAGCTCTATTTCTTTCCAGTCCTGTTGAAGACTGGCCACCTTCTGTCTTAGTTGTTTTGTTTTTTTTCACATGCAAAACTGCTAAACCAGAGGGAGAAAGCCTCCTGCACACTCTGTCCTTGTGACCACTGCCGAACCTTCCCCCTAAGAGTGAACATCGTCTGCACATATCCTGCCTTCCAACACGGCACAGACAGCTGCTCTGTCAAGTGTCCATGCATGGCAACATCACGTGAGCCACTAGTTTTTCAGCCTCCACAGCCTGACCAAGCCAACATTCCACAATCAAGCTCTATCATGCCTTACGACCTATTTCTAAACCCTATAGGTTTTCATGTGTGCAGACAGAATTCAATTACTCTTAACAGAGCAGATACATGAGGTCATGCTACCAAGTTCGGGTCAACAGGATGTTAGAGGAAGGCAGACACTCACTCAACTTCTGAAACTTGTCCTTAAACAATGGAGATCGTTCCCTTTCTTTCCATGTACTTCCACAGGATTTCTCTTAACGTGGACATTGTTGCTGGCAGCCACCTTTGATGGTGCAAATGAGAAATATGTGTTTGTGGTTATAGGACAAGAGAGTGAGTGATCTGGAATATCTAAATCCATTCTTTTGTGACTTCACCGAGAAGAGCTGACATGGTGGCTCTAAATTACTGATTTCCGGGTAATTATGAGAAATTAACACATTGTTATGCAAATTTTGTCACTGTCAGATGGAAAAGTGGGAAAAGATGTCTTCAGACTTTGAGAATAATTAAAGGAATTGACAATATAAAAATATTCCATAGAATAAGAACAACAAGTGTTTAAGCTATCTATAACAGAAGGGCCAGCATCTTGTTTGGAAAAACTAATGGAGTTTTACACTGTATTTTAGATTTGCAAAGTTTTTCCTCACTTCATTACATTTTGAGGTTCTTAAGTGCACAAACAGTGTATTTTCTATTAACTAATCCATAACCAGCAATGGAAGAATTTATGTGAGTCAGTAGATATTATAGTTCAGGCATGAATTGTATATCACAAGTTTATGGGTTGGTCACTAGGTGGTGGTTCTGTGTTGGAAGATAGTATAACCTTAAGGATGTAGAACTTTGCTGGAGAAAGTAGGTCCCCTAGGAGGTGAGCTTTGAGATTTTATAAACACACCCCACTTCTTATCCCCTCTAATTCCTGACTGCAAACACAATATGACTAGTGGCCTCTTTCTCCCACCAACATGGACTGAGATGCACTTACAGCTATGATGAACTGAAATCCACCGTCACTGCAAGCCCTAAGAAATCACCCCCCCCCTTCAGCTGCCACAGTGATTTTTTTTTAAGTAGCTAATAAGGTAGAATCCTAATATTTGCCCATAATTTTTTTCTCACCGAATATGTGGGGCAATCACTACCTACGGAACACTTGAAGTACAGCCTACTCTGTGCCTATTGTGTTGGTTCCGAGGTGTAGGCTCGGTACATGGTGTGCACTACATTGTTCCTGGGTCTGTCTTGTGGGAGGTCTCCTAAGCAAAAGATCTGGCTCAAAGACAGGTAATGTACAGCAAAACCAGGACCAGGAGTCAGTTCTTCTCATTCATAATCCAGGACACCCTCCACAGGTCCATGTAAACTCAGCACAACAGGATGTGAGAGGATGGATTTGAACGGGGCATTTCAGAAGCAGGACTTCTTAATCCTTTTCCATGAGGAAGACTTGGGCAAATAAAAGAGATAGAAGGAAACCTATGTTGAGTGTGGGAGTATACACAGTGAGGAACTCTCTAAGGAGACCCTTGGTTACTCTATATCTATTTTATTAGTATGGGTGTTTTGTCTGCCTGGATGACTATGCACCATGTGTGCAGTGCCCACAGAGTACAGAAGAGGGTCTAAGATAACCTAGCACTGGAGTTACAGATAACTGTGAGCTGTCATGGGGATGCTGAGAATCAAGCCTGGATCCTCTAGTAGAGCAACCATTGAGCCATCTGTCCATCTAACCAGGAAATATGTCTTTTTTTAAAAAAAAAAGTATTTTGTTTACTTTGATATTCATTAATTTCTTCATGTATCCATTGTTTCACTTGTGTATTTAGCAACACAATGGAGCACCAGTTACGTGCAAGAAAATCTCACTGTGTGAAGTGCCACTAAATCTAATACAGAACAAAGACACTCCTCTGTGTCTCAGCTGACTTATCCACAAAATAGAGATGCCATATAGAGTCCCAAATCACTTCCATAGCAATGAGACATAACTGAATCCATGTGAAGGAGAGTATTAACCTAAACTGGAAAGCTACCTATTCTTGTTTAAATCCCACCTAGAGTTGAAAACCCTGTGTGTTGTAGCAGAAACGTTTATGTTTTAAATTAGGAGTTGCTGCCCCCAGGACTTAATAGGTATCATGCAATACCATGTTACTTTCCAAAGTATCAAAAATTCAAAAACCCTTCCTACTCTTAATCTCTTTAAATGAAAGACTGGAGACTTGTGTATATCTCTAGCTGGCACTGTAAAGATCACAACATTTCAGTGCTGCCTAGCCTGTGCTAAGTGTTGCCTAAGTTAACTACTAGTACTATAAGTATCACTATTATGACATGGGAGGGCACACAGATCATTGGTGATCTTCTCTGAAGATATGTCACTTGAGCAGATACCAAAGAAGTTGAAATGACCTGACCACAGGAAGAGGAGAAAGACAATGTCAGGAAAAGGAAAGAGCAGGTGGCCAGAGCGACATGGTGATGAGCTTGGCTTGAATGTGGAACAGAAAGCAGACCAGATGGCTGGTATGCGGTGAAAGGGAAGCGAGGATTCAAGGTCAGAGCAGGCTACTAGACTCGGGCCCTGAGCAATGAAAACAATGAGAACGACTTTGTATTTTATTCAATGGGCAGTTAGCAATCCCTCGAGTTGATCTGCTTCAATGTTGACTGCTCTGATGCTTTTTGATGAAAGAATCCTGGAGAAGAGGGGAAGCAGGAAGAGGCGTTTGGCAGCCAGGGCAGAGTCCACAGGAGCTCAAATGACGAATCGGAAAGGGGAGGTGGCAGTAGAGAAGAGTAGGCAGGTGGTAGAGAGAATTGAGAAATGAAGGTGAAAAGGCTTTCTGATTAAATTTGTGTTGGAGTTTGTAATATGTCGGCACCATGAGGTGCAGTTCACAGTCATTGTCTCTGTGTGTTTTAAGCCCAGCGGCAAGCTAGACCCAACAAATACTGGATTACAGGAGCAATGCTATGCATCCATCCCCAGCTGATCACTCAGTAACATCATCCTTGTAGCCCAAGATAGGCCAGGTGGCAATATTTACAAGATTGAAATTAAAAATGCTTGGATAGAGAGATGGCGCAGTGGTTAAGAGCAATATCTGCTCTTCCAGAGGACCAGGGTGCAGATCACAGCACCCACATGGCAGCTTTCATCTGTCTGTATCTCTGCTTGCAAGGATCCAATAGCATCTCCTGACTTTTATGGGAACTATACTTACTGCAGTGTGGGCATGCATTGCTACACTTACATACGTGGAGTAGACCCACACATAAAATACAAATAATTATTTTTTTAAAAAAGAAACTGAGAATGCTAACAAATCAAGACTTAACAAATGAGGGAGTATTCTTGAAGTGGGGGGAGCTGGTTGTTAAACACCAGTCCACCACTAGTGAAATTCTGACTTCATTTGTCTATGACTTTCCTTAGAGAGCTTTTTCTTTTTAAAAATGTATTTGCTTAAAACAGACCAATACTACTTCCTCTTCCTTTCCTCCTCTAGCCCCTCCCATGCCTGCCCACTCTCAAGTTGATAGCCACTTTTTCTTCAATTATATTTGTTATGTACCTATGTGTATTATAAATATATAAAAATACAACCTGTTGAGTTCATTTTGGTTGTTTTGTGTATGTGGCTTTCAGGCTGACAACTTTGCATTAAACAATCAATAAGGGACTCATCACAGGAAGAGGCTCCTTTTCCTTCTCCCAGTAATCAATAGTCACCTTTAGTTCTTGGCAATTTTCTCTCTTTCATGTTCACAATGCCATTGTTCTGGTCTTTCTGTGCAGCTCTTTCTGGTAAAGACTATTTCACAGCCGACTTTTCAAGTATTCTGACTCTCCGAGTCTTTCCACTCTCTCTCTCCTGCAGCGTTCCCTGAGCCATAGATGCAGGAGCTGTCATGGAAATGTAGCTGTTTGGGTCAGGCTCCCAATTATCTGTTGATCTCTGCATTGTGTCCAGTTTTGATTTTCTGTGATGGGCTCCATTTGCTATGAAGAGAAGCTTCTCTGATGAGGGGTGCTAGCTACAATGATCTGATATTTGAGAGTGTAAGGATAAGATTCAAAATATTGTAAGGGATTGTGCTATCTAGCTATAAGTGGTGGTCACGGATATTTTCTAACAGCCGTGACTTTGCTATCCCTGGGAAGCTGGCTAGGTTTTCAGCACCAGGCATAATTTCCCTCCTGTTGAGTAGTCCATTAGTCCAATTACACAGCCGTTGGTTGCCATTAATATGTGATTGCCACTTATTGCACCTGTATGCATGTCTTGCCAGGCTGGTCATTGTCATGATTCATGGGCAGCTGGGTAGGGATGTTTGATTGCTTCCCTCTCTTGGCAGTCTGCATAGGATTTTCTGGTCCCCATGGAAGCTAGACTGCAAAAAAGAGACTTTAATATCAGATCTAGCTTCAGTCATATTTGTCAGGTGTCCTAAGTCTGTGGTGTCTTCAGCAATAGGGTCCGCCTTCAACCCCTGAAAGGCAACCATGGGCTACATCAATAACCTGTATCCTTTAGGCTACCTTAACCAATATTTTGAAAGGAGGTTTCATGTTTGGGGTACTGGGTTATTGTTTGGTTTGCTTTTTTGCCTATAGATATTGTGGGAACATAGTCAGTCAAAGTGGGATATATATATATATATATATATATATCCACCACAAACACATATACTCATATATAGACATACATTCATATATAGACACATATATAGTTTATAATTTCAAGTAAATATAAAATAATATGATTTATTGAGTCTTTTTCATACAAGTATAATATTTTTTCTCACTCACTTCTTCTGTACTGACTGTTCTCCTTCCGTGGTGGAAGTCCCTTCCCAATTATTCAATTTGTCACTTCATATCACCTGTATCCTGATACTTCCCTCCCACCCAGCCCACCTATGGTACCTTTTTCTGTGGTTATTCCATACGGTATATTCACACCTGAAGATTTGGAGCTAAGAACCTCAGATGGGATACAAAACATGTGGTGTTTGTCTTTCTGTGTCTGGGTTAGCTCACTCAATATAATCTTTTCTAGGTCCACCCACTTGCCTGCAAAGTTCCTGATTTCCCTTTTCTTCGCAGCTGAATAGTATTCCATTGTGTACATGTTCACGTTTTCATTGTCTATTCATGTGCTGAAGGACATTTAGGTTGTTTCCATTTCTGGCTATTGTGAATAAGATAGCAATGAACGAGCCTGAGCAATTGTCTGTGGAGCAGAATGTTGAGTCCTTTGGGCATATGCCAAAGAGTGAAGAAGCTGAGTCATATAGTAGATGAGTTTTTATGTTTTAGAGAATCCTCCATGCTGATTTCCAAAGTTACTGTACCAATTTGCCTGACCAACAACAGCGAATGAGGGGTTCCTCCTTCTCTGCAGCTTTACCAGCATTTGCTGTCAACTGTTTTGTTGATCTTGACTATCCTAACTGGGGCGAGTTAAAATATCAAAGTTAGAAATAGTCAAGAGGCTCACAACAGCCTGAAACAGCTCCATGGAATCCAATGCCTTCTTCTGGCCTCTGTAGGCACCTAAACAGACACTTAATCCACACAGAAGGAAACACAGATTGACTCTCTCTGTCTCTCTCTCTTTTCCTCCCTCCTTACCCCCCTCTGTCATACACACAGAGAAACAGATGCAGATACAGAGAGAAATCTTTAAAAAGTTAATCTATGCAGGCAATATTTTTGTCTATAATAAAAATCCTAAGTTCATATTTTAGAAAAGAAAATCATTTGAAACATTGTACAGTGGGATAATGGTTGAAGGTTGGAAAGCTTGTTGGGTAATGTGGGTTAAAAGAATATGGTCCTAGAGACAACGTTTTGGAATAGTCAGAGCTAATATTGTGTCAGTAAAAATGGGAAAACATGGGTTGGAAAGATAGATGACTTAGCAGTTAACAACACTGGCTGCTCTTCCAGAGGACCCAGGTTTAGTTCCCAGCACCTACACGACAGTTCACAACTGTCTTCATCTCCAGTTTCTGCAGGCATCAGGCACACCCATGGTATACAGACATATATGTAGCCCAAACACACATACACATAAAATAAAAATAAGATAGATACTCTAAAAATGGGAAAGCAAACAGGATGTTGAAAAAGACAATAAATGAGCTCATCCAAACTCACTGTGTGTGTGTGTGTGTGTGTGTGTGTGTGTGTGTGTGTGTGTGTGTGTGTCCATGAGCAGGCACATGCCTGTAAAGGTCAGAGGTCAACATTGTCTTTTTCTATTGCTTTCCACATTATTTATTGAGAGAAGGTCCCTTACTAAATCCCCAACTCACTGATTGGCTGGACTGACTGGCTGACTAGTGAGCTCCAAGCATCAGCCTTTGTCCTGAAGTCAGGCCCCATGGTTGTACGTCAAGCACATTATCAAGGAGTCATTTCCCCAGCCTTCCAATGAATGGTTTTAATTATGGAGAAGAAAGCAGAGGGCCCTGCAAGAGAAGCAGAGGACACAACTTCCCACAAAGTTTAGATATGTAAAGATGAGTAAAAAACAAACCACCTCCACAACAACAACAAAATGCCCTAGGAGATACTTAAGAGATAACTTGTATAGAGATTGTCAACCCTCCTAATGTTGCAACCCTTTAATACAGCTCCTCATGTTGTGGTGGCCCCTCCCCATCATAACATTATTTCATTGCTACTTCATAATTGTACTTTTGCTTCTGTTAGGAATCCTAATGTAAATATCTGATGTATGACCCCTAGATGGGTCACGACCCACAGAATGAGAGTCACTGATCCCGTGTTAGGGAAGAGAAAGATGGAGAAAATTTTGTGGCTTGTTTTCTCCCTATTAGAGGAATTAAGGCATATAAACATTCGGTTTGTTAGATGGTACTAATAATAGATTGTCAGAGGCAGGACAAAATCAATAGTTGAACTAGATGTCTGTTCATAAAGAAGCAGACTGCATCGTCCCATGGACAAGTATTAGAAAATCTGAAAGAGAGTTCAGGAGTAAACTACTAACAAACTCCTGAAACATAAGAGCAAGACCATGCATACTTTAACCCGTTCTGCCTTGGTACCAGTGGATCAGCAGAGCTCTTCACTGACTCTCATTTATCACCAGAAAACCTCCTGTGCTATATTGAAATGCTCACAAGTATTGCCTTTCGAAATGGGTGTCTATATATTCCATTTTGCTTGAGAGGTCCTTAGTTTAGTCTTAGCACAACGATTAACTATGGTCTCCTTCAGTCCTATTAAACATTCCATTCTACCAGTAGTGTGGCTGATGTGAGTATGGCTCACCCAGGCAGTGCCCTGATGATGCTATACACACCTTTCCAAAGTATATAGTAGAATCCATGCCTTCCAGGTACGGTCTCTTTCTTGATCAGCCCAGCCACTATAGGAAGCTGACAGGCCACACTCAGCTGCAGCCTTCCTCCCCTGACATCTCTCTGCTCCTCAGCTTCCTGTAAATGGGCTCTTCCAGACAACAAAGCCCTAAAAGGAGTCTGGCTAATAGGCAGGAAAAGTGGCCAACAGATACATCACAGACTAACTAGAACCGATGCTCTTCCAGAAGCCCCTTATCCGAGAATGTCCTTGAGATGTTTCAAACACCCTCCTCAGAAACATCCTCATTTTACAAAAGAAAAAAAAAACAAGTTTCTCTAATCTAGTATGGTGATGTCAGTGAATCCTGGACCCATTTCCCAATGGTACACCTTCCTCTCTCCCTATTTTCTCACAAAGAACCTTCGAAGGTCCGGCTCCACTTTCTCCAAGCAGGATAACGCTCTCCTTCAAATCCTGATGCATGGTCAGCTCAAAGCAATCCTTTGCCTGAAGGTTTATGTAACTGTTTTTCCCTCAAACTAGGTGTCTCAAACTCGCAATCCTAACAAACCCCAGTGCGCAAGGAAAGCAGGAGAAAGCATCTTGCAGGTGGTTTCTGCAGTGACTTCCAAAAAGAATGCGAGGAGAGACCCTGATTACAAAATGGCAGAAGCACATGTTTAGTAATTGGAAGCCATTACGAAAATCCGTGACTATTGCTGAGCTGTGTCTTAATTTGTAATAGAGAGAGAATGGATTGCTTTTTTCTTTTCATCCTTGGAATATTATGAGACTTGACAATCATGAAACATTTTTGCATATATTCCAAGGAAGGCTTAGCAAGAAAGCATTAGCTATACTAGCGTCTTAGTGCATTGTTGCCCTCAAGTGTATATATATTTCAGCATTCCTTAGCCCCCAAATTTCGTAGTTTGTTGCCTCTCTGTTGTAGCACTCTATGTAACAACAAATAGAATCTTAAAATCTGTTTTGGACAGCAAAGGAGATGGCTCAGTGGGTAAGTATGGTGGTGTGAATGAAATGGCCCCATAGGCTTATGTTGGAACATTTGGTTCCCAGTTAATGGAACTTTTGGGAGCAATTAGGAGGTATGGCTTTGCTGGAGGAGGCGTGGCCTTGTTGAAAGAGGTGTGTCACTGATGGTGGGCTTTGAGGTTTCGAAAGTCCATGCCAGCGCCAGTCTGACTGCTGTTTACATATCACACATGAACACTCTCCGCTACTGCTCCAGTGTCGTGCCTACCTGCCTGCTACCATGCTTCCTGCCATGATGAGCAGACTAACCCTCTGAAATTATAAATAGGAACCTGACTAAATGCTTCCTTTGATAAGCTGTCTTGCTCATGGAGTTTCACAGCAATAGAGCAGTAACTAAAACGGTAAGGCTACTTGCCAACAAGCCTGAAGACCTAAGTTTGATCTGCAAAACCCACAAGGTGGAAGGAGAGAACAGACTCTCACAAGTCCTCTGACCTCCACAACCTTGCCATGGTGTGTGCACATCCGCACGCATATGCACATATTCACACTCACACAAGATAAATAGATAAATGAAAAAATGCTTTAAGATATTGTGTTAGAGAGCTGAGATTCTACAAGCGAAACATAAAACCAATTTATTAAAAACTTTAGTGTTGGAAAAGGACAGTCATAGGGCCAGAGGTGCTGTTTACACTACAACAGAAGAGATCTATGCTATTTATTTTTATAATTTGCCAAAAGAGAGGAAGCAAATGGGACGTTTGAATTGTTTCTCGGTATATTTTATAACAATAATTTATTCTTTCTTTTATTTTCAGGTATTTCCAGTAAGGACACTAAAGAGACAAATCTTTATCTTTTTAAATATGACCTTAGTTTCTAGAGTCCTTGGGTCTCGATGGTTTCCTAAAACTCTACCTTGTGATGTCAATCAAGATAGTACAATGACCTATGTGACTGTGGACTGCACAGACAAGCATTTGACAGAAATCCCTGAGGGCATTCCCACTAACACCACCAACCTCACCCTTACCATCAACCACATACCAAGCATTTCTCCAGACTCCTTCCGTAAGCTGACCCATCTGGAAGAAATCGATTTCAGATGCAACTGTGTACCTATTCTACTGGGGTCCAAAGTCAATGTGTGTACCAAAAGGCTTCAGATTAGACCTAGAAGCTTTAGTGGACTCTCTGACTTAAAAGCCCTTTATCTGGATGGAAACCAACTTCTAGAGATACCTCAGGATCTCCCATCCAGCTTACAGCTTCTGAGCCTCGAGGCCAACAATATCTTCTCCATCACAAAGGAGAATCTAACAGAACTGGCCAACATTGAAGAACTCTATCTGGGTCAAAACTGTTATTATCGCAATCCTTGCAATGTTTCTTATTATATCGAAAAGGATGCTTTCCTTGTTATGAAAAATTTAAAAGTTCTCTCGCTGAAAGATAACAATGTCACAGCTGTCCCCACCACTTTGCCATCTAATTTAATAAAACTCTATCTTTATAACAACATCATTACAAAGATTCAAGAAGACGATTTTAATAATCTCAACCAATTGCAAATTCTTGACCTAAGTGGAAATTGCCCTCGCTGTTACAATGTCCCATATATGTGTACACCATGTGAAAATAATTCCCCCTTGCAGATCCATGACAATGCTTTCAGTTCATTGACAGAATTAAAAGTTTTACGTCTCCACAGTAACTCTCTTCAGCATGTGCCTCAAGCATGGTTTAAAAACATGAGAAACCTCCAAGAACTAGACCTCTCCCAAAACTACTTGGCCAAAGAAATTGAGGAGGCCAAATTTTTGATGTTTCTCCCCAACCTTGTCCAGTTGGATCTGTCTTTCAATTATGAGCTGCAGGTCTACCATGCATCTATAACTTTACCACAGTCACTCTCATTGCTGAGAAACTTAAAAACTCTGCATATAAAAGGCTATGTCTTTAAAGAGCTGAAAAACTCTAGCCTTTCTGTATTGCACAATGTTTCCAGTCTCGAAGTTCTTGACCTTGGCACTAACTTCATAAAAATTGCTGACCTCAACATATTCAAACAGTTTAAAAACCTCAAACTCATAGACCTTTCGATGAATAAAATATCCCCTTCTGAAGAGCCAAGGGAAGTTGGCTCCTGTCCTAATGCCAGAACTTCTGTAGACCGCCATGGGCCCCAGGTCCTTGAGACCTTGCATTATTTCCGGTATGATGAATATGCACGGAGCTGCAGGAACAAAACCAAAGAGTTGCCTACTTACTTACCTTCTAATGAAGACTGCCACACATATGAACATACCTTAGACCTAAGTAGAAATAATATATTTTTTATCAAGCCCTCTGATTTTCAGCATCTTTCATTCCTTACATGCCTCAACTTGTCAGGAAACACCATTGGCCAAACTCTTAATGGCAGTGAATTCCAGCCCTTAAGAGAGCTGCGATACCTAGACTTCTCCAACAACCGACTTGATTTACTCTACTCCACAGCCTTTGAGGAGCTCCACAAGCTGGTAGTTCTGGATTTAAGTAGCAACAGTCACTACTTTCAAGCAGAAGGAATTACTCACATGCTGAACTTCACCAAGAAACTACGGTCTCTGAAGAAACTCATGATGAATGACAATGACATCTCTACCTCTGCCAGCAGGACCATGGAAAGCGACTCTCTTGAAATTCTGGAATTTAGAGGCAACCATTTGGATGTTCTATGGAGAGACGGTGATAACAGATACTTGGGCTTCTTCAAGAATCTGTTGAAATTGGAGGAATTAGATATCTCCAGGAATTCGCTGAGTTCCTTGCCTAATGGGGTGTTTGAGGGAATGCCACCAAATCTAAAGACCCTCTCCATGGCAGAAAATGGTATCAAGCATTTCCCTTGGGAAAAACTCCAGCTACTGAAACATCTAAAAAATTTGGACCTCAGCCACAACCTGCTGACAACTGTCCCTAAGAGGTTAGCCGACTGTTCCCAAAATCTCACGAAGCTGATTCTTAAGCAAAATCATATCAAGCATTTGACAAATTACTTTCTAGAAGATGCTTTTCAGTTGCGTTATCTAGACCTCAGTTTAAATAAGATTCAGGTCATTCAGAAGACTAGCTTCCCAGAAAATGTCCTCAATAAACTGAATATGTTGCTCTTACATCGCAATCACTTTCTGTGCAACTGTGATGCTGTGTGGTTTGTCTGGTGGGTTAATCATACAGAAGTTACTATTCCTCACCTGGCCACTGAAGTGACCTGTGCCGGACCAGGAGCACACAAAGGTCAGAGTGTCATATCCTTGGATCTGTATACGTGTGAGTTAGATCTCACGAACCTGATTCTGTTCTCAGTTTCCATTGCTTCAGTCCTCTTTTTGATGGTAGTCATGACAACAAGTCATCTCTTTTTCTGGGATATGTGGTACATTTACTATTTCTGGAAAGCCAAGATAAAGGGCTACCAGCGTCTGCAATCAATGGAGTCTTGCTATGATGCTTTTATTGTGTATGACACTAAAAATTCAGCTGTGACGGAGTGGGTTTTGCAGGAGCTGGTGGCTAAACTGGAAGACCCAAGAGAGAAACATTTTAATTTGTGTCTAGAGGAAAGGGACTGGCTACCAGGACAGCCAGTTCTAGAAAATCTTTCCCAGAGCATACAACTCAGCAGAAAGACAGTGTTTGTGATGACCCAGAAATACGCAAAGACTGAGAGTTTTAAGGTAGCCTTTTATCTGTCCCATCAGAGGCTCATAGATGAAAAAGTAGATGTGATTATCTTGATTTTCTTGGAGAAGCCTCTGCAGAAGTCTAAGTTTCTTCAGCTCCGGAAGAGACTCTGTGGGAGTTCTGTCCTGGAGTGGCCTTCAAATCCACAGGCTCACCCATACTTTTGGCAGTGTCTGAAAAATGCTCTGACCACAGACAATCATGTAGCTTATAGTCGGGTGTTCAAGGAAACAGTCTAGCTCTTTGCAGAATGTGGTCATATGTGGCAAGAGGCCTGGTTGCCTGAATTTTTCATAAAGGTTTCAATAAAAGAATGTCTGAAAAATTTTCTAACAGCTGCCATTGCTCAGATCAGTGGGAAATAATCAATACACGGCACAGAAATCAGAAAAAGGACATTGGCAGGCTCGCTGCTTTCTTCTTTCTTTGTGGCACCATTCGTATTCAAATATCTTCCCCAGCTCATCTAGAAAATATTTTGGGGAAAAGAGTGCCTAGGAAGAAACGTAGGCTCTGATGTGTCTGCATGCCATTGAGAAGAAGCATAGGCTCTGATGTGTCTGCATGCCATTGAGAAGAATCTCACATCTGCTCTTAAAAAATACCAGTATTTTCAGTAGTCCATAAAAAGTGGTCAAGCTCTGTCTCTCTGACTAAACTGTACCAAAGTTCAATGAAATAAAAGCAGAGAGAACTTCTCAACCAATTGTGTCACCACCATGTGGCATCCCCTGCAGCACACACCAAATGCTGGCACTGGACAGTTGGGAGCTATTCAGTGCCTCCTACTCATTTCCCTAGGGTCCATTGATGGGCTCTGTGGGGAAATAGAGGAACATTTGTGCCATCCATGGACATGGTCAATTTATAACTGGAAAAAAATAATATCCCCTCAGGCAAAATTATATTCTTTTCATTTGATGACAATTATCTGCTGAAATACATTATATGTGCATGGCAAATACTGTTTCCAAAGTAAAACGCTTTTTAAAGATATCTGTGGTAATTAATGTTATTTTGTGAACTAGTGCCGATATTTGTAAGTATCTGTAACCGTGGTGCATCAATATTAGCTGGTTTCCATGATAAACCCAAATGGGGGATTGAAAGAATATGTATTTTTGAATTATCAGGGATGACAAATTAGATGGATCTCAATTGTATAACTTGATTTCTGTTTTTAATGGAGAGGGAAAATCATAGAGGTTAAATAAGCTTAGCAGTAGGAAATCATCAGGGGAGTGTGTGTGTGTGTGTGTGTGTGTGTGTGTGTGTGTGTGAACTCAGGCATCCTTCTTAGGAATGATATCCAGTCCTTTTAAGACAGGTTTCTCCTATTGACCTTGAACTCAACAACTAAGCTGGCCTGGCTGAACAGGGATCTGCCTGTCTCAGCCTCAGAGCTTAGTGTGTCTGGCACTAAACTTGGCATTTTTACATAGGTGCTCACGCTTGCAATGCAAGTGCCTTACTGACTGGAGCCATGCCTCCAGCCTGAAAACATCACTTTTATTTTCGACTTTCCTATCCAAAGATAACAGAAAGAACTCAGATATTATTAAGATAAACTTGGTAGAAATTCACATGGGTTTGAAGTTTGAAATATGACCAAGTTGCCATTTGGGGGAAAAAGATGTGTACAGGTTTCAAAACATGAAGTGATAGCCTAGTGGAAGGGCATTTTCCTCACCTGTGGAAATACCAAAAGGCTCAATTTAGGAGTATCTGGGAAGAGATAGTACGTAAGTTGTTTCCAAAGGAAACTAGTAAGAAGTTTCACAAAATTCCAAACTAACCTCTGGAACAGCAGAAAACAACAGAGAAGTAATTAAACTTAGACATTTCACAATTTCTCTGAGCTTCGTTGTATTTAATAAATGGTGTTCTGCTTAAGTGAAAACACAGATAATGTCACAAAAATTCAGCTCTTAGCTGCTATATAGTTTCTTCTACTAACATGCATAAATTCATAAATGTATGCTATCTTGGTGATTTATAAAGTATTAATCACTCTGAGACAACTTAAGGATCTTCTAAGAAAGCATTAAGAAGAGGGGAAACTAAAAATACCATGACTCATAAGCCAGTATATTTGTACATGATATACAGTGATTTGATGTGGGCTAACACCTCAGAACACACCAACAGATGGTTATTGTTGCTTGCCTTTATTGTCACGATGAGTCACTCTTTTAATGACCTCAGGGTTCTCTGTGAGGGTCAATAGGAGGAGGGTTGTCTATGGAGTACACAGAACAAAGCCACCGCCTTAGACTACCTTGAGAACTTTATTCCCTGGTTCCACAGAAAGCTCTCAATGAAGAGTTTCTCTGCTGATCTAATGGCTATGTCTCAGGAAGGACTTGAAGATTCTCCATAAATCTCACTCCACCATCATGATTTGGCTTCTAGTTCCTTGAAACTATGGCCCTGATGAGGGCACATCTTTTGACCTGGGATCAATATTGTACCTTGACAAGATGTCAATATTTCTATGATCCCAGACGTGGGCATTGGACAGAGCATATGATATGGCTGAGAAAAGACAAAGTGAACACCTTCAGTCTGTAGCACACTGTTCGTGACTCGGGTTCTCTGGGTTCAGCATCCTATGAACTTGCAGGTCTATCTATCGGAACTTTTTTAGGTCTCCTAAAGGTAGTCAGGGAATGTGGAGTTCATAAAAGAATGCAGTGATCTGAGAATGTGAGCATCTTGAATCATTCCAAAAGAAGTTACGATGAGGGTAATGAGCGCATACACTTCTTTGTGGTCCAACCTATTATGTTACCCAATCTTAGAACAAGCCTTTTACAACTGAAGACAGGATTAAGAGTTGTTGGAAGTACTGTCAAGGAATCCTGGTTCAAGTCCCAGCATCCACAAAGTGGCTCACAGCCATCCTTAACTACATACACTTCCAAGGTATGTGATGCGCTCTTCTGGCCACACTGGTGCTGCACAGACATCCATCCAGACAAAAGACCCATACACATAAAATGAAACAAATCTGTTTCAAAACTTAAAATATAATTACATAATTTTCCCTCTCCCTTTCTTCCCTCTAATTCCTCCTGTGGATCCCTCTCTGTTCCCTCTAGAAGGCATAGCCTTTTTAAAATTAATTCCTCTCTCTCTCTCTCTCTCTCTCTCTCTCTCTCTCTCTCTCTCTCTCTCTCTCTCTCTCTCACACACACACACACACACACACACACACACACACACACACACACACAAAATCTGCTTGGTCCACTGAGCATCACTTGTTGTGTATATATGATTTCACAGATGACCACTTGGTGTCGCATAACCAGTCGGGGCCTCATTCTAGGCGAAGAACTGTTTCTCTCATTGTCAGGATTCTTTAGTTGCCTGTAGATCTTTGTCTAAGGAGACAAAGCCCTGGGAGATTTTCCATTTCCATGTTAGCATGTCTGTTGGCATTGTACTCTTTTCAGACTTTTTTTTTATTTTTTTCCTTTTTTTCTTAAGAATTTTTTGAGTGCAGTCCTTTCTCATTTTACATGCTTATCCCCATTTCCACTCCCTCCCCTCCTCCCATCCCCCCTCTCTCCACCCCCTTCCTGTACACTGCTCAGTGAGGGTAAGGCTTTCCACAAGGAGTCAAGGAAGTCTGACACTTCACTTCAAGGCAAGGCCAAGGTGCTCCCCCCTGTATCTAGGCTGAGTGATGTATCCCTCCAAAGAGAATAGTCTCCAAGACACCAGTTCAAGCACTACAGATAAGTCCTGGTCCCACTGCCAGTGGCCCCACAGCCTGCCCACGCCACACAACTGTCCTCCACATTCAGTGGACCTAGTTTTGTCCTATGCTGCTTTCCCCACTGTCAGTCAAGAATCAGTGAGCCCTTATTAGCTCAGGTCAGCTGTTTCTGTGGGTATCACCATCATGATCTTGACCCCTTTGTTCCTCCATCTCTTGGGCTGGACTCCGGTAGCGGCCCAGTGCTTCACTGTGGATCTCTGTATCTGCTTCCATAAGTTGCTGGATGAAGGTTCTATGATGAAACTTAAGGTAGCCATCAATCTCATTATAGGGAAAGGCCAGTTTAGGTGTCCTCTTGATGGAGGAAGGTCATTGGCTAATAAAGGAACTGCCTTGGCCCATTTTATTGGTTAGAAGATAGGTGGAGTAAACAGAACAGGATACTGGGAGGAAGAGGAAGTGAGCTCAGTCTCGACAGCTCTCCTCTCTGGAGCAGACACCTGAGAGAGACGCCATGCCCCGCTCCCGGGATGAAGCTCCGACCCAGGATGGACATAGGCTAGAATCTTCCTGTAAGCGCACCTTGGGGTGCCATACACAGATGATTAGAAGTGGGCTAAATTAATATGTGAGAATTAGCCTAGAAGAGAATGGGCCAAGCAGTGTTTAAATGAATACAGTTTGTGTGTTGTTATTTCAGGGCATAAGCTAGCCGAGCAGGCAGCCGGGGTGCTGGGGACGCAGCCCCGCTGCCCTTATTACTACATCCTCTCCTCTGTTGCTTAGAGTCTTAGCTGGGGTCAGCCTTGTGGATTTCTGCAAATTTCCCTAGTGCCATGTTTCTCTCTAGCCCTTTAATGACTCCCTCAATCAAGATATTTTTTCCTTTCTCTCCCTCTGCCCTTCTCCCTTCTTGAGCATCCCATTTCCTCATGTTCTCCTCACCCTTCCTTCCTCCTCTCCCTCCTCCTCCCCTCATTTCTAATTTTCTCAGGAGATCTTGTCTGTTTCCCCTTCCCTGGGGATTCCAATATGTCTCTTTTAGGGTTCTCCTTGTTACCTAGCTTCTCTGGGACCCACTTAGGAGTGAGTACATACCATGTTTATCTATCTGGGTCTGGGTTACCTTACTCAGGATGGTTTTTTTTTGTAGATCCATTCATTTGCATACAAGTTTTAAGATGTCATTGTTTTATATCACCGAGTAGTACTTCATTGTGCAAATGTATCACATTTTTTTATCCATTCTTTGGTTGGGGCACATTTAGATTGTTTCCAGGTTCTGGCTATTACGGATAATGCTGCTATGAGCACGGTTGAGCAAATGTCCTTGTGGTATGATTGGGTACCCTTTAGATATATGCCCATCCTTCAGATGTATCCTTTAGATATATAGATATATAATATTGCTGGGTCTTGAGGTCGACTGATTCCCAATTTTCTGAGAAACCATCACACTGATTTCCAAAGTGAATGTACAAGTTTTCACTCCCACCAGCAATGCAAGAGTTTTCCCCTTAGTCCATATCCTTTCCAGCATAAGCTATCATTGGTGGTTTTGATCTTGGCCATTCTAAAGGGTGCAAGATGGTATCTCAGAGTTGTTTTGATTTGCATTTCCCTGATAGCTAAGGATGCTGAGAAAATCCTTAAATATCTTTCTGCCATTTGCAATTCTTCTGCTGAGAATTCTGTTTAGATCTGTACCCCATTTTTTGATTGGATTATTTGGTAATTTGGTGTCTAGTTTCTTGGGTTCTTTAGAAATTTTGGAGAACAGTCCTCTGTTAAATGTCAGGTTAGTAAAGATCTTTTCCAATTCTGTAGGTTGTCGTTTTGTCTTATTGACTGTGTCCTTTGCCTTACAGAATCTTCTCAGGTTCAGGAGGTCCCATTTATTAATTATAAAAATGTTAAGGCCTTCTTTAGGCAGCCATATTGCTGAGGTAGCATGGGTAAAGCTTCCCTGTCATTTCTAGAACACAAAATCTCAGAGCAGATTCCTTGATCCTTTGGCTTTTTACAATATTTCTACCTCCACTTTCAAGATGTTCTCTGAGCCTTAGATGCAGGAGTACTGTTATAGATGTATCAATGATTGCTGGGTACCACACTGTCACTTGTTATCTACATTTTGACCAGTTGTACTTTTCTGTAATGGTCTCTCATATGTTGCAAAGAGAAATTTCTTTGATGAGGGGTGAGAACTATATTCATCTGTGGATAGTCAGATAAATATTTAGAGTATGGTTAACAATTGTGGTTTGGTAGTAGATTCTCCTCTAAAGTCTATGACCTCACTAGCTGGGGGGTAGTTGGCTAGCTTTCTAGTACCAGGCTAGAGTTTTCTCATATTGAATTGGCCATAGGTCCAAGTAGTGAACAAGGTTACCACCTTGATGAATGCCACTGTAGCATCATTAGGGTAACTGTGCAATACTGGTCAATATTATAGTTCATAGGCACCACAGCTGAGTAGAATTATTCATTTCTTCTTGGAGTTTTGGTTGTCAGGCTCTGGGATACGCCGCCAGTTGCGTGTGATAGAAAGTTGAGCTAAGGAATGTCGGGAATTTCTTTGTTCAAACTGAAGGCCAAATAGCCAGCAGTATGGGAAGGAAGCAACCAAAGAATTAATGTGAGAAAAGATATCATGAAGCCACTACAGAGGAGGGTGAAGGCAGAAAGAAGAAAAGGTCCCAAACTCTTGATCAGAAGGTGTGGTCATGGTGATTTTGGGTGATCAAAGGAGGCCAAGGGTGTAGTGAGATTGAAATTACAACAGGACAGTTTCACACCCTAATTTCTGCCCTGACCTGCACGGCTTTCATATTAACCTAACTGGGACATAACAGACACACATACAAAAAAGCTGGGATTTGGTGGGCTACGCATCCTGATGGAGACACACCAGCAGCAGAGAAACTGATCAAAGGAGGAGGAGGTGGGTTAGCTAACCCCAGTAGGGAGCTTCTATAGGGTAAGGGGTGATCTCAGGCTGCAGTCATTCAGGAGGAAGAGGCTTTGCTTCATACTTTTTGCACATGCCATTCATATCCATCCCATACTTCCATTCGGGAAAGACCTTGTCATTCCTAAGGGTCTGAGGCATTGGAGTTCTTGACATGGCCATGTACATGTCAATAACGTACATTCACTTGGTATTTCATCCTCTCTCCCACTAGTAGACTTCTTTCTTTCTTCCTTCTTTCCTTCCTTCCTTCCTTCCTTCTTTCGTTCCTTCCTTCCTTCCTTTCTCTCTGTTCTTCTTTTATTTTTCCATTCCTCTTGATTTCATTTTGATTCTAGAAGCCCATGAAAAACCTCTAGGAATTCCTGAGAAAGAAGAAGGTAGCCAGGGTTGTAGGTGGACTCTTCAGTGGCCATTTACCTATGTGCGACTGTGGGATTAAAACCTGTTTCCCTTCCCTACTTGAGTGAGCATGATTGTCTCTAATTGGCTTAGTGATATCGTGCTCTGTCACGTCCAAATACAGAGTCTTTCCTCATTCCTTTCTTTCCTTCTTTGTTGCTGTTTGTTTTTTGAGATGTGGTTTCTTTGTGTAGCTCTGGCTCTCCTGGAACTAGCTCTCTGTCTTCCAGACTGGTCTCAAACTCATAAAAATCTACCTATCTCTGCCTCCAAAGACATGCACAACCACACCTGACTCAGATTCTTTTTTCTTATCTTAACTTCCAACTTAATTAGATACAACCAGGTACTCCACCTGGAAGATTACCTGAATTTCAGATAATAGTTCATTTCTGATACATTTTATGGCATTTCAGCAACTGCATTCCTTTGCATGTTCATCCCTGTCCCTTCTTGATGATTTACATTAATTTGAACTTTTGGGGGAAAAAAAACCCTAGTCTTAAAATGACTGAAGAGGTTTGAGCCACAGTGTTTCAAAATGAATACTCTCCAGAAATCATCTGATAGAGTCTGCAGGGAAAGAGGAAGTCCTGGTGGCTTTGTAGAAGACAGTCCTCAAACCCAGCAGCTGGCAGTGGGAGGCAGGCAGTAGCCTCCGCAGAAAAAAAAATAACTGTTAATGTCCTTCCAGCTGGACACAACTCTCAAGGCTAAGACTTTGCAGAGATGCATAACAAGGCCACTGTCTTGTTTCTGTTGGCCAAACACTGGCACATGATATCACTCAGTGGAATGAACTTTCCAGGGATTTATGGAGCAACAAACTGTAAGAGTTGACATCTTGTGGCGGAAAAAAGATATTGACAGCTACATTAGCCCATATTTGTGGCCCATTATTCAAGAAGGCCACTCTGGTCCAAAGATCCCTGAGCTCTGTAACAAATCGGAACTTGGTTGTTCTCCTGTGGTCACAGTGAACAATATCTTCTGACAAGGTCCAGATGGATACCCACCATCCAGGGAACAGGTTCTGTGATGTTTTGAATGAGAATTGCCCTATGGACTCATAGATTTCAATGTTTGTGCTCAAGTGTTAGAGTGTTTGGGAAGGAGTAGGGATTATGGTTTTGTTGGAGGAGGTGTCGCACTGGGGGGTGGGTTTTAAGGTTTGAAAACTCCATGCCAGGCCTAGTCTCTTGTTCTCTGCTTCCAACTTTCTAGTCAGCTACTGCCCCACTGACCTGCAAGCAAACTCTGGTGAAATGTTTTCTTTTCTTCATTCTTGGTCACTGTGTCTCTTCACAACAATAAAACAGTAACTAAGACAGTTACCCGGTGATACTAACTAAATAAGACAGGTTAAAGCTCATATGTCTTATTCTTAGGCCTGCATTTCCCACAGGGTAGTTTCCTTTAGATTGAGGCATCATGGCTGCAATTTCTGGGTAACATAACCTACAAGGGACTGTTTTTAACACATTATTGTTCTTGCCTGTTGACAGATCACAACAGAATCTTTGAGAAGAGCAACATTCCAGGTTAAGCTAACTGATGAAAGAGGAGAATGCATTTTGCTTGGGCTAGAGGTTTGGGCCTTTAGGTTTTATTTCAGTTTTTCTGGGCTAAGGTATTGCTATGTAGCCCAGGCTGGCCTCAAGTTTCCAGTAATTCTTCTTCCTCAGCCTCTTAAATTCTGGGATTACAAGTGTGTGTCAACACGCCTGCTTCTTGGAAAATGGGTTTTAAAATGCCGTCTATTTTTGTTCCTGTTCATGAGAGCTGGACCATAAAACGGATTGGCAGGCAAAGAGAAAGAGATTAGGATCTTTGGAAGAAGGCTACAAGATGAATTCACTGGCACCCCCACACTGTTTTCCAATGGTGGGGTGGGAGATAAAGAAAGAAGTTACGTTTATTAAGCAGCAAATGCAAACTAGGAGCTTCGTTTATTCCATTAAATCATGGTTTCAGGCTACGAGATTGGGGTTAATGGTTTCATCTTGAAGATAGCAGGTGAGCTGAGGACCGACGAGTGACCCTTCGGAGAGATGAAGGTGACTGCTGAAGGTTATCAAGGAAGGCCCGGACCCACCCAAAACAGAATTATCTCGATCCAGCGTGACTATTCGGTTGTCCTCAAGTCATCTGGGACTAGATCATCCCAAAGAGCTTGGAAACAAGGTGCATTCCAGGCCAGACCAGACCAGAAATTCTGGTCACTGGGGCCCAGGAATGTGCACTTCAGCAACTAACCCAAACATTGGTGAGGAAGCTGGCCCAGAGAGAAACTTAGGAAGCACATCTTCCTCAGGAGCCCCCAGCAGCTGCTCATAAGTGGATCTCTTTAATAAATAAAGCTTGAGAGGCCGGGGTGCACAGACGCTCCTTCTCTTCTGTGTATGACCCTTGATTCCCCCACTCCCAGTGACTAGAGCTCTACTTAAACACACAAAGAGAGCTCCCCATTAGGCCCTATTTGGGGGGTGGAGAAATACTTTCTCTAGAGGTGGCAGTTCTGCTCAGAGCTAAGATATGAAAAAAATTGAACAAGAGTATTGGGACAAATTTGAGCTAATAGAATCTCAGCCTGGACAATGAAACTGCTACTTAAATTGTGTGTGAGGGGGCTGGGAGGGTGAGATAGGTTTACTATAATTCTAATATCTTCCTGAATACCTAGGTGCCAACTGCAGTTTCATATGTATGACAGAGAGTGCCATCTAGTGGAGTATGACATCCCTCCTGGGTGCTGATGTCCTATTTCTGAGCTCCTTAGCTGGGTCTCCAAAGTGGAAAGAAACATATAAAAACAAATACAAGATAGGGGTTTTGGAGCAGCCTACCTGCAGGAAGTTTGCCTACTGGATGGGTAGAGGAGCTGAGGCAGGTGTGGGAGGGGCCTAGAGTTTTGCCCTCGTGTGGAGGGCCTAGAGAGTATCTGGTGTTTTCATCCTCTTCGTGAATTTGTAGCCTGTGTTTCAGAGTTCCTCTGAGGTTGCAGGGGGGCAAGGAGTAGGAGAGTTTGGGGGCAGAGTGGGATCGATGGGATGGGGGTATCGCAGCAGCCTGCCTGCAGGAAACTTGCCTGCTGGCTGGCTGGAGAAGCCTCTGGATGTGCGTGACAGCTGTATAGTTGTATGTCTGGGGCAGACTGCAGTGGCACCGGGAATTATCTCTACTGCTTGTACTGTCTTTTTGGGAACCCATTTTCTGTGGATGGATAGCTTTCTCAGCCTAGATATAGTAAGGAGGGCCTTGGACCTTCCCCAAAGTAATGTGCCTTACCCTCTCTGAGGAGTGGATGGGCATGCTGTGTGAATAGGTGGTAGGAATGGCAGGGGAGGGAGGGAGAACTGGGATTGGTATGTAAAATTGGTATGGTTTGTTTACTTTTGAAAAAAAGAAAAGAAAAATAAGAAAAAAGGAGAAAAATGTATAATCACCTTCTTTAAATATATTTGTGGCTATCATTTTTACATACCCCATGTATTTATGCAGCAACATGTCAGGTGTGTGTTAAGCATTGTTTACTAGTAGAAGGGCCGCATAAAAATAAGAGCACAGAGTATCAAATCTGCTTCCACCACTGTATTTGTTACTTTTTTTATTTCTGTAACAAAATACCCAACAAAAGGAAGGAAGGAGGGAAGGAAGGAAGAAAAGAAGGAAGGAAGGAAGGAAGGAAGGAAGGAAGGAAGGAAGGAAGGAAGGAAGGAAGGAAGGAAGGAAGGAAGGAAGGAAGGAAGGAAGGGCTTCTTTTGGCCAGGAGATCCAGAGAGCAGTCCATAGTTGTGGAGAGACCATGCAAACTGGAACTGGAAGGCAGCTGGTCACATGGTATCTATAATCAAGAATGAGAGCTTGATGAATGTTGGTGCTCAAATAACTTTTTTTAAAGAACCCACATGATGTCCACTATTAGGGTGGTTCATCCACTTCAGTTATCCCAATCTAGAAATTTCTTCATAAATATGCCAAGAAATAAGGCTCCTAAATGATTCTAGATGCTGACAAGTTGAAAATCAATATAAACCATCACAAGCCTTTATGCCCATTGCTTTTTCCTTAATGTCTCAAGATGAGGCTAGTTATATATGACCTGGGAAAATCTATGCAGATGAGGTAACTAGATGAGCATGCTTCTTTACACTGCAATATATTCTCCTGGTTTCATAAAATGTAGCCCCTATTTGAGTAATAAGAGAATACACACCCCTTCTTCACCTCTCTTGTAAGTCCCTTCATGGTCTTCCCTCTTTTCCCTGAGTAGTCATGTTGGCAGATTCCCAGATCCCCCAGGGGCACCTGAGAGCACAGAAATCCCGTTAAACCTGGACCTCCTTTAGTTCGGCTTGTTGTGATTTGGCTTGACTGAGATTTTTGCATTGGCAGATAGCTCGCATTAGGAAATATTCCTAATATTTGGAGGTCCCACCAAGATAGGATGGCCTTGCCACACGTCGAAAGCACCATAGTCCACAATCTGAGCTGTCCATGCCAGGCTAAAACCTGCTCCCAGACTACAGCAGCTGTGTCTTGGTGAGTCCCTTTTACTTGTCTATGCTATAGGGTTTTGAGGGACCTATTCATATTTACTTTTGTCGATTATCAGACTCTTGTGGAAGATGCGGCCTGCTCCAAGAGTCTCAGCAGCTAGGCCGGCCTACTTGAGGTGAATTTTATTTGTTTTAGGGATGCTTAGCATTCAATTTTCATGACCCAGCTTAGGCCTAAGAGCTACTTTGGCAGACACGCTGTAATAGACTTAGGCCATGCAGTTGGGCATAGACTTTAAAATGGGCACTTGCAGTTCAAAGGCAGATCTGCTGCTGCCCCTGGGATGCCTCTTAAAGCTTACCATCCTCTGGGACCTAGAAAATTTTTGTCACCATAGGGACAAAAGGGCAGAGCTTACATATGTCCATGTTTTTGGGGCTCTGCGCTCTTGCCCTTCCCTCAGTAGCCAGTGTCTTGCAGCACCAGTCTTGGTCGCTAGGACTGCGATGCCTCCAAATTCCCAGGACCTCCACAATTCTAGCTGGACCATGCAGCCAGAGGCACTGGCCCCTCACCCTCTCCCTCAAACCCACATACCCACCCCCTCCTGTGGAGCAACATTCTCCACATCCCTCTCTTTCCCTGTCCTTGCCTACCCCCTCCTTTCTAATCTGGAAGTTCAAGGTCAACTTCCACCTTCCCCACCTTCCCCACCTTCCCCTCCCCCTTCTACCATATCTCCCCACCCTTTGTACCCCCTCTATACTCTGGGCTAGCCCCTTCCAACCCTCCCCAGTCTCCTCCCATACCAGATCCCACCATAGCTCCGCCCTTCTCTGCCATCTCTGGGAGGTGTTGGGAGTCGCTGGCATTATGAAAGTCCATGTTCCCTTTTCTCTTCCAGATCTCTCTCAGATAGAAAAGTGCCTAGGTTCCTTTTCTACTAATCCTTCTGCTTATAGTAAAGAGTTTCATTACAGAGGTGAAACATTATAGTTCGTTGCCTCATTCAGAGTATGGGAATGGCTTCAGAAAAAAAAAAGTAGTTAATTTTAAAAATCCAGCCATTCAAGCTCAGGCCTTAGCAACTGCCCTAAGGCTACAGGAAGGAGGACAAGGGAAGCCAACCACAAGGCTCTACCCTGATGGAGCCCAGCCTAAGTCAACCTCACAGGCAAGCTGTTCCAAGTGTGGCCAAAATGGCCACATGGCACGATATTGCAATAAACCTCCTAAGAGGCCAAGTCCTATCTGCCAGCAACCTGGACACTGGAAATCACAATGCCCCCATGCAGGCTTGTCCTCTATGACACATAACAAGGGTCTGGCCTCACCAACATGGGCAAGTGAAACTGTGCCAGCCTTTGAACTTCTCAGCCCTGCAGAGGATTGACACTGCCCAGACTTGGTATATCCTGTTACCCTATCCAAGCCTAGGGTAAAGCTGCAGGTAGCAAGTAAGTCCATTACTTTTACTTTGGACATGGGAGCTACCTATTCTCTTCTAACATCTCATTCGGGCCTTACGTTCCCCTCACCAATTTTAGTTATGGGGGTAGAGGGGACCTGTTCCTCCCTAATTAAAACTTTGCCACTGTCCTACATTCTTGTAGGACAAGTTTTCTATCATTCTTTCTTAGTGATACCTGCTTGCCCAGTACCTTTACTGGGTTGAGATATCCTTAGCTAACTTCTAGGTCTCTCGAACGTCAATGGACAGGACCTCACATGACACCTGCCTTCTCACCTCCCCCAAGGAACAGATGCCTGGCACCTCCAGGATGACAGTACACAGGATGCCTTTCCAGCCACACCTCTCACTGAGCATGGACCCACCAACAGCTCTTCCCTTCCCCACATCATTTCATGCCCACAGGAAGTAGCCGGACTTGAGTCTTTCCAAAGAGAGCCTAAATGTTAGTCACAATATCACCTCAGCTTCCTGTCACCCCTTATACAAACAGTTTGGAAGGTATGTCCCAGTCTCTGGCCTCCATCTTTGGAGGCCCCACCCCTGTGCCCACCAAACCTTGACCTCTCCCTGGAGGAGTATCAGGGAGGACAGCCAAGCCTTGGCCCCTCCTCCTGAGGAGGGACAAGGCAGCCTGCCAAAACCTTGATCCCTCCCCTGGTGGAGGGACAAGGCAGCCTGCCAAACCTTGACCACTCCCCTAGTCTCTTTAAACTGCTCCCTGGAGAGTCCCTTCCTGGTCTTCCCTCTTTCCCCCAGGTGGTCATGTTGGCAGCTTCCTGGTTCCCCTCAGGGGCCACCCAAGATCAGAGAAATCCCATTAAACCTGGACCTCCTTTAATTCAGCTTGTTGTGATTTGGCTTGATTGGGATTTTTGCGTTGGCAGAGAGCTCTCATTAGGAAATATTCCTAACATCTTTCTCTTCATCCACTTTGTATCTCTCATCTTTCTGTCCTAACCAATATCCTTCTTCTCCCACAACTAGTTATCCACCGTCTACAAAAGGTGCATTTCAAACTTGCTTTGATTTCATAGTTTGAGAATTAGCCATCCATTCCCCTTGCTTGACTGTCAGTTTATAAAAAAATAATGCTGAATAGGTTGATAACTTTCCAGAAAGGTAATCGAGTCAAAGATGATGCTATGCACATTTGCTAACACACACACACACACACACACACACACACACACACAATGTACTTCTGCATATATGTCTGCTCATGTATGCTTGTATGTATATGCCTACTGTTCAGATATTATAAATATTGATAAGGTCCACCCACCTTGTACATGTGTTAGTTGTGGGGCAATATGAGATAGCCTATTAAAATATTCAGATCAGGGTTTGATTATCTACCAAATACTTTGTTAAGTATTAATGATTAATTTTATTATTTTGCTTTGGGTTTATGATCAAATTAGTCACCTCAAGAGATAAATACCATATTCTTCATAAGGTGAATTTTTAAAGTTTGTTTTCTTTTAGAAAACTGTGCCTGGGAAGATTTTTACTAATAATTTGTACTGTATACAAAATGTAATATAGTATATTGATACATTATATAAACTCTAAATTTATATATTTTAAGATTTTGCTTTTATTTTATGTGTATGGGAGTTTTGCTTGTATGTATATAGATGACATTAGATTCCCTGAAACTAGAGCTACAGTATCAAAACCCAGGTCCTTTGCAAGAGCAGAAATTATTATTTTTAATTGCTGAGTCATCTCTCCAGTCCCTAAATTCTAACTTTAAAAGACATCAATCACTTAGCTCTTCTATTTGATATATATTGTCTTCTACTGTTGCTGTTTTGTTTTTAAGACACAGTCTCACTGTATAGCCCTGACTAGCCTGGAAATATGTAGACCAGGCTGTCCTTGAACTCAGAAATCTGCTTTCCTTTGCCTCCCAAGTACTGGGTTTAAATGTGTGTGCCACCACACTTGGCTCAATACATATGTTATTTTCCGTTGCTTTGCTTTTGGTTTTTAGATTTTTAAGTATAGCCCTGGCTGTCCTGGAACTCACTCTGTAGACCAGATTGGCCTCAAATTTGGAGGTCTGCCTTCCTCTGCCTCCAGAGTGCTAGGATTAAAGGCATGCAACACCACTGCCTAGTTCTCAAAATATATTCTTAAGCATGGTTTGATCAGTCTTGCTTTTAGTTCTGCCAGATACCCAGAGATTATCTCTGCAAACTTTTTTTCTTAAATACTTTTTTTTTCATTTTCCATAACCTTCCATCTACCATAAAACCAACCACTTCCTGCTGAAAGCTTATCTGAGGAAAGTCCCTTTTTCTTGATCCAAGGTCCCAGATTTCTTTAGTTCTCCTGGTTCCTGTGACAAAAATAAGGGGGAGGGGAGAGGAGGAGGAAGAGGAGTGGAAGGAGGAAGAGGAGGAGGAGGATATAAAAGTGTGAAGTAGTGCCAAATGTTGGTTTGCAAAAACACGTTGAAGATTCCTTACTCTTAAGAATGAGAAATGAGGGGATTCGTATTGGAAAGGAAGAAGTTAAGCTTTCGTTATTTGCAGATGATATGATAGTGTACATAAGCGACCCCAAAAATTCTACCAAAGAACTCCTACAGCTGATAAACAGCTTTAGTAACGTGGCAGGATACAAGATCAACTCCAAAAAATCAGTTGCCTTCCTATACACCAAGGATAAGGAAGCAGAGAGGGAAATCAGAGAAGCATCACCTTTCACGATAGCCACAAATAGCATAAAATACCTTGGGGTAACCCTGACCAAGGAAGTGAAAGATCTACTTGACAAGAACTATAAGTCTTTGAAGAAAGAAATTGAAGAAGACACCAGAAAATGGAAAGACCTCCCTTGCTCTTGGATTGGGAGGACCAACATAGTAAAAATGGCAATTCTACCAAAAGCAATCTATAGATTCAATGCAATCCCCATCAAAATCCCATCAAAATTCTTCAAAGATCTGGAGAAGACAATAATCAACTTTATATGGAAAAACAAAAAACCCAGGATAGCCAAAACAATCTTATACAATAAAGGTTTGTCTGGAGGCATTACCATCCCTGACTTCAAACTCTATTACAGAGCTACAGTATTGAAAACAGCTTGGTATTGGCATAAAAACAGAGAAGTCGACCAATGGAATCGAATAGAAGACCCTGACATTAACCCACAAACCTATGAACACCTGATCTTCGATAAAGGAGCTAAAAGTATACAATGGAAAAAAGAGAGCATCTTCAACAAATGGTGCTGGCAAAACTGGATGTCAATCTGTAGAAGAATGAAAATTGATCCATATCTATCACCATGCACAAAACTCAAATCCAAATGGATTAAAGACCTCAATATCAGTCCGAACACACTGAACCTGATAGAAGAGAAAGTGGGAAGTACTCTACAGCACATGGGCACAGGAGACCACTTCCTATGTATAACCCCAGCAGCACAGACACTAAGGGCATCATTGAATAAATGGGACTTCCTGAGGCTGAGAAGCTTCTGTAAAGCAAAGGACACTGTCACTAAGACAAAAAGACAACCCACTGACTGGGAGAAGATCTTCACCAACCCTGCAACTGACAAAGGTTTGATCTCCAAAATATATAAAGAACTCAAGAAACTAGACCGTAAAAGGCTAATCAACCCAATTATAAAATGGGGCACTGATCTGAACAGAGAATTCTCAACAGAAGAAGTTCAAATGGCCAAAAGACACTTAAGGTCATGCTCAACTTCCTTAGCGATCAGGGAAATGCAAATCAAGACAACTTTAAGATACCACCTTACACCTGTCAGAATGGCTAAAATAAAAAACACCAATGATAGCCTTTGCTGGAGAGGTTGTGGAGAAAGGGGTACACTCACCCATTGCTGGTGGGAATGCAAACTTGTGCAACCACTCTGGAAAGCAGTGTTTCGGTTTCTCAGGAAATTCGGGATCAACCTACCCCTGGATCCAGCAATACCACTCTTGGGAATATACCCAAGAGAGGCCTTATCATACAACAAAAGTATATGCTCAACTATGTTCATGACAGCATTGTTTGTAATAGCCAGAACCTGGAAACAACCTAGATGCCCTTCAACGGAAGAATGGATGAAGAAAGTATGGAATATATACATATTAGAGTATTACTCAGCAGTAAAAAACAAGGACTTCTTGAATTTTGCATACAAATGGATGGAAATAGAAAACACTATCCTGAGTGAGGTAAGCCAGACCCAAAAAGAGGAACATGGGATGTACTCACTCATATTTGGTTTCTAGCCATAAATAAAGGACATTGAGCCTATAATTCATGTTCCTAGAGAAGCTAAATAAGGTGAATCCAAAGACAAACACATAGGCATCCTCAGGAATATTAACCTTCATCAGGCGATGAAAGGAGACAGAGACAGAGACCCACACGGGAGCACCGGACAGAAATCTCAAGGTCCAAATCAGGAGCAGAAGGAGACGGAGCACGAGCAAGGAACTCAGGACCACGAGGGGTGCACCCACACACTAAGACAATGGGGATGTTCTATTGGGATCTCACCAAGGCCAGCTGGCCTAGGTCTGAAAAAGCATGGGATAAATCCGGACTAGCTGAACATAGCGGACAATGAGGAATACTGAGAATTCAAGAACAATTGCAGTGGGTTTTGATCCTACTGCACGTACTGGCTTTGTGGGAGCCTAGGCAGTTTGAATGCTCACCTTACGAGACCTGGATAGAGGTGGGCAGTCCTTGGGCTTCCCACAGGTCAGGGAACCCTGATTGCTCTTCGAGCAGATGAGGGGGGGGGGACTTGATCGGGGGAGGGGGAGGGAAATGGGAAGCGGTTGTGGGGACGAGGCAGAAATCCTTAATAAATAAATAAATTAAAAAAAAATAAAATAAAATAAAATGTGTTCAGATAAGGTCAAAAAAAAAGAATGAGAAATGAAATATTAAGCAAGAAACATATACTAAAAAAATGAGAACTGACTGTCTTATTCTTCTTTTGCTCTCCCATTTCCTAATATTTTCTCTGATTCTGGATATAAGTAGTCTTTTTCACTGTTATATGTGTGCTTATGTTCTTCTAGATGTAGCCTTTTCTCTTAGCTTCATCTAAAATGCAGTGTTGAGGGGCATCGTGTCAAGGTTTGTATGCTCAAAAATACGAAGCAATTTCATCCAAGAAGGTGATAAGCAAGCTTTGCATCCTTTGAGGTGGTGCTGGCATCCATGCTTGTGCCAAGTTTAATCTCAATGAAGCTTATTTGGTTCTTTAGAATTGTGCTTAGCAGATTGAGGTTTTCCACATTGTTAGAATTTGAGGGAGCTGCTTACTCACACCTCCCTCTAGATGAACACTTCATGCTGGGGACAAGTAAAGAGTATTCTTTGAAAGCTCTTCTTGATCACGAGAATAGGAGCTCTAGTCTGGGTGCAGATCTGACATTCCAATGAGTCCAGGTCAATCACTCTCCTGTCCGAGAAACCACCCCAGAAGCTGTGTTCACCTAAAACCATGCCAACGCAATAGAATAATTAATTATTTGGAGTAGAGGCCTGACTCATTTATTGAGGTTCTCACTATTGAATTTTTCTTGCTCCAAGACAAGACAAAAAGGAGGCCTGACTTCTTAATCGGTTTGAAGAGAAAATAAGAAGAAGGACTTGTAAGAAATTAAATATGAGTCCTTTCTATCAAATACTACAAAACTTGTCTTTAGGACAATGTACTTATCTTCCTCACCTTGTAAGACTATGATGCAAATTTTTAATTCCCACCCCGCCCCCACTGCGCCAGTAAAACTTTTGTTTACACAAAGGCAGCCTGCTGCATTCCAAGATTCCTAGATTCCTGGAGCAGTGACCCTTTTCCCCACCTGGGAGTGGTGACCCCTTTCCCCTCCTACATTTTCTGTGCATTAATGCTCCCCAGACTTTCCTATCCAATAGGACTGTGAGGTCAGACGCCAGCCAATGAGGAAAAGCCAGATACCTCCCCCCCCCAAAGTTAAAGTAAAACCAAGTGTTCCTGCTCACAGCCCACAAATCACAATCCCAGAGAACCTAGACAACAAAGAGGACCCTAAGAGAGACATACATGGATCTAATCTACATGGGTAGTAGAAAAAGACAAGACCTCCTGAGTAAATTGGAAGCATGGGGACCTTGAGGGAGGGTTGAAGGGGAGGGGAGAGGCAAGGAGGGGAGCAGAGAAAAATGTAGAGCTCAATAAAAGTCAATTTTAAAAAAAGAATGAAGTTTTGCCTTGACCAGAAAAAAAGTTAGTATTCTT
Source organism: Microtus oregoni (assembly GCF_018167655.1). NCBI lineage: Eukaryota > Metazoa > Chordata > Mammalia > Rodentia > Cricetidae > Microtus > Microtus oregoni. Next base: position 1,808,237 of record NW_024544756.1, read on the forward strand.
TAAATTTGAAAGACCACTTGGAAAGGTCATCTTGCGAATCTCCAATCTGTCCACTCAATTGAGATGACCCACAACTCAGTCATGCGTGGAAAAGGAGAAATGCAAGCCTTCCATGCAGAGCGAAGGCTCCAGATTCTCAGGCTTATTTAGGGCAGCAGAAGCAGAGACAAGGCACTCTCCTTCTGCCCCAGGAGAGTTGCAGCCAGGGGATTGTTGAGAAAAAGTTGAGAGGACCATTTCCCTATTGTCACCCACCGAACAAGACACTCCACCTCTTATGAGAAGCATAATACGGAGGAGGGGACAATCAGGGAGAAGTACCCATCCTTTCTCATGGACATTGGTGTTGAAATAAAGAGAAAACTCCCTCTGAATCACATTTCCTAATACATTTACAACCAAGTTGTTGCGGTGGGATAAGACATTTTTGTGCATTCCATGATATCTAGCAGTATCCCTCCCTCCCCAAATTTTGACAACTCAGACAATATCAAACGTCACCTCGAGAATACACCAAAACTTCTGACATCTGCCAATAACTGGATAGGCACAGGGTAAGGAGGGAATGAGAAAAACTGAGCTCTGAATTGTTCTCATCTTCCATGCTTTGTGGATGAGCCTAGAAAGGAGGCTAAAGAGAAGGGATTGGAGGCTGGAGGAATCCCAGGAGAACAGAAGCTAAGAGAGTAAGGGATACACACAGGCAGACACTGACAATGAAGATGTGAGCAGTAGCATGTTCATTTTATCTAGAGAAATGGAAGCTACTGGTGACCCAAAATAAGGTCTCTTCATAGAAAGGGGAAATTAAAATCCAGCTGGAGAATGAGTAGGAGGCGTGGAAACTGAGACTGGGTGTTAGTGGGTTCCTTGGGATTTAATATAGTCCTCGGAGAACAGCATCAGAATTTAGAAACAGATTCCCAAACCTAAAGTCAAAATCTGCCTCAAGTTTCACACGAGCCTGAAGTTCCCAGGTGATTCCGAAACACATTAGATGTTGGAAAACTCAACTAATGGGCAATTTTGAAAATCTGTTTAGGTTAGGGGAGGAAAGAAGCTGCCTTTACCCAATGGGTTTGCTACACGTGAGTGCCTTAAATGTGCCGCTCTCCGCAGATTTAAAAGGCTCACATACGGCTGAACATGTTGGCTCTGTGAAAAGGGAAATGTGTGATTTACTAACTCAGACATCAGAACTCGGATTGCATTTCTGTGTTTGAGATGCTGGCTAGATGTATTTTTTTATAATTTTATTAAAGTCTCAAAGATACTCATTATTTGATACTTTTATTTTGACAATAAATGCCTACAAAAAAATGCGAACACAGTTGAAATTATGACCGCCACAGTGGCGTCTCCTCCTGGTGAGTGCAAAGTCAATAAGCACAAGAAGAAGATAAAAGAGTGGAGAAAGGGGAAGAGAGTACTGGCATCATTCCCTGATAATAGAAGCACCAGGATTTTATTCAGGGAGCATATAATATTCATATAAGAAAGCACACGGGGGGCCAGCACCTTCCTGGACATGCTCAGTTTAAGATGTGCATTGCCAAGCATGCTCAATTTAAGGTCATAGTTGAAGAAGGAATGAGGGTAGGTGTATTAGTGGGTGTGCTTGGCTTAAGATAGAAAGAAATACATAGAAGAGAAGTGGGACGTACACTTGAAAGCATTGGCACAGGAGACCACTTCCTAAATATAATCCCAGCAGCACACACACTGAGAAAAAACAATTAATAAATGGGACCTCCTGAAACTGAAAAGTTTCTGTAAAGCAAAGGACACGGTCAATAAGACAAAACAACAGCTGACAAAATGGGAAAAGATCTTCACCAACCCCACATGGGACAGAGGGCTGATCTCCAAAATATACACAGAACTCAAGAAATTGGTCATCAAAAGAATAAATAATCCAATAAAAAATGGGGTACAGACCTAAAAAGAGAACTCTCAACAGAGGAATCTTAAATGACTGAAAGACACTTAAGGAAATGTTCAACATCCTTAGTCATCAGAGAAATGCAAATCAAAACAACTCTGAGATTCCATCTTACACCTGTAAGAATGGTCAAGATCAAAAACACTGATGACAAATTATGCTAGAGAGGTTGTTGGGTAAAGGGAACACTGCATTGCTGGTAGGAATGCAAGCTGGTACAGCCTCTTTCGATGTCAGTGTGGTGATTTCTCAAAAAATTAGGAAACAACCTTCCTCAAAACATAGCAATACCACTTTTGGGTATATATCCAAAGGATGCTCAATCATCCCACAAGGACATGTCCTCAACTATGTTCATAGCAGGTTTGTTTGTCATAGCCAGAACCTGGAAACAACCTAAATGCTCCTCTACCAAAGAATGGATAAGGAAAATGTGGTCCATTTACACAATAGAGTACTACACAGCAGAAAAAAATAATGACATCTTAAAATTTGCAGGCAAACGGATGGATCTAGAAAACATCATATTGAGTGAGGTAACCCAGACCCAGAAAGACAAATATCATATGTACTCACTCATAAGTGGCTTTTAGACATAAAGCAAAGAAAACCAGCCTATAATTCACAATACCAGAGAACCTAGACAACAATGAGAACCCTAAGAGAGACATACACAGATCTAATCTACATGGGAAGTAGAAAAAGATAAGATCTCCTGAGTAAATTGGGAGCATGGGGACCTTGAGGGAGGGCAGAAGTGGGGTGAGAGGAAGGGAGGGGAACAGAGAAAATGTAGAGCTCAATAAAATAAAAAGATATGGAGAAATAAAACCATAGAGTACACATTCAAAAGGTTAAAAGATGGAAGACAAGAACACTTTGGGGCATGATTAGCTGCATTATAAAGACAATAGACATAAATACCACTGGGCATGTTCATCATCCTTCCCCCCACCAAAAAAAATTTTTAGGAGAAAGCAAATGGACACACACCCCCTGAAAGTACATGAATTTGCCCCTATAAGGGTTCCTCCCTTACCTAGCCACTAACAACTCTTTGGCATTCATGAAAATAGAATACTGAGCCTGACATAGTGCCACAAAGCCTTGTAATTCTAGCATTTGGCAAACAAAGGCTAGAGGATCACAAGTTCCATACCAAGCAAGATCCTGTTTCATAGAGGGAAGGGGGGGGGGGGAGAGGAGGGTGGTCATTATAGCTTATTGTGCATTCTAAATGTGTATTTTATTTTAAGTGTATGGGTGTTTTACTTGCATGTATGTATGTATGTGCACCATCGCTCCAGTTTCTGGTATATCCAGTCTGAATTCATTATTTCATCTACTGTTCCATACAACAGTGGGAATGCAGCTGACCTGTGTTGATCTCCATTTGTGCTTTTCAATCTTTTTTAAACGCAGGTAGGCACACAAGTGACAGAGACCTTTGTCCCACCAATAACAAAGGTTACAGCCACAGGGAGTTTTAGGCTGTAGATAAAGCTGCAACATTCAAGCAAGGGGTATTTCTTTATTGTGAGAATCCCAGTAAACCTCAGCCATAATTTCCCCATTTTTTCTTTTTTGCAGTAATTCTTTTTTCTTTTTTTTATTTTCGAGAGAGCCTTTCTCTGTATAGCCCTGGCTGTCCTGGAACTCACTCTATAGACCAGGCTGGCCTCGAACTCACAGAGATCACCTGCCTCTGTCTCCCAAATGCTGGGATTAAAGGCGTGCACCACCACCTGGCTTACAGTAATTCTTAAATTTGTCTGCACCTTGAATTACCCAGACAGCTAAAAATAAGAAACCAACAAAGCACGTCTGCATCCCGTGCACTATGCGAGCTCCCATTTAGTTGGCTCAAACGACTTTCTGCTTTGGATTTCCAAGTGTGAGGTGGACTCCTTTCAGCAGGCAAAGAGGAGAAAGTCTTTTTGCAGAAGGTTTCAAACGTAAACAGTCATCAGAATCACCCAGGAGGCCTAAGGATGGCACTCAATGGAAAAGCTCAAGGCCCTGGTTTTGACCCTCCACGCTAGAATAAAAGCATCACCTGTTAAAATTCAGATTTCTGTTTGCGGTGGAAGGAATCTAAAGATAGAACCCAGGTATTTGCACCTCTAATGAACTGGGGCTAGACCAATCGTTCTCAACCTGTGGGCGGCGACCCACCCGTATGAGGAACTGTACTAAAGGGTCACAGCACTTAGGACGGTTGAGAGCCACTGGCCAGAGGATGCTTTTAGTTTACTTTGTCTAGTGGTTCTTAGAGTTCCCTGGTGGAGAAATCCTCCGTGGGCACATTCCTAGGTCCTGCTGTCGTGTCCACGGACTAATATCTCTGAATGTGACTTTTATTGTCTATATTTTAAATAATTAAAAAAAAAAAAAGCCCTACCCAGATGATCTTGATAGAAGCGGCCAGAGAAGACAGAGCTGCAGCTGGTTAAGATGTCCCAAATATTGGGTGGGGAGCGCCATCTGGTGGCAGAATGATTATTAGTTCTTTCTCAGTTGGCAGGGTTTTCCAGTCATTTCACGTTGCAGCACTTCCGGAATTATAAACTTGAAAAGAATTATTAACTTGAAAAGGAGAACTAGACTTAAAGAGGAAAGAAAAACATGTCGAAAGAAGGGAAACGGGGGTCCTGGAACCTATGAGGTCTTAAACAAAGGAAAAGCTTGAAGAGAATGAAAACTGAGAGAAGCGTCCCCATCACAAATCGCCGTTTTCATACCATGTCCACACCATGTCCTGGGTCTCTAACCAGATTCTCTTAGTGTGTTTGAAATCATTCACCAGCCCCAGGATCTTCCCATGCCTCTTCAGCTTCTGATACTGGCCTTTCCAACCAGGCAGTCTTTCCCAGAGTACAAAAGCACTTCCTCAAATACCCCCCCACCCCCACCCTACAGCAAAATGTCTTCTGTCACCATCTTCCCCAGCCTCTGACAGAAACCAGATGTTTCCACCCTCTCCACCCCCACCCCCCACTTCCTTCCCACCCTCCTGTCTGGCTTCCTTCCCAACCCTTGAGAAGAGTCAGCCTTTCCCGCATTCATACCACAGGGGTCATTCCGATCTCCTCACTTGGAAACTGACTCTCTGCCTTTGCTTCATCTGTTGGGGAATCAGTCCTTTCCTCAGTGTTGCCTTCCCCTCTTCGGAGGAGCATCCTTGTTTCCCAATTAGCTTCCTTCTAACATAGTGTGCCATTTCAAAATGGAGATGACACACTGATGCTGATCAAGAAGCGATGCATGAAATAAAAAGCTACACCCATATCAATGTATCATTCTTAATTAACTATTTTTTTAAAATCAGATTATTATCCCAGCACTCAAGAGGTTAAAACAGAAGGATTATGAGTCTGAAGCCAGCCTAGGCTCTAGACAGACATCTTGTTTCAAAACAAAACAACCCACCCAAAACTCCTAAATAAATTAATTAAATTTAAAAATATAGAAAACAAATCTTTATCTAAAACAGAACTGTTAAACATTCAAAAATGTTAGAAAATAGCACATTTTAAAACGCTTCTTTATTTTTGCTGTGTGTGGAGAGGCAGCCAGTTCTCTGCTTCTGTAGTGTGTATTCTGGGGATCTAACTCAAGCTGTTAGGCTTGGTGGCAAGTGCCTTTACCTACCAAGCCACATCTCTGACCCCTGTGATCCATTTTTCCAAAAGAATTTTGTATGCAGTTATATGACAATATACACATAGGAAAAAATCTGAAGAACAAACATCCATTCTTGTGTTTAAATGCTTGGCACCACATGAGAATGATGTTATAATATAGATGCATAATGATATAATTATATGTATATGATTATATTATAATTATATTAGATAATAATATAATCATATACATATAATATAAATTCTACCACTGCCATCCTCTGTATCTCCAGTTCATTTTACTAACTGACGATTGTGTAAGACTGACTTGGATACATGCAATATTCTTTGGTCTCAGAAGTTTTACAGTCTTGCTGGACATGGTGGTACACATATGCCTATGATCCCAGCACTCAGGAAGCCGAGGAATGAGGATTGAACATTTAAGGCTAGTCAGGACTATAAAGTGAGTTTGAAGCCAGCCTGACCTGCAAAGAGCCCTTATCTCAAAATAAAAAAAATAAAGTAGGTGTGTGTGTTTGTGCAAACATGTGCATGCACACTCAGACACACACACACACACACACACACACACCTGTAACTGTGCATATCTGTGTGTGGATGATAGAGGTCAGGCTCAGATTTTGCTTCTCAGAACCAACCGCTTTGTAATTGGAGACAGGGTCTCTCATTGGCCTGGAGCTCGCTGATTAAGTTAGGACGGTTGGCCAGCGAGTCCCAGGGACCCAGGATATTACAGGTGCATACTACCATGGCCAGTTATTTAAATGGGCCCCAGGGGTCAATCTCAGGTCTTTGTGCTTACACTTACTTTTTTGAGCCATCATCTCCCTAGGCCTCCAAAATGTTTTACGATATGCTCCAGAATGTCAGGTGGATCCACAAAAGAGAATCTAGAGCACACAATGAGAAGTCCAAGAGAGATTTCAGTTCAAGTCCCAGCTTAGCAGCTAATCATAGGCAAATTACTGGTTCTCATCAAGCCTGCTTGTCTCATTCTGAAAATGAGATTCTAATAACAAGAAAAGAAGCATGTGAGCTGTGAAAGGGAAGAGTCACAGGTGGGTGGGTGCCGGGCACAGTGGACGCCATTAATCTCTACCTGGGACCAATGAGTGATCTACAGGCACTTGGAGATAGAATTCAAAGAGTCCATATTCACTAGAAAAAGACAGTAACATGGACGGCACTGTGACAAACTGTGTCCTAAATGCTCATGGCCCAAGACACTCATGGGATCACAGAATGTGAGTCCTTGTCATTTACAAAGTTAGGGTCAAGTGGAAGCCTCCAGCATAAGAAATAAAGATAAGGCCAAAACTTAGAAGAGCATGGAACATGGGTGGCCATAAGAACTGAGATTCTGGAGTACTGCGAGGAATGGTTGGGAAGACATTAGCTCTCCATGGCAGAGAAAGTTGAGGACCAGCTCACAAGTCCATTCATTTGGCAGTGTGTGTGTTGCAACAGTAGTAATCTGGGTAGCACCTTAGAAGGTACCACATAGTTTGGTGGTGACTAGAAAGAGCTACCACATCTGCCACCTGATGTGGCATGTCCTATTGTATATGTGTTGCTTTGATTGGATAATGAGTAACGCTGTTTCAGTCACTAGCTTAGGTGTATTCCTACATAGCTCTTATATCTTAAATTAACCCGTCTATTAATCTGTATATTGTGGCTTACCTGAAAGGTTCTGGTGGTGTTTTTCTTTTTCAGCAGCTACATGGCATCTTCTTGACTCTGCCTTCTCCCTCTTTATATCTCTGTTTGGATTTTTTGCCTGACTTCACTCTGCTGAGCCATTGGCTGAAACAGCTTTATTCATTATCCAATAAAAGCAACATACAGAAGGACATCCCACATTGTCTGTCGTGTTATGCCCTTGTTTAACCTACAACCAGACTTGATTTTCTACCTTCATACCGTCAAGACTGATCTCTTGACTGTCATGGGTGAAATTCTCTTTGTCAGTTAGATGACTTCTGCAGTTTCTTGTACTCCTTGGCATTATTGCCTTATTATATGATGGTTAAAAGCACAAACTCAGGAGCCAGGGTAACCCAACTTTTCTTTACAAGTTTCTTCCTGTAAAAAATGGAAATAGCCATAGCTATCCATAACAGCTTCTCCTTTTTAATTTCTCTTTTTTTTCCCTCTCTATTCTAGAAGCATCTACTGAGCCAGCAGGGCTGCATATAATGGGTTAAATGCACAGCACTTGCCTTCATGGAGAAATAAAAGTGATTTTCACTGTTTAATCAGTGAGTGCTAAGAGTTTGAAAGGAGAAAGTAGAGGATGACTAGACCTTTGGGACCCTAAAACAGGAGGCTCTATTAAGCCAGGAGTAGGGCAGGTCCAAACAAGTTGTGGCATCATGAAGCATTCGCAAAACACAGCCACATCACAGTGCTCAGTGTTGGTTTGTCTTCTTCCCCGGGTTTCTCTGGCTGGCTGTTTTGACAGTTCTGCTCCCAAAGCTTTGATTCATCAATAAATTTTCAGGGCTGGAACTATAGCTCAGTTGGTAGAACACTTGCTTATCATACATAAAAATGTTGGGTTTGATCTCCAGCACCACATAAGCCAGGAGTGGTGGTCCATGCCTATATTACTGAACTTGGGAGAAGAAAACAAGAGAAGCAGAAGGTCAAGAGGACATCCTTAGCCACACAGTGAGTTTGAAGCTATATGGGTCTACCTGAGACACTAAATTTTTCAAAGTGCATTTTGTGGGCTTGAGGATTTATCTCAGTCATAGAGTACCTGCCTAGTAAGGGCCAGGCCCTCATTTTGGGGCTGGATAAATGGTTCTGTGGTAAAGAGCACTTGTTGCTCTTGCAGAGGCCCTAGATTTAGTTTCCAGAACCCACATAGTATTTTAAAGCCATCTACAACTCCAGATCCAGGGGATCTGACCTCTGAGGGCACCAGGCACACGTGTGGTACACATACATGTAGTGTAGTCAAAACACTAAAACACATAAAAAATAAGATAAATACATGAAAAACATGGGATAAAACCAGACTCGCTGAACATAGCGGACAATAAGGACTGCTGAGAACTCAAGAACAATGGCACTGGGTTTCTGATCCTACTGCACGTACTGGCTTTGTGGGAGCCTAGGCAGTTTGGATGCTCACCTTACCAGACCTGGATGGAGGTGGGTGGTCCTTGGACTTCCCACAGGGCAGGGAACCCTGATCGGGCTGATGAGGGAGGGGGACTTGATTGGGGGAGGGGGAGGGAAATGGGAGGTGGTGGCGGGGAGGAGGCAGAAGTCTTTAATAAATAAATACACAAATTTTTTAAAAAAAATATATGAAAAAAATATATGAAAATAAATGAAAAGTTTCTTTCCATGGAGTTATTATTACATGCCAGAGCCCATGGCAAGAATGGAAAGGCTTCTCTCCTTTATGACCATTGCTTTCTCCACATGCCACCAGTACTCACACTTTCTACCTTGGTGATTCTGGGAAAATCTGTCCCCTCTTTGTATTGATCCTTTTTGGTTTGCTTTGCTTTGTTTTTTGAAACAGGGCCTCATGTCACCCAGGTTGACCATAACCTCACCATGTAGCCAAGGATGAACTTGAACTTGGATCCTTCTTCCAAGTTCATGATTGCAGGCATGCACCTCTGTGCCTAGCTCACACGATGATTTTTGTTGCTGTTATTTGTTGTAAGCAAGGAAATTCACATTTTATTATATATATGCTTGCATTATACATACACACATTCATAGTGGCTACATTTCTCAGTCTCAGTTTGCAAAATCATCTGTTTTATCTTATTTTGATTTCTGTGAGTGTATTCTTTTTAAAAACAAAATTCTTTATTGATTCTTTGGAAATTTCACATCATGCAACCAATCCCACTCACCTCCCAGTCCCTCCATATCTGCCCCTCACCCCTGCAGTATGCTCCTTCAAATTAATTAAAAGCAAAACACAACAACCAAAAGAATTAAAAACCCATCTTGCTCCTCTATTTTTCCAACCCCTCTTCATTGATCCTAGTGGCATGGGGAGCCGTGGCATGTCACGCAGTATACCCCTTTTGTCCAATAGGCCCCACCTCAAAATGTACACTGCAATGAGTCATTAGTCTGTTTCAAAGTCTCTGGTTTCTGGTACACCATCATCACTGAGCTGGGCCCTCATCGAAACTCCTCTCAGATATCCCTGAGTCATGGGATTCTGTGGTTATTGTTTAGTAGAACTAGGCTACATGTGCACTCCATCAGGTCAAAGATGGGGCAGCTATTAGGGTGGGGTGGACCCACCCTGGGCCCACCCAAGGCCCAGGATGTGGGTCTGGGTGGAAGTTGAGCTGCTCAGTCTGGGTCGTTGGGACCACACCCTGAGTTGAGGGGTAGGGCCAGCTCTCCCACACCCATGATGGGGAGTGAGGCCATGTCTCCTGAGTACTGGGGTTAGCTCTCCCATGGGGGCATGAGTGTCCAGTGAAGGGCAGGGCGAGCTCTCCCAGGACCCGTGAGGGACAGGGCTGGCTCAGCATGGCCCTTGGATTTCAACATGTTTGGTTCCTATGACCCCCTGTGGTAGCACAAGTCATGGACATCAGCCCAGATCCTGGTTGCTCTTGGGACCACAGACCCAGACATGGCCCTTGGCAGCAGCCTGAGCCCAGACCCATATGGCTACACAGGCTATTCGGACTGGCCTAAATTTATTAGTGGGGAAACCCTCAGACAGAAACATGGCCACAGGTGGTGGCCCAAACACATATCATTGACATTGCCTTTGATGGTATCAGGAACCATGAACATCAACACAGACCTTGACTACTATAGGGCCATGGAACCAGACATGGCCCAATGAAGCAATCCTGGCCCAGACGACACCATGACCCCAGTGGCAGCACAACCCTCAGATACCAACATGGCCTCTGGATGTGGCCTAGACCCTGGGCATCCATGTGACCTTTGGTGGCACCCTGAACCATGTACATCACAGACCCCAACTGTGATAGGTCCACAGACCAAGACATAGTCTCAGGCTGCAGTCCAGGCTCAGATGTCACCATGGCCACAGATGGCATTGCAAGCTATTCAGATCTGCATGGTCCCAGGGCAGTGTGGCCCTCATATACCAACATAGTCCCAGGTAGCAGCCCAGACCCTTGGCATTGGCATTGCTCTCAGTGTTATCAGTAGCCATGGACATCAGCACAGACCCTGGCTATGATAGACCCACAGACCCAGACATGGCTCTCAGCAGCAGCCTGGGCCCAGAAGACACCATGGGCTCTGTGGCAGGATGGCCCTCAAACACCAACATGGCCACAGAATGCAGCCTAGACTCCAGGCATCTGTGTGGCCTTTGGTGGCACCACAGGCCACAGACATTACAAACCCTGACTGTGTTAGGACCATGGACCGAGAAATGGTCCCTTGATGAAGCCCAAGCTCAGATGTTACCAGTGCCCTGGGTGTCAGCAAAGGCCATCCAGATGATCATGGCCCCAACAGAAGAATGCCCCTTGGAGACCAACATGGACTCAGGTGTTTGACAAGAACCCAGTCATCTGCATGGCATTCAGTGGTAACCGAAGCCCTGAACATCAATACAGTCCTTGTTGCTGCAGGAGAGTGGACCCAGACATGGCCCCCTGGCAACAACTCAGGTTGAATGCCATCATGTTCCCTGGGTGGCAGCACAGCTTACCCAGACCAACATGGCCCTGGTGGTGGCATAGCCCATGGATACCACAATGGCCACAGGCAGTGGTCCACACCCCGAGTATCCCTGTGGCCTTGGTGGAAACATGGATCATGGACATCAATATAGACCCTGGCTGTGGCAGACCCAGATATGACTGTAGGCAGCAGCCCAGGCCCAGACATCACCCTGGTCCTGGATGGCAAGCAAGCCAACCACATCAGCCCATTTCTCAGTCCTCCCTTCTTCATAACTGCCTTTTACAGTAGCACATGAACCATTAAGCTGCTCTATCTCTCAGAATTTACCACCATATACTTATTCACCATATTGATACTAACCACCTGGTGACTTGTGGTGCTGGGCTGGCCTGTGGATGCTTCAGGCAGTCCAGACTGTGAGGACCCAGGCTGCTTTGTGGGTGTCTTCTGCCTGCCTAACATACAGGCACCAGGTGGGCTTGTCCATCTATTATATTGGTACCTTTTAAAGATTTATTTTAGTTTTAATTATGTTTATGTGGAGAGTATGCACAAGTGAGTGTGGGTTCCCTTGGAGGTTAGAGATATCACATGCCCTGGAGTTAAAGTTATAGGCAGCTGTGAGTCACTTAATGTAGGTAGTAGATATTGAACTTAGGTCTTCAGGAAACAGTAAGAATTCTCAACCACTGAGTCATATTTCAGGCCTCATCTATCTTTTTCTTAAGAAGTAAATACTTGTGTGACTTTAGAATAATTTTAAACTTTCAAAAATGTTGCTATCAGTTTTTTCTTACTGTTAGTATTTTACATTACTATGAGAAATTAGTCGCAATTAATGAACTGATATTGAAATATTTTCATTGATTTCATCACATTTTATTCAGATTGCAGTATGCTATAGATATAAATACTCTGCGTTGGTATGGATCTTGGTCTATTGATACAGATTTTAGGTCAATTTTGTTTATGTATATTTCTGCTCTTGATTAAGCCACTGTGTTTGTGCAGCTCATTTGAAAATGCAATGTATAATTAAGAAATATAGGTTAATAGATAGTCATATATAATAGTCAAGCTTGTAGTCCTGTTAGTTAGGTTTTCTAGATATATAGAGATATATTTCAGTTAGATAGATAATCTTCAAATCTTTCAAAGACCTATGGAATATGGCATTTAAAATGTTTTAAGAACTTAAGACTTTTTATGACAATGAGACACATCTGCTCTTGGCAGCACCAATCTACTTCAAGAGGTTAATGGGCATCAAAGAGGCTCCTTATAGAGTTTGATAGTCATTTGTGCAAGAAATTGCCCTTACCTGGACTGCTTGATGTTATGCTGTATGAACTGGACATGCAGGACCCACAGAAAAATGACTGCTGAACTTGCCTAAAGGTGAAATAGTCCTTCAGGGTTCTTGTAGTAATAAGGGCGGCGGGGCTGCATTCCCAGAACCCCAGCCGCCTGCCCGGCTAGCTTATGCCCCGAAATAATTACACAGACACTGTATTCTTTTAATCACTGCTTGGCCCTTTAGCCCTAGCCCTTACTGGCTAATCCTGTTATCCCGATCAACCCATCTCTAATAATCTGTGAGAACCGGTCTTACCGGGAAGATTCTAGCCTAGTCCATCCTGGGTCGGAGCTTCATAGCGTGCGTCTGCCCAGGATCCAGGAGCATGGCGTCTCTCTCTGAGGCGTCTCTCTCTGGCGTTGGCTCCCGAGAGAGCTGTGGAGTCTCTGACCTCACTTCCTCTTCCTCCCAGCGTTCTGATCTGTTTACTCCTCCCACCTATCCTCTAACCAATAAAATGGGCCAGGGCAGTTCCTTTATTAGCTAATGACCTTCCTCCATCAGGTTCTGGCTTCATGAAAGAGTCTATCAGACATTCAACAGGACACAGAAGATAGTGACAGATAAACTACCAATACAGGTCCTTTGGGGTTCCTACTTCGTGAAATAGTCTGCCATACATTTTGCAGGACACACACACAAAAAAAGAAACTGATGAACTTTGCCAACACAAGGCATAAGAGATCTTTAAATTTCCTGTTCCATGGAAAAGTCTGTCAGATACTGAAAGACCCCCACAGTATAGACAAACAGCTAAGCAGCAGCAATGCCAGGCTTAAACTTTGGAGCAACGCAAGTAACATTAGAGCAGGGAAGTTCGACTTGAGAACAAGGGCGGAGAAGCCAGGCAAGATATCTGCGGTCAGCCGGTCAGCCATCTGGCCCCAAGCGATAATGAACCCGCAGCTGGCCTGCTCTAATGAGAACCTCCCGTTTGCTTAAGGAAACAGGATGCCTATAGTCAGCACATGTGCCCAACTTAGAATATCAGTAATTCACAGAAGAGACAACTCCCCCTATGAAAGATCCCAGCTTGGCTGCTGTAACGTCATTTCACAAAGCTTTTGATGAACGACTGTAAGTGCAGAGTAAGGTCAGGGTCCCTGGCTGCAAAACAGGATATTTATATCCATAGATTCGGGCAGGACATCAATTAACAGGATATCTGTTCCCATACATCTGTGCTGGGAGAGGAAAAACCACCTGTGCCCCTTGCCCCATTCCAACTGACCACTAACGATGCATTTGCTTCTGTAATCTGCTTCTGCTGCCCTCTTTCCTATAAAAAGACCTTCCCCCAGTCTGCAGGCGCGCTTTGTCTTTCGAGAGACTAAGTCGCCCCAGGTACCTGTGTACTGAATAAAGCCTCTTGCTGTTTGCATCCGAAGAGTGATCTCACTGTTCCTTGGGAGGGTCTCCTTAGCCTGAAAGACTGCCCACCACTGGGGTCTTTCATTTGGAGGTTCCACTGAGATTTGGAGACCCCTGCCCAGGGACCACCGACTCACCACCGGGAGGTAAGCTGGCCAGCACAATTGTTTTCTGTCTGTCTTCTGTCTTTTATGTTTGCGCCTGCGTTTGTACTGGTTAGCTAATCAGATTTGTATTTGGCGGACCCGGGGAGGAGCTGACGAGCTCGTACTCCCCACCACCGCAGCCCTGGGAGACGTCCCAGTGGCGTTTGGGGGCCCGATTCGTGGCCCATTTGCAGTTTGTGAGTCGCGTGGAACTGGGACTGTTGGGGGCTGCCCCACTGTCTGAGGGATTCGTGACTCTTTTGGGAGACGAAGAACCCGGGTCCTCAAAGTCTCCGTTTGAATTCTTGCTTTCGGTTTTATGCCAAAGCCGCGCTGCGAGTTTCTGTGTCTGTCTAAGTTGTATTTTGTTTGTCTGTCTAATTGTTACTGTCACCGCGGTTGAGAGAATGGGCCAATCTGTAACCACCCCTCTAAGCCTGACTTTACAGCACTGGCGAGACGTCCAAGACATTGCAAATAACCAGTCAGTGGACGTCCGGAAGAGACGCTGGGTAACTGTCTGTTCCTCGGAATGGCCCACGTTCAATGTGGGCTGGCCAAGGGATGGTACTTTTGACATCAATGTTATCTTACAGGTAAAGGCTAAGGTGATGGATCCTGGCCATCACGGGCATCCAGACCAGGTCGCGTATATCGTGGTCTGGGAGGCGATGGCTTATGACCCACCGCCCTGGGTCAAGCCTTTCGTCACCCCGAAACCCCCTATCCTTACCCCCTCTGCACCTGCCTTACCCCCTCCACTCCTTCCCACCCCAAAGGGACCTCTGCCCCACTCCTCCCTGTACCCAACCCTCACCAAATCCCCGGTGCCCAAGCCCCCTCCTCCAAAAGTCTTGCCCCCAGATGATGACCTACTGATGGACCTCCTCACGGAGGGCCCTCCCCCATATCAGGAGCCAGCTCCACGGACTCCGAATGAGGCTGACTCAACTGAAAGAAAAGAAGAACAAGCAGCGCCGGCCTCTGCTGGTCCTTCTCCGATGGCCACACGCCTGAGGGCACGAAGAGACCAGCTGCATGCAGCGGATACAACCTCCTCACAGGCATTCCCTCTTCGCACGGGAATGAACGGCCAACTGCAGTACTGGCCATTCTCCTCCTCAGACCTCTACAACTGGAAAAATAATAACCCTCCTTTTTCTGAGGACCCCTCTAGGTTGACTGCTCTGATTGAATCTATTTTGATTACCCATCAGCCTACATGGGACGACTGCCAACAGCTGCTGCAGACCCTGCTGACTTCGGAGGAACGGCAGAGAGTCCTCCTGGAAGCCCGGAAGGAAGTCCGGGGACCTGATGGCCGCTCCACCCAATTGCCTAATGAAATAGATTCTGCCTTTCCCCTTGAACGCCCCTCTTGGGATTTCACCACGGTGGAAGGTAGGAATCACCTAGCCCTCTATCGCCAGTTGCTCATAGCGGGTCTCCACAGGGCGGCTCGACGCCCAACGAATTTGGCTCAGGTAAAGCAGGTTATACAGGGGTCAGAGGAAACTCCCTCTGCGTTCCTTGAGAGGCTCAAAGAGGCTTACCGCAGATATACTCCCTATGACCCTGATGACCCCGGACAGGAGACCAATATCTCCATGTCTTTTATTTGGCAGTCAGCTCCAGATATCAGACGCAAACTGGAGCGTCTAGAGAACCTCAGGGAAAGCTCACTCAGGGATCTGCTAAAGGAAGCAGAAAAGATTTTCAATAAGAGGGAGACTCAGGAAGAGAGGGAGGACCGCCTCAGGAGAGAAGCAGAGGAACGAGAGGACCGCTTCAGAAAAGAAGCCGAGGAAAGGGAAAAAGAGAGGGACCGCAAGAGACATAAGGAAATGAGTAAACTTTTGGCCACCGTAGTGTCAGGGCAAAGACAGGATAGACAGGAGGGAGACAAAAGAAGGCCACCCCTTGACAAGGACCAATGCGCCTACTGTAAAGAAAAGGGGCATTGGGCAAGGGATTGTCCCAAGAACTCGAGGGGACCCAGGAGACCAAGACCTTCTCAGACCTCCCTCCTAGCTCTGGACGACTAGGGAGATCAGGGCCAGGAGCCTCCCCCTGAGCCCAGGATAACCTTAGATGTTGGGGGGCAACCCGTCACCTTCCTAGTTGATACCGGAGCTCAACACTCGGTGCTAACCCGGGACCCCGGACCCCTGAGTGACAAGTCTGCCTGGGTCCAAGGGGCCACTGGTGGAAAATGATACCGATGGACCACAGATCGCAAGCTTCACCTAGCAACTGGTAAGGTGACTCATTCTTTCCTCCACGTGCCTGACTGTCCATATCCGCTCCTAGGAAGGGACTTGCTCACAAAATTAAAAGCCCAAATTTACTTCAAGGAAACCGGAGCACAGGTAGTTGGCCCTCAGGGACAACCCTTACATGTGCTGACTCTCAGCCTAGAAGATGAATATAGGCTGCATGAAAAAGACAGTACCACTGCGGCCCCCACTGAGGCTTATTGGCTGGATCGCTTTCCCCAGGCATGGGCAGAAACCGGGGGAATGGGGCTGGCCAGACAGCAGCCCCCTCTAGTGGTAAGCCTCAAGACAACTGCTACTCCTGTCTCGATTAAACAGTATCCCATGTCTCACGAGGCAAGGGAAGGAATAAGGCCTCACATCAAAAGGCTTCTTGACCAGGGAATATTAGTCCCCTGCCGGTCCCCTTGGAATACCCCCTTGCTGCCCGTGAAAAAGCCAGGGACTGGGGACTATAGACCTGTGCAGGATCTAAGAGAGGTCAATAAACGGGTGGAAGACATACACCCGACAGTTCCTAACCCCTACAATCTGTTAAGTGGACTATCACCCTCATATACTTGGTATACCGTCCTGGACCTCAAGGATGCATTCTTCTGCCTGAGACTGCACCCCAGAAGTCAGCCCATATTTGCCTTTGAATGGAAGGATCCTAAACTGGGGATTTCAGGACAGCTGACCTGGACCAGGTTGCCTCAGGGTTTCAAAAATAGCCCCACCCTGTTCGATGAGGCCCTACACCGAGACTTAGCGGATTTCAGGGTGAGGCATCCTGGCCTGATGCTGTTACAGTATGTTGATGATCTCTTGTTAGCTGCTACTTCGGCTCAGGACTGTATAAAAGGAACTGAGGCATTACTACAAGCCTTGGGGGATCTAGGGTACCGAGCTTCTGCCAAAAAGGCCCAAATATGCCAACGGCAGGTCACCTACCTAGGGTACCAAATCAGAGAAGGACAGAGGTGGCTAACGGAGGCCAGGAAAGACACAGTTATAAAAATCCCTACACCCCGGACACCCCGCCAGCTGAGAGAGTTTCTAGGGACAGCGGGATTCTGCCGGCTCTGGATCCCCGGATTCGCGGAACTGGCAGCCCCTTTGTACCCACTGACTAAGCAGGGGGTGATGTACTCATGGGGATCGGATCAGGACGAGGCTTTTCAGAAAATCAAACGGGCTCTGCTCACAGCCCCAGCCTTAGGCCTCCCTGACCTGACTAAGCCTTTTGATTTGTTTGTCGACGAGAAGCAAGGATATGCAAAAGTGGTCTTGACCCAGAGGCTGGGGCCCTGGCGGCGGCCAATAGCCTACCTATCCAAGAAATTGGACCCCGTGGCCACAGGATGGCCCCCATGCCTCAGAATGGTAGCAGCAGTGGCAGTCCTCACCAAGGACGCTGGCAAACTGACTATGGGCCAACCTTTGACCATCCTGGCCCCACACGCAATTGAGACTCTAATCAGACAACCCCCAGATCACTGGCTCTCCAATGCCCGCATGACCCATTATCAGGCCATGCTCCTGGACTCGGACCGAATCCATTTCGGACCAGTGGTGGCGCTCAATCCTGCAACCCTGCTACCACTCCCAGAGGAGGGGGAGACGGACCAACACGACTGTCTCGAGATCCTTGCGGAAATGCACGGGACCAGACCGGACCTGACGGATCAACCCCTCCGGGATGCGGATGTCACCTGGTACACTGACGGCAGCAGCTTTCTGCGGGAAGGTGAGCGAAAGGCGGGTGCAGCGGTAACCACGGAGACCGAGGTGATCTGGGCACAGCCTCTGCCTGCGGGGACTTCTGCGCAGCGAGCAGAGCTTGTCGCCTTGACACAAGCTTTGAGGATGGCAGAAGGTAAGAAGCTCAATGTCTATACTGACAGCCGATATGCTTTTGCCACTGCTCATGTTCATGGGGAAATATACAGAAGAAGAGGGCTACTGACTTCAGAAGGAAAGGAAATTAAAAATAAAACAGAGATCTTAGCCTTGTTAAAAGCTTTATTTCTGCCTCGGAAACTGAGCATTATACATTGCCCAGGACACCAGAAAGGAGACAGCCCTGAGGCTCGAGGAAACCGGCTGGCTGATGAAGCCGCCAAACAGGTGGCCCTGCAGGCTCCGCTAGCCATACTGCCCATGCACCAAGATAAGAGAGACCCCCTCAAATATGATGAGGAGGATCTAAAGCTCCTGGCAGACATGGGAGCGGAGCAGGACCAGAAAACGGGCGAATGGACATGGAAGGGAAAAACAGTGATGCCGATGGCATACACTTATAAGATGCTTGATTACTTACATAAATTGACCCATCTAAGCCCCCGAAAGATG
The DNA here is from genome assembly GCF_018167655.1 of Microtus oregoni. Classification (NCBI taxonomy): domain Eukaryota; kingdom Metazoa; phylum Chordata; class Mammalia; order Rodentia; family Cricetidae; genus Microtus; species Microtus oregoni. The sequence goes on from NW_024544756.1 coordinate 1,826,977, forward strand.
AAAACTTTGTTAGACCGGCAGGAAACTTTTTGCTATTTACTGGGGCGAGACAGCATCCTCCAAAAAGTTATGGACAAATGTAGAGCATGTGCACAGGTAAATGCAGGAAAAACCAAGGTGGGACAGGGGGTGCGAATCCGCGGACATCGACCAGGAGTACAATGGGAAATTGACTTTACTGAAATAAAACCAGGCATGTATGGATACCGGTACTTATTGGTATTTGTGGACACCTTTTCGGGATGGGTGGAAGCCTTCCCGACCAAGCATGAGACCGCAAAAATTGTGACCAAAAAGCTGCTGGAAGAAATCTTCCCCAGGTATGGCATGCCCCAAGTGCTGGGCACTGATAATGGACCTGCCTTCGTCTCCCAGGTAAGTCAGTTGGTGGCCAAGCTATTGGGGATTGATTGGAAATTACATTGTGCATACAGACCCCAGAGTTCAGGACAGGTAGAAAGAATGAATAGAACTATTAAGGAGACTTTGACCAAATTAACGCTTGCAACTGGCACTAGAGACTGGGTGCTCCTACTACCCCTAGCCCTCTACAGAGCTCGCAATACACCAGGACCCCACGGGCTCACACCTTTTGAAATACTATATGGGGCGCCCCCGCCCTTCATTAATTTCTTTGACTCCAACATTTCAGACTTTGCTAATAGCCCCTCTCTGGAAGCTCATTTACAGGCACTCCAGATCGTGCAGAGAGAGGTCTGGAAGCCACTCGCTGCAGCCTATAAGGAACAATTAGACAGACCAGCGGTACCTCACAGCTACCAGATTGGCGATACAGTTTGGGTCCGCAGACATCAGACTAAGAATCTGGAACCCCGCTGGAAAGGACCCTACACCGTGCTGCTAACCACTCCAACGGCACTGAAAGTTGACGGCATCGCGGCCTGGGTCCACGCCTCCCACGTAAAAACAGCTCGTACAGAAGGAGATACAGCAGAACCACTATGGAGGGTCCAGCGCTCTCAAAACCCTCTAAAGATAAGACTTACCCGGGGGCCCCATTGACTGGTTTATGGATCTTGTTGGGACTAGGGATGATAGTCCGGGGAGACAGCCCTCACCTGGTACGCTCCCTAAAATGGCAGGTATTGTCCTCGGTCGGAGAAGTTGTCTGGGAAATTCAGGCAAACCATGCGATAGACACCTGGTGGCCCCCACTTACCCCGGATTTCTGCCAGCTTGCAGCAGGATCAGAGATATGGGATATTCCTGATTTGCTACCTACACAGTTAAAGGACCGGGCAGGCAGCCGCTTTTCTCCTGGGGGAAAATTCGGCTGCGGAAGCCCTGAAGGAAGATGCTTCCTGGGGCAATTGGATTTCTATGTCTGTCCCCGGGATGGGCGGGAGCGAGACCAGGTCCGACGCTGTGGAGGATGGGAAAGCTTATTCTGTAATGCCTGGGGATGTGAAACAACCGGGGATGCGTTTTGGAAGCCTAGCTCCTCATGGGACTGGATCACTGTTCATAAGAACTACACCTCCCCTAGGGAGTGTTCCGCAAAGAATACTGGAAAATGTAAAGGCAACCCCACCTGCCTGCCCTTAAACATCACCTTCACCCCCCGAGGTCGAGCATCAGGGCAGTCTAACTGGATGACAGGGAGGACTTGGGGCCTCCGATGGTACTTCCCAAACAGAATGACTAAGAAGGACCTAGGTGCCATCTTCACTATAAAACTAAAAGTGGAAACGGCCCGCCAAGCAGTTGGTCCTAATCTAGTTATTTCTGACCAAAGACCCCCATCACAGCCCGGCCAGGCAGTGCTCCCAGAAGCTCCCCTCAATGTACCAGCCACCCCATCAACTGCTTCTACCCCACTCACAGCCTCCCCGACTCCCTACCAATCCGGGACCGGGGACAGGTTACTTGATTTAGTCCAGGGGGCATATCTAGCCTTAAATGTGACAGACCCCAATAAGACCCAGGAATGTTGGCTATGCTTGATTTCCAGACCCCCCTATTATGAAGGGATAGCAGTGACAGGTACCTATGTCGTATATAACTCGCCACCCACACAGTGCATCGGTCTTCCCCAGCACAAACTAACCCTGTCGGAGGTATCAGGAAAAGGACTCTGCATGGGGACGGTCCCAAGCTCTCATCAAGCTTTATGCAATACTCGACAGCCCGTCCCATCCGGTTATTATTTAACCGCACCAAGCGGTACCTACTGGGCTTGTAGCACTGGGATCACCCCTTGTCTATCAACAACTGTACTTAACCTGACCTCTGATTACTGTGTTTTAGTTGAATTATGGCCTAAAGTTACATATCATGATCCTGAATATATTTACAGTCATTTTGAAGGGAGACCTCGATTCAAACGAGAACCAGTATCCCTTACTTTAGCCCTGCTGTTAGGAGGACTAACTGCAGGAGGTATAGCAGCAGGGGTAGGAACTGGTGCTTCTGCCCTTGTAGCTACCAGCCAATTCAGACAGCTTCAAGCGGCAATGCATACGGACATCAAGGCCTTAGAAGAATCAGTCAGCGCCCTTGAGAAATCCCTAACCTCTCTGTCAGAAGTGGTGCTGCAGAACCGCAGGGGGCTTGATATATTGTTCCTGCAAGAAGGAGGCTTATGCGCTGCCCTGAAAGAGGAATGTTGTTTTTATGCAGACCATACTGGCCTAGTCAGAGACAATATGGCAAAACTGAGGGAAAGACTTAAGCAGAGACAGCAGTTGTTCCAGTCAGAGCAGGGATGGTTTGAAGGCTGGTTCAACAGGTCTCCCTGGTTTACCACCTTGGTTTCCTCCATCATAGGCCCCCTAATCGTTATACTTTTAATCTTGCTTTTTGGGCCTTGTATCCTAAATCGCTTGGTCCAATTCATGAAGGACAGGCTGTCTGTCATCCAGGCTCTGGTCCTGACACAACAGTATCATCAGCTTAGACAGTTTGATCCCGAAGACATGGATACCACAGCTAAATGAATAAAGGGTTTTATTCAGTTGATAGAAAAAGGGGGGGGTGAAAGACCCCCACAGTATAGACAAACAGCTAAGCAGCAGCAATGCCAGGCTTAAACTTTGGAGCAACGCAAGTAACATTAGAGCAGGGAAGTTCGACTTGAGAACAAGGGCGGAGAAGCCAGGCAAGATATCTGCGGTCAGCCGGTCAGCCATCTGGCCCCAAGCGATAAGGAACCCGCAGCTGGCCTGCTCTAATGAGAACCTCCCGTTTGCTTAAGGAAACAGGATGCCTATAGTCAGCACATGTGCCCAACTTAGAATATCAGTAATTCACAGAAGAGACAACTCCCCCTATGAAAGATCCCAGCTTGGCTGCTGTAACGTCATTTCACAAAGCTTTTGATGAACGACTGTAAGTGCAGAGTAAGGTCAGGGTCCCTGGCTGCAAAACAGGATATTTATATCCATAGATTCGGGCAGGACATCAATTAACAGGATATCTGTTCCCATACATCTGTGCTGGGAGAGGAAAAACCACCTGTGCCCCTTGCCCCATTCCAACTGACCACTAACGATGCATTTGCTTCTGTAATCTGCTTCTGCTGCCCTCTTTCCTATAAAAAGACCTTCCCCCAGTCTGCAGGCGCGCTTTGTCTTTCGAGAGACTAAGTCGCCCCAGGTACCTGTGTACTGAATAAAGCCTCTTGCTGTTTGCATCCGAAGAGTGATCTCGCTGTTCCTTGGGAGGGTCTCCTTAGCCTGAAAGACTGCCCACCACTGGGGTCTTTCAATACTATGGACCTATAAGCTGAAGACGGTTGCAGAAGAACTTTGGGTGACTGTCCAGGCAGCAAGATGTCTCTAGAATTTTGGAAGTTGCTTACGATGCACTTCCTGTTAACTTAGGTAATATTATATCCTTCTGGGGTCTTTGATGGAGTTGAAGAAAATATATATATATATATATATATATATATATATATATATATAGTTTTCCTTAGTTATGATAAAAGATAAAGTAGATATAAACATTGTAACTATAATTCTTGCTTGATACCTATTTTGTTATATGCAATTTTACTATGATAAAGTTAAAACCTTCCTTTTTATTTGAACAGAAAAGGGGAAATGTTGTGAGAAGTCCTTCTGTATATATGTTCTTTTTATTGGTTAATGAATAAAGAAGCTGCTTTGACCTTTGATAGGCCAGAATAGAGCTAGGCAGGAAAACTAAACTGAATGCTGGGAGAAAGTAGGCAAAGTCAGTAAGACACCATGTAGTTGCCAGTGGAGAAAGCTGGGAGCTGTCAGTTGGAACCTTGCCGGTAGGCCATGAACCTTGTGTTAAAATATAAAATAATAGAAATAGGTTAATTTAAGATATAAGAGCTAGCCAATAAAAAGTGTGAGCTAATAGTCCAAGCATTGTTGTAATTAACACAGTTTCTGAGTGGTTATTTCGTGTCTGGGAAGTCAGGAAACAAACAAGCAACCTTCCATCAATGGCAGTAGTTTATTTATAATGTCCTAGATACATTATTGTGCTCATTCCATCTCCCTGTGTTCCTATGACAATTGCTCAGATTTTCCTTATTTTTGATGCCTTTGATTTTGAGGAATACTGGTAAAGTGTTCTGTAGAATGTCCCTCAGTTTGATTTTGTCTAATGATTGTCTCATGATTAAACTGGGGCCATGATGATCTTGAGATGAGACACCCACAGAGAGATGAAATATCAATCAACCCATGTCTTAGTTACTGTCCTACTATAGTGAAGAGTCACCATGACCATGGCAACTATGAAAAGAAAGTGTTTAATTAGGGACTTGCTCGTGGTTTCAGAGGGTGAGTCTGATCTTCATGGGAAATGTGGGAAATGTGGCAGCAGGCAAGCGTATATGGCACTGAAGCAGAAAATAAGAGCTTACACGTTAAGACAACAACCGTAAGTCAGATAGAGACTAGGTCTAGAGTGGGCTTTTGAAACCTCAAAGCTCAACCATAGTGATAAACCTTCTCCAACAAGGCCACACCTAAGGCTTAAATTTCACCAACTAAGAACCTAGAACTCAAATCTATGAGATTATGAGGGTCATTCTCATTCAAATCACCATACCATACCTCTCAGAAGCATCTTCTGCCAGCTGGACATGGCACTGTTGGTCACATGCCTGGCTTAGAATTCCTGGCTGTGTAATAACACCCTCACTTCCATGATGCACTCTTTGAAAATGAATTGCAGCCCATGTAAGCAGTTGGTGGGATGGGACAGGAATCTCCATGAACTTTTTGTAATTCTTTAAAATGCAGAAGGTGTCTCTTCTCTCGACCCTACATTTAATCATATATATATATATATATATATATATATATATATATATATATATATATTTCTGCATGAAATCATGGATGTTTGTTCCATACTTTGGGATGTAATCACCTATATTTATTTTAGAGTATTTCCCAAGTCCTAGCCATTGGGATTTTATTCTGGTTAGGACATTTTTTATCTCCTTTTCTTTTCATTCATTCATTCATTCATTCATTCTTTCTTTCTTTCTTTCTTTTGGGTAGTGGATTTTTTTCACTAAATAATTAAATAAAATAGACTTGCAAAACAACTAAAAGTCTCAACCATCTTCCAGTACTAGCAAGGCTAATCATTAGAAGACGCTGTGAAATGACAAGTTCTCAGGACCCAGACTTTCCCATGAGCCAACCTGCAAGTATTCTTTTCTCCCCATCCCTTCTTTTCTGATCTGTTGTGGCTGGTGTGTCTGTGAGTGTACCCAGAAGAACTTCAACAGTATCATAACCCAAAGGAGCAGCTGGCAGGAGTCAGCTGACCAGAAGGGCTTCTTTTCTCTGGTGAAGACTCTTCCACTCAGTGCTCAGTTTCATATGCAAGTGTTCATGAATGTGTTCCTGTCCCTGAAGCCAGCACTTCCCATCTGTGAGCAACCTTCTGCAAACAATCTGCAACAATGTTGACCCCCAAATGTATCTTCTGATGGAGAAGGCAAAAAGCAAAAGTCGCACATCTTGGTTCCCAGGGAAGTCCTTACTCAACACCTTTTGTCCTTGTCATCTAGAGTTTAGTGGCACATCAAAAATCCCCTGTGAAATATTTTGTGCCTTTGGTACAGGAAATTACTGTGAGGACTCAGGGCCATATAACCAAAAGGAATGCCTCCATCAGGGGGCAGTGAGAGGAAGAGGAGGCATGGCTTACAAGCACCTAACATGAGTAGAGTCTCAGGGGAACAATCTGGCTAATAGAGTCAAGTTCAGGCAAAAAGGTCCCTCAGAACTGAAGGTCACATGGCCTCCTATTGCTGGAGCCTTGGCACTGGCCTGTGGCCACTGAGCCCCCTGGGCTCTACTTGTGGTTGTTGCCTCTCAACTCTAGAAAGACATTATTTCCTCCTCCCTTTACTCATTGATAATGAAGGCTGGTCATTAAAATGTAATAAGCTATAAAGAATTTCCGTGTGATTTCAGACACAACAATAAGCTACAGAATAGTCTTGCTTCGTCAAGCCACCTGTTTGCTGTGGCCCTCAGCCCTTGCTGGCATCCACAGGTCCCCTGACCTGACTTGACATGAAATTGAATCTTCCAGAAACCTTTCACTCTTTCTCTGCATCTGCCTGCGCCATGATATTCTGGGGCTTAACACAAACCAGAGGAGGAATCTTGGGCCTTCTCTGCTTCCACTCTGTGGTGGCGAGGAAAATTCCAGAGACTACCATTTCTCAGACTCAAATGGGCTGTCAAGTAACCATTTCCTCTTACTGTGAGTCTCACAACTTACCAGGGCTTCTAAGTACACTCTGATACCGCACTTCTAATCATTGGCCCTCCCCTTTGTTGAGACACACAGCAGCATCTTTCCCTGTTTTATTTCTCTTTGCAGCCCACTTGCTCCAGAGCAGACCCAATTCATCCTGTCTATGGAATGATCCACTATTCCTTTCTGTATAGTTTCCATATAGCTTCTACATTTAGAAACTGCTTCCTTTTCGTTGAATCTACTGAGTTTCCCATCTTACTCACAGAATAACTGCCTGACGGTCTATTTGTGGTATTGTAGATGTTATGGTGGAGGGCATACTTGGAGAGAGAGTGGTATTATCGTACATAGACACCCTCTAATGCTTTTCTGATTGGCAAATACATTTAGGTTGGGAATACTTCTACATGTCTTAGTTTTCTTTAGTGGACCTGGAAGAGCATAAAAATATCTAGCCCATCACTAGAGAAATGAACTGGATGGTGGTAATGAGGGCTGGAGATACTGTTCAGTGGGTAAAAGCACTTGCCACGGTAACATGAGAACCTGAGTTGAAACCACTAGAACCTATGTAAAAGCATGACACAGTGGCCTAAGTATCTGTAATCTCAGACTTCTTGCAAGGAGATCAAAGGTGGAGATAGGAAACTCTCCAGAAGCTCATGTGCTAGCTAAACTAAAGTCAAAGAAACTCTGTACCAGACAAAAGTGGAAAATGAGGACCAACACTCAAGGTTGTCATCTAACTTCCATATATGAACGGTGGTATGAATATGATCTTATTCAGACACACACAAACATGCATGCACACATACACATTGTACAGACAAAAGTAAAAAAAAAATAAAGTATCTATCTATAGAGCCATCAAGATGTCTCAGTGAGTAAAGGTACTTGCTGCCAAGCCTAACGACAGGAGTTTGAACCCTGGAATCCACACTGTAGAAGGAAACAAACAACCTATAAAAGCTATCCTCTAACTTCAGCATGTAAGCCATGGTGCACGTGTGCGTGCACAAACACACACACACACACACACACACACACACACACACTAATATATTAAATGTTAAATCTTAAAATTTTTGTATATGAACGCAGACAAACTGGGTGATTATGATGAGACTTTTATAAAGGAGCTAGGAAGTAAGGACAGGGCAGTGGTTGGAAGACATAGAAAACTCATAAACAGCCTTTCCTCAAAACAGTGACAGAACACTTGATGCCAGCCAGCTTTTCATTTGGGGCATTCATGAAGAGAGATTTTGAAACACACCAGAGCAGTGCGTGAGTGGCGAGAGTCCTAATACCTACTTTCCCACTATTAAACCCTTGCCCTTTAGTTTCAGTTCCTTTACTCAGAAGTTTTGAGGACCCTTTTTTTAGCTCTTAAAGGCTGTGGTTACTTGTGGGATCACAGATCAGTATTTGGAAGAGTCTGACTTAAGGAAATAAAGGAAATAATGAGAACTGGGAGGAAGTTTTCAGCTTTTTCAGATAATTAGTTTTGAGCTCTAGGACTCATAAAAACTTAGAGGATTGTGGGGATCTTGCCTTCTCTGTGTCTGTGCAGCTATACTAATTGGAAGGAGATAGGCTCCTCCATCACAGTCAAATGCACTAATGTATGTCCTTACAAAGGTTATCCTACTTCTCATCCATATGGTCAAGTATGCCTGTCATTTAGCCATCCTTCCGCTTACCTAGCTCTGGTCTCTGATTTGGAACTCTATCGCCTCACATAGAAGAGTGCCTTTGGCTAACTTGTAGAGATGAACACTGTGAGCTCAGAGTTGAAGCGAGGGATGAGTGTACAAATGGAAAACAACCGAGACTGGGAATGAGTCAAGGCTTAAGTGGCTTGGTAAAGGCAAGGGAAAGATGTGTTTACAAGGTCCCCAATAGCTTTAGACCTTGCAGGCCAGGCCAGGGCAGTCAGGGAATGCAGAGAATTTTCAGCGGTTACCAATGCTCACTCTTGGGCTCAACCAGAGGGCAGCGTCAGGTGACCACTCTGTGTGTTAGATGGAAGTTCTTTTCAGGGTCCTACCTGCCCTCATGTCGATTCTCTTCTCATTTTCATCATTGATTGGGAACAATAACAGAAGACTTTATTCATTTTCCTGGCACATAAAGTGTGTGTGTGCACGCGCACACGTGCACATAATCATGTTTTATAAGATTCCAATTAATTGTTTTATAATTAATTGGTGTTTTCGAAACTTTGAACACAGACCACAAGAGGCACATCTTCTATCTAGTCCAAGATGCCCTGCTCAGCCACCCTACTGTTTTTCTGTTGGGGCTGCTATTGTTTAGCATGTTGGTTTTTGGAAATAGGATCTCACTGTGAGGGCTTCACTTACTTGGAACCCACTACAGAGATCAAACTGTTTTCAAATGTGTGCTCATTCTCCTGCCTCTACTTTGCCAGTGCTCAGATTCCAAGTGTGCACCATCATACTTTGCTGGAACCTCTGAACAATGTTTCAGGCGAAATCAAGAAAGTGAGAGGTATCCAAATGAAGCTTTGATTTCTGAGGTTTTACTGGTCCTAAGTCCATGCCTTCCCTGTGGTGATGGACTGTATAATTTCTTAGGCTGTGAGCTAAAATAAACATTTACATTCTTTAAAAAAAATGTTTGGTCATGTCACAAATGCCTGAGCTGTCTATGTTCCCTATTGTCCTGGGTCCTGGAAAGCTCTCCCCAGCCATGGCCAGATCTTTAATTCCTCAGGGACTGATCCTCAGAGGTCAGTCAATCTAGGAACGATCACCCAAGTCATTCTGTAACTTTTGCAAGGTTTTCCTTCATAACCAGGCCTTCTGTGTCCACATAAATGAATGTCACTCCAGTGTGGTTTCCTTTTACTTGGTGAGAGAGGATGCTGTAGGACAAAACATCTCACTCAGACTTACTTTTTTCTCCAGAGGCCAGCAAGTTCTTTCTGTAAAGAGTCAGCTTTACAGGACAAGAGGCAAATTTCTGATTATCCTGTATGTCCTCATATAGTGAGAGGAAAACAATCTCCCGTGGTTATTTCATTTATAAAATTCAAAACTGAATAACAGTTGAGGGCACTGAACTGTTTAGTGATGAGAAAAAAATAGAATCACTTTCTGAAGGTGATAATATTTTTATAATTAGAAATTGAAGCTAGTGGTCTTATTCAGCATGGCAAATTGCCAAATGTTCCTGGGCAAAATTTCATTTTTCCTTCTGGGTTGGATTTGGTTCCACCCTTCTTGATTGTGGTCTTGTGGACACCTTTCTAGGGGAAACCTGAGGAAGCCCTGGCTCTGGAAGCTACAAGTCTAATTTTATCCATTCAAATCAGAGAAGGAAAAATTCCCAACCTCTAGAATGTTCATTGTCTACTCACCGATTCATTCACTCAATGAACACTTACTTTATGTTTTGAATGAACTTTTATTGAGCGTACAGTGCATGCCAGGTGCTATATGAAGTAGAAGGATCCCAAGTATGGTTTAGTGGGCATTCCCCTGGCAGCCTTACAAATGTGTGGAAGAAAGCAGAAGCATTTATGAGTTAAATAACTAAAGATGTGTTTCAGATATTCCAAAGTCGATACACATTTATGGTAAAAGTGTTCACTTTTAAAAAAATATACTACATCTTTTTTCTATTAAAATGGTATTTTCTCTGTTTTATCACCCGTTTCCCCTAATCCTGATCAACAAAACCCTAAGATAGCCATAAAAATAAGTAGATATCAGCTCATAAAAATATGCTGTGTGGGTTACATGAAAATAATTCTATAAATGACTTTTCCTCTGATTTAAGTTTCGAAATTTTGAAGTGCGGCCAATAAGTGATTTGGTAACAGTTAAGAAATCACAAGTTCCTGTCTTCCCATATAAACTTCTGCAAATCTCAGGCTAGGTTCTGCTGATGCTAAAGAGAACAAATTTCAGAAGTTAGCCAATGCCTGCTCTCTGCACACCTACTGTACACAGGGTGCCACGCTGTCAGCTCTTGGAAGAATACTTGGAAGGAATCTCAGCCAGAAAGAGGTAAGCTGGGCCTTATCTTGCTTGGCTCAATGATCTCAAGCAAAACATGTTTGCTCATCCAGAAGTCTGGGTTGGTGGCCACTGATGTGAACAAAGAAAATACTAACTGAGCAAAGCGATAGCAGAAGTCAAAGGAATCTAGCAGCACAAATTGTATGCTGGGAGGCTCACTAGTCTGATGAGCTGGCGTGGATGTTAGTATAAACTAATTAGAGAGTAAACTTGGAAAGTCGAATGCGATGATAATCATATCATTTTAAACAGGAAAGCAAGACCCTTCCAAGATAGGATTTGAGCTGCTCTGTTATTTTTCTGGCCCTGCTAAGGAGCCTCTTTTCCCCTGGAACAACAGGGTTAGAGATGATGGTGGAGGAGACAAACGTTTTTATCTTCTTTTGGCTGTAGAACATGATAAGTTCCTTCCCTTGATAGCGATGGTCTCAAGCTTCCAAGTGCTTTGACCATTTAATACAGTTCCTCATGTTGTGGTGACCCCCCCCCCATCATAAATTATTTTTGTTGCTGCTTCTTAACTGTAATGTTGCTACTGTTAAGAAGAATCATAATGTAAATATCTGTGTTTCCCCATGGTCTTAGGTGACCCCAAAAGGGTCGCAACCCATGGAGCGATAACTCCTGCGTTACAGACAGGACCAGTTTCTGCATCCTAGTGATGACCGAACTTAATGACCGAAAGGTTGAGTTTCAGTAGCAACAGTTGCTTTTCCTATTTGCAGCCTTAACACACACCTCTCACTACCTCTTCTGCTGCTGCTCTACATGGTCTAGATACAGTACGTGATCTGTTTTTATCAATGTCGGAAAGTATCAGGTTGAAAATCAAAGAAACTACACGCCTTTCTGAATATTGCATTTAATAGAAATTTCAGGGACGTTTGAAGAGCAATTGGGAAGTCTGACTGGAAAATAATTTCATCCAAAATTGACCATATATGTTTTTCCCCAGCCATTTAGTGCTCATTTAAGTCCTTGGTGTGCCTTTTAAAAATAATTTGATGTCTATTTAGCTTACTGGATATTAATTTTTATGCTCACTTAAGGTCTATTATGGATCTTGAATATCAGCTTATTCTGCACCAAAATCTTATGATGCATTCAAATGACTGCAGGACTATGGGGGATTGGTCCCAGTAGATCAACAGAACATGTGACATTGCAATTCAAGTTGTCCAGTTTTTATTTGGTAAATTGCTGTGATGGTCAACACGGGTGTAGCGTAAGCTTGCAAAACTACCCACTTCATTCCCATCGATGACAGGTGGAAGCCAAGAACTTTGGGTATAAATTAGAATCATGGAGAGAACCTAATGAGGAAAGGGGGGCTTATTTCTAACTAGGCATTGGTAGCTTTTGAAATCCCTTTGTGTCTCCAATGTGTAGCCACAGTTAAACATCACGTTCTCGATGACACATGAAGGGTTTGGTCTCTTCGTTAATGAACACAGTATTTTCTTGGGAATGGGAGGGAAAATTCCAGAAGTCCCAGAAACTTGTTTACTAGCCATCATGACTTAAGGTCTACTTACTTCTCTGACAAGCAGAGGTCATGGATTAATGTGATGGTAGGTGAGTGCCGAGACATAACCCAAGATACTAGTATTGTATCTAGATCTCAGCCTGAGCATGCTGACCCCCAAGATTCTCTCCATGTTTCTAACTAACACCAAGAGGTCCTTGACTCCCACCTGTTACCAAAGGGAATAAGGTGGGTAGTTTTACAAGCTTACTTTGATTCTCCCACTCTTCTTTCTGTATTCTACTTTCTTATGATATAATTATGTTGACCAACAGAGTTCCTTTTTTTTCAATCACTGCTCCTTATCTTTCCATGTGATAATCCTAAAACCAGCAGAATTGATGGGAGGGAAGGCAGGCTTGTGGGAAGCCCAGACTCAGAGAGAATGTCATGGCAGAAGAAGGCATTACCCATAAATAGTTAGATAATATCTCCAGGTACATCTTTATGATACCCACCGAGTCTATTCTGAACATCACCATTATGAAGAAATGCCTAAGTTCAACTGGGATATTAAATACAGTTGAAAATTTTGATATTTTTACATGTTCATGTGTGTGTGTGTGTGTGTGTGTGTGTGTGTATGGATGCTCCTGTGTGCTCAGAAACAAATGTGTATGTGTGTAATCCTTAGACTCTGTCCATTGTAATGTTTGAAACAGGGGTTCCTTGCTTGACTGTAACTTGCCAAATAGGCTATGTCAGGTGATCAATGAGGCCCATTGATATACCTATCTCTGCTTTCCAGCCACTATACCTAGGTTTTCATTTCTTTTTCTATTCTTTTCTTTTCCTTCCTTCTTTCCTTTCCCATCCCCTTTCTTTTTAATGTGGTTCTGGAGATCAAACTCAGTTCTTTGCACTTTCAAAGCAACATTTTTATCAGTAGAGCTATATACCCAGCCAAATTTTTACTATTTTTTTTACTATTTACAGATTTAACTGTTTTTAAACTATGGACTCAAACGTACAATTATTCGGAGAAATAAAGAAAGGAGTATGCTAACACAAAACCTGTGGTACTGTGTGGGCCTTAGCAAATGCAAGTCGTGCATCCTTTTCGGGTGACAAGAGAGCTGCTCATTGGTACCTATGTCTAATCTCAGTAGCTTTAGTGCCATCCTATTGAAATTCAGAAGATCCAGACTGTCAGGCATGTTCTCCGTGGTGGCCGAATCAGCACAGAAAGACAAAGTAAAATATCTGCCCCCAGTGTTTGTGTCTCAGAGCTGTGAAACATATGATAGTTTATTATTTTTGAGAGTTGTTAATTTTTATTTACTTGAGTGCTCTGCTTGCATGGGAGTATTGTACCATGCGTGTGCCTGGTGCCAATAGGTGTCCAAAATTACTAAAGAAATATGTGCTGGGAACAGAATCCAGGTCTTCTGCAAAAGCAATAAGCCTCTTAACTACTGAGCTGTCTCTCCAGACCCTAGTTAAGATGTTTTTGTTCATCACTTGTAGCCAGGTCATTGTCAATTTGTTCCTTAGGTTACAGCCCTAACTCATGAAACCATCTGAGCATATCTATGCTCTGTTTCAGTTTGGCTGCCTACTATTGGAGCAACCTTGGATAAATTAACCTCTCAAAGCATTAGGTTCCAAGTCTGGGAAACAGACTTGGTTTTTTATGAGGATAAAATAAACAGATACATGCACTGTACTCCTCTGATGGCAAACCCCTCCACAATCCTAAAGGCATACTTTGAACATATCCTTAAGTGTGCTGACCACAGAATCCATCTCTTCAGCATCAAGTGCTTTTGATTGGCACCATGTTTTTTCTTGTTCTCCAAAGCAATGCATAAATCCACCAGACAAAATAATCTGCTACTAACTTCAACTAAGATGATAAATCATATTTGAGTATCTATTTCCTTTTAAAATATTTTTTTTTTTTTTGGTTTTTCGAGACAGGGATTCTCTGTGGTTTTGGAGCCTGTCCTGGAACTAGCTCTTGTAGACCAGGCTGGTCTTGAACTCACAGAGATCCTTTTAAAATATTTATTTCTTATTTTATGTATATAAGTGCTTGCCTGCATGTATGCAAGCTCACTGCATGCATGACTGGTGCCCTCGAGTACGGTGTCAGATCCATCCCCTGGAACTGAAGTTACAGGTTGTTCTGGGTCACAATATGGGTACTGAATCAGGGTTCTCTACAAGAGCAGTAGGTGTTCTTAACTCCTGAACAATCTCTTAAGCCCCTGAATATCTATTCCTTAATTAGTTAGTGGCATAACTAATCAGTGATCAACATTATCAAGTAAGCATTAATCTGAAACCATTCAAAGTAAGGTAGAACTTCAGGCTAGCAAATTTTCAGCTCTACTTGAGTTCCACCCACGTGGTGCCAGAATAGTTAAGTGAGTCAATTTGTTGTATATAATGACGAATAGGATTTTGGGGCCCTTTGGAGCAATCAGGCCTAATCAGGACCATTTCTAGAAAGGGGTACATCTGGTCTGAGGCAAATTACAGCATGTTAAAGGAAAAATCAAACTTGTTTTTCTTGGATGGCTAAGGGGGAGAACTCAAGGCCATTGGCATGTTAGGTGAGCACTCATCTGCTAAGCTACACTATCAAATCCTTCTTGTGTTTTTGTTCGTCGGTGTGGTTTGGTTTTTATTTTTTATATTTTGAGACAGGATCTTACTAGGTAACTCGGGTGGATCTGGACCTCATGATTCCCTTGCCTCTGAGTCCAACTTGTCATGAAGGAATCCTCGCAGAGGGTAAAGGAAGGAGTTACCTGTGCAAGATGAATGCCAAAAGGGTATAACTAACTCTACATGCTGCTGCCAGGCCTGCACTGTGGGTTGTGTGGTCTTTCCTTGGGTCTCACCCAGAGGTGCTGTGGTTCCCCGTGGACCTAGAGTTTTCCTGTCTAAAGACCACTGGACCAGCGGGCACAGGGCGGCTCCCAGCCTGCCCATGATCCATATGGGTTCTTTTTGAACTGCTCTTTTCATTATAGCAGTGTTTCCAAAGGGCTCAGTAGGTATCCATCAGGGCACAGCATGAAAAGAAAGATCTGTGCGAGGTGACTGAGGCAGAGTTCCTTGGGTTGCTTGATGCCTTCAAGAGAACTGAAGGCTATGTACCATGGAATCAACCAGTGTACAGCTCTGTGCACAGAAAATAGAAAAAAAAAAAAAAAGAAGCTATGAAATCACTTCCAGAACAGTGGCAGCTGCTTTTTGGTAGCCAGAGGGGAAGTTAAGCTGTTTTCTTTCTGTTGCTACTTTTTTGGATGGTGTTTATGATTCATGGGCTTTCTTAAATTAATGAGTTTCGGTTTTCTCCTGTTGACCAAGGCTACACACGTGAGCCCTGCAGTTTCCTTCTCCTCCTCCGGGATTTTAGGCTGGCAGCTCAAGGGCATGACTGTACAGAGAGCTTTTTGGATCGATTGTCCTGGTGATGGGGTCCACTGAATCGCGGGATGTTAGCACTCCCGCTTTCGTGTATAACCAAGTGTCGCGAACGTGAGCGCTCAAACAGCAGAAATACACGCTTACACTGATTTACCACAGTCCAAATCCTCATGCTAGGCAAACTTCAATCCTTTGTGGGGGCTCTGAAGAGAACCCTAAGAAAGGACAGGACACCAGTAAGCTCGGTATTCGAAATAAATCATCTCTTTGTCCTATCATTAAAAACAAACCAGGGACTGGAAAAACTGTCCAGCAGTTAAAAGGATGCATTGCTCTTGTAAAAGATCTAGCGTTTCAGTTCCCAGCGCCCACGTGAGGTCGCTCAAAGCTACCTGTAACTCTAGGTCTACAAGAACCGATGTTCTATCCTGGCCTCCAGGGGCACCTACCCTCGCATCCACGTACTGTCCCCCCACAACACACAAATGTATATAACTTAAAACAAATCTTAAAAACCGAAACTACAAATCCGGCCAGGTGCAATGGCATGCAAGTGTAATCCTGGCATTCAGGAAACTAAGGAGGATCATGAGTTCAAAGCCAGTCTGAGCTACCGAGTAAAACGTTATCTCAAAACCAAAAGAAACTAAAACTCCTAGCAAGCCTCAGCCCTCAATCCGTATCTGTTTTGTGCAGAAAGTTGTCTTGGAACTGGAGCTAGTTTGAGGGGAGCCAATGAGGCCTTGCTCTTATTAAAGATACTTTTTTTTTCTCCACCATGGATTTACATTGGTCAAGTTTTGTTTTCAAGTCCCCTATCATTTTATAGCTATGGCATGTGTCTCCCTAGCCTCACCTTGATCCAAGCCCTACTTGCCCAAAGCAAGTCCATGCAGCTTCCCACCTGGGGTGTTGATGAGGATGTTCACTAATGAGACAGATGCCAGGGTTCCCAGAGCTAAGCCTGGGATGAGTATGGTGTCCTGTGCTCTACCGGCAGAGCATTCTTTAACCCTCTACCTTTCCTGTTCTCTATCTCTCTCTGGTAGCTCATGCTGGACTTGACGTGTGTCTAAGGTTCCTGGATTTCACCTGTCCAGACTTTGAGTCTCGGTAAGGGGTGGAACAAGGACAATCTAATATACATAAAGTTGTGTGTGTTTCAGGGGCGGGTGTTGCCTGCTTGTCTGTCTGTCATCACTTCCTTTCAGTGTCTATGAAAGCCAGAGGAGGGTGTTGGATCCCCAGGAACTGGAGTTAGAAACAACTACAAGCTGCCGTGCGGGTACTGGGTATTTAACCCTGGTCCTGACTTCCTTGCTCATCTTCTCCCTACTTCTGCTCCTCATTGGGACCTTGGGAGCTCAGTCCAGTGCTCCAGTGTGGGTCTCAATTAAAAAATGGGGCACTGAACTGAACAGAGAATTCTCAACAGAAGAAGTTCAAATGGCTAAAAGACACTTAAGGTCATGCTCAACCTCCTTAGCAATCAGGGAAATGCAAATCAAAACAACTTTGAGATATCATCTTACACCTGTCAGAATGGCTAAAATCAAAAACACCAATGATAGCCTTTGCTGGAGAGGCTGTGGAGGAAGGGGTACACTCATCCATTGCTGGTGGGAATGCAATCTTGTGCAACCACTTTGGAAATCAGTGTTTCGGTTTCTCAGGAAATTCGGGATCAACCTACCCCTGGACCCAGCAATACCACTCTTGGGAATATACCCAAGAGATGCCTGATCATATGACAAAAGCATTTGTTCAACTATGTTCATAGCACTATTATTTGTAATAGCCAGAACCTGGAAACAACCTAGATGCCCTTCAATGGAAGAATGGATGAAGAAAGTATGGAATATATACACAGTAGAGTACTACACTGCGGTAAAAAACAATGACTTCTCAAATTTTGCATGCAAATGGATGGAAAGAGAAAACACTATCCTGAGTGAGGTAACCCAGACCCAAAAAGATGAACATGGGATGTACTCACTCATAATTGGTTTCTAGCCATAAATAAGGGTCACGGAGCCTACAATTGGTGAACCTAAAGAAGCTAAATAAGAAGGTGAACCCAAGGAAAAACATATAGTTAACCTCTTGCCTATGGGAAGTAGACAAAATTGCCGGGGAGAAAAGTGGGATCTTGGGTTTGGGGTGGAGTAGGGATACAATTTTAGCATGACACATATTCCCCATAGTCCCCTCTACAAATTAATGTGTTTTTATATTCTGTAATTAAAGGGTGTAATAGAAACCTTACCAACGTTCTCTCAGGGACATGATCAAGACCTGCATCAACTGGGAAGGCCATGCTGATAGCATGTAGTCTTGGTCTCACTAGAATGACACACTGTACTTCTACGAAGTATATATGCATTTCTTTCTTCCCAAATGTATAACCCCAGTTGAATCATAACAAAAATGTCATGCAAGTCCAACTGAAGGACCTTCTACATAACCATCTCCCTTCTCATTTTTATTGTCTTCCTACCTAATGTTCTATCTACCTTTCTACCTTTCAGTATAGACATCAGATAGGTAGATATTTTCATATATTCTTTTCCAGTCCAGTGTTGAGTTTGAAAACAGTTCCTGAAATGAAATATACAGTCAATAAATATTTGTTGAATGGATGAGTATAAAAATTATCTTATATATTTCCCATTGCTACACTGGACTCTGTGACAGTACTACAACCAGACCTCTATCTATAGACATTTAGATTGTTTCCAAACTTGCGCTATTGCTAAAAGTTTTGCTTAGAACAACTTTCTATGTAGACATTGGCATGTGGAGCTATGTCCCTAGGATCTACTTCTGGAATTGATATTTCTGATTCCAAGTCTGCATTTCTAGTTTTTTAAAGGTGTAGAAAACTGCTGTGCATCCTAGACGTGGGATTAACTTCTATTTCTACCAGCAAAATATGAGAGTTCCTGCTTTACATGTCCAGCTGCACAACAGCTTTGGTTTCAAACTAGGATCAGTGTAACTTATTGAGTAAAGCTGAATATGTTTTTCTCTGCTTAATAAGTATTCCCAGGGGTGGAAGAGATAGCTAACTGGTTGACAGAACTCTTCCAGAGCACCCAGGTTCAATTCCCCACATCAATATGGTGGCTCACAGCCATCAGTAGCTCCAGTTCCAAGGGACTGTGCCCTCTTCTGGCCTCCAAGGGTACCAGGCACACATGGTACAGACATATATGCAGACAAAACATCAATACACAAAAACGTCTACTCACATTTTAGTTTTTAATGTTAATATATTTTGGTCCATTTTTTCTATTGAGTTGTGTTAATAAGAAGATTCTATATGATGAGAGTGTATTAAATATAAATGGACAGATGAAACAGATCAGAGAATCTAAAAATGGATCCAAATGTACAAGAAAGTTGTATGAGGAACAGTGAGCATAACACGGCATGGATCGATCGGGTGATTCAGTAAGTGATTCTGAGACAACTGGGTCTCCATTTAGAAAAGAATACCTTGCCAAGTGGTGGTGCACACCTTTAATCCTGGCCCTTGGGAAACAGAGGCAGGTGGGTCTCTGAGTTCAATGTCAACCTGGCCTATAGAGTGAGTTCCAGGACAGGCAGGGCTACACAGAAAAAGCCTCGCTTTGAAAAACAAAACAAAAAAGAAAAGAATAAGAGTTTACCTCTCACACTTTATGCCAAAATAGTTCTAGTGGGGTGAGATATTTTAATGTGAGGGAAATGAAATCATAAATTTTTTAAAATGTTTATTTATTATGGATACAATATTCTGTTTGCATATATGCCTGCAGGCTAGAAGAGGACACCAGATGGTTGTGAGCCACAATGTGGTTGCTGGGAATCGAACTCGGGTCCTTTGGAAGAGCACGCAATGCTCTTAACTGCTGAGCCATCCCTCCAGCCCCTAAAATCATAAATTTAACAGGGAAAATGTTAGGAAAAATCATTTATCGCGATTGTTGTTTCGAGCAGTGTAAAGAACTTTGAGAAAATGATACGCATCATCACCACAGAGACCAAAAGAAGCAGAGAAAATAACGGCAAGAACTATGCAAAAGGGCCAGGCGATGGTGGCGCACGCCTTTAATCCCGACACTCAAGAGGCAGAGGCAGGCGGATCTCTGTGAGTTCAAGACCAGCCTGGTCTACAGAGCTAGTTCCAGGACAGGCTCCAAAGCCACAGCGAAACCCTGTCTCGAAAGAAAAAAAAAGAACTATGCAAAGCAGGCAATGCCTTTGACTTAAGGATTTTAGAGGATACAAAAATGGATGCCAGCCTTGAGTTCTTCTTAGGGACTGGACAAAGTTTTATAAAGGCTTAGGTCAAGCAGGGCTGGGAAAACAACTCAATGGATAACACACTCGTTGTGTCATGCAAGGACCCATGTTCTGAGCCCCGAGAAGCCACATATGAACTGGTCAAGTGTGCTGGCCTACCTGTAATCCCAGGTCTTGAGAGACAAACACGTTGGATCTCTGGGGCAAGCTGGCTCTCTAGACTAGTCAATTTGCTAAGCCCTGGATTTTCATGGGAGTTCTTACCTCAGTAAATAAAACGGGCAGTGACTGCAGAAGAAACCTGTTTCAACATCTGGCTTCCACACACGTGCACACACACTACACATGCGAAAGAGTGGTTATACAAGTAGTTTGTTGCTAAAAATACGTGCCATGCCATGCTATAGACTTTGTGTTACCCACAACCATGCTTAACTCTGACTCAACGTGGAGGGGGCATCTTGAATAAGACCCCTTCAAAAACTTCCTGGCATCATATCTCAGAGAGTTTCTGCTTGAACTTTTAGTCCCCTGGAAGCTACAAACATATAAATATTGCGAAACTCCCTCTATGCAATGTATTAAACTATTCATAGTATTTCACATCTCAAGGATCATATAAATTTGATGGAATACTCTTAGTTCTGCCAAGAAACACCCAGCAGATGTTGCCGCTCTAATACTGTGCTTCCATCTTTGATTTTTTCCATAGGGAAACATGGGCCGTCAGTCATGGATTCTGACTTACTTGTGCCTGCTCTCCTCCGGAACTGGTGCGTTCTTCTTCAGAGAAAATTATTCCAGAAGCTATCCCTGTGATGAGAAATGGGAAAATGACTCTGTGATTGCAGAATGCAATGATCGCCGACTACAAGAAGTTCCCCAAACTATAGGCCAAGATGTGACTGAAATAAACTTGTCCGACAATTCCATCATGCATGTGACAAACGAGTCCTTTCGAGAGCTGCGAAACCTCACTAAAATAAATCTGAACCACAATGCCAATCAAGCACACCCAAATGAAAATAAAAATCGTATGAATATTACAGATGGAGCATTCCTCAACCTCAAAAAGCTGAAGGTGTTACTGCTTGAAGACAACCAATTATCTGCAATGCCGACTGGCTTGCCTGAGTCTTTGAGAGAACTTAGCCTAATTCAAAACAATATAAATATGATAACTAAAAACAACACTCTGGGGCTTCGGAACATGGAAAGACTCTATTTGGGCTGGAACTGCTATTTTTCTTGTAATCAAACCTTTAGCGTGGAAGATGGGGCATTTCAAAACCTTATAAACTTGAAGGTGCTCTCCTTGTCTTTCAACAGGCTTTTCCACGTGCCTCCCAAACTGCCAAGCTCCCTAACAAAACTTTTCCTGAGCAATGCCAAGATTATGACTATCACGCAGGAAGACTTCAAGGGACTGGAACACTTAACATTACTAGATCTGAGTGGCAACTGTCCGAGGTGTTACAATGCCCCTTTTCAATGCACGCCTTGTGAAAAAAACTTGTCCCTCACCATACATCGCCTGGCTTTTCAAGGTCTTACCAAACTTCAATATCTAAACCTCTCCAGCACTTCCCTCCAGTCCATTACTTCCACCTGGTTTGACAATCTGACAAATCTGCAGGAACTCCATCTTGAATTCAACTATTTACTACAAGAAATTGCTTCAGGGGAATTTTTAATGAAATTACCCAATTTAAAAATCCTTGATCTATCATTCAACTTTCAAGAAAGCAAATATTTACCATCTATTAATATTTCCTCAAACTTCTCTAAGCTTCATTCTCTCAAAAAATTGCACTTAAAGGGCTATGTATTTTACAAACTTGAACAGAAAAATTTTGCACCCCTTCAGAGTCTTCAAAACTTAACAACTATTGACTTGGGCATTAACTTTATTACGAAAATTGATTTTAAAATTTTCCAAAATTTTCCCCATCTGAAAGTTATTTCCTTGTCAGAGAACCGTATAACACCCATAGTAGATCACACAAACAACCCCTCTTTGCCATATCATCTCCTTAAATCCGGCTCAACCATCACCAAGTTTGATCCCCATGCGAATTTTTATCACAGCACCAAACCTTTAATAAAGCCACAGTGTGCTGCTTATGGCAAAGCCTTGGATTTAAGTTTAAACAATATTTTCCTTATTGAGAAAAATCAATTTGAACCTTTTCAGGACATTGCCTGCTTAAATCTGTCCTTCAATGCTAACAATCAAGTGTTGAGTGGCACAGAATTCTCAGCCATGCCCCACCTCAAATATTTGGATTTATCTCACAACAGACTAGACTTTGATGACAACAATGCTTTCAATGAACTTCAAGAACTGAAAGTGCTCGACCTGAGTCACAATGAACACTATTTCAGTATAGCAGGGGTAACACACCGCCTAGGATTTATCCAGAACCTAATGAACCTCAGTGTGTTAAACCTGAGCTACAATGGCATTTACACACTCACAGAGGACAAAGAGCTGAAAAGCGTGTCTCTGAAAGAATTGGTTTTCAGCGGAAACCGCCTTGATCTTTTGTGGAATACAGATGACGACGACAGCTACTTGACCATTTTCAGAAGTCTCTGGAATCTGACACACCTAGACTTATCTTACAATAACCTTCAACAAATCCCCAATAAAGCATTCCTCAGCTTGCCCCAGAGCCTCGAAGAGCTGCGTATCAACGGGAACAGGTTACGTTTTTTTAATTGGACATCCCTCCAGCATTTTCCTCAGCTCCGTTTACTGGACTTACGGAGAAACAAGCTGTATTTTCTAACCAATTGCCTATCTAAGTTTACATATTCCCTGAAGACATTGCTGCTGGGCCATAATGAATTTTCTCACCTGCCTCCTGGCTTACTCTTTGAATCCAGTAGTCTGGTCCACCTGGATCTAAGTTTCAACAAGATAAAGATGATCAATAAGTCCTCCCTGCAAATCAAGACTAAACCAAATTTGTTTGTTCTGGAACTAAGTGGGAACCATTTTGACTGCACATGCGACTCAGGTGATTTTCGAAGCTGGATAGATGAAATCATAAACATCACAGTTCCTAGACTAGTAGATGTTATTTGCACCAGTCCTGGGGACCAAAAGGGGAAGAGCATCATGAGTCTAGAGCTCATGACGTGTCTTTCAGATACCACTGCAGTGATCCTGTTTTCCCTCACATTCCTCATCACCGCCACGGTTATGTTGGCCACCCTGGGTCACCATCTGTTTTACTGGGATATTTGGTTTATCTATCACATGTGTTCAGCTAAGTTAAGAGGCTACAGGTCCTTGGCCACAACCCGAACTTTCTACGATGCTTACATTTCTTACGACACCAAAGATGTGTCTGTTACCGACTGGGTCATCAATGAACTGCGCTACCACCTTGAAGAGAGTGAAGGCAAAAATGTCCTCCTCTGCTTAGAGGAAAGGGATTGGGATCCAGGGTTGGCCATCATCGATAACCTCGTGCAGAGCATAAACCAGAGCAAGAAGACAATCTTCGTGTTAACCAAAAAATATGCCAAGAGCTGGAACTTTAAAACAGCTTTTTACTTGGCCTTGCAGAGGCTAATGGATGAGAACATGGACGTGATTATCTTCATCCTCCTGGAACCCGTGTTGCAGTATTCCCAGTACCTGAGGCTGCGGCGGAGAATCTGTAAGAGTTCTATCCTCCAGTGGCCTGACAACCCCAAAGCAGAAAACTTGTTTTGGCAAAGTCTGAAAAATGTGGTCTTGACTGAAAATGATTCACGGTATGACAATTTCTACACTGAATCCATTAAGCAATATTGAAACCGGGAAGTCATGACTCCACGCCATCCTAAAAACACGTAGCTTCTCTTTGCCAAGGACAAAGTTGAGTTTCTGTGAGTGCAGAAACTCAGGGCTGCTCAAGGTGCCCGCTCGTCCCTAAACAGGAGACTTGCATCAGCCCCTCTAAGGCTCAGGTAACTTTGTGGAAGAGGCGGTCGAAAGAATGTATGAGCTGGAAGACGTGGAGAAGGGCTGAGGATGCTCTCTTGTGGGCATGACACAGCCACTGCGATCATGATCTCATAGCAACTATGGTTCTGTGCAGGGGTCTGCACAGAAGTACTGACTGTGAAAAAGACCCTTGTAGGGAGGAGGGTAGGTTAGCCACAGTGGGAGGGAGAGAGGAAAAGGTGGACATGAGAGTAACTGTAATGCATGGGTCTCCTTCAGAGACTAGCCTGTGGGATCCACTCCCAAGTTCACACCCATGCAATTGTCCTCAAGATTCAGTTTCTCCTGTGTGTTAGTCAAAGACTGCTCTCAGCTGCCTGCTCTGTGGACCTCTCTCCCAAGGCTTCATCAAAGTCAACAAGAGGGGACACAGAGGTCTACAAGAGTCAACCTTTTGGAAGTTAATCGGGTAATAGATAGTCCGCCACTGCAGCCGTATTCTATTTGATCGAAGTCAACCACAGCTACTACCAGTTTTAGGCACCAAATTCCTCAGGTCTGGGGAAAGCTACTGAAAACCAGAATAACAGAGCTAGGAACACCTCAGCTAAGAGAAAATAGTCTGACCAAGATGAGCGATTGTCTGAGTCAGTCATTAACCATTTCCTTGGACTGAAATTCAGGGAGAAAGATCATCAATGTCAGAGGGTTAGATCACATGGGCAATCAGCAGGCAGCCGATTACCTCCTAAGAACATTTGACATTAGATGCTGGTGAAATTGATGCTATTGACATGGCTATAGAGTTACGTTACATTGTGATTGCATTAATCTTTCTTTTACAATGACTTTTTAAAATATTTTCGAGATTATAATATAATTACAACATTTCCTCCTTCTCCTTTCTCCCTCCAAACCCTCTCACGCATTCCCTCCAACTTTTACAAATGCTGTCTATGATATTTACTTTTAAGGTTTAGATGAAATTTAAAAACTGAAAAATGATAGTTTTTTAAAATTCCTTTTATTTTTTTAACAATTTTAAAAGCATCCATTTAAATGAAAAGCTTTTGGAGTGTTTGTTAATTCCCATTTGGTGTACATCTTAAAATGAATGATTAAAATTTCTGCATTTTACATGACAAATGTGTGATAAATCTATAGCAGGAAATTAGAATTGTAATATAAAAGTTATCATCTACATTGATTATTTTTGAGATTTCTTTTTTGAAAAATCTTCTGGAAAATCAAAAGGCATGCAGGTTTCATATGAAGATTATTATAGGAATTAATTCTATCTTATTTCAGTATCAGAAGAAAAAATCCAAATGTCTATTGGTATCTTTTATTAATTCTCCCGAAGAGAACAAGTTTGACACTTCTCGCTGCATCTAAATGTGTCTTGCTTCTTTTGGTCAGTTTATCGCATCCTCTGCCTTTTATCAACATGAAACATGTCATGAAATTTATATGAGAACAACTGGAGATTATGCAAATATAAGAACATAGGCCTGAGAAGATAGCTCCCTTGGTAAAGTGCTTGCTTCATGAGGAGTCCTCATAACACTAGTTTAAAAAAACAGATGTGGTAGAGTGTGCTTATAGTCTCAGGGCTGGGGGAATAGAAAGAGGGCTTGATGGCCAACCAGCCTATCACAATCAGGGGAGCCCTAGGTCTCAGTGAGTGACCCCACCTCAAAATGTCAAGGTAGATGATTCCCCAGGAGAATGACTGATTCCCCAGGAGAATGACGCCAAAGTTATCTCCACATACATTAACACATGCAGCTACACTCTGGTGGGAGAAAGGGAGAGAGAGAGAGAGAGAGAGAGAGAGAGAGAGAGAGAGAGAGAGAGAGAGAGAGAGAGAGAATCCCTCTAAATGTAAAAAGGAAGAATCTTCAAAGCACCATCTTGCCTTCAGTACAGTTTACATTAGCCTTGTTAAGTACAGCTTTGGTTAACCTTAACCTTACAGGATAGAATATTCTAAAATAAGCATTTCTAAGGACTTCACCAAAATAGTATGCCAAAACATTATTGGATATGGGCAAAAAGAAATTAGAACAAATTGGCCAAAGACAATTTAACTTTGTCACATTGGACCTGTTTTGTGACTGTGACACATTTGTAGAAACCAGTGCGGCATAGGGACAAATATTTTAAAAAACAAGATTATTCTACCAAACTGACAGCCACCAAAGAGTGGGGAGGGCAGTCAGAGATTATCTTTTGTCTTGGTCGCTTTGGGCTGTGGTCTTGTGGTACAAAACAGCACAGATTGACTGGCTTACAGATGACTGGAACGGGTTTCCAGCAGTTGTGCAGATCTCAAATATGAGATGAAGGCCCCCGCTTGACTGGGTTGTGGTTAGGATTCTCTTCTGTATTTCTGACTGCTTCTTCACATGCTCATGACAGTGAGAGTGCTCACTGGGGGCGCTTTACACAGTAGCCCAAGGGCTTCACTGCCTAATAACTTTCCAAAGGCTTCCCTTCCTAGCAACCATACTAGTGGGGTTAGGCTTTCAAGAGGTGAAGTTAAGTTAGCACAAGCAGGTCAGTCAATAGTATCCCTGTTTTCATGGCTTTAACTTCATGACTGAAAAAGGCTTCTCTTATAGTCCTGAATAGTTTTGATAAAAAATTAACTAGACATTGTTTCAGTAATGTCACTGTCATGTTTGAATGGGAAATGTCCCCCACGGACCCATGTGTTCAAACTGTTGGTCCTCAGCTGGTGGTGTTGTGGCTGGACATGAGGCCTAAATAATAAACATCGAATTATGTGAGTGGGCATTATGGCTTACAGTCTGACACAGTTCCAGCTCAGGTTCTCTAACTACTAGTAGGTTTCCTGACTACTAACAGGGGGTGACTAGCTGCCTCATGCCCCAGCTGAAATCCCTCCCACTGCAATGTCTTCTCTCATCAAGACAGACTGTTATTGCCTCAAACTATGTACCACGGTAAGTCCTTCTTCCCGTAAACGACTGTGGGGACCCACAGATGTGAGCCTGTTCTGCCTTGACTTGAGGTCAGAGAGTTTGAGCTTCTTTCAGCTCTCTCAAAGTTGTTGACAACAGGTGTAGCTACAAATCCTGGATTAGGGTGTAGATACTTGGTGTTTTAGACATTAAGATGGCCCATAGGGGTGAATCTGCTCCACCTTGACCAAAGGGTAGGGAATTCAAGCCTATTCCTGCTCCTTCATTTTAAAATAGGGGGTTTGACATAGAGAGTGGCTGCCTACAGGATTCTTGGTCTGGAGTTTATCTATTGTATATCCTGCCCAAAACATCCAATGCTTTAATCAGGAAACAATGATTTGATGTCTCAAGTACTGAAGCAAGAACTGTTCTGGTCGTCCTCTGTGTCATGTAAAAGTAGTCTTTTACCTTCTTCCCCCACTTCTGTATTGGGGTATAAAAGTGTATGAAAAATAAATGCACGTGGATTCAGTATTCAGTATATACTAAGTATACAGTATCCTGTATCTCTGTATTTCTTTCCTATCTCTTTTCCTTCTACCTAATGGTTCTAATACACACACCCTTACCCTGGAACGGACAAACCTGCCATGGCTGGATGGCGACAGAAGCCACCCCAAAATGTGACTTATGACAAGTTACTTCTTTATGGGCTTTTCCTCACAGAGATGAGAAATGAAATCAATGCAGGAAGTCGGGAAGGATCTATATGAAACACCAGCTCTTTGGGAGCAATTTGTTGACAGAATCAAGAGTTAAGGAAAGGGACAAACAGTTTGACTTTCTCCTTAGCCAGTGTTCTTAGAAAGGGGAGAAAGTGAATTCATCATTCAAGTTTCTGGTATGAGAAATTCAGACTTGACATTTGTTGATGAAAAACGTACCATTGCTCTTATTTTTATTATTAACTTAAAAGCATATATGCTAGTGTTTACAAATGGGTTTTAAATTTTCAAATGTTAAAATGGAAGATACACAATGAATCGTAAATCTTTACACATCCCACTTTTTCCTTCCCAAGAAATCTCTCTGTATTATAAGAAATCATAAAGGTTAGGTTGTTATCGCAGAGAGATTCAATAAATACTTTTCTTTCTCTGTACCAATATATTAGTTACTTTTCTTGTTGCTCTGACAGAGTATCCAACGAAAACAACTTGAAGAAGGAAGAGTTCATTTTGACTGACAGTTTGAGGATATACTCTGTTGTGGCTAGGGAGCCATGGTGACAGGAGCTTGAAGCAGTTTTTATTTTGTGTCTGCAGTCAGGAAGCATAGGGAAATCAAGGCTGATATTCAGCTCATTCTCCTTTTTATTCAGTCCAGAATCTCAGGCTAAGGTATGGGTCATTCAGTTAAAGTGAGCCTTCTCACCTTCATTTACCTAGTCTAGATAATCCCCCATAGGCATATCCAGTAGCTACCCTAATTCAGAAACTCTCTTACAAACATCCCATGAGGTCTGACCCCTTGGCAATTCTAGATTCTGTCAAGTAGATGATCAACATTAACCATCATACTTAGCATTGATTGACCCAATAAAGACAGTTGGAGTTAATATCAAGACTCTACTCTGCATGGGTGTCCAAGTTCCCTTGCTCTTGCTATACTGCTGTGCCCTAGAAAATTAGCATCATCTGCATGGCCTGTACTAACTTACCACAACAACTAGATTCAATTTGAAATGTCCCACACATTGTGACAAGGGCTTAAAAATCAAGACAAACTACAATGGTATTGTCATAATATCTAGTCTCACCCATGACATGTTGTCTTTGTCCATCGGTGAAGACCTAATTGACTGTACTTAACTACTAAGTCTGCTAGGAAATACACTAAGCAAAGTTATAATAATGGAAGAAAAGAAATACAGATTTAGTATACTCCTAAGAGTTTCTGCCACAACTCCTAGTTTTCAGTACACATCCAAGCCTTTATCTCTTCTTCAACCATAAAAGAAAAAACAAGAACATATTTCCTTTTTGGTTTGGTCTGGATTTGCTTGCAATATTTCTCAAAGTGTAGACTTTTTCAAAGCTTTTTTAAATTATTTATTTTTATGTCATGCATTTTAGTGTTTTGCCAGCATTGTGTATATGTACCATGTGGGTGCTGGGTATTGAACCTGTGACTCTGCAAGAGCAACACATGCTTGGAACCACTGAGTCATCTCTCTTATCCCTCAAAATGCATACTTTTCAACAAGTATATAACATCTGCTTTAATAAATACACCATAATGTATTTTCCCATTCTTTTACTGCTGAACATTTGGATCGCTTTCAATATTTTGCCATTGGAAATAATCACATAAGACTTATGTTTTTGTGTTTATATACACATGTTGAAAGTAAAATAATTTCAGAGCAATAACACTTAAAGAGTCATCTGAAGATCAGTGAACTGAATATTCCTGGTTTGTGATGAGGTCAATACAGAAATTGTGAGTTTCTGTATTTGACCATATCAAATCGATGTGATCATGACATCCATGATCAGTGATTTTTTTTGGCAGATGGGAAAGTTTTTCTAAATCGTATTTTCTATCACAGGCAGATATGTGCCCTAGTCAATTTTCTGTTGCTATAATTGAATACAGAAGATATGACGGTTTCAAAAGAATAGAGGTTCTGGGTAGTTTGTTGACACAGAAGCAAAATTTTCACTGCAAAGCTAATAAATAACTATTCTTGAACCAAATCCGAGTAACCATGGTCCAGGAACACAGGCTCCAGTTGCCCTGAAAGATATGTTCCAATATGGAAAGCTATATTAGATTTTATTAGTTTCGGGGCAAAGAAAGTCATACACCAAGGCATTCAGCAAATACATTGGTGGGTACCAGACAAAGGTGGGTTGCAGTAAAGCAGGGAAAACTCTGCTACAAGTGTATGATGTTATCCAGAACCATTCTAAGATTTTGGATTGGTGGGAGCTGGTGGTCTGCGAAGAATACATTTTAAAGGATCACAAAGATGTCAAACATAGGGGTGAGAAATGAGTAATTTTCAAAGATGTTGTTTTTTAAAAAATGCTGCAAGATCCCTGCAGCAGTAGGCAGCAGAAATGCTGTAGGTCCCAAATGGTGGTGGCAGGCCATGTGGCAGTAGACAGTGGGCCCTGGGAGCAGCCAGTCCCAGGCAGAGACAGCTGCTGGTCCCAGAGCAGTGGCCCGAGAGGTGGTGGCAGGACATGTGGTGGCAGGCAGCGGGCTTTGGGAGCAGCCAGTCCCAGGCAGAGATGGCTGCCTGCCCCCAAGCAGTGGCTGGTCCCAGGCAGGGAGACACATGGCAGGTAGGCAGGAGACAGAGACATGGATAGACACGACTTGCAGAGTGAGGTTGAATATTTATTCAAGGGGTTATAGAGGAGGAAGGGGGGCAGAGAGAGAAGAAGAAGAAGAAGAAGAAGAAGAAGAAGAAGAAGAAGAAGAAGAAGAAGAAGAAGAAGAAGAAGAAGAAGAAGAAGAAGAAGAAGAAGAAGAAGGAGAAAGAGAAGAAGGAGAAAGAGAAGGGGGAAGCAGAGAAGTGGGGAGAGAGGCAGAAGCGAAGCTGCCTCTTCGAGAGGAAGATGGAAAAGAGAGCGAGCTCAGGCAGGAAGCTGAAGATCAGCCTGCCTCAGCGGATGGGGGAGGGAGTGGGTGTGGCTTGTATCTTAAAGAGACAGAAAACCATAACAAAAGGGACTAAAAATACCCAAGGTCTGAACATTTTAGCATTCCATAATTGGGATGTGCAGTCACTTGGTCTTGCAGACTCTTTAACACAGGTGTGATTTTTCTATTTTCTAGGAACTATTTTCATTTTACTGCTTTATGGTTCTGGATATTGGGAAGTCCTGGAGCAGGTGGCAAGAACTTCATGGTGCCTTGGTTCATGGTTGATAGTGAAAGGGCAAGCACAAACAAGTACAGGAGAGAAAACACAAGAAGCAGCTTCACTTCATAACAATGCACTCTCACAAAAGTGACAACTCACTCATGAGAGAAAGCCATGAAAGCCAAGTGTCTGTTCATAAGAGCTCTTCTCACGCACCCCATACTCTTCCCCCACGAGGCCTATCCTCCCAACATTGCTAAACTGAGGAATTAGGATTTAAGCATATATTAATGATCTTTTGATCATGCAAATTGTGTTTATTCCGTATCAATAGTTCCAGGCTTAAATGATTCCAGCATTGGCCCAAAAGTCCCAACTCTAATCTGAGATTTGATGCAATTTCCTTCCAGCGTCAGACCTATCGAACAAGAATAAGTGATTCACTTCTGATAGGCAATAGTGGGAGAGAGAGAGAGAGAGAGAGAGAGAGAGAGAGAGAGAGAGAGAGAGAGAGAGGACATCCCCTTTTCTGAAGGGAGAATACAACCAGGAGGAGGGAGTAGGGTGTAGACCCCAAGCGAGTCTACACCCAGAAAGGTTGACATCATCTCTGAAAACGAAGATAAACTTTTATTCCAGGTACCACTCTCTGGATACATTGGAGCAAAGAAGTAGATTCCTCCAGCTATAAAGAGCCCTATCACTGTGGATTTGTGAGGCTCAGTTCATATAGTTGCCATCTTCGGTCAGAGCTGCACCCTGCTGTCTGTAGCTTTCTCAGTATGAGATAGTATTCCCACGGCTCTCGTAGGCATTGTTCTAGTGAAGGTTCCCTGTGGTAGTTCCAGCCCTGCATCAGGTGCCTGCCTTGTCTGACAAGCAGTCCACTAGATCCTTTGTCATCTAAGAGGGGGCTGCCACGCCTCTATGACGCCTGGATTCTGTACACCTGCAGAATGAGAGCCACGTGGGCTCTGCCAAGGCTTATTGCCTGTGCACTCTCGAGTGATGGTTGAATTGCACATGAACGCACCTGTACCACAGCTGAACAGCAAGGAGCAGAGTCCAAGGTGGCCCTGGGCAGGGAGCCTATTCTTCCCTTAAAGGCTCTAATGCTGCTGGGATGGGAGGGACAACCTTCAAATCCTCTGAAATGTCTTTGTTCTGATGCATGGCACCTGGCTCTCTTCTCGCCCTGCTGATCTTTCTACTCACTGGTTGCTTGTCAATACTCCAACAGAACATCTCAGGGTCAGTTTGTTTCTTGTTTGTTTTATAGACAGGCTGCAAATTTTCCATTTTCAATACTCTGATGATCTTATAGTTGTCATTCTATTTCTGTCTTAGGTCAGTCCATCCCACACTCGTCTTGCTGTAGGCAGTTGCATTAGTTACTTTTCTTTTTGCTCTGTGACTAAACACCCAACAAGAACCAGCTTAGGGGAGGAAGGATTGCCCTGCACTTCCAGGTGGACTTGTCACCATTAGAAAGGCAGGCTTGACAGTCAGCAGAATCTTGACGCGGGTGGGCACATTGCATTTGAAGTCAGAAGGAGAGAGAAAGAGAGAGAGAGAGAGAGGGAGAGAGAGAGAGAGAGAGAGAGAGAGAGAGAGAGAGAGAGAGAGAGAGAGAGAGAGAGAGAGAGAGAGAGAGAACAGGAGAAGAATGGTGTAGCATTCAGCTCTGTCTCTCCTTTTGACTCAGTTCAGGACTCCAGCCCGAGAAATGGTGCCCCTCATAGCTAGCTCCTCAGTGAAGCCAGTCTAAAAACTCCCTCAAAGATAAGCCCAGAAGTTTGTCTTCTAAGTGTTTCCTACGCCCTGTCAAGTTGAGTATGAGCACTAACTGTCATAGTGGTTAAAGGTACAATGCAGCTTCCTCAGCCTTTTCCTGCTTGGATATTTCGGGCCTTTGCGTATCCTAGCCATCCTTCTTAAAATACACCTCTGAAGGCCGGCTGTGCTGATGTGTGTCTGTAATCCCAGTACTCTAGAGACAGGCAAGAGAGCTACTGCACATTTGAGCTCAGCCTGGTATACATAGTGAGCTCTAGTCCAGCCAGGGCAGCATAGAACCCTGCAAAAAAACAAAAACAAACAAACAAAAAAAAAAAACAAATTCTGCCTTTCCAGAAGCCTGAACATAAGGGCATGAACACAATGCAACCAAATTATTTGCAACTGTGTAATAAAAATAACTGTTATTGTTGTGCTTTCCTGTCACTTTAAGGGACAAGCCACGCCCACTCCCATTACCTCTGACCTGCCCGCCGCCATCTTGGGCCCTTCCTTTTCTGCTTCCTTGACGTGCGTGCTTTTTATTATAAGGAAGACCTGGGAATGTTATGGTTTGGGTCCCTTTAAGAGACAAGCCACACCCATTCCCCTCCCCATCTGCTGAGGCAGGCTGATCTTCAGCTTCCGGCCTGAGCTCGTTCTCTCTTTTCCATCTTCCTCTTGGAGAGGCAGCTTCGCTTTTGCCTCTCTCCCCACTTCTCTGCTTCCCCCCTTCTCTGTCTCTTTCTCCTCTTCTCTCTCTCTCTCTCTCTCTCTCTCTCTCTCCCCCCCCCCTTCACCCTTCCTCCTCCATAACCCCCTGAATAAACATTCAACCTCACCCTGCATGTCGTGTCTATCCATATTTCTGTCTTCTGCCCGCCTGCCATGTGTCTCCCTGCCTGGAACCAGCCATTGCTCGGGGACCAGCAGCTGTCTCTGCCTGGGGCCCACTGCCTGCTGCCACATGGCCCACCACCATTGCTCTGAGATCAACAGCCATCTCTGCCTGGGACTGGCTGCTCCCAGGGCCCGCTGTCTGCCACCACATGGCCCGCCGCCACCATTTGGGACTTACAGCATTTCTGCTGCCTAATGCGGTGGGGATCTCGCAGCATTTTTTAAAAAAAGAATAACAGTTATTCTAGTTCTAAATTAAGACTTCCTGTTTCCCACCTACCATCTCATCCGAATGGAGTTTATTTGTCCACGTTTCTATCAGCATTCTGGTCATAACCTATTGCAGCGCCTTCAGTGACCAGTGTCAAAGAATCTAAGTGAGTTTGAGATTCAACAGAATCAGGGGACTCAAGACAATGCTGCTTAAGAGCCCTTTGCTGGGCATCTCTCTAGATATTGTTCCAGGATAGCTCAGGGTTCAAAGCAGGGACAGAGAAACAATGCTAAACATAGAGCGTTTCTCATCATTCTCACCAGATGTGCTGAGGATGCAGAAGGTCACATAGCCAAATGGGGGCTGTTTGTTAATGCCCTTGAGTGAGATAAGCTGGATCGTCGAGGAAGGAGAGGAAACATCTTGCCTGTAGCATTCATTGGGCAGATCAAGCAAGGCATTCTTCCCAGGGGAGTACACAGATTCTAAGGGACTCAGGTTCAAACAGCAGAATAGCATAGGCTACAATAACCACTTGATTAACTTCTTTTTTTCTTTCTTTCTTTCTTTCTTTATTTTGTTGAAACAATTTCTGCTTCCTCCCCACTACCCATTTCCCTCCTCCTCCTCCCACTCCTCTCCCCCTCTCCGCACTCCTCTCCTCCTCCCCCCACTCCATTCCCCCTCCCTCTCGAGTCTGAAGAGTAGTCCGGATTCCCTGCCCTGTGGGCCCTGTGACAGTGGGGCTGATCTATTGGGAGCTCACCAAGGCCAGCTGGACTGTGACTGAAAAAGCATGGGATAAAACCGGACTCTCTGAACATGGTGGACAATGAAGGCTGATGAGAAGCCAAGGATAATGGCACTAGGTTTCGATCCTACTTCAGGAACTGGCTTTGTGGGAGCCTAGCCTGTTTGGATGCTCACCTTCCTAGACCTGGATGGAGGAGGGAGGGCCTTGATTAACTTCTAAGATGATTCTGAAATCACTTAATCCTTTTGACCTAGGAACGCTCATCAGAATTGCTATTAATGCTGTGTTTATGGCCTTCTAGAATTTGCTTAGGCTTCTCCAAATTCCACACTTCTTACCGTGAGCTGCTTCCAAAGCCATGTCTATATATCTACAGTATATAAATATCTACATATTTATAGCAATGCCAGGTTCCTGGTATCAATTTAAACTGTGTCTCAGTTTAACTTCTCTTACTATCACAGAATATTTGAGACTAGGGAATTCATAATAATAAAAGAAAATTTTGAGTTCATTGTTTCAGAGGCTGGAAAGTCCAAGATCAGTGACCAGAATTAGTGAGAGCTTTATGCCACCTCCACTCAGAGAAGAAAGCAGAAGGGCAGATAGATCGGAGTGTATACAAGAGGCAAAACATGAAGGACAGTTGTAGAGACAAAATGACAAAAAAATAAAGGGGCTAAGAGTAAAATGTATATATCCCACTCTCTAGCAGTTTGACCCGAACTACACAGAGCTGACTGTAAACTATTAAACTACATAAACTATTAAAGTCTAACTCCTAAAAACTCCTAGCTCCTCCCCCCAAATACCCAGTCTCAGGAAGGACCATAGGTGTTATGAAACTTACTACCTAGCAAGACAGTGAGTTACTCAATTCTTATCTATTTAAATATGCCCTCACACAAATGGTACAGAAATCAAGGCTAGGTAACTTCTCTTTAACTGTTATAGCATGATCACACTAAGAATTCAGCTGCTGTGTTTCTCTGATTCTTTATTAAAATTTTTCTAGCTGGGCATGGTGTGGAGGCCCAAAAAATGTGAGCTTATTTCCACGTTGACCAAAGGTCAGAGAGTTGGAACTTACTTCTAGTTCCTTCAAGATTATTGTGTTCCTACCTCAAACAAAGGTCCCACCTAGTTGTAGATCAAAGAGTTCTGCTCTCTCAAGGTTATTTACAACAGGTGTGACTAATAGCCAGACCTTGTGCTCCAGGAATAGAGAAGTAGATCTGTTCCTACCTCAAACAGAAGTCTAAGGATCCAATTCAGTTCCAGTTCCCTTCAGGAGATAACTTTGGATTCCACCCAGGGAGTGGTTTGCCTACAGAACGTTTTGGTCTAGGGTGTGAGCGTGACTTGGTGACTTGTTTTGTTCTAGCAACAGAATGTTTAACTATAAATGTAGTCCGTGACCTTCAACTGGTCTGTTCATTTCCTTGTGTCGTGTTAACACAGTTGTTTGTTTTACTCCTACCTTTTGGGATCGTAGTATTTTAATTGGAAAAATTAATTGCGGGTGAATTTCAATACTCACTGTAATTCCCTCCCAGTACTATCCTATATAATTTTCTGTTTTATTATTTTCATTTATGTCTTTATATTCTTTACTCTATTTCTAAATCCCCA
Source organism: Microtus oregoni (assembly GCF_018167655.1). Taxonomy (NCBI): domain Eukaryota; kingdom Metazoa; phylum Chordata; class Mammalia; order Rodentia; family Cricetidae; genus Microtus; species Microtus oregoni. Next base: position 1,862,971 of record NW_024544756.1, read on the forward strand.
CACCTCTACCCTGGCAAGAGGTATTTTTGTTGTGGCTGGCCCCTAACAGCTTGATGGTTGGTGGTGCATGCCTTTAATCCCAGCACTTAAAAGGCAGAGACAGGCACATCTCTGTGAGTTCAAGGCCAGCCTGTTCTACAGAGCTAGTTCCAGGACAGCAAGGGCTGTTACACAGAAAAACCCTGTCTCAAAAAAAACAACTTTTCTAACAATTTTGGGGTGATGATAAATACATTGACATCTGCTTCTACCAGGACACCTGTTTTCAACAAAACTAATCCAATCCTGCAAGAATGAGAAGTCACTTGCATAGAACATTCTAGAAGACCTCGCCTCTATAACCTAAACTCCCCCATGTGACTCCACCTCCCAATGCTGCCTTGATTAGAAATCAAGGTTCCAACACACATAATTAGGATGCTCTGAGAACTCCTGACTTTACAATATGCCCAGGCCTTCAGTGGCAGTATTCTTGAACTTAAAGCTATAACATTATCTACTATTTCAATGAGTACCAAGGAAAGTCACAAACCACTCTCTTCGTTTCTGGCATTGAGATAAAGGAAGAGGGAATTGAAAAACCCTCAAAATTTATTTAGCAATCCATTGTCTCCCTTCTTATTCTCAGTAACAAGTAGGTTGATCATGTCTAGGGCAATACAGAGCATCAACAGTCTTGGGTGCTATCATGTTGACTCCACAAGGCTCAGTGTCTGGGCAAGAATCACTTGTAGTCTTATCTGACTATTGGGCTGTGGTTCAAAGTATGCACAGTACAGACAAAGAGAAGATAGAGAGAATGTGTCACGAAATGGAAGCTGAGACATGGATTACTGTGCAGTGGAGACTACCTGATGGCTCATAAACAATTGTGTAGAATGCCAATGAGTCTGGATTCAAAGTTGAAGGCTAGTATTGGCTTCCTCATGTAGTTCTCAGGTCTTATGACATTATTCAAAGAATCATTGCCCCCAAGTTAATTCCACAGCATGCTACAAATAATGTAAATGAAAAATAATCCTTCAAAAAAATCTTAAAATTAGAACTACTATACAATCCACATTAACCACCCCAGAACATATAATCAAAGGACTTTATGTGAGCATAACCCAAAAATACTCAAATATTCATGTTTATTGGTACACTGCCACAACAACCAAAATGTGGAATCAGCCTATATGTCCATCCACATAAAAATGAATGAGGAAAAGGAGGTACATATACACAATACATCCAGTCATAAACAAAAATGAAGTAAGTTCATTTATGAGAAAAAAAATGAATGGAGAGAAAAGAAAGAAAATTAAGTGAAACCAGTTTAAGAAAAGTAAGCAAAACTCAGAAAGGCAAATATACTGTATTTTCTCTTACTTATGGCGTGTGTGCATATTTACTGGGTTGTATATTATGTATAAAGTAGAAAGAGGGAATGTGGAGAAAGAAGGGGGTCTAAAGAGTCAAGAATAACAGGGCAGAAAGGTGGCAAGTTTCCATAGTCTCATTCATATGTGGAATGAGTGTGATAAAGAAAATTCTTCTTCAGGGAAGCACTGTGAACCCCAAAAGAGAACTACTGCGGGAGCTCCTTTGGCCAATAGCCTTTAAGATAGCCTTTAAGAGACCACGCCCAAGTGGGCTGGTCTCTTAAAGGCTATTGGCTAAAGGAGCTCCCGCAGCAGAAAACAGAATTACACAGCTTTCCTAAACATTTGTCTGTGAATTAAAAAAAAAAAAAAAAATGGGGCAGGCTTACAAGGTATGTACTGAAACCAAGGGTTTCTCTTCCAAAATGTTCATTTAAAGATCCAATGGAGAGCCCCTTAGCCTGGTAAGTCCTTGAAAATGGTCCCAGGCATATGGAGATGGTCACTATTAAGCCATGCATGCTTGTGTTTTTAAAAGGGGGGGGGGAGACCTTAGGCCACATTACTCGAGCTGTTTATATTCCATTGATATGTTACTTGATCCGAACATACTAGCTTTCCAGGGAGGACATTATTCCGAAGAGGCAGGTGACAGTAATGTGGACCATACTTCAGAAATCAAGAATAATTAAAGAGTAACCATGATAGATTCTTCTTTGGTACAGGGTGAAGAGGCTAGCATTAATATCAAATAACATTAACACCATTAGTCATAGATTGGATAAATCCAACACTTAACACAGTCTGAAAGAAAATCCTAATACTCCCTGCCTTGGACTAGACTAACCTTTGCTGGAACTGAAGAAGGTATCAGGTGACTTACTAGGGAATACTGTACTTTCAAAGTCGTTGAATTCTGTGGGAATAGCTGAAGAAATTTGTTTCTGATCTTGAAAGAATTTCCCCCTTTGAAACAGTAAATCGGATGCAACTAAAGTTGGATGTTCTGGAGATGTTATTTATATTGGAAAATTAATGTGAAACATGTATATGAAAGTAGCAAATATTCATATGGATAAGTGTCTACCTGTTGATGAAGATGGCCATCATTAACTGCCTGGTAAGTATAAACAGAAGAAATAATATTTAAAAGAATTAAATACAAGAAGCTGGAGAGATGGCTCAGTGGTTAAGAGTACTTGCTGCTCTTGAAGAGACCAAGGTTTCAATTACCAGTATGCATACGGCAGCTTTCAGATATCTGTAATTTCAGTTCCAGTGGATCTGATGCCCTTTTCTGGATTCTGTGGGCACCAGGCACATAAGGTGTCCACAGACATACATGTAGAGAAAACCTATATGCATAAAACTAAATAATAATAGTAATAATAAATGTAAAGAATAAAATAAGAGCATGGGGTAGCAATAGTCTATTTCTACACAAATGTTTTGGTTGTGTGTGTACTTGGATGTCACGAGAACATCGTCACTTGTAGAAGTCGACAAGTCCAGAGTCATAAGCATTGACATGTTGGCTTTGAGGTGTTGGTGAGCTATTTTAGGGTAACTCTGTTACCATGGCACTGTTGACCTCTTGGATGGCATTCTTCTTTCTTGAAGATTGGAGAGAACTGTCCTATGCATTTAAAGGTGTTCCACAACATTTCAACCTTGCTGCTCATGGCCAGTAAGGCCCTCCCTTGTGTGCAATATATAAAAGAAAAACATATACTAACTCCTTAGCATGGAAATCTGTATCTGATGGCTACATGTTACGAGAGTTGCCTCTTTTTGCCTTAAAACATGTTGAAACTACAAGAGGGGGCTATGCGTGGTCTCTTTCCACTGATGTGGCTGCATCGACTAGGAGAGAGAAGGAGAAAGTCATTGGGCATTGGGCATGACATGTGGATGCTTCTGCAGATGCAAAGTCTACTAGTCTGGATCTACCTAAGGGGCTGCTGTTTTCACATCCAGTCTGCAAAGCCCGTTTGTACTCACAGGTTACCATACATAAACTGAAAACTCTCTAAACCATCATGAAGGCCTTGGTAAAGACCGCATCTACAGTGAAAAGTGTGGGACACGAAACCTCTCAGACTCAGGACTCCGTCAAGGGCATCCTCAAGTTCATCACATACCTGCCTCTTCCCGTGGACGTTAGATAGGGCTTTACAAAACTGAAGGGGGCTGGGATCATAGCTCAGTCGGTAAAGGCCCTCCTAGAATGCACAAAGGCTATGCACAAACTTTCCATCCCCAGCATCAAGTAGACTAGAGGTGCTGGCACCGGCCAGTCATCCTAGCACTTGGGAGGTGGATGCAGGAGGGTGGGAAGCTCAAGGTCACCTTCAGAGTGAGGTAGAAGCCAACCTGAGCTACCTGAGACACTAGTCTCCAAACGAACAGATGCAGATAAATGTGGACGAAAATCAAGGTACACTACCATCAGATCAGAGTGTCTTCCTTTCATGGCTACCTTATTATATTGGAAGGGGTCCTTTTGCCAACGGAGACTATGGTAAAATGGAGCAACAACCTAGGGTATTCAGGCTTTATTTCCCAGAGAGACCTTGCCACTCTCACAAATCAATACCAAGCACTACCAGAAGATGGCAGTACAGGTCCGTCTGGCGCTCCGGCTTTGGGCTAGCCCGGAGCTCAGGGTGTGGTATCTTCAGTGTGGAATCTGAAACCTGGCCCCTCACCTGCCTAAGAAATCTGCATAAAAGCCAAATTCCCTGTGAATCAGCACGCTCCTAAACAGAGCGCTGTTTGGGAACCTGGCTCTACACGGTCAGCTGTGCCTTCTACGTGGAATCAATTCAGACCTTAACAAGTAAACTCAAGTGCGAATTTTCGATTGGCTCTTGGTGATGTCACTTGCTGTGGCTGGAAGGCTGGGAGAACTGGTTTTCTAGGTGTGGGGAACCTTTGTTCTCTGCAACACCCACCTGGACCCCGGGGCCTCTCTGGGAGGCCAGGGCCTCCACGGTAACCGAACACAGTACACACACAGCTTTGTCCCAGCACACCCAGAAGGCCTAAGAACTGCAAAGCTAGGATTAGGCAAAAATTCACTGGCCAGTAATGGATCTCCCCTTGGCTTCTTGGGACTCAACCCCGGGGTAGCTTTAAGCCACTCTCTTGATACTGGTTCTGCCCCCCAGGTCCTAGCGACCAGGTCCCGGGCTGGTTCTGAGAAACCCGAGAGGTTCCAGGCATTCTGTCTTGACTCCTGGGTTCATTTAATCCCCTCACCCACTAACCATTTTAGATTCCTTCCACCTCGGGCACGTTTAAAATAAACTGCAAACCTTAACAAGGCAGCCTTAGGCAAGGGCGAGAAGAATAGAAGCCTGATTGCTACACAATAGCAAGCAGTCTTTTCTTTCTTTCTTTTTTTTTTTTTTGTCTCCACCCCACCTCCACCGCTGCTGCCCCAAACTGCCACGATTTACATTGTTCCCAAAAGGTCAGCTTGATATTTGCTTTGTTCCTTTCTGAAAGAGCATTTGTGTCTGATTGTCTTCAAAGACCTGCAGGTCTTTAAGAGGAAGTCCTGTGGCTTTTTTTTTTTTTTTAACTTTTGCAGGACCTAGCCATTGTTCACACCTAATCCCTTTAAACCTCCACAGCTGAGAGGGAAGAATTCATGGTTTCCACGGCAGCTGGTGCTTCACACTTGCTTTCGGACCGGTCAGCAGTGCCCCAGGCAAGCCTGGTGAAGTGCCATTTCCCCTCCACCTCGATAGTCTAGTGGCTGCAGTTGAATTCGCTGCTGCGTCCCAGGACTTCCCTGGGTAGTTAAACTAGCTAGAGCCTTCAGAGGTGGTCAGCGTTCCAAGAGGAGGGCATGGTTGTGAGGGTGTGGTAGAAAGCCCAAAGCTAGTTGAGGGTACACCGAGCTGACCACACCAGAGTGGCCACCCGCTCAAAAGCGGGGAGAGCTTCTTTGCTCCCCTCTGCTATCTATCAAGGAAAATAAAACATTCCCGGATGGTTTTTCCTAATAGAGGGCTAAACCTGTGGAGAAATAGTGGGGTGAGGAGAAGCCCTGTTTGGTAGCGCTTGCCAGTTTCCCTTGCCCTCTCCTGGAGGGCCAGTCTCTTTCTTGCCCTATCCAGGCTTCTGCTCCCACACCTGGCTCTTAGCACTTCCCCTATGACTGTGACTCTCTGAAAAGCTTTCCGCCTTTCCCCTAATCCCTAAGGATAAAATGAATACCTATGTCACTTTTTTTTTTTTTTTGCATCTCTCTCCACCCCCGTACTTCCTTCTTCTCGAGATCACAGCAAAATTACTAGATTTGGAATGTATGCCTGTGGGAATAAATGAAGGGATGATTGGAAGCTGTCCTTAGCAACAGCAAGGCAGTGCCTCGCCACCAGGAATGGGGTGCCAACCCCTAAACGCCATAGAGCAATGTAAAGCAGCTTTTTTTTTTTTGGTAGCGTAGGGGCTACCCAGCCCCTACAGCAAGGAATCCTGGGATCTGAAGCGGAAACCACGGCTGGCTGACAGAAGCAGCCCTCCCCTCAGAGACCAGCTGTGCCTCTGTTAGCATTTTCTTTGGTAAGGAAACAGGTGATGGATGAGTCCCAGGAAGCACAGACTGCTGCAGGCATCTTGGTTTCAGTCAAGCTCCTAACTGGATTCGGGCCCTTAGACCAGTTGCTTCCTTACTCTTCTCATTTATCAAGTGGGAGAAGCCTTGGGCTCAGCTTACTACTAAGACGTTTGGGAAAGGAACAATAGATGTGGGAGCAGGCTTTTTGAGTCCTGCCACAAAATCCATGGCCAGCAGATGTGCCCACGTGCTAAGAAGGGGCAGGGCCACTGGGAAAGTTCACATTCTCATGGGAAGTGAAAGTTAATCACGTCGCCGTTTCTGTCATGTGACAGCTGTGGGACAAGATCAACTCATGGAGCGGCTGCTTCCTGGAGCCAGGTGGTGGCTCCTACCTATAAATTCCACCAACTGGAGGCCGGAAGCCTGCCTGAATGATAAATCAAGACCCTGTCAAATAAAAGAAAATAGCAGAAAGGGGGTGATGAGAGGTTTTATTTAGTGACCATCTCCAGTGTCACTCACCCTGTTTTAGCAGCATTCTTTCTCCCCAAACCCTAGGATTTCAAGATGGCAGAAGCAGCTGGATTTGCATTGGATGTCACCGAGCATCTTTGCTGTGCTTGTGTGCACACCTCTTTTGAATTTTTTTTTTTTGTGAATTACCTTCTCAAAAATGTATTTGTTTGTATTACTGGACCTACATTATTTTTCCTTAGAGTATCTCCTTAGGTAGCTATCCCATAATACTCCTTCCTGCCCAAGCCTCACAAGCGCTAAAATTATAGCCATGTACCACCTTGTCTAGTGATGGCTAGACACTGTCCTTTTGATCACATTTTGGGTAAATTCTATATCAGATATACATTTGCAAATATTCCTTATTCCATAATTTTATATTTTTTCACCAACGCCTTTTTCAGGAGCGGAAGTATTTGATTTTGAAACTGAACTTTTCAATGTTTTCTTTTATGGGATGTGACTTCAGTAACAATTTGCTAGCTTGCATGTGATGGTATATTCCTATAATCTCAGTTTTTTGGGGGTAGGGAGGCTGGGGCAGGGAGATCACAAATTCCATGCTAACTTAGGCGACAGAGAGTAATCCTATGTCAAAAACAAATAAATGATACTACTCCACACACAAACAAAGACAGAACTATTAGTCTAGTGTGTAGTCGAAAAGATTCTCTGTTATGTTTACTTCTACAAGTTTTGTGATGTTATGTTTATGTGTACAATGTATTTGTTTGGAAATTTTCTTTATTCTTAAGAATGTTACATGTGTATACCACGAAATGTCCCATTTAGGCCCATTTCCCCCGTATCCTCCTCAATTGCTCCCCTACCAGCTCCATATCCTAAAAAGGAATGAGTGTTCATCCGCTAGCAACTATCTACTGTCAATAGTTTCTCAGTACGAAGTGGAGCCTGGAGATCGTCTGCCCCACCTGTGGCAGGACCGGGCCGCTAACCACAGCTGTGCAGGTTTATGACCGCACTGGTCGTCAAGTCCAGAGGACCGTGTGTCACAGCGCTCCTCCCCATCTTCGTACAGTCTGTCTGCTGCCTCTTCCTTGATGTTCACTGCTTGAGTTTATTTTTTATATATATAGTATAGGATATAGATTTAGTTTATGAATATTTATATACCTTAGATTTCCTGAAAATAGTACAACTAATACATACTATCATTTTTTAAAAAAGAATATCAGAATAGTGGCAGTTTAATATTTTACCAAGCCCAGAGCCCTCCTAAGCTTGGGTGCTAAGCCACTATGTAAGTGACACACTTAGGAAGCCACTCCTGGGCAGAATGAGCATATGTATTTTAGCAGTCTGGCTCCAGACTTTTATAGGAATACCCTTTGGCTGCTTGGTAAATGTTGGGGAAGTTGAAAGTAGGGTAATGCAGCCCTAGACTAGAGAGCACTGTGGAAATGGAGACATGCGGAGGAATTAGGAGGAAGGAACGCTAACCCCTCCTGGCTAAAGTGTTGCTTACTTAGAGGAAGTAGAAGTGCTATCACATAGTACTGACTGCAACCAGTGGTCCCAGAAGTCCTTTGTCCTGCTTTTGGGGGCAGGAAGTACTGCTAAGTTCAGAAGCAAGGTGGCCAAGACACAAGTCAGGGAGGGAGCCCTAGGGGGCAGTGTGGATCAGAGCTGGTTATAGCAAGGGCCCCTAGGAGAACTTCCCAGGGGTGGATGAAAGAAGCTGGTAGAGTAGAGATGGGGAAAAGGACACATGGGCACACACTGGAGCCAGTGAAAATGGCTTCGGCCTCTGCTCTGGATATAGTGGATGGGGAGGAAGGAACATAATCATACACACTGCTACCTTGTATCTTTGTCTGGGAGAAGATGAAACCTGTCTGGGGGTATCATCCATGACATACAGGTTATGTCTTTCACATGGCAATGGCAGTCACAATCTTCTGGAAATAAAAAGTCTTTGGAAAGAAAATAAACACAAAATTAAAAAAAAAAAGAAACAAAAAAACGAAAAAAAAAAAAACCCACCAACCCCCCACCCCCCCCCCCCCCCCCCGCACACACATACAATACCAATTGAAGTTCCTTAAAAGAACAGATGTTAGTAGCCATAAACTCAGACATTTCTCAATTTGGTTTTCCCCCCAAATATCCCCTTTTGATTTTCAGAGGCATAATCAGTTCTCTGCTTCTGTTCCTTGCATATAATTATATCACATAATAACAATAACAATGGGAAATGCTGACAGAAACAAACAGTGCAATTAAGCAAAACAAAATCAGAAAGAAAATTAACTTTGCAAATAGCTCCAAGACTCTTTTCTCAAGCTAGATAGGAGACAAGAGTGCAGAATATCACAAACCCAGCAGCCAGGTTTCAAGTCCCAGCTCCTAGTTACTAGCATGTCCAGGATTTGAGGCATGTAGGTAGCAACGTTTCCTTCATAAAGCATGGGTAATCTCCATCATCATACAATCTGCTTCTGAAGGTGAGACAAGGGATGCTTTAACTAGCTTCCTGAGTACAGTAAGCAGACCGTAAACATCAGCCATTACCCTGTTCTCCGGGTTTACTACATTGACGTTCAACGACGTTCAGCAGCATCTACATATACAACTATCCCATTATTATCGTATTTATCTTTTTCCAAGGTGGATGGAAGACACCATAAATGTCAGTTTGGGTCCAAGCATCATGACTTCCCTAGAAGCCTAGAAAGAAGGGCTCACAGGCCTTCCATGCTGCTGCCGATAATACCAAGAAGATCTGTGGCAGAATCTGGGAAGCCTGAGGCCACTCAAAAAGACCAGCAGACCCATGTCTATACTTTTGTTTAAAAAGATCTCTCTAAATTAACAAGTCTACCCTTCATAATTTAGGGTTCAAATCCTGCAGTCTCAGTTCAGTTACTTGCTTCATTGTCAACAAGCATCATTGGTGGTGGGTGGATGTTGCTGTTCCCTAGAGACACCAACCACTGTTAAGACTTAGCCTAGCATTGAGGAGACCTGGCCCAACAGGGAGAGGGCGAGCAAATCAACAACACATGGCAACAAGAAGGACAGCTCTCAGCACAGAAGACTTTCCAAGGTGTTGGCGTGTGAGGACTGCCCCAGGGTTTTCAATGCTCATTGAACGCGTACAGAAGGATGGATTTTGCCGAGCTGTGGTGGCGCACGCCTTTAATCCCAGCACTCGGGAGGCAGAGGCAGGCGGATCTCTGTGAGTTTGAGTCCAGCCTGGTCTACAAGGGGAGTTCCAGGACAGGCTCTAAAGCTACAGAGAAACCCTGTCTCGAAAAACCAAAAGAAAAAGAAAAAGAAAAAGAAAGGATGGATTTTGTTTCATTTAACCTCAGTTCAATTGACTAGCAGAGTTCCGCAAGTTGGCCTGTTAGCACATTGCCTGGTCCATAGCGGGCTCTTGGAAATGCTTTGCTGAATGAGACCACGCAGAGTTCCCAAGTAGGGCGAGGCTAACTAAGATTGTGCTTCACGCTTGGAACCCGTGGGCTTCCTTTCATCCTCCATGCCATCCAGCTGTACAAGGCGGGGAAGCAGGAATGCATGGCTCAGAGGAAGAGAGGGGAAATAGCACCCCTTCCCTGGGGCTTCACTTCTTTTGCCAGCCTCCCCCTTCCACGTGAGTCCCTCCTTTACAGCACCCTTCTTCAGCACCTCATTGGCATTCACTTGGGGCAGGCGTAGAAGAAGTCTGTGGAAACTTCCTTCTACATAAACGGCTAGCTGAGAGGGCTGGCTGAGAGATGATGAAACCATGGAAACCGCAGCCCCTCGCCTGTGGGGCCACAAACCCAGAACCCTTCTGCTGAGCTTGGGACCTACTTCTGGCCCCACTGTTTGCCTAAAGTCCTTGTACAAATCACTTATCATATGCCACCTTTACTCACTTACAGGTGAGATGCTGGCTGTCTAGTGACACCCTTCCAGGGCTTTCTGGGCCACGGGGCACGAATGAGTTAACAGAAACAAACTAATGAAAAATGAATGAAACCAAACACTTCGATGAATGTGCCCTTGTGCAATGGTGCAGCCTGGTAGCCAGGGCCTCTACTTCAAGAAAGTTCTCACAGAGTATTTGGACACACACACACACACACACACACACACACACACACACACACACTAGGTGACCCCAGGGACAGTTTCCCCACCTCCTTGAAAATAGGAAGCAGTTCAGCAAACGTAGCGATCGGCTCCATTTTACAGGAAGCCATCTAAGGAGCTACTGCCAAAATCAGGATGCTGTTAATGGGGTCTAGATTGCTTCAATCGTGGGTACCAAAGGTATGTTCTAGAACGGAGTCGGATGCGCAGTGGCCCAAGGGTTCACTGACTTTAGGATTGTTCATAGCCACAGATAGGACAAGAGCTGTCTTCCTTTCCTTTAAGAACACAAGTTTCTTTACTTGCAAAAAAGCAGGAAGTCTTTGGGTTGGGCCTCTGGGCGGTGCCTTTCACTTCCTTCCAAAGGTGTTTTCTTACTACACCCAAAGAACCAGGTCACATTCTGTTGCTTTCACGGGCCTATCAACTACTTTCGGGTGGGTTTTGGGGAAAGTTTCTTGATTTGGAAAAAAAAGTAATATTTCTTAAATGCCTGAAAGGTAAAATGTGAAACTAAATATTTTAAATCAGCATAAAAGTAATACTATGTGTTTCTGGTACAAACGTTGCTTTATAAATGGAACCTCCACTCCCTTTGCCCAGAAGCAAATTGTTAATAGTTCTTGAGAGTCTCTTGTCCAGAGCCAGTGAGGGAACTCAGTGAGCAAAAGTGCTTGGTGCCAAACCCTGACCACCTGAGTTTGGAATCCCAGAACTAACATCATGGAAGGGGAGAACCGATTCCTGTAAGTAACCGCTTGTCCTCGGGCCTCCGCATGTGGTACCTGTGCTTGACACACACACACACACACACACACACACACACACACACACACACACACCTGTATCCTTGTGGGGGTTGAGGGCATGGGATGCATGAGCACATGGAAGCCAGAGGTTGATGGTTGAGGGTCACTTCCTCAATTCCTCTCTGCTTTAATCCTCCAGGCTGGTCTCTCTCTGAACCTGGAGCTGCCTTACTAACTAGACTGACTCCAGGAAGCTTCCTGTCTCCACCCACCACCTAGCCTCAAGTAGTCATCGGGTCAACTCAAAAGGCCTGGCTCCCTCCAGTTTTTCTAAATGGTCCTAGCTCTTTTTAGCCATGATTTCCCAAACTATTGTGACTACTTTCCCTAGAAGAATAGAGGGAAAATTTCAAGTAGTGTCTCCCCAGGTGAAGCTGATGTTTCTGCACACCAATCGGATGCGAGGTGACTGGAAAACCCTTTGAATATATAAACACTGAAGGTGGGAACAAACGAAAAACAAAGGAAGAACATCTTCCAACCTCTTTCTCCTCTTCCTGTCCCTCCTCCTCTTCCTGTCACCCCCTCCTCTTCTTCCTCCTCCTCTTTCTCTCCTTCCTCCTCCACCTTCTCTTTCTCCTCCTCTCCCTCCTCCTCCTTTATATAGTTGCATTGTAACCGGAAAGAGCCCAGGGCCTTGTGGCATGCTATGCTGAGAAGCACTCTACTACTGAGCTGTATCCACAGACCTTATGGTCTACTTTTAAGATAAACGAGATCATTTTTGCCCAGCAAACAGGTTGTTGATCCAGCTGTTGCTTTTAGTGTCTTCTGAAAAGTTCTTCGACAGCCCTATTACCCTAGTGTTTCCTTAGAAATGAAAGGCTCCTGAGAGTGGTTACCATGGGTGTACTTTGTAAACTAAGATTTTCAGAGTGAATTGTGCCACATTTCACCTTTGAAGATTTTCCCTCGCTGGGAATACTGGTGTGCTGTCAGATTGTAGCTGAGTCCCCTCATAAGGTGCTATCATGGAGGTGCCTTCACTCCCACAAACCATCTTGCTGGTATTGGTGCTTGGTGGGGGAGAATGCATCACCATTGTGAAGGTTATAACGAATCCTGCTGGAAGTAAAAAGCATCATATGGGAAATAGAGACATTAAAAGTGCACATCTTGGGGCTGGAGAGATGAATCATTGGTTAAAATCATCCATTTGTTGCTCTTGCAGGGGGCCAGAGTCAGTTTCCAGCAAACACATGGTGGCCCCACTATCATCTCTAACTCCAGTTCCAGGGGATCTGATGCCCTGTTTGGACCTTTTCAGGCACCAGGCACCCACGGAATACAATACATAAAATAGGCAAAACACCCAAATTCATAATATAAAAATAGATAAATCTTTACAAAAATAAAATTAAAAAGGCGTATCTCAAATTATTTATCATTTAGCTTTCTGGTGAGGAATTTGGCATATAACAAACACCTTCATCAAGTGATCAATGTTATTTTTTTTTTAGCAATCATGGTTTATGTTGCAAACAAATAACAAACCAACAGAAGCCAGACTAAAAAAAAAAAAAAACACAGACACTGAAGGTGAAAGAAACCAAGCGACAGAGGGGCAAGATGGTCGCCAAGTCTGAGACCCAAGTGATGGAAGGAGATAACTGATTCTCCACAGATGCACTGGTGTGCTTGTGTGCACACACACAGACTAAATGTAATGATTTACAAGCATCAGTTCTCTCTGGACACAAAGTGCTTCCTAGCCATTTCCATGGGCTAGCTCTCATTTTCCTGGCAGTTTCTGCCTTTTTGTGCACGAGAGCGAGAATCCAGTGTGTTTTCTTCAATTTCCCCTCGCTACACAGTCTAAATCTCTTCCATGCAACTGATTTCCATCCAGTGCCCAGTGGGAGCGGCATAATGATCTTTACCAGCTCCATGCCCAATGGTCATTTCTCTGTGTGGAAGTGGCGGCCAAAGAAACCTTTATTCTGAAGGTCCTTTCTGGGTTGCCAGCTTTTTGGTACTCTTTTTGTTACATTGGAAAATTGTATGTAAAGTTTTTATGCATAGCATTTTTGTATGTGGCATTATGTAACAGGAAACCATTTTGAAGTACACAGCTGTTGCTAAGTAGACTTTCAATGCTGGATAATCACCACCTCTGCCTAGTTCTAAACCATTTTTATTGCTCTCAATGTGCACCCTGTATCTACTACAAGGTCATTCTCCATCCTTCTCAACCCTTAGCTCCTGGCAACCACTGTCACACATATTGTCTCTGGCCTTATCTCCTCCGAGTGTTTAATTTAAATAGAACCATACAATATGGGGTCTTTGTAATTAACTATTTTTCACATTGTACAGTATCTTCAAGGTTCTTCTCTGCTGTAGTGTGGTTTAATACTGAATCCTTTTTTGTGACAATGAAAATGGAACCCAGGGCCTTGCTACTATAAAGAGCTATATCACCAGCTCTTCATTTATTGAGACAGAGTTTCACTATATAACTCACACTGGCCCTTTGAAATCAGTATGTAATTAAGAATGCCTTCACACTCCTATCATTACCTTCTGAGTGCTGGGATCATAGATATATGCCAGCATTCCTGGCATCATATGGCAATTCAGTGTTTACCATTTGAAGACGAAGTTTTATCTTAAACCTTTAGTTGAACCTATTAGGGTGAAATTTGGGGATTATTATTTCTGTTGATTTCACAAATTATATAGACAGGTCTAATTTGTACATTACGGTATAGACACTCAAGTGGTATTTTCCTGGTGGTTTCCCTTACAGCGGGTAAGATTCAGGTTTATACTTTCTACTTGAGATACAAAGTCAAATGCCACCATGAATTACTTACTGTAAGGTATCATTACCTCCCATGGGAAGGAAGAGCCGATATCAGAAAGAATCAGAGATGGGGATCCAGATGCTAGGAAAGGTTTCCTCTCTCATTAGCCATACATGTCAGTCAATGTCCATGCACAGGGAAGCTGAGAATTGCAGGTCACCCTTAGACAGGAAAAGTATAACACAGCAGAAAGGAAGGGAGCTTTATGTGCGCACTTTACAAACCCTGGGGACAAGTAATGACTGCCTTAGGCCACTAGCTTCAAGGGTAATGACGCCAGACTGAAGGTTTGACTAGAGGGGAAAGGCTGAGCCTGTTACAATCAATATCAGAGAATGGGCAAAAGGTGCGGTGTCCCAGAAACCTTTGGAAGCTGACGCTCTGAATTGCAAAGCCTGGTGAGGCAGCCCAAGAACCTCCCAGAAGAACCCCTGGAAGTCACATAGAGAAGCTCCTTTCTCACAGACATCAAAAGACCAGGATTTTCCAGAGTGGGCTGTGTGTGTGTGTGTGTGTGTGTGTGTGTGTGTGTGTGTGTGTGTGTGTGAGAGAGAGAGAGAGAGAGAGAGAGAGAGAGACAGAGACAGAGACAGAGACCGAGAGACAGAGACCGAGAGACAGAGACCGAGAGACAGAGAGAGAGTGCATTCATGTATGTTTGTGTGTGTGTTTGTACATGTGCCTGCACATGCGCTCTATGTGATGCACAAGTGTGGTTCAGCCCTAGGCGAGCAAAGCTGCTCTTCAATAGGACAAGAAAATCAAAAGGTGAAAAGGATGAAGAATCCCCCAGTGGTGGCACTGGTGCCACCAGCTCTAAAGGCTTCAGTCCCACACTCCTCCCAAGTAGACTGGACGTGAGTAAGGACACCAACACCATGTAACCTCTAAAGCTGTGGCGACCAATTCAGTGTGTGTTAGTCTTCACTGTGTTTAAGAAGCCCATTTTTTTTCTCTTGTGCTTTTCAAATGTGTTTTCTTTGCCTTTCCTAAGTCATCCTTTTGCAAATCACCACTACTTGTTGAACGGCACCAGCAAGAACAGGATGTTTCTGCAGCTGGGCAACACTGGAGGCTGTGGCCAGGTCACTAGAGGCAAAAAAAAAAAAAGGGTCAAAGGAGCACGTGGGCCCATCCTAGATACAGAGCAAGGCAGCAGCCCTAAAGACACATAGGAATCTGTAATCTGAAAGAGTAGGATTGGCTTCAAAATGTAGGAGACTCTGTGAAGAAGGAACATGTGCGACCGCTATGGAAGATGATGAAGAATGTCAAGATGGAGGCAGTATAGCACTATGCATGAGATCATGATGAGTGCAGAGCCCAGTCTAACACACAGGCCACAGACCCGGAAACCCAGCCCTGAAGCTAATGCCTTCCTTTGTCAGCATTCCCTTCAAATCTGAAGCAACTGTCTAAGGCCTACACTTGGTTTCTTCAGCGTAAAGCCATTAACCACCTTCTGCTAGTAATACAGGAATTATATTTCGTGTGTGTGTGTGTGTGTGTGTGTGTGTGTGTGTGTGTGTGTGTTTATGTGTATGCAGGTCCATGCATCTGTGGGTGTGCAAAGGATAACTTTTGGCTACACTGCCTACCTCGTTATTTGTGTTTGATTGATGTTTTTATTGATTTTTTTTTTGAGCAGGGTCTCTTACTGGCCTGGAACTCTTGAAGTAGTATATCCTGGCTAGCTGGTGCTCCCCCATGATCTGCCTGTCTCCATCTCCCCAGTTCTGAGATTACATGTAAGTACCACCATACCTGGTATTTCAGATGGGCTCTGGGAATTGAACTCAGGTCCTCATACTTGCAAGGAAAGCACACTGCTGAACGCATGAGCCCTGGGGAATATATTTCACAATAAAGGTTTGCCAGGGCTGAGGGTGAAGTTTAGTGGTAGAGTGCTTACCTAGCATGTGTCAGGCCCTGGGTTCGAATCACAGCACCATGAGAAAAACAACAACAACAACTAAAAGGCAAAGCAAAGTTTTGACACCCAGAGCTGAGCACGGCCTTGAATGTACAATCTTCTTGTCTCCATTCCCAATGGCTGGAATCACTGGCATATGACACCACTGTCAGCTTACATAGTAGCTACAATTTAATTATTTAAATTTCAAATATTTCTGGGCACCATATATATGTCTGGTACCCACAGAAGCCAGAATCTAGAAGGGGGTATCAGAGTCTGGTATCCACAGAAGCCAGAATCTAGAAGGGGGTGTCAGATTCCCTGGGACAGGAATTACAGATAATTCCGAGTCAACATGAGGCTGATGAGACTTAAACCTAATTTTCTGGAAGAACAACCGGTGCTCTTAACTGCTGAGCCATCTCTCCAGCCCAAGTTCTTATATTTTAAAGTGTGCTATTTTTGTTTTTGTTTTGGGGTGCTGAGGACTAAACCCAGAGTTTTGTACATGCTACGCATACGCCCTAATGATGAGCTACCACTGAGCCCTCTACCAAAGCCTTAAGTATGTTAAGGAGAAGGCTTTATTGAGATAGGATATAGCTTTATTCCTAGCTAGTCTACAAAGGCAGCCTGAAGACCTTAGAATGCTAGAAAAATGTAGCATATAAATGAGTCCATTTCTAAGATAGCTCCATTGAATCTCAACCACATCACTGGGTTTTGCTAGTAGATTACTTAATTTCTCTACAACGCCTTTATCTACAAGGTAAGGGACATAATGGGCCTCTAAGGAGGTCTTGTGGGATACTGCAGGGAGAGCTCCCAAGTGAAAGTAGACACTCAGAAAATGCTGGCTCTTTCTGCTGCTCTTATTGTTATTATATCATTCTGATCTTTGTATATATTTATAAATTATACATCGTGTATGTATGTATGTATTATTATATGACACCTATTTATCATATAATTATATCATATTATTATTACTGCTGCCATGCTCCCAGTTATTATTATTCTTCAGCCTGGTGCCTACCTGCCTCTCAACATTTCCTGCCACTGTCTTGCCTCCTATGCAGGTCCCTTGCCAAACCAAACGACTCATTGCTCTGGACAAGACTCACAGCTTCTGCACTTCTGTGCCGGTTCCCCTGGCTATTTAGAGGCTGAATAACCACTTGGAGGGGATGTTGTAGAGGCGAACTCAAGCTGCAGAATGAAGCAGGCGCAGAAACTGAATCAGATCAATAGAGAGGGCAGGGCAATTAGCAGGGCTGCACACACACTGGGGCTTCTTGGTTCTGTCTGTGCTTGCCGGTTTTCCTCCACTGATTTCTCTCACGCTGGCAGGGGGAGCCCTTTGTTCCATCTTCCTGGAGCCACAACGTGGAGCTGCTGTGGGTAAGAATAGCGGAAAACGCTGGAGAAAGATCCCTTTCAGTGAACCCCGTGACAGGAGTGGGCCGCAAGGGAAGGACATAGACTTCAAACTGGTTGTTTGATTCAGAGAAAATTGCTAAAACTCTATGAGCCTCGGTTTCTTTTGTAGTAAAACGAGGAAGTCCGTACCTGCTGCGAAGGATGAGAACTGAGTCCTACTCTAAAAGGCTTCCGGGAGCTACAAAATCGAGCTAGGACGAGATTTTGAAGATCCTTTCCCTCCTTTGTCTTTTCTTCTCCTTGTTTCCGAGGGACCCCGGGCTGTGCAAGGGGATTTATATTCTCATGGGTACAAGGGAGGCGGGAGTTAGCTGTAAGGGAGAGTTTAAAGGAAAGGTGGCAATTGTAGGAACCCCAGGGGAGTGTGGGCTGCAGGCAGGTGGGGCAGATGGTTGGAGGCCCTGAACCAGACAAAAGGAGTGGGGTTTGAACAAGCAAATAACTGAGAGCCTTGCTGCATTCCCTGTTGTAAGGCTCCTCCTCTTTTTCCTTCGGACTAGCGCTCCGCCCCAAACTACATAAATTCAGAATCGCAGGACTCATTTTTATGAGCTCAGACTTCAATGGCTGTTTCTTCATCACTGGAAATACACACAGTTTTGGCCCAGGCCCACACTGGAAAGCAAAAGAAAACAAAGCGTCTGCTCACGCTGCTTCCTGGTTCTGTGGGGCATGGCCTTGGACAGGGGCCACCTTGTTGGTACTTGTCTCACAGGGTGCCATGGCCTGGTAGATGAGAGAGGCAAAGCAGTTGCCAGGTGGGCTCTTTGCTTGCCTTTCCCTGGAGGGCCCTGAGGTCAGAATGCACCCTGCAGCTGAAGTGACCAGTGCCTTTGAAAGCAATCTTTTTTTTTTTTTTGCCTCACCATGGCTTCGTCACTTTAATTGGAATTGAAAACTCCCACCTCAGTGGTTATTGTGCCCAGCATATGCTAATCTACTTATAAATGTTTCCTTCCCTGAAGCAGCAATTATCCCTGACATCTGGAAGTTAATACTAAGTAGATTCAACTGTCTGAGATGTAAACATGGTTATTGGAGTTTTTGGTTTGGGAACTGAATTCAAGTACCGAGGACGCAACCAAAGCAGTGCGAGCCTGGTTTATTGAGCAAATACCGTCTTCTAAGACTCAAGGACCACTCTGCTTTACAACCCAGGCTGGCCTCAAACTCACTGTGGAGGACCTGCAATCCCTGATCTTCTTTCCTCTACCTCCCAAAAGCTGAGAATTCAGGCATGTCATTCCATGCCTGGTTTATGTCAGGCTGGAGACTGAACCCACAGCTTGGTGCATGCTTGGCAGGTGCTCTGCCAACTGAGTTACGTCTCCAGAATTGGACTTATTTTTAGTTTGCTATAAAATAACAACATATCTCATTTTTATTGGTAATTTGTTAGAGAAGTGATATAGTCATGTATTAGTTATGTAGAAATATACAACAAAATATATAAATGTCTCTTTATAAGAGAAGTAATTGCAAATCACCTGAGGTTTTTGTTAATGGCAAACACTAAAACGTTTATTATTTTCTTCTCAACTTTCCATTTTAAATGAGAGCAGGATAAAGTGATTGCCATTGTAAAGCTTGGTCCCAAGAACTTGGTCTTCCCACAACTCTAACCGCTAGTTACTGTCATTTGTCCACTTTTCAGAGGCGTTCCGAAAAGAATGATTGACACGAGGAGTCCACCACTTTTAAGACCATTCTTTTCGTTTGCCTTTCATTTTCTCCTTAGCACCCTTCCCTTCCGATGTTCCTGTCGGGTGGGCCAGCCAAGCCCATTACCGTGAACTCTGTTCCCACAGCCCGTGGCTTCCCTCTCTAACCACCCACCTGCTCTTTCTCCAGCAACAGCTACAAACAACAGCTGCCTGCTAGCCTGTTACCAAAGGAGGAAACTCCAGATGTTTCCAGACGCCACTCTCCCATCTCCTCTGGCGAGATGACTTCTGTAACCTTTCCTAAGGCAAAGGAGGCAGCAAGAGTCGGGCTGTGGCATTCCTTTGTCGATTACGTGAAGAGGAAAGAGAGTTCGAGAAATTCTGACAACAGCTGAGGGAGGGGAAATGGAATCAAACAACCCACAGAACTGGTGTCTGGGGTAGCTGCAGCTGCTAGCAAAAGAGGCCAGGAATGCACCCTGCAAGATCTTTTCTGGGTTTCAACAATGCAGTGGGCTAGGCCTGCAAGTGAACATGGGGCAGGAGGGGCTGTGTTTCCCGAGAGGTGACATCTCATGCGTGCTCAAACAGGTCCAGGGCCCCCATTCGAAGGGCAGGAAGGCAGCCGCACAAGCCCAAGCAGAGCATTAACTGGGAAACCAGAGGGGTCACCTTCCCCTGCCTACCCCCATCTCCTTCCTCCCCAGTAAAAGGGAAGTGGATGAAGAAATGGAGAAGTCCAAGCTGCTGGAGCAGAGGCAGTTTAGGCTCCCTCATAACCCTTGACTCATTCCCAGAGAGGCAAAACCTCTATCATAAAAATGCTTAGCAAAGGGCTTCTGGAAATACCCCCACCCCAGGGCACAGAAAAGGAGAAGGAATCTTTTGTAGTTTTCTGTGTCTCAGAAAGAATCCCAACAATGCCTTTTTAGAACCTGTGTAGCTTCCTCCTGTCACCCACCTCTTGGAGACCCAAGCTTGGTACCTGTAATTACTTTTTAGTAGCAAGCAGGTCCCTGGTACTCACCGACTCCGGTGCCATTTTGAAACCCACACCTCTCTACCTGTCTCATCCGCACGAACTGCCGAAACCTTCCCCCTCAAAACCGAGTTCGCGTCTCTCTTTCAGTCTTCAGATAGCAGGAGCGAGTGGAATTGTCGTCTTCAGAAATCCTTGGTTCTCATTAGCAATCCCTTCTAATTAATGAAAGTAAGAAAAAGGAAATCAACTTCCTTATTGTCGCTCAATAGCAGAAGTTGAATTTGAGTTAATTTTTGAGGAGGCTGTGTATTCTATAAAACTCCCAATTACCTTACCATGAGCAAGTATTAGTTATCTGACTTGAGTGCTCACGAAAATTATCGTACACGATACAGATGCTTCAATGCTGAAACTTTTCTTTAAAAAAAAAAAAATCACTCAAGGATCCTTTATCGCCCTCTCAAATCAAGGGGGAAAACAGCCGAGGAAGACAAAGAGGGCCGGGTGGGGTGAGTGCGGTCCACTGGTCTAAAAGCTGAGTCACAGCAATCAGACCCCAGCTGCCCTTGTGTGAGGGACACCGCACCCTATCTTGGGGGACGCTGGCTGCAGACAAAGCCAGTTTCGAAGTAAAGGAATGCCTGTCTCCTTAGGTGCCACCCAGGCACCTTAGTTATCGTGAATTTAACCTTCAGAACAGATTTGGGCGGTTGTTGCAAAAGTTCGTTATAATAAAATACACCTCGGGGGGGGGGCGCATTTTGAAGGCGTTTGTTCCTTTTCTAGTTCCGCCATAAATGTGGGTCGAGGGCCTGATGGATGGGATGGGGGAGGGAGGGTCCGACAGGCCTCCGAACGCCTTTCCGGAGACGCGGCGCGAAGGAGTTAAGCGGGACTGCCAGTGACGTCACCTCATTTACATAGGAGCGCGCATTTAGCGGCGCGCGCTGCGCCCCTCCCGACTATCGGCAGCAGCCTCTGGGCAGATCGGACTTCCTTTGTTCGCGCTCCTCGCTCGGGTGAGCCCCAGGGCCCCTTCCTCCTTCTGTCCTCTGCTTCCCTGCCCGTCCTCATCCTTAAAGCGAGTCCAAGGGGTACTACTCCCAGGCCAGGTTGTTTGGGGGATTTTGGGGGGGGGGGGGGATGCTAAACTCTTCCAGATGCTGAGTAATGGGAAAGGGGAACTTGATGATTTTTTAAAAATCACAAAACCGGGCATTTTGCTGCGCAGTTTGGAGGGGAATTGTTTTCTCTCCTCGACCCTCACCCCCTAAAGTATTTTTCCTGGTCTCGGAGGCTGTAATTAATCAGAAATAGATCCTTTGTTCTAATGCTCTGTAGTCTCCTGAACGCCTGATGGCTTCGAGGGCTGTTATCTGGCAGGCTTAACCTACCCAAGCTGTAGCCTGAAAATTGGGAAGTCCTTGCAGAGAAATGTGTGCAAAGAGGGTCGAAGGGCCCTGCATGCAGATCAGGATGCAATTGCGAGAAGTGGGGAAGGCAGCTTTGTGTGCCTCGGCTGCGTTGTTGGGCTTGAGCGAGGAGAGGAAGCAAGTAGGGCGGTGGTCGGCGGCTGCTCGGGTCAGCTCCCGCCTTTGTGCGGAGGAGAAAGCTGGGCCGCCTGGCATCTTTTTGGGGAGCAAGCCCATGTAGAAACTGTAGGTGCGTTTTGCGACCTTGACTCTATTTTAAGAGTTTTTACTCGACTTCCCCCCACTAAAGCTGGAAGTAGCTTCATTCTCACCCTATTTTAATATTTCAACATTGCAGTTAACATCCCGCAATGATGAATTTCATTGTACAGAAATACCTTTGAGAGCCACCTTCGCTCTTTGATTTTTCACATTGGGAACAGTAAGGGAGATTTTTTTTTTCCCCTGTAGAAAGAGCTGAAGGTCTTTAGTCGGGAATGGAAGAGGAAGGGAAGGGAGGAAGTAGGATTTCAAGCTGGAACCTCTGGTCGGGGGTAGGAGAAGGTGCTTTCGGAGCTGGGAGAGGCGAGGGCGGGTGGCTCTTTCTTAGCCTTGGTCTTGGCTTTTTACCTGCAGCTCCTTCCGGCAACCATGTCTGACAAACCCGATATGGCTGAGATCGAGAAATTCGATAAGTCGAAATTGAAGAAGACAGAAACGCAAGAGAAAAATCCTCTGCCTTCAAAAGAAAGTAAGCTCTTCGCCCCCACCCATCTTCAGAACAGGCTGGGCGGGAGCGGAGCAGGCGGGTAGGAGAAAGGGAGGGGCAGCGGAGAGGATGGGGGGTGGTGCGGGGGAGGAGCCGACAGTTTGATGATGATGAATATGGCCTGCAAAGGTTAATTAAAAACTGTTTTGCAGCCAACAAACGCTGGGCTTTAGTGATTTAATAAGGGAATATTTCATAGGCATATTATGCAAATATATTTATTGAATAACTACTTATGTTTAATGACTTCCTCATCGTAGCAACCTATGTAACCTAGAATTTTTATAACATGAAAAGAGATTTTTAAATGAAAATATCGTGTTTCTGTAGAGTGCACTAAGCCTCCATTTTCTTTTTTTTTTCTTCAGCGATTGAACAGGAGAAGCAAGCTGGCGAATCGTAATGAGATGAGCGCTGCCAATATGCACTGTACATTCCACAAGCATTGCCTTCTTATTTTACTTCTTTTAGCTGTTTAACTTTGTAAGATGCAAAGAGGTTGGATCAAGTTTAAATGACTGCGCTGCCCCTTTCACAGCAGATTCAGAACTACTGACCAGGAAGGCCTCCCCTGCCTCTCCCACCCATCTGGCTGGCTGGCTGGCAGGGAGGGAAAAGACCTTGCATGTTGGCGAAGGAAAAAGTTGGGTGGGAGGCGGTGAAATATAGAGTAAAATTCAAGATGGTCCAAGGTGTCCTACAGGATGTAAAATGCAGTTTAATCAGAGTGCCATTTTTTTTTGTTCAAATGATTTTAATTATTGGAATGCACAATTTTTTTAATATGCAAATAAAAAGTTTTAAAACCTGACTGGCGTGTCTGTTTGGTGTCTGGAGGGATTAGTTGAATGGGTCCTGCAACCTTTGCAAAAATGCCGGCCTCTTGGTCACTGGGACATAGATGGTGAGAAACATGAAGAGCATTGACATCATCGCACTGGGGTATGGATAATATCTATAGCAAAAGATTGGGAGGTCATCTGAAGGTGATTGTGAGTTCCTCGCGGGTTACGTGAAAGATTGAAGGAAAATATCTGCATTTGGAGCAGCTTCCATTGTTGGAAGAAGGGGGCTGGGAAACTTAATGGGTTTTAATTTATTGCCCATCATCTCAAAATAAAGGGTGGTGGTTCAGCACATTGGCTGTAGGTATCAAAATGAACTCAATCGACTACCTAGTATCAAACAAGTTCAGTTTAGGGCAATCCTCTGAGGTAAAACTAAAGACCACATTTTAGTATGTGCTTTAGAAAGGAATTCTGAATTTGTCCTCATCTAATGGCCGGCTTGAAATCGAAGTTCGATATTTAAAATCAGCTTTAGAAAAGGAAATGCACCTATCATGAAAGACTGATTTGAACTCGGTGAAATCCTAAAATGGAATGTTGGGGTTTAAAAGACAAATTCAGGACAGGTGAAATCTGGGCCAAGTTTGAGAGCAGCAGATAACCATCAGCTGACCTGCAGGTCTTTTCTGGAGTCTTCCATCATCTGAGCTACATATTTTCGTTGGTGGGTACAAGCAAAGCCCTTGTTTCGGCTGGGCCGCAACATGTAGCAAGAAGAAAAATGAGCTATTTTCTAAAAGTAAAATGAATGTGCTTAGAGCTGCTTGGTGGATCGCTCTGTTCTTTATGAAGGGTACATGTTTGTTAAGTGACAGACGGCAATATTTAAGATCAGCAGCTCTCCCAGCATCTCAGCAAGGATAAAATATACAGGGCGAATGTCCACAGTGAACTTTTCCCCTGAAACTGGCTCATGAAAACACGGGTTTGCAGTGGGGGCAGGGAGGGGGGATTGTGTATTACTAAACCCAGTTGATTTTCTTTGCTCAACACTTCCTTTGAGAAATGCACATGAAACCACGGACCTGTGGTTTAGACACTCGAGGAGAGCATCAGTGAACAGACCTTCATCTGCCTGTCTGGGGTAGGATGGGTGGACATGTCAGGCTACAGGTCGTTCCTCCTATGGAGAGACAGAAGGAGCCAGCACAAAGGTTCTGGGTGAGGGAATCCTCTAGCCTTGACTTTTCTTTACTGACCTACAAGGCCGGGTATAGGCTCAATGAAAATGTCCAAACCACAAAGAGAAACCAGACCCACACAAGTTTTTGTTGTGTGCATTTTCTGAACAACGCACGATGAAAGGTTTGGTTTTGTTTTGTTTTGTTAATTCGCACAGTTCCAGAGTCCTTCAGTTTAAAGAAGAAAGGGAGAGGAATACTTCAGAAAGGTCAGTGACAGAATAGATGTCCATTCTGTCCCAGAATGACCAAGACAAAATATAGTGGGTAGAATTCAACAGAAATCTAGGGCTGGGGATATAGCTAAATTGGTAAGTGATTGCCTAACATGCATGAAACACGGGGGTTGATTCCTAGAACTGGAAAAAAAACTGGCATGGTGGGTGGAGGCAAGAGGATCAGAAGTTCAAGTCCCCCTCGGTTACACAGGAGGTTTGAGGCCACACTGAGATACAAGGGACCCTGTCTCAAAAGAATAAAAATGAAGACATTTAGAAATGACTGAATGCTGGCTCCTTGGTGGAAAAAATGGGTGTCAAGTCGGAAATATCTGCTCCGATCACATGATATTGGAATTAAAGTAAAATGTTGCATAGGCATAGACGAGGGTGCTCCATTGCTGTTCTGTTGTGATGGTGGTAGCATGTGTGGCTTTTTGGTGCTAGTTATTACTACTGTTATTATTTTTAAACTCTTTCTTTGGTGGAGCATTCTGTATTCTTCTGAAGAGAGACTCTTTCCGAAGGACGGGAGGTACTTAAGGATCAGTATAGGAATTTATGCTTTTGCTACCTGAGCACTTTGGGTTGCCAGTATTTTCAGAGATGTGGAAGGAGACACTAAGTTTATCATTATTAATATGAGAGAGAGAGAACATTTCAGCCTGAGACCTGCATTTTTAATTGGACTCCTCCCAGAAGGAATGAGGAGCTTATGGAAACTGCAGGCACCTTGGACCTAGCCATTTCTGCTGAGAATCCCAGAACTTGGGGGGAATAAGAGATAAGGATCAATGTAAGATTCAGGCCAATTTGGGCAATATATCAAAACCTCTGTCTGTAAAATAAAAGAATAAAATAAAAGCCAGTCACAGAATTTTGCAACTCTGTAAACTTTGAATAAATCAAGATGAGTAAAACAGAACTGGAGAAAATAAGAGGCTCATGGAAAGACCCTGGATTGGAGGTATTTTCAAATCTCACTAAATTCCCAACTATTTTAGCTATGTCGATTCCAGTCTTCTAGCGGATGGACTTTTAAAGTTAGTTTTCAGAAGAACGACATGCTTTCTGGAGTGTGTGTAAAAGGACTGAGCAAGCGCGGAAGTAGAAGGCATGTGGGCAGACAGTCTCACGTGCTCAGAGCCTCTCAGCTTTAC
The DNA here is from genome assembly GCF_018167655.1 of Microtus oregoni. Taxonomy (NCBI): domain Eukaryota; kingdom Metazoa; phylum Chordata; class Mammalia; order Rodentia; family Cricetidae; genus Microtus; species Microtus oregoni. The sequence continues at coordinate 1,888,733 of NW_024544756.1, forward strand.
CAGGCTTCTTCCAAGCCCTCAGAGTCACACCTCGGTTTTGTTGCCTATACATGCATGTGAAGAATCTGTTTATTTCCCCCAGAGAAGCATAAGTCCTCAAGACACAAAAAGAAGTTTGTTTCTTTTTTTAATATTTCCAAAAGTATGAGTGTTCTTACTAGAAAAAACATTGCATTTTGGAAACCGTGTTACAGCCAAAAATTAAATTTAAAAAAACTATGTGTCTTTCTTAGCTCAAACACATACATTTAAACCACTTTTCAGTAGTACAGAGAGCACCATATGCTTCATTTTCCATAGTAACCTTCATGAGCCTAGCATGAAAATAAGAAAAGCAAAGTACCTTTTTTGCCTTCACCCCACCATGCTCACTTTTATATTATGTTTTTAAAAATTATTTGTAGATGACATTGTAATCTAAGAGAAAGAAAAAACCATTTGAGGACTCATCTATATTTTATTTGCATGTAGTGAAAAAGGGCACAATTGCAAACTTAAACAGAGACCTGCATTCATAAGTTTATATTTCCTTTGGGTGTTTGTATAGTCTTTCCTTTCTCTAGGCACATTATCTGGGTATGGATATCCTCAATCCTGTGAATAGAGCTGTGCATGCTACTTTGATTGAGTGTGTATTGTGTCGTCTTCCATGCCTACATATTTTGCACTAGAGCATTATTGTTTAGTTTGAGCTTTGCCCCTTAATTGGAGACTTCATGTAATGTGCTTACTTGGGAGTACTTTTGAACATGAGACTAGTATTCTGGACAACACTACTATATGTATGTGTGCTGTTTTATGAGAAGGGGAAACATCAAGTTTAATTTGAAGAAAATAATCAGTAACTAAAATACCCTTCAAGAAAGAAGGAAGGAAGGAAGGAAGGAAGGAAGGAAGGAAGGAAGGAAGGAAGGAAGGAGAAGGGAAGGGAAGGAAGGAAAAGAAAGAACGAACAAACGAAAGAAAGAAAGAGAGAGAGAGAAAGAAAGAAAGAAAGAAAGAAAGAAAGAAAGAAAGAAAGAAAGAAAGAAAGAAAGAAAGAAAGAAAGAAAGAAAGAAAGAAAGAAAGAAAGAAAGAAAGAAAAGAAAAGAAAACCAGCCTGGAAATCATGCTTATTAGATGGTTGGAGAAAAATAACAATGACATTTAGCTTAAGAAATTCTATATTTCTTACAAATCAACTCCTTTCAGAGTGGAAGAAACCCAAGGTCATTTTAAATATCAAAATATATGTACGCTCCTCTCACTGAATATCATGTACATTTAAAGAGATAGTTGTACAAAATTTGTTCCTTTTGTTTCCCACCCTCTCTCTACCATAGGATGAATTATTTGTTTATGTCAACTCTAAATCCTTTAAGTTGCCAGACAAAGAGCATTGGGATCGTCCATTTTGTCTGTTCTATGTCACCTCACTAATTTCTCCAGGAGTCACACTTTCTTCTACACTCCCCACTATTAGTTAAATATTGCCCTTAAGTGTTTGATCTGCCTTGAAACTCTGACATTTCTCATCTTTTCCTATTTTTTCTGCTCCATTCTGAGCTTGGAAGCTCCAGGGTCTCTTCTGCAGTATTTTGTTTTGTTTTGTTTTGTATTGAGGCAGGGTCTCAGTATGTAGCTCAGGTTGGCCCATCACTCGGGATCTCTCTGCTCCAGCCTCTCTAGAAGTGAGGTTAGAAAGATTACCATGGCTGGACCTTTAAGATATTTTTGAAAGGATATATTTATAGATATTTGTTTGAAGACTAACTTGCCACTGCCCTTGGTAAACTGATTTTTATCTGTACTTACAGCCAGTGACATAGAATCCACGTTAAGCCAGAGTGATGGATTGGTAGTTTATTCTACCAATATCCATTGGTTGTCTATTATATGTTGAGTATTTTATTTGCCACAGACATATAATAGTCATAAGTAAAAGCCATTCATAGTCCCTTTCTTTGTGTGTCTTCCATTAATTAGAGGATGCCATTTTCATCTGAGTGGAGAATGTACAGACATCGTTACCTTGAATTTCTAAATCCCATGATTCAGGAGATTGAGGCAGGAGGGTCAGAGGTTCAGAGCCATCCTTACCTATGTAGTGAGTTTGAAGCCAGCCTGAGATACATGGGACCCTGTCTTAAATATGTAAAAAATGAATAGTCTGGTGAGATGGACTCATTCATGTGGGCAAGGGTAAGGTAAAGGTACCTGCCACAGGACTGACAATATGTGTCCCATCCCCCACCCACATATGGTAGAGGGAAATAACTCATTCCGGCAAGTTGTCTTCTGATCTTCATTTTTGTGCTCTAAACACACACACACACACACGGAGGAATATCTTGGAGGCCAGCCAGTCGAGCCAAAACAACAAAACAAAAACGTTCAGTAAGAGACCCTGTCTCAAAAGATAAGGTGGTGGAGAAGCAAGTCACTGAAGAAGACATTTGAGTATCAATTTCAATTTCTGGGGTATACACAGGGTAACTTGAATGAGGACACCTGACACCTTCTCCACACCCATACAGCACATATCCACACCCATACAGCACATATACATTCTCTCTCTCTCTCTCTCTCTCTCTCTCTCTCTCTCTCTCTCTCTCTCTCACACACACACACACACACACACACACACACACACACACACACACACTATATTGAATTTCCCAGAGAAATACTTCTTGCTAAATCCTTCCTGTTTACCTCATGTTTCAAACTTGACTATAAGATTGCTGGGAAGAGACCCGCTCACTGGAAATCAGGTAAGGTGGTTCATGCCTGGAATCTCAGAACTCTGGAGGCAGAGATAGGAAGGTTACCACAAATTTTACGCCGGCCTGGTCTATATACATCTAGTTCCAGACCAGCAAAAGCTGCATAGCAAGACTCTTTCTCAAAGAGAGAGAGAGAAAGAGAGACAGAGAGACAGACAGACAGACAGAGATTCAATTTTTGAAAACTCTCAGAGAATGTAGCAAGATCATGAGTGTTCAATGCTATCTGTAAGTACAGTAGCTGATTGGCTGAGGGATGGGTCATATTTACTTAGTAAGATTCCACAGCTTCAAGTATCAATGGAGAGGGTCAAGTTATGTTCATAATCTATTCAAAGCAGCAGGAACTATGCCTGTCACGGTATTGTCAAAGCACAGGAAATTATGCTTTTCCTCATTACCACATTCAGCTCTGTAAGTGGCTGATAGCTTTGCCTACACCATCTTTATGATAGTGTTTTCTCAAATTAGAAACAAAATATTTCACAAGATTAATGTGTGTGTGTGTGTGTGTGCGCGCGCGCGTGAGCGCGTGTGTGTAAAATGTCAGGTGCTATGTATTTGCTCCTATTTAAAATACTGGTTTGCATGTAGATCATAAAAAGTCATTCTTTTCTTCACAAACATTTTTTGAGCACCCACGGTATGCTTGACTCTTTCCTAGTTGTTGGGAACATAAAGAAACCCTGGGCCTGGTACTGGACTGATGTAAGACGTGGACCCTATGTTAGTGAGGTCAGTCCTATACAGTGTAAGTCATGTGTGTGCACATTCAACTATTCCATCGGCTCCTATTTTTGTTCAGTAAGATGCTGGGCTAGGAAAAGAATTGGAACTGGATTGGGAACAGCTAGAACACCTGGTGAAGGAGTTTGAAAACCATACTTAGGCAACTGGGAGATATCAGCAGTGAATTCAGAATCCTCATGAAGCAGCTTGTCTCTCTCTGTTCTGTTATGTAGGCCCAAGGAAGGCTGGGCAAGCAGGAACAGTCTATACTTGTCATCGCAGAAGCTGATTAAGATCACCTTGTTACAGTGAACTTGCACAAGGAGCCAAGATATTTTACTTTGATTGCGATTTCTTAGTGGCGGTGTGAGCTTGTAACGTCTCTAAATTAGAAACATTTTTTTGTGTGTCCATTTGCTGCCAGTTTTAGAACGATATGAACAGAAAGAAATAGCTGAAGGGTCTCTAGGGTTTGCTGTCTATCAGCATATTTACCCCAAAAGCCAGTCTTCAATCATGTATTAGGCTCCTGATAACAAATATTACAATCTTCAGACCCTAAAACAGCAGAAATGGGCTTGGAGATAGAGGGCTTGCTTGCCTGGAATGCACAAAGCTCTGGTTTGGATCCCCCCAGGACGGCATAGACCAAATGTGATGGTGCTCACACACAATTCCAGCACTTTGGAGATGGAGTCAGGCACTTCCAGGGTTCAAGGTTATCCTCAGTTACGCAGCAGGTTCAAGGTCAGCTTGTGCCACAGAACACCAGTCTCAAAATAAATAAATAAATAAATAAATAAATAAATAAATAAATAAATAACACAGCACATCAAATGAATGACAATAACAGAAATGTATGTTCTCCAAGTCCTGGAGGTAAAAAACTTGACGTCAAGGTGTGGCTGTGCCGAGCTCCTTTCAAAGGCTCTAAGGGAAAAAGGCTCCATTTCATCTTCAGTTGCAGGTGGTTCTAGGTGTTCTTTAGCTATAGCTGCACATCTTCAATACTTGGATCTGACTTTTCACAGCTTTCTTCCATTTCCTATATGGGCACTCTATTGAATTTAGGGCCCACCTGGGTCCTCCAGAAGGATCTCATGCCCAAATACTTAAATACATCTACAAACCCCCTGTTCCAATAATTTAACACTCACAGGTTCCAGGGATTTGGTACATTTGGTGGAGGGTGCTATTCAACCCACTATAAATCATAAGAGGTGAGTCAAGTCATCACACTGTGATTGTTCAAGTGACTAGTTAAGAGTGATATTTGTGGCTAGGCGGTGGTGGAGCACACCTTTAATCCCAGCACTCGGGAGGCAGAGGAAGGCGGATCTCTGTGAGTTTGAGGCCAGCCTGGTCTACAGAGCTAGTTCCAGGACAGGCTCCAAAGCTACACAGAGAAACCCCGTCTCAAAAAACAAAACAAACAACAACAAGAAGAAAAAACTGAAATTAATATTGTGAGCCAATTAAGATCCAATAAGTGGGCCAGTGAAAGAACAGGCAAAAACTGAGAGCTTTCCTTCATATTGTATTAGTCACTTTCCCCATTATGTGACATAACACCTATTAAAAATGACTTAATGGAGGAAAGGTTTACTTTGGCTCGTGGTTTGAAGAGAGACTGTCCATCATGGTGAGGGAGGCATGACAGTGAGGGCCTTCGGTGGCAGAAGTGTGGAGCCACTGCTTGGTATTTCTTGGCAGAATCAGGAAGCAAAGGAATCAGACTAGATCCAACTCTAACTTCCAAAGGCTAGACCTCAGTGAACCACTTCCTCCAGCTCAACTGTACCTCCGCAAGTCTCTGTAACTTTTAAAAACAGAATTATCAACGGGGAAGCAAGTGTTCAAGCACAAACTTATGTGGATCATTTCATGTCTTAACCACGACACGCTTTAAATGACAAATGATTCCAACATTTAAGGGATAATATAGGAAAACTGCTTGGAACTGTCATTCGGCGGTGACAAAGGGAATGGAACAGAAGGAATATCAAAGACTTTCGGTTGCCTGTGACTACAGACATGAATGACACAGGTGTCATAGAAGACAACTGTACTATTAGAGTAGATTAAAATATCATCAAAGGGGGGCTGGAGAGATGGCTCAGTGGTTAAGAGCATTGCCTGCTCTTCCTAAGGTCTTGAGTTCAATTCCCAGCAACCACATGGTGGCTCACAACCATCTGTAATGGAGTCTGGTGCCCTCTTCTGGCCTGCAGACATACACAGAGACAGAATATTGTATACATAATAAATAAATATTAAAAAAAATAAAAATAAATAAAAATAAAATATCATCAAAGATGGAAAAACTACCACCTGGGAGATAAGTATGTGCATACTTTCATAAATAAACATTTCCAAATAGGGTTTCCTTAAAAGCAGGAGTGAGTTACAGGGTTTCTGATGCAGGATCAGGTGAAGGAAAATGGTGAAGAGCCCAGGCTTACCTAAATTAAGACCAACCTAAATTAGAATAAATAAAGTAAAAAAAAAAAGTAAATTCAAGTCAGGTTGTGGTGGTGCATACCTTTAATTCCAGCACTCGGGAGGCAGAGGCAGGCAGATCTCTGTGAGTTTGAGGCTAGCCTGGTCTACAGAGCAAGTTCCAGGATAGCCAGGACTTTATAAACATAAGTGCTTTAAGTCCCATGTGTGGCCCTCGAGTATTCCTCTAAAGTTCCATTGCCTTTCCATGGGTTCTCTGTTATAATTGACTTGTAAGGAAACATACACATATCAAGAATGAGCACAGCTCTGGGTAGAGGAGGCAGGAAGGCGTTGAGCTCTAAGTCAACTGTGCTATATAGAGAGACCCAGTATGAAGAAGACAAAATAAAACAAGATGAAGTCACAGAGACTCAGCATATTGGCGTCTACTATTTTGCACCTCCATGCTCTGAGGAGCTGTCCTCTGAAACAAGCCGTGAGGTTTCCCAGCAGAGAGACAGTGGTCAACAGGGAAGTCGATTGAGGGCTGCAGCCAGGGTTTCAATGAATGCATTCTTCAGACTGGAAAGATTCAAGGTCAAACGAATATAGCAGATATTAGAAGCCATGTGCCCCGCAGAAGGATAAGGAGTTTAAGGTCAGCCTGGGTTACATGATGAGACTCCGTCTCCAAAACTGCACCCAGGGGACTGGAGAAGTGGCTGATCAGTAAAGAACACTTGTTCTTGCATAGAGTTGGGGTTCAGTTCCCAGTGCCCATGTAGAGAGGTTCATGATTGCTTGAAAGTCCAACTCCAAATGATTCAATGCTCCACTCTGACCTCTGTGGGCTCCCCTCCCAAACACACACACACACACACACACGAATTTTTGACAGGGGAAATTTATCTTTTTCCCATCTCCATGAAGCCATCGCCTAAGAACAAAGCCATCTTTGTACATCTAGAATTTCTTAGGCATTTTGCTTGGTCAAGGCCAGTTAAGTTATGACTTTCTGCAGTTCCTTACATCACAGGTGTGCCCAGGTAAGAGCCACTAGGGTGTGAGAGTGAATTAGTGCTTTAGGTCACAGGACAGGTGATGCAGAAATGTGAGGGGCCCACGCCTAGCTAAGGAAAGCTGCTGGAGCCAGCTGACCACCATCTTAACCTCAGCCCCCTGACCCCAGTTCTATAAGTTTCAGGCCGCACTCCAAAGTATGCCTTTGAAACTTCCACGCCTGGTTACAGGAAATCAAATTGAGTTGATTCTTATCAACATTAAAAATAAGATATAAAACAAAACAAACAACTAAAACAAGGCAAAACAAATCACTGCAGAGAGATAGAACACAAGTTAACCAGATTTTGCTCCTAGAAACCCTAAGAATTATTGAATTAAATTCCTGTAAATTCTTTATGCACGAGAGAGTAGGAGTGTGTATGTGTGTGGGCATATGTGTATGTGAGTGTGCTGATCTGTGGCGTAAAATGTTTTCAGTATGAATCACAGTCACATTTGGCATGGCTCCCATTTCCCAGCCTTTACCCTCTCCAAAGCCTCATTCTGTTTTTTTACACCCGATCTGGTTTAGATTTCTAATCAGTCACCTCACACTGGATTTGAACCCACTCTGTCTACATTCTGTTAAAGCTGCCCTTAATACCGTAGTCCGGAATCCAGGTGTATTTACCAATCTTCAGCCAAACTTTCAAACACTAGCAGGTACAATGATAGGCCTTCCTATAATACCACTTCCATCCTATTTGTGTGAGCATCACTACTTGCAAGAGATTTACGTCTCTCATCTATGAAGAAAGGTGGCCGTCACACATGGGGTTGCTGGGGACACTGAAAGAAATAAGTACATAACAGATGCTCAATATATAGCCTCTAATTGCAACCCTCTTAGCTCTCAAAAACCACACCGATTTCTTCCCTTGCTTGGCCTTTTGTTGGCTTTTGACAGCACTGGCCACACCCTACTTTCTTAGCCCCTTTCTCCACCGCCTGTTAGCCTCTAATTTCTCCATCCTTGTTCCATCAGCTTCTCTGGCTGCCTTTTCTCTCTTAACCCCTGAAGATTATTGCTTTGGTGCTGGACTTCACCTTAGAAAATGGAAGACAGTCCTTTCATTTCCGAATACTTTTTGACTCCTGAGCTCTTGTCTCTGAAATGCAGGAACCCTAGAGAAGCGCTCACTTTCCACAATATGTGTTCTTACTTACATGGCCTACAGTCTTGACTTTAGAACCTCATCTTACTCCCTTCGTCCAGAATTGGTGCCATTCACTTTCACAAGGATTGCAGGGGCTGGAGAGATGGCTCAGTGGTTAAGAGTTTGCTGCTCTTGCAGGGGATGGATGATGACTCACAACTGTCTGTAACTTACAATCCAAAGGATTTAGACCCTTCTTCTGACCTCTGAGGGAACTGGACAACCCAGCGCATATAAATATATGCATGCAAAACATGCATACACATACAAATTTAAAAAATAATTGAAAATTTCCAAGAATACTCAAAAGAATGCACTAAACCGGCCGGGCGGTGGTGGCGCACGCCTTTAATCCCAGCACTCGGGAGGCAGAGGCAGGCGGATCTCTGTGAGTTCGAGACCAGCCTGGTCTACAAGAGCTAGTTCCAGGACAGGCCCCAAAACCACAGAGAAACCCTGTCTCGAAAAACCAAAAAAAAAAAAAAAAAGAATGCACTAAACCCTTCAACCCCAATCACTGATGACAAGCATTCTAAAGCATTTTATCACTTTTTTTTCTCTCCTCTTTTTTCCCTTGAATTCTTTTATAGCATCAGAGTCTGTGTCCTAAGTAAGGACTTTCTCTCACTTACAACAGTACAATGATCCAAGCAGGAATTTGTGACATCAGCACGAAGCGCTGCCACTTCTGTTGTCGTTCATAACACTTTTCTTCCTCTTCGTCTGGGATCCAGTGTGGATTCGTGTATGGAATTTAGTAATTATGTCTCCTTAATCTGAAATAATCCCTTAGTTGTTGTTTGCTTTTCAAGACATTGATGGCTTTTTGAATGTGAATCAAATGGTTGATGGTTGTTCTATTACTTTAGACTCGCCAATGTGTTCATATAACCAGAGTGAGGTAATTGTGGGTAGGAAGCACAGTAAGGGGCACACCAGGAGGCATGCAATATCAGCTTGTCCTATTTGCTGGTGATTAATTTGCTCACTGTAAGTGGTTGCCACAAGAGCTCTTCATTATAAGCCTGCCATTTCCCCCATTTATAACCCCATAAGCAGATTTGAGATTCAAGGCTGTTCCTCTTTTAAAATTTAACAGACGGTTCTGCATTTATTGAAGATTCTTGTGAGAATCAAGTATCTCTGTGATGGTCTGCTAAAAGGTGGATTTTTATGTTTTGTGCAACAAGACTTTTCCTGGGGAGATGCTATAAATGTATCTCCTCATCCCAGTTAGAGAACACACAAGAGACAAAAGTACAGATCTCGCCGCAGTCCAACTTGGTGAACGAATGAGTTTTATTGTCATCAAAACCCACAGCCACCACCAGCAGCTCACAAGATCTGGGAATCTGGGCAGCCTCCAGGGAGCTCAATAATCTGGAGAGTGCTGGTTCCACGTGACTCAGTTGGTCTGTCTTCCAGGCAGTCGGTCTGCTTGGAGTCTCCTTTGTGGTGGGATAGTCTCAGCAGTCTTACTGCTTACTCAGTCAATAGTTTACTCTTGAGAGGGAGGGACCGAATGAATCTCCTCCGTTTTCGGGACTTCCTGAAACTATTTGGAATTGGTTGCCTTCTGGTTTAACAAGCTTCCCTGCAGAATGGGATGGGATGTTCAGTCTAGGCAGAGATTAAGACCATGGTTTTGTTTGGAGCGTGGCACAAGCTGATAATCCCAGAATTTGGGCAGCAGGAAGATGACTGCCAAATTTATGGCCAGCTTGAATTAAAATAATGAATTCAAGACTAGTTTATTCTAGTTAGCTAGATCTTGTCATAGGAGAGAGAGAGAGAGAGAGAGAGAGAGAGAGAGAGAGAGAGAGAGAGAGAGAAGAAGAAGAAGAAGAAGAAGAAGAAGAAGAAGAAGAAGAAGAAGAAGAGGAACCAAAATGAAAACGTGTATGTGTAATCCCATTCAGTTTAACTAGATCTTTAACATTTATTTCCATAACCACAAATACTATTCAGCTAATGATCTGGCAGAAAATTTGCATGACATGACTACAGCAAGGGCCTGAAGTGAAAAGGGTAGAGAGAAGCAGAGCCTTTCAGGTTCCTGCTAGATAAGGGTTTTTGCACTGTGAGAAAATTCTAAACAGAAGTAGAACAGTTAGATGCGGCCTGCAGTGAGGCTGTTTCTGCCACTGAAACACAGGAAGAAGGCTCTTGCTTGGGAGAATCGAGAACTTCCTTCAGAGCTGTGAGCTTGGCTTCCTTCAAGTGCAAACATTTCAGTAAGCCTTAAGCAAACACCACCTGTTCTCCTGGTCAAGCACACTTTCCCAGCCCGAGGGCAGGAAGGGAAGAAAAAAGGTTGAGAGCCTCAAGGATGTCTGGCCCTGTTCCATTTTCTCCCCTGGAAAAAAATGTCTTTGCCCAAGTGCTGGTGTTTGCTTACAACAATTGTTCCTTAGGTTATCTACATCCGGGGGCCTGGGCTAACACAGCTACGTATCTTGACAATGCGTCACCCTCCAACTCAGTCTGAAAACATTTTGATTATGGTTTTATTATGGAAACCAGGAAAAAGACAACTATTTCGATGAGACTTGTTCTGGAAGTCTCCAATATGCAATAATAAATAATGCAGAAAATGGAGTGCACAATTGATTTTCCAAGCTAGAGCAGAAGCCTTCTTCTCTGCTCCCTGTTCCAGAAATAGCCCCTTGTTTGGTTCTCACAGATGCTGGAGACCTGATCATGAAGCTTCAGGATGGGTACCTATGCTCTACTCTTCAGGGCTAGGCCCCAGCCCTGAACTTTTGAAAGTGTTTCGACTTTCGTAAACAATATTGGCCCATACTGCCGTGTGGATGGCTCTGACAGCAAGGGGGACTCCAGCGAATGTTTCAGCCTTACCCCATTTTTATTCCATGCTTCCTTTCACCCAGTTTAGGGGTCATGTAGTTAAGCCATGTACACCCACTAGCTTTGCCTTGGCTAACACCGCTGATGTGTGCTCTCTACAGTACCAAGGGTTGATGGTATTTTTCAAGAACTTGGAGGTTACTTTGTGTATATCTCAAACCAGTTAACACCAATGTGTCATTTCCCCTGGCAAGTGTCTGACAAGCGACCTTTTGTGGGCAGAGGACTGAAAACTATACCCTCCTGTTGTCATACCACAGTCTCATTTTCTGCACATTCGTCTTCCGCCCACATATAAGCAGATCACCAATGACTGCACTTTCCCTAGCCCCGCATCACCACCGCTACATCTCAGACCTCCCTATTTCCGTATACCATAAACACCTCTAAACCCTGCCTTCAGGATCAACTCTTACGAAGCAAATCTTCATGCATCAGTTCTTTCTCTTGTGCAAAACCTCCTGTTCCTGTGATTGAGACACTTGGAGGTGAGCAGAATGCATTTTGCTTAGTAACATCTCGAAAAGCGAAGCACCGAAAGTCTCATTTTATTGGCATCCTTTGCTTTCCCTGGGAAATAATTATTATTAGACTCTTGTTTAGCGTCTAAGAAATGCAGAAACAAATATATATATTCATATATATATTCATATATATTGCTATCCCTTCTTCTCACACAATTGATAGTATAAGCCATTTTTAAATCTCAAAATTGTCATGATAAGAATAATTCTTGTGTTTTTATTTCAAATAAATCTACCAGTATAGAATAGACTACAGGAAAGGGGGGCTTCTAACCTCCAAAACATTTTCTAGTCACAGCTACTGTGAACTGTTTTATGTGAAGCAAGATGTTTTCTAAGAAGCACATTAGAGTCAAGAACCATTGAGAAGGTCTTTTAGAAATACAAGAAATTAAAGGTAAATCACTATTAAAACTTAAGTTATATAAGCTTACAATGAAGTGCATTATTACGGTGGCTAGGGGTAGCACTCGGGTGGTAGAATGCTTGCTTAGCATACCCAAAGCCTTACAATCGGTCCCTGGTGCATAAGCTGTGCACACTGAAGACAGGAGGATCAGAAATTCAAGGTCATTCTCAGATTCAATAGAGGGTTGAGACCAGCCTGGGCTAAGTGAGACCTTATCCCAAACCAAGCAAAACTCGGATATGTTACATGGAAAATGAAGGTAATAAACACTCAAAACACTTCACAGCCTAAATCATTTCCCTGTATTTTACCTTTTCTGTGCAATTGGGGTTGGTTTGGCACCTGTTTGATTTCTGTGTGAAATACTGTGCTATCAAATGGTGGCTGCCGTTCGCCCCTTCTGAGGACTTCACATTTCTATTGACACAATATAAAATGTCATCCCCCAAATGGAAGTAGATGATGCAAAAAAGCAAACAAAATACCAGTACAATTTTTCTAATAAATGCATTGCCTAGATAAAAAATTTGTCAATATTCATATAATTAGTCAATAATCATATGAAAATATGATTCACTCCCTTGATACATCCTCCAGTGTATTGGATTTAGTATCTCACCTCCAAAGAATTAACTATGGAAACTAAATGGGGAAATAATACAATTACTGTAGAGAAACTTAGGATACACCTCCTTAACTACATGATGAAAAGTACCATTTCTGGGGATAGCATGGAGAAGTTAGGTACTTTTTGGTATGTTTGGGCGGAAAAGCCTGGTCCTGTCTTCCAAACACCTATCTCCTCAGTCTAGTGAAGAAATGGGAGATGGCTCAGCTGGTAAGGTGCATGATATGGAAGCATAAGCCCTGAGTTTGAATTCCTAGCACCCAGGCAAAGAACCAGGCACACTGGCATACAGCTGGAAGAATCTCAGCACTGCAGAGATGGAGACACCTAGGACTCACTGGCCGGACAGCTCAGTCAAATTGGTGATCCCCAGATTCAGTGAGTGGTGCTGTCTCAAAAAAATAAAGTGAAAAGCAATTGAAGAAGACATTCTGATGTCAGTCATGTCAATCACTGGTCCCCAAATGCGCGCGCGCGCATGCGCGCGCGCGCACACACACACACACACACACATTCTCATGTGAACACATATATACCAAGGAGGAGAAGATGGAGGAGGAGGTGGCAAGGGTTAGACAAGTCTAAACTGAGAGGCTGTTTCTGAAGACAAACCAGGTCATGAACAAAGAGAGAAATACAAACACCAAAAACCTGCCACAGACCAGAGGAGACTAAGAAGACAGGATGGCCACAGGCAGTGTGGTACCATAACAATTCTGCAGCAGAGGAGGAAAATCTCACAGAAACAGGGATGAAGCTGGAATAAATTCTGTTAACAGCCATCTATCACTGCGAGTTTCTCAGTCGTGGGAAGCACACCACACTGTTGTAGGATGGTAACAATTCAGGAAGCTTGGGTAAGAGATGGATGAAGAGCCAATCAATATTTGCAACTTTACTGTAAATATAGAAGAATTCTAAAATAAAATTTATTTAAAGAAATGAAACAACAGCAAAAGATACTCTCTTTAACCAGATACCAAGTACATACAGCATAGATTTGGTCTCCTAATTCAATAGCTTTCATATCCTTTTATGGTACAGACCTACTTTTCATAGAGTCAAATATCTATATTCCACTTGGAATATGATGTGGCAGGCTTTTGAGTGCAGCTAAAGGCAAGATTATATGTTTGACACCAGTTTATGAATTCTGTTTGATTCCATAGACAGAGTCTCAGCCTCATCTTTGTCTAGAGAAACTTTGCATTTGTGTATAACAAATGACTGAATGTTTGAATCAGTGTGAGTAAACACTCACTGTGTCCCGGAAAACAATTGAAAGCACTTGTCCTGTTGAAGATCATTTGGGATGAAGAGCAACTTGACTCTAATTAAGACTTTCATTTGATGAGCAAAAGTAAAGAACTGCTGTAAATTAAGGTAGTGATGCCAGGACCTCTGGGGGATAAGTCTGGAATTGCTCTCAGTAATTAGACTGGTACAGAATTTCATGTGTGTGAGCTCTTCACTGTTGAAGTCTCCGTATTCAAGGAAGCTGATGTTCTTAAAGTGGCAGCTCCTTTAGGGCCAGTGGCAAATACTGTTTCTTCTTAATGGCTGTCACCTGAACTCATTTACTCTTTGTGAACGGTACTAGGAGCTAGAAGTCTGAATTCTTAGACTGATTGCAAATGGGAGACTCTGGGTGATCTGGGTCCTTCCATGACTTTTCTAGACGAGAATTTCCAAATCTTAACAGATAGTGGAGTTATTAAACTCACTTGCGTATTCCAATAGAAAAGGTTGGAGTTTTTAATAATGAAAACAATACTCTTTAATAAGACTTCTTTAAAGCAGAAGTCAGTGGTTACCACTAATGGTGTGTATATATGTATATATATATATATTTGTGTGCGCCACATGTGTGTGCCACTGTGTGTGTGTGCATTTATGCAGGTACATATGGGGTCTAGAGGAAGGTGCCTTTTGTTCTCGTCAGCTGCTTTTCGCATTAGTTTTGCCATAAGGTCTTTCATTGAATTAGGAGCTTGCTAGTAGACAAGGTCGGTTGCCTATCAAGTCCCAGGAATCCTTCCTTAGCCATCTCTCCAGCACCAGCATTCCAGTCACTCAGCCCACTGCCCTGCTTCTCTTTATGTAGGCGTGGCAGATCAAACTCACGCCCTCCTATTTGTGCACCAAGCTGTTTACCAACAAAGCACAGAACCATCTTCCCAGCCATATTTATATATTCCTTTTAGTACTTTACACTTCAAACTGAATGCATATATGATCTACGTACACTTGTACAAATCACACACAGACACACACAATCAAATAGCACTTTAGTATAAAGAAGAATAGAAGAACATTGAAAAATAAAAAAAAATTGTGTTTGAAAGATAATAAAGGATGTATACTAACTGATTTGATTTCCACTTGAGTCGTAGTTAAACTATGGTATTGTAGGCAGGTGAGCGTTCACCCCTTTTTAGTGAGACTTTTGTCAAGAAACTTGGAAAACTGAACTTAGCTTCTCAGTCCATTCCCTGTCTTTCTTTTGCCATTTGCCCAGTCTTAATATTTGTACTTTCTCTTTATAGACCCCACTCCTCAGTTTTTATCTGCTCCTTATTAAATTAAACAAACAATGAGCTTTAAAAAGAACATTCCTCATGGCAGATATCTTGAGAGAACTCGTATTTATTTTAAACTGAATTCTTGCCAGACCGCCCAAGTGGATACCCTAATTCTTCATTAGTCATCGACATATTTCACTATGATAGATACAATGACATAAAAATGCTGGAAATAAGCCCCAATTAACCCTCTGACAGCCCCTTAGGACAACACACGATAATGAGAACATTTTTCTATCTTGTTCTAGAACACTCATGAAAATCTTTCCTTTGATGTTGGTCTTTTAGAAATGATAAAATCCCACATTACTATGTGTATGACTACTATACTAAATTACTATGTTTAGTGCCCACTTTCTACAGATGAGGTTGCTACTTACCATTTCCTATTTGCCAAAGAGATTTTTTTTTTGGTCTAAGAATATGCAAACATTACCGTCTTTAATATCATTTGAAACTGTATTTGATCACTTTTTAACATAATGATGTCACCACTGCCTGGCCTCTCGTGGCTTAACTCTGCACTCTGATCTTCAGGCAAGCTTTATTTGTTAAAATACAAACAAAACATCCCTACAGTGGGGCTGGAGAGATGACTTAGTGGTTAAGAACACTGGTTGCTCTTCCAGAGGTCCCAGATTCAATTCCCATCACCCACATGGCAGCTCACGCCTGTCTATATTTATTGTTCCAGGGTTTCTGACACCCTCACACAGAATATACATGCCAGTAAAGTACCAATGAACATAACATTTTTGGAAAAAAAGTACCATGAGGTACATTGTAGATTATTGGATTTATTGTATTAAATGAAAAATGCACACAGAACCAGTTTCACAAACGAAATTCAGGTTAATCTTTTCTTTGAAAATATGACCTGATCTTTTAATTGGATTGCTATAAGAATACTTTTTGTTAATTTAATGTATAACTACATTCCTGCTTCTACTTTTTTCCACCAAAACTTTTCACTCTAAAGAGAAAAACAGTGTATGATTAATTTGATGATTCAGAGAATGTCTCTTGTAAGAGTGCTATTTGCATTTTTAAAAATGTATTTATTGGGTCAGGGCGGCGCATTGGGAGGCAGAGGCAGAGGCAGGCAGATCTCTGAGTACAAGGTCAACCTGGTCTACAGAGTGAGTTCCAGAACAGCCAGAGCTACACAGAGAAATCCCGTCTTGAAAAAAACAAACAACAAAACAAAACAACAAAAACATATTCACTGTCTGGTCATTTCCAGACAGTGGTTGCTGCTTTCTGAACTAGACAAATCTACTTTCAGGAAGACAGAGGCATAACATGAACAAGTAGATAGGCGGAAATCACCACAGCAAGCTAACACGGAACTAAATATGCTTAGTTTGTGCATGACACAATTTTTAACAGAGCATGTTACTTGAGTGGGGTAAAGAAAGGTTTGGAGGGAAATTTAAAAGCAAAGCAAAACAAGCAAACAAGAGCGAAAAGGTCAAAAGTCTGAGTGTCGGTGGAGTTTGAAAAACAGAACATGAAGTTTGAAAACCTGCTTTTCTGAACGGCCAGAATGTGCCCTGTGCAGATTAGCATGAATCTCTTTGTGAAAGTGGAGTGGTGGCCAGCATTTGATCACTGAACCCTTGCCGACTCCCTGCCAGGGAACAGACATCTAGCTTTGATTCTAATCAGAAGAAAAACAACGATGATGAACTTTGAATATCTAGTCTATCAAAATAAACAGATTTTGGAGGTCCCGTAAAAAGGCTTAAGGCAGTGGCTTGCAACCTGTGACTTAGGACCCCTTTGGGAGTTGCATGCTAGCTATTCTTCATATCAGACATTTATATCACAATTCATAACAGTAAGAAAATTACAGTTATGAAGTAGCAACAAAATACTTTCATGTTTGCAAGTCACCACAACATGAGGAAGTTCATTAAAAGGCGTTAGGAAGGTTGAGAACCACTGACTTAAGGGTACAGCCTTTTCTCTTTTTTAAAATTATATTTATTCAGTGCGTGTGTGTTTGCATGTGGTGGTTGCAGGACAGCTTGGGAGAATTTGTTCCCTCTTTCCACTTTGTGGGTTCCAGGGATAGAAAGGATTTGTGGCAAGTGCCTTCACGTAATGCATCTCACCAGCCTGCATCTTTCTCTCTCTTTTAATTGGAAAGGTATCTGTTTTAGTTTGCGTGTATCTGTGCTCGCCCAGCATGTGAGTATATGAACTGTGTGTTTGTGTGTCTGGTGCTCACAGTCAGAAGAGTGCATTGGAGCCTCGGCTCTAGAGTTACAGATGCCTGTGAGCTATCCGGTGGGGTCTGAGAGCCAAACCTGAGTCCTCTGCAAAAGCCCTGAGTGCTCCTAACCACTGAGCCATCTCTCCAGCCTGAATCCTTCATTCGGTGAATGCGTAGAAATGATATGATAAAATCTGGATGTAGTGGCTTGTAACTGTAATCCTAGCACTTAAGAGGATGAGGCAGCAGGATCCCGGTGAGTGGGGGATGGTAAGCCAGCCTGGGCTGCAGACTCAAACAACGAAGAAAACAACAGCAATGAAGCTATCTGTACAACCTCATTCTTTTCCTATAGAAAACATTTTGTCATGTGTACCCTCCTTTGTCTGATTCGGATTTTTTTTTTTTTTGTGGTGTATGTTTTTATTTCTTTTCCTCTTATCCTAGGATTGGCATTGCTGTATTATGAGACGGTTGATGGTGTAAGTTTTAAAGAAACTGCCTGTATCCTTGCCAGTGCTTCTTGTTGTCAGACCCTTTCACCTCAGTTCTTCTGGCAGACTGATCAGGGAGCAGAATAGTATTGTCCCTGGTAACTAATGGTGTCAGCCATGTCTGTCTTTTCTTTCCCCCTTTTGTAGATATTCCTTCATAAACTATCTGTTGAGGTTCTTTTTAGTCTCAATTATATAAAATTATATATTACTTCATAACAATGATCACAGACTAAATGACTGAAACAGCACGTATACGATCTCAAAGTTTTCAACCATTATGGTTTCAGAAACGTTTTAGCTAAATCTTTGCTTCAGAGCTCCACAAGACTGCAGTAAGATGGCCATCTGAGACTACATTCTAATCTGCAAGTTTGAGGTCAGTCCTCTTCTAACGTAATGCAGTTCATGCTGGCCTCAAACTCATGATCCTCCTGCCTCAGCCTTCCGAGTACTGAAATAACAGGCATATGCCATTATGCCCAGGTAACAAACCTAAGCCCTCTTTTAAAGGCTATCCACATTTGATTACTCAGAGTCAGCTAATTTAGGACCTTAATTGCGTTCACAAAAATCTCTTCACCCTTGCTCTGAGATACACCCTACTGAAATCATAACCTAAGTATGCCACAACAGCAGGATACTGAGATCTTGGGCATCGCTTTAGTTACTTTTCTCATTGCTGTGATAAAATTCTTGACAAGAAGCAACTTGAAGGTGGATTAGTTTTTTTTTCTCAAGGCCTGAGGGTACAGTCTATCACAGTGGAGAATGTACAGTAGCAATAACTCTAGGTGACTGGTCACATTGTGACAGTCAGAGAGATGAGTGCTGATGCTTAGGCTAGCTCTCTTTCCTATTCAGTCCAGGACCCCATTACAAGGAATGGTACGTCCCTTCCCTCTTCAGTTAAGCCTCTCTCAATACACCCTCCCAAGCGCACCCAGAGGTGTGTCTCCTAGGTGATTCCAAATCCATTCGAGTTGACCAGAAAATTAGCTGTCACGGGCACCATTTTGGGATTTGGGATACTATACTGTACAAGAACAAAAAATGCAAATACAGTTAATGCTGGTCCTAGCTCTCGCATGTACTGTGTAACAATACAAGTAACTTCACTTTTACATGCCACAAGATCTCCAAAACTGGAAAGTCATCCTAGCGTTTTTCTACTCATCTATCTTTGACACCTTAAACAAGGCTATATGCTTGTAAAAGGTATAACGTTAGTAACTAGCAAATGTCAAATATATGTCAGTTTCTATTTATTAGATTTCCATCTGTATGTACACAAGTATCTTATTTCCTCAATAGAAAAATAATATAAAACATCTCCAGATCTCTCACTCCCCCACCTCTTTCCTCTCTCTCTCTCTCTCTCTCTCTCTCTCTCTCTCTCTCTCTCTCTCTCTCTCTCTCTCTCTCTCATACACACACAAGAGTGGCCAGAACAGAGTGGGAATTTAGTCTAGGGGATTCTTTACTCAAGTTAGTTCACCAAATAGTGATTTAACACAAGATGAGAGACTGTATGAGATGCTGCACCTTTAGTAAGCACTAGTCCAATTTAGATCTGGAAAGGAGTCCTTGAGTCATTACTCAGTTACTTGATTATCTTCCTCTTAAAGGCAAACCATTTCTTTAACCAAGTGATCTTTCCCTTTAGAGCTGCCCACAGAACTGTTTCACCATGACAAACATTCAGTTTGTCCAAGCAGCCCGTCCCTTGTTCCCTGCTCCCCGATAAGGTCTGTTAATATGAAACCCATAAAGTCGACATATAAAAACACCTGGCAAAGATCTTGATGAGGTGTTAAGTGGAGAAATACAAATATCAGATCCAGGACCTGCAGTTTCTGCGCTGAAGGATTGTTCTCAGCCACCTAGATTCTAGGGGGAAAGCTTGCCGTAGCTCTTCTTCTACGCAGGGGAAAAGAAATAAGAAAAACCCCAAACAAGAAGCCTCCCTCCCCACCAAAAGAAAAAAAAAATCACCCTAAATTTGTTTGTGTCTTTGGAAAATAAAAGAAACAATTCCAGAACCATAGTTGCAGACTTGCTGCTATGCAGAGAATGCATAGCTCCGAGTTGCCTTGTTCTCAGAACAATGGGGCTGACAGAAATGCTGGTACAGAGAAGGATTTGTCTTCTGTCTATTGTCTTTTTAGTTCCTTAGAATGGCTTCTTGCCGGGTGATGGGCAGAGCGCCTGACTGCTGAGAAAGCCTGTTCTGAGTGACTCCTGCGGCTTGTTGGTGGTGTCTGGGGCACCTGGGAGAGGAAAATTCTGGGGAGCCGGGACTGTCCTTGAGCTCTGGTAACTAAATCTCCCCAGAATTCCTGAAAAGGGATTTGGGGAGTTTCTGTCATATTGATTCCAAATGATAACAATTCTAAGGCTTTATGAAAGGGAAGTGAGACATTGGATGGGGAGGGAAGGAAGGAAAGAGGGAGGGAGGGAGGGAGGGAGGGAGGGAGGGAGGGAGGGAGGAAGAGAGGGAGGGGGGGAGAGAGAGAGAGAGAGAGAGAGAGAGAGAGAGAGAGAGAGAGAGAGAGAGGGGTGGGGGGCTCATTGAAGCAAGGCATCAACAGACAACAGCATTTTGGGTTCCTCTGTGATATACAGTATTAGAGAGAGACAGAGAGACAGAGACAGAGCAAGAGAGAGAAAGAACTCATTGAAGCAAGGTAATGGCATCAGCAAACAACAGCATTTTGAGTTCCTCTATCACATACAGCATTACCAAGTTGTCCAAAATGACAGTGACATCCAGATCTTGCTAAATTTTATTTGAAAATTTCAAAGTTCTTGGAGGGCGGTGGGAAGCAAGAGACTCTGGGCTGGTAGATCATGCCTTACCTAACCTTGCAATCCTTACCAATAATGTTTCCATATTCCTATGCCTTATCATTGATAATGACAGAAGGTAGTATGATAGAAACAATTATCCAGAAACTTCTAAGCATCTAAATGTTCTCCATGTAGAAATACATATAGAGAGAGACAGAAACTGGGTGGGTTTTACACGGACTCATTTTGTATCCTTAGTTTTAATTGTTTAGCCATTCATTTATATGTAGTTATTCAAGAGAAGATGGGCATACCACAGGTTACCTTCATTCATTGAAAACACACTCCTGAAGCAGGGACTATGACACCATGAAAGACATACAGATGAATCACAGAGCAGCCCTGGCCTTATTAAGAGGCTATTGATTCTACCACAAAACCCAAACATCTTGAAGCATACATTGCTCAGAGTTGCACCGACAGCTATAACCCTCTCTCATGTTTCAGAAAAACGAATCCAATATACTAAGTGGGTTGACTAGTTCTAGAAAAGAACGAGAGTGCAATTCCACTGTTTGATCCATCCACAAGTGTGGCTAAATCATTGTCTAGTTCACCAGAGTCACCAATGGCTTCTTGGGATCAAGTGAGTTCTCAGTGTGGCTCATTTCTGTGCCTGCTACATACAAGGAGACAACAAACGGCCCAACTGTTCTCAGAAAGGCAGCATTGACAGCAGCCAGCCACAGCAGTTGCTTCTCTGAACCAAACTTTTGGTTTCACCTACACACTTCCTGCGCAGTGGTGCTCAGCCCATCCGATGTTAGGCTACCGTGTTTTTCTCCCTTTGATTCATCTCACTTGGTTCCTAACCATCAGTGAGAAAACAGGGTTTAACAAATGTCTTACTAGTTGAAGCTCAGCAGTGCAGTCAAGGTGTGTCTTTAAAAACATCTAGGAGGTCAGTTCAGTAAATTTATCAGAGAGCAAGACGTGATGGATGTAAGCAGGGGTTCATTTTTGACAGCGCATATTGTAGATTATGCTCAGAAGAGCTCAGCACCGATAACTTGTGTTATCCACTTTTCTCAAATTTGTTGAGTAGAATTCTATGGGCTTCTTTTTTGCACCTTCGCTATGTTTGTTTCATCCTTGGTCTCTCTCTCTCTCTCTCTCTCTCTCTCTCTCTCTGTGTGTGTGTGTGTGTGTGTGTGTGTGTATTCATGTGTAGAAGCAAGTGCACGTGAGTGTATGTGTGTGTGCGTAGGCCAAGAATTAATGTTACGTATCATTACTCAGGCACCATTAACCTTCTACAAAGCATTAACATGTATGTATTTATTTGCTTGTTTGTTCATATGAGTGTGCACATGCGCGTGTCTGGAGGTCAGAGGACAGCTTTCCAGAAGCAGGTTCTGGTCTGGGGATCCAACTTTTGTTGTCAGGCTTAGTGACAGGTGGCTTTACCACTCAAGTCACCTTTGCTTAAAAGCAGCTACCTCTTTTTTGGTGAGATAATTACCTCTCACTTTCCTGGACCTTGCCAGGTAGCCTCTGCTGACTGGCCTAAGAGCACTGGAGACCTGTTTCTGTCTTGTCAGCATTGGGGTTGCAACCATAGAGTACTGCACAAGGTTTCGCTTTGCTGTTCATTTGTAGGGGCATTGAGCTTGTCCTTGTGTTTGTAAGGCAAGTAGTACATCTACCAGCTAACCTGTCTTTGCAGCTCCATTTGTAGCATTTATCTTTTTGTTCACTTTATTTTATGTGTGTAAAATATTTCTGCCATAAGATGCCTCCCAATAATTTCTATATTGAAATAATTCTGCAGAGTGCTATTTGTAGAACAATGAAAACCACCATCCATGAGGGCATAGAAGAACTGAATGAAGAGATTTAGAAATGCTTATTTTTATCAATGGCAATAGAAGAGACTGGGGTAGCTTTATAATGTTACAATTGTCGTGTCTTCAGCAGGATGCTGGGGAGTATTCGGCCATGAAGCCTCAAGAACTCCTGAAGGGGTCGTATGCTCTTAGCTCATTGTTCATAGTGTTCTTTGTGCCACAGTGCCAGGTTCAAGAGAACACTTGCACTAGATTTTGTAGACTGGGCTGTCCAAAAGTAATGATTTTGTGCAGGTTCCTGGAATCCATTGTGTTCACACTCGGCAAGGACTGGCTCACCTATTCATTTTCTGGAATTATGGTTCAATCTGGTCCAAAGATAATATCTGCTGATCAAACCTCTAGGCTGAACACCAAAGGGTTGCTTAGCTCTTGTCAGGAAAATAACTAGGAAGTGAATCTGTGGTTGTGGAAATGGCAAGCTAAGCAGCCTCCCCACGGAGGAAGCCTGCCTGCGTCTGTTTGTCTAACTTAGTCTCCGACATTATGACAATTCAAAGAACCCATGGCAAAGGCTCTCTCCAGCTCTCCTCAAAGGAAGAACCAATGTAATACATTTGTACCAACTATGGTATTACTGCTAAGAAAACTCCATATAGAACCTGATGAAAATTTAGTTTTCTATTTCTTTGTTTTTGTTACTGGTTTTTTGAGACAGAGTCTCATGTAACCCAGGCTGGCCTCAAACTCATTATATAGCCAAAGATGGCCTTGAACTCCTGATTTTCTTCATGCCACCTCCATGTACTGGGATGACAGTTTTTTTTGCACCACAGTTTTGGGCTAAGTTTTTGATTTCTGAATGCTATGATCACTTAAGCAATTTGACTACATCATAGAAAAAGCACATTTTAGCTAAGGCTACATCATCCTTTTGGCTACAAGAGTCCCTGAAATGTTGGAGAAAGGATTTTTAAATAAAAATCCCCCATTATTTAAATGTTCACATGAAAGGTGTAATAAACTGTGCTTCTTGATTCTATTTGAAGACATGACAGACAGCAGGGGCTCTCTTGACAAAGGCAGCCAGGAAGTGACTCTACACCCCCAGAGATAGCTTTTCAAATTGTGCTTTTTCTGCTCATTAAAGGTCAGAAAGGAAGTGAAACCTTCCATACTCTTGTGTGCTCTTCTGGTGGGATTTGTTGGTATTTTACCCCAGACAAATCAAAAGTGCCTGCCCATTCGTACCTCCCTAAGGATTATGTGGGCAAGAAGTGTACCTGTTTGACTTCTTTGGCTAAGAAATGAAAACAGAAAAAGCAACTTTTAACTTGGCAATCAAAAGAGCTGCCTGTGGCTCCTGTGATCACAGGCTTGGAAAGCCCGCTGTAGTCTAGAAGCATGACCCCGTCCTGAGAGCCAGCTCAGCCATTTCTCAACTACGGTGAGATCTGGTTGTTTTCTCTTCCTGCCGCGACCAGCAGTAGCAGAGACAGTGACAAGCTAGACAGAAACACATGCAAATAAAAACCAAGATCTCCAGAGAACAAGACAACCATGCCCAGACCAACAACGAGGTTTCCGGCTTTAGTTCAAATGCACCGATTTAAATGAACTTATTTGGTTCTTTAAAAGAATGCACACGCTGCCATTTGCAGGGCTCTTTATAGACATACTGCAAGGGGTTTGATTTTTACAGACAAACTGGAATGAATGAAAAATGTCACCTAACAGGCTGGGCCTTTAACTGAGTAGAGTGCTTGCCTGGCTTGCACAAAGCTCTGGGTTCCATGCACTGTGGTGCTTGCCTGTAATCGCATCACTCAGGAGGTGTGAGCAAGGGGACGGGCCATCCTCCTTGACTGCACAGTGAGTCTGAGGACAGCCTGGGGCACATGAGACTCTGTCTTTTAAGAGAAATTTATAAACGAGGCATGGCAGACCACACTTTTAATCCTACTACTCGGAAGCAGAGAGAGGTGAATATCTGAGTTCAAGACTGGCTCAGTCTATATAGCAAGTTTCAGGCCAGACAGGGCTACACAGTGAGACCTTGCTCCCCCAAATAAAGTACACATGCTCCGGGGTTTCCTCTTCCTAGTTTTGAAGGGCTCACTCCCCTCCTCAGCTCACTACTTTAAAGATGGTTAAATTTAAGCCGAGCTTGAGCACTGAGGGTGACTTTTATTCCTCTCTGTGTCCAGATTACCACAGTTGGCAGTGCTGGGGTTCTGAATTTGTGCGTCTTCTGTTTAGGAGAAAGTTAGGCTTAAATTCCCATGTGACCTGGTTTCATGCTACCACTGATACTACCCGGATAAAGGCAGAAGCAGTAAAGATTGTGTATTTCAAAGGCCTTCCTTCTGGTAATGTGCTGAGAAAAATCTTCCTTTACCCATGGTGGTCAGGTAGCCATAGCTCCCTTCCTATTTCGTAACCATTTGGATTTCTATAATCCTTCACAACTAAGAAGGCCAACGAACCTGCCCCACATCTGAGAATTAATTCAATTAAGTTGTCCTTCTGCTTTGGGGAAGACTGCCATCAGTGTACTCATTTCAGAACTAGAAAATGGAGGCCCCAGAGCTGTGGCGGTGCTTCGCTCTGTGAATTATTCATATACTGCAATAGAAAAATTTCAGATTTTCTTTTCACTTCAACTGGCAAGAACTCTCTGTATAGGCTTTGATGATTCTCACTTCCTTTGGACCTTGGTTTTATAAACTTCCTGTCCTAATTAAGCCTCCACTGTGTAACTAACTAAATACTTGTGGTGAGAGAAGACCATAAGGAAATAATGAAAAGCCCGGTTTTCATAGTCTTTCCTTTCATATATCCTTATTATGGAGTTTGCGCTTATATTGCTCATATCTATGGCTCCTCGCTTTAGAGTGATCATTCTTGGTATCCTAAAGTTCTTGTATCTTCCCACAAGACACTCTAGGAGGCAAGGCACTAGATGGCTCAGGGTTTGCTGTGCTCAAATGAAGACCCGAGTAAAGCTGAAATGTGGGAGCGTATGTCTGCTATCCCCAGGCGAGTATGGCGAGATGAGAAGTGAAGACGGGAGACTACATCACTGAAAGCTCACGGGTCTGTGTCTGAGTGAGGGTTTCTGTTGCTGTGAAGAGATACCATGACCGCGGTGGAAACTCTTCTAAAGGAAAACATTTAATTGGGATAGCTGCTTATAGTTCAGAGGTTTAGTCTATTATCATTGTTTATTTATTTGTTTTTAATTTTTGATTTTTGGGCCAGGCTTTCCTGTATGAATTGCCGGCTGTTCCGGAACTCACTCTGTAGACCAGACTGGCCTCAAACGTAGAAATTGATCTACCTGCCTCTGCTCCCAAGTGCTGGGATTAAAGGCACGCACCTTTAGAGGGATAATAGACCTGACAGTCTATTATCATCATGATAGGGAGGTGTGTATGGGAGGACATGGTGCTGGAGAGGTTCTATTGGGTCTGTCCCAATTTCCCCTTTTTCTTCTCTTTTATTTCTTTCTTTTAGGTACTACACAGAGCCCAAGTATATATTTTTTTTCTGGTTTTGCGGGCTTCCTTACTCTTTCTCTGAAGCCCTGCCTCTTTTTCTGCCATGCGGTTGCTTGTCTGCTATACCACTAACCCCGATGACTAACTCAAATGGCATGGCTTTCTCTTTCTCTTAAGCTCCCGCATACTAATGAATAAAACTTTTTCCTTTAAAACTCTCCCTCTGCAGTCAATAAATCTCATTTTTTGAATTCTTAAGATAAAGCCTGAAAGCCACTGGCTTAGGGTGGCTTTGGAAATGACGGGTTTCCAGGACAGTAGCTCCCAGAGAAAGACTCTGTTCTTCTCAAAGACACCCAATATCCCAGTATCAGAAGGGTGTGTTTGGGGAGGGAAACAACTTATTTACCCCCTTTAAGACTTCTACTTTCATCTTGCTCGCCAATAGTTTTTCTTTCCAAATGTCATTTCATCCTGTTTTTACAGTCATCTTGTCAACAAGTCAACTCTAAACATTGTGGAAAAGAATCTATTGTGCTCAGCACACAAATTGCTCTGTGGTTCTCACATGTAGGGAGTGCAAACTCGCTTTGAATATCCTGACTCCTTTATCCAATGACATTATGTGTTCTTCCTGCCTTTGTAGAAGCGGTTTCATCTAAATGATAAATGACCCCAGAAGCTCACTTCCATGGTGAAAATTTCTCAAGTAGTTCACCTCCAAACCTGAATGTCTGCTTCAGTTGAAGAGGTCGCCAGATGTTGATTGCAGGTACCCTTGAGTGTAGTTTGTAGACTTGTTTGGGGAATCACATCTTATTTTCCTCTTAAAAGGACTGTCAAGAACTCTAGCTTGCGTCTGGAATATCCTCTTTGAAAAGAAAGCGTAGTTGTGCTATGGACGCGGCTCAGTTGGTAGAATGCATGACAAGCATGCACAAAACACCGGGTTGATAGCATGTACTCTACAAATTAGGCATGGTGGGGAACAGCAGGAGGATCAGAAGTTCCAGGTCATCCTTGACTACATAGAAAATACATGGTCAGTCTGGGCCGTAGGAGGTCTAGTCTCAAAAAAGAATCGGTGATGGTGTGGAGGGTTTCCACTACCAGTTCCTGACATTTTTATTTCATGACTCTCTGACTTTTCTAGAAAGTTCTAAGTTGAAGTTTAGGAATACAATTGTCACTTTGCCCAAATACACCCAAAGTACATAGATCCCCTTGGCTTCTAGTAACCCATGTTAACTTTGGCCAGGTTACTCTGTCTGCCTTCGATTTTTCTCATTTGTTTTCGGCATAGTTGGGTTAGGTTCTTTCCAGGCCTCTCCCGGTCTTTTCTGTCTCCGAAGGTCTTTACTGAAAAGGCCAGCTGTGTCAGTGTGGTTTCATCCCGACACCCCAGAGACGCTTTCCCCATGCTCGTCGTGCTCACGATAGCGGCAAATAGGACTCCCTGCCTCATTTTTTGAGAAGAGCAAATGGATAGAGAGAAGTGAAACACACATCGTTTCGGGTCTGCCTTCGTGAGGGTTGAATTTAAATGTCTTTTCCTTTGAAACAGTGAGTGGGTAGAAGCAGCCTACAAAAAGAAAGCCCCAGGTTGGATGAGCAACGGGCACTCCCTTTTTGTTGGCAACACTTATTCTGAACAAAATGCTGCTCAAAACTCCCCTGCCAGGAAAAAAAAAAAAAAAACTAAGACAAAGGAGAAAACAGAGTGGGGTGTGGGGGAGGCTGAGGATGTAGCTCTGTTGGTACAATACTTGCCTAGCAAGCACAAGGTCTGGTGTACAGGGCCTGCAATCTCGGCCTCAAGGCTGGGTTCAAGGTCACCAAGAGCAATCTGAAACCCAGTGTCAAAGAGAGAGGTTGGGCAGTGGAGGGAGAAAGAGAGAGGGGAAGAAGGCAGTGGCATGTGAGTACATATAAGCCCTTGGCCAACTCTTCTAGCTCCAGTGTTGCTGCATCTGCATGTATCAGTTTACTTAATGGGATGTAAGTGGGTACTGAGTCCTTGGAAGCAGAGAGATTGGCTCTGGGTCTTAAAGACTTTCACAAACTGGGCTGGGTGTGAAGTTCAGTGGTAGAGTGCACGTTTAGCAAGTGCAAGATCCTAGGTTTGATCCCCAGCACTGACAATCACCCAAGGGCTTTGAAAGCCAGCTAGTTGTAGCAGTGACAACACCTAGGAAGCAGCCTCCCGGGCTGGGTGAATTGGAATGCTAGACAGCATAAGGCCAGGAGTAAGCAAGGTACAGCCCTGTTGCTTCACAGGGCCTCCTACAACGTTAAGGGAGTCCAAGCTGCCTACATTGCGCATGCTTGCTATTGTCACATCCCCGTGAATCCTGACTAGCAGATGTGTTCCAGGCAAGGGGTCATCTGGATGAGTTTGGATAAGGCTTTGTTATTTCTTTAAATGAAAGAGAAAAAAAAAATCCGTCAGGGATTCAGGGAAGTCAGAAAAGTAGCTCGGGGGTGTAAAGAGACAATCCAGGGACGTGCCAAGGACTTAGACAGGAGGAGGAACTGAGGAGGAAAACATGACACTATTATACTGGAATTTTCCCTTTTTTGGACATTCCCAAATTTCCACAGTTGTAACCATTTAACTCAAGTTATTTTTCTGAGTATTTTCTTACATTATATAAAAATAAAGAATCTACAAAGGTCAACATGGTGTAGGCCTACAGTTTTTGTGTCTTTTTACTTTTTACTTATCTGCTGTGAATGTCTTGTTTGAATGATACTTTCCTTGGATTTTAAGGAAGTGTAGAAGAAAAGTTCAGTTTAAATATTGGACCCATGATAAAGTATTTATTTCCCAGAGAATGATAGATAAGGAAAGAGAGTATTATGCCTATAGAAAAACTGGAACTGTCATCAGCAGTGTGAACGGATCTAAAGAAAATGCATCATACACACTTTTGTGGATGCACTCAGGGGAAGACAGACTTCATGGAGGAAGTGGGGGAACTGAACTGTATACAGCTAGAGAATCAGAAAAGGAATATGAATCTAAAGTTCATATTGGCTTTAGAACATTCTTGAACTTTTAGAACATTAAAAAAAAGGTCAGTGGTCCTCAAATGGAATTTTAGAGATGGACAAGGTTGATTCCCCTGTCACAGACGAAACTATTTCAAGTTTTAGAGATACACAAAGACTAAAACCCAGAGTCTTTGTGCACATGGAACTTCTTTTTACATTGTGTGTGTGTGTGTGTGTGTGTGTGTGTGTGTGTGTGTGTGTGTGGTATATGTAATATGCTAGAGATGTTGATAAATACTTTGGAGAAATGTAAAAGTGGTGTAGGATACAGAGAAAATATGGGTCATGGGTGAGTGGCAAATTATGAAATTTTACTTGGTTATGATTTTTTTTAGAGAAATGGTCCTTACTATATAACCCAGGCAGTGATCTTTCTGCCTCCCTCTCCTGAGTAAACCACCATGCCTGGCTTATAGGTTGTGGTTCTAAGCATCATTATGTCTAGTCTGTCTTCGTTTTTACAGATGGAGTACCCAAGAGAGGAAGCAATAAACTGACTAGCCTCAAATCCTTCAGCTACCTAACTGTCCACCAGGAATAAAAACCAGCTCTCTCGACTGAAGATTAGTACTCTTTCTTCTTGCCTCAGCTCTGGGCATGCCCACCTTGGGAAAGGATTGCAGCAGCTGGATTTCAAAGTCTATCATGTCTTCCCTTTGCAATCAAGGTTTTATGGTTCTCTGATAAATGAAAAATGAATGGTCCATCAGCAGTTCTGAGCAGCCTCTAGAGGCCGTCAGGAAAACCGAGTTTTCAGAAAGGGTTCATTTGTCTGCTGGTGATGTAAGAGGAGTTGTGTAGAGTTGACTCGGGCAACGGTGTAGTCAGAAATCAGCCACAAGCATTCCCACTGCCCTCAGTGCTCTGAGTGATGACCAATTCAGGAACAAAGGGCTCCAGTTTCTTTTCTTTTCTTTCTTTCTTTTTTCTTTCTTTCTCTCTTCCTTTCTTTCTTTTTCTTTTTTTTTTTTGGATTTTTGTTTTTATTTTTGTTTTGTCATTTTGTTTTTCGAGACAGGGTTTCTCTGTGTAACAGCCCTGGTTGTCCTGGAACTAGTTCTGTAGACCAGACTGGTCTTGAACTCACAGAGATCCACCTGCCTCTGCTTCCAGAGTGCTGGGATTAAATGTGTGCACCCCCCATCGACACAAACATACACCATGGAAAACCTGGGAGTCCTGTCAAAATGCAGATTCTCACCCATGATGTCTGGGTGGGGACAGGTTTTCTGCACTTTTGAGTCTCCTGGTCCGCAGACTACCCTTGTAATGCAGACTGCTTCTGCTCAGGTCTTCTTGGTCCAATGGAGAAAGAAACCTCAATGTCAACGCTTGCCTTTTCTTTCTTCATTTCCCTATAGCCTTCTTCCCCTCTCTTGGAAGAATTCAACAGAAATAAAAGACGTGCTATGGAGCACCAAACCAGAATTACAACGCTAGGCACCTGGCCAAAACAGTTGTCTCAGACCGAAGGCTGGGGTTAGTTTAGCCAAGCCCAGTGCTGGAACAATCAATTTCCTAGACTGAAGACCACGTGGAATATGCTAGAGCAAAAACTGGGCGCTTGTGGCTGAAACTTGGGGAGGTGAGAAGTGAAGTGGACAAGGCCTACTTGCCACTGTACAAATACTTTTGAAAGCTTTTCCTTCCCCACCAGACTGCAAACTGAGTCTCTGGCTTGCTAATCTTAGCTGCAAGAGTGACTCAGCCCGTGTCTGCAAATGAAAGGCTTCACCCTTGGCTGTGCAATAAAAATAGTAAATAATGGGTGCTGTGTCAGGACTTTTCCTGGGTACGGACAGCCACTGCCCCCCATGTCACCCTAAGGGAAGAAGCGCCTGAGAAGAGGAGGCCAGCTTCGAAAACCCCTTTGTAGAAAGTAGACCCACTTAGCTGTCCCATGCAAGCCTCCCTTCTAGTGCCGTTGCAATCTGCATACTTGGTAGGTGTCTCCATGCAACTTTTGGCTGGTGACAAACAGCTTTGGCTGCCATGGAGCTTTATGGATGCCCGTCCTGGGAATGCAGAGAACAGCTCAGGAGGCAAAAGTCAAGTCCTCACATGGTGATCTGACTGATCTTGAGGTCATTGGATACCCCAGGTCTTTTTAGCAAACTCAGTTTCTTCTCCGAGGAAAGAAGTAACAATAACAACAACAACAACAAATCAAAAACCTTAAAACCTCACCTCTCAGTGCATGCAGGCTTTCTAGTTCTCCTAACTCTTGTGGAGGGCACAGCAGTGCTGTCAGGATCGGGGACTGGAGCTACAAGGAGTTTCATTGCAATCTGAGACTTTGTACCATAGGTAGGGATTCAGTTTGACCAGCTAAGAGATGGATCCAGGGAAATCTTTGGCTTTTGAGGTATTCTTTCTTTAGTGTTCACAAAACACTCTTTCACCTTGGAATAACCCTCAGGGAGGACAAATGAGATGCTCTGGACCACCCATCAATGACCCAGAAGGTTGTTTTTCACTCAGGGAGTTTCTGCTGGTTTCTTTTGTTCAAAGTTGAACCAGAGAAATGGCAAACAGAGGTGGAAGGAACTCTTTAATCAGTTACTAGAAACATTTCCCATAACCCAAATAAGCCTGGAGAGGAAAACAAAGATTAGTTCCCTCCCTTAATATCAGCACGGGCTGACAATAGCTGCATAGCCTTGGGGAAGGGAAAGGGGGAGGGAGACCTTCCCTTCTCTGCCCAACCCAAGTCTCCTGCTGGAGTGCTTTAAGAAGCTTTCCATTAATATAGTGCTTCTGGTAATTTGGGTGTGACTTCAGCAGGGTTGAGGCCTGGGTAGTGTCAGGGGAACTGGCCCAAGATTCTTGTGATCTTTGCATGACAAACACCATTGAAAATAAATTCAGTAGAAACAAAGTTTAAAAACAAGTTTTCATTTTTAATCCCGACAGTCCCTTTCATTGCCACTTTAGATGCAACTAGGACATCAGTACATTTTCAAATGCCACTTTGGCTGCTTTTGTCCATGTATGTGTGTATGTGAGCTTGTGTGGTATGTGGGTGCACCCAAGAGTGCTTGTTTAGAGGCCGAAAGAGTGTGTCTATCAGTGTTCGCCTTATGAAACAAGTCCTCTTGCTGAACCTGGAGCTCAACTGCCAGCCATTAAGCCCCAGACTCCTGTTCCCACTGTGCTGGGATTGTAGCTCAGGGGTGATTAGGCCTGGCTTGTTCTTATGATGGTGGTGGGGATTCAAACTCGGATCCTCACGCTTGCATAGCAATCACTTTTACCCACTGAGCCATTTCCTCAGCCTGCAATACTGGATCTCACAAAAGTCCACACTTCCAGATGTGTTACAAGT
The DNA here is from genome assembly GCF_018167655.1 of Microtus oregoni. Classification (NCBI taxonomy): domain Eukaryota; kingdom Metazoa; phylum Chordata; class Mammalia; order Rodentia; family Cricetidae; genus Microtus; species Microtus oregoni. Next base: position 1,921,128 of record NW_024544756.1, read on the forward strand.
AGATACTCTATGATGGTATCTACAATAAGATATAGTAGATATATGGGATCATCTGTGGCTTTCTGGAATGAGCTAACCCCAGGCTAGAAGAGAAGCAGAGACAGGCAGAGCTAAAAAATTTTTACTTTTCGGAAAAGTTGCCAGGACAGTACAGTGCTTTGCCATAAACTCTTTACCCTCATTTGTCAAAACAGTTGTTGGTATACTACTCCAAACTCTAGACTTTTTCCTAATTTCACCACTACTTTTTTCCATTCGTGTGCCAATCCAGGGTACTATATTGCATTGAGGAGTGTGCTTTATTCTAACTCCACTTGGGCTAATCTAGTTGATAGCTTAGACAGATTTACTGTGAAGAAGAGGACGCTCATAAATCCCCCCCCTCCTCGCTAAGGATGTGTAGGAAGCTAAGGTAGCTGAGAAAGACATCTTTTCCCAGTGGTATAGTACAGCCTCTCACGTACTTGTAAATTGCACATTTACAGGTAAATAGCCTATAAGTATTCTATCACCTGTGCTGATACTAAATCAGTTCACCAAGCTCACTTGGCTGGACTTGTTCCTTTGTTCTCTCTTTGTGTCCGGTCTGGAGTGAATAGGTGTTGGTTTATGTCCCCAGGAAAAGCTTAAACAACTGGTACTTCAGTTGGGGATGATTTGGGGATTCAATTGGAGATCACTAGGAGGAGACCCTTCTTTCTTTGCCTATGTGGCAGATAGTTGAACTGTCCCATTTTACAGTCAAGAACTCCAAAACCAAGATCAAACCAAACCACGTCCTATGACAGATCCCAGGGAGAAAATCTTTAAGTTAATTTATTGCTTTATAATTATGCTGGTGTTGGGCATCTCTGTTCTTTCTCCACCTGAGCTAGCCCTGCAGGCTTTTATTGTAGAAGATGTTGCAGCTATAGACCAATATTCATTTCCCTAGTTAAAACCAAGGAGCCACGGGGGAGGAAGGGCAGGGTGACTTCCATTCAGGCACAATGCAGTGCCAGGAGAAGAACGTGGAACACGCTAAAGAGAAAGACAGCATAGTTGAAAACAGTGTCCACCAAGACTGTTAAGGTCAGAAAAATGGCAATCCTGACTTGTAGGATTTCAGATAGTGTCTATCTAGAATGTTCTTCAGTTTTGGTTTCCGCATTCACACTTGTGCTTCAGTTTTCTGACCTGAGCAGATGCCAAGTTCGCCTAGATACAGTATCAACGCTCTTCTCCTCTGAGCTTCCACCAAACTCTCCTTGTGTCTAAACTCACCAGCGAACTCGGACTGTGGAAACAGAGGTACCGGTGAGCATGGGCTGCTACTGAGGGCAGGCAAATCTGACTAAAGAAAGGTGAGAGAAGACGATGAGAGTCCTGGGTGCCTCTCTCTATGGCTGAGCACTGGAGCTAAGAAGGTACTGGAGATAGGAGACAGTGTGAAGTTCATGGCTGAGGAGACCTTGATCCACCTGAGCCTACAATACTGGGATCTTAGTATACTAAAGAATTACTGGGAAAATATGGTAGACAGAATAATGACTTTGTAACATAAGACCTAGTAGCCACATCCTATACTCCAGAATCTATGAGCTTGGTTATGTTTGATGCTCTATTGTCTTTCTCATTGCTGTGACAAAAGGCCAAACAAAAACATGTTAAGAGTTTACTTTGGCTCATGGCTTTAAGAGATACTGTCTATTGCAGAAGGGAAGACACCGTGACAGGGATGCAAGACAGCTAGCTCATCCCATTGGGTCAAGAGCATCAAGATGGATGTATACTAGGGCTTGACCCACGTTCTAAAGGAAGATGTGACTACGAAAAGGAGAAGCAGAAGGCTGGCAGCACTAGACAAGGGAAGGTGAAGCTGGGAGAGACAAGGAAGAGATTCTTATCAAGAGCCTGCAGAAGGAATGCACTCCTTAGGGTGTTTTGCTTTCAGCCCACTCAGATTCTTGTCTGGCTTCTGATCTGCCAAATTACAAGACAGAAAGTGTATGTTATGAGCCATCAAGGTGGCTCGGTAGTTAAGAGTGTTTGTTGAACAAGCCTGGGGGTGACCCGGGGTGGATCTCTGACGGTCTTAGTGAAAGCAGAAAACACACTTCTGAAAGCTGTTTGCTGACCTCTTCACATATACCATGCCACATGCCTGAACACACACACACACACACACACACACACACACACACACACACACTTTCTCTCTTTCTCTCTCTCTCTCTCAAATGAAACAAACAAAACCGTGTTGCTTTAAGCCAATTGGTATGTGGTGATTGTTCTTGCGGCGATAGAAAAATGAATACAATTGCCCAAGACAATTCTGAAACAATGGCATGTTCTTGACTAGAAGAACGAAATATTTCCAAGCCACAGCTTTTCTGGAGCCCCCTTAGATCCTCTTCAGAGATACACACAATCATGGATGGAGCACTGTTTCCCCTGATCTGTTTTGCATGGTTTGTGAGTGCCCATCTTGGGCGGCTGTTTACAGAGCTCCGTTTACACTTTCTATTATATTTGCAGAGAACTATATACAAAACCCTGTCGGCTGATTTAGGCTCCCTGCTTCTGCTTCGGGCAGGTTGTGCCAGGACTGAATGAAAAGGGAAATTCCAGCACAAGGGCAAAATGGTGTTGGTAGAGCCCACCTCAAAGTATTTAGAGATGAAGGAAAGGGCTTTTATTCCCTGGTGATTCCGAGGCTTTCCTGACAACGGGGATGCCATTGCTTTTTTAGATGTAAAGCTAGAAGCGAATGGCATTAAGAGAAGGAGTGAAAAATCCCAACTCTTAGGTAAACATCTGTAAAAGGATTTGGAACTGAGGAGAAGGAAGTTCTGAGGCCTACTAAAGGGAAGGAAAGGCTTTATTTACCAGCCCTGGATTGTGCTTCCTGTTGTGAAGTTCAAGGCTGTTTCATAACAGCTCTGTGGGGGAAGGGGACTGTAGTAATGAGGAAGCCGCCCTTGGTTCCTCCATATTACACAGCTAATGGCCTTTGCTGTGCAGTGAAGTAGACGCGGGACCGCGACTCTCCAAGCTACTGCTAAAGCTTGCGTTTCTCTTTGCAGGGATACCTTTGAGCATAAAATTGTCCACCGTGAGCACATCCTTTATTCCCATGCAGGTCCTTTGCCTTTGTGCAGATTAAAAGAGTTTAAAGGGCTAAGCACCCACCAGAGACCTCCCCACACATGTGTGAGCAGTCACCACACAGCTAGAGGCTAAAAAAGTCAGTGTAATCCTTGACAAAAAAATAATTAGGTTTCTGTCTTTCTCATTGTAGAACTTTGCCACAAATGCCTTGAAAAGTGTCGTGAAGCAGATTTCCAGAGAAGGATAGCCAGGAAATGGAGAAGGGAATGTTCTCAGCTTGATGGGAGACTTGATGTATCTTTTTGAGAGTAAAAGATAGGGTGGATAACCTGGCAGGGACAATGGAAGAGAATTCCAGGGCGATCTCTTTGGAGCAATGCTCAAAAAATGTAGACGCTTTCAGCAGAAGGATCCTTCAGGTGAGTGGACAGAGGTGGGGCTCTCTGATCATGTTCCATGCTCAAATTCACATTGGCCTGTCTTCTGACTTTATGGCCTTCACTGTGTTAATTCACGCCTGTGGGATTCAGTTCCCCTATTATAAATGGGGAAAGCAGTCATAGTTTACTTTGCTCTTGGAAGAATTAAGAGAGGCAATATATGAACTTTGTAAATTGCACCTGGCAACATAAAATGTTCCATTACTGTTTGATTAAACAGAATGAATGCCAATTCGTGGCGGAGGAGTAACAACACAGATCGGCAGATGAGAAGAGAAAGCAAAGCTTGAAAGCCCAGGAACTTTCCCTCCCTCCCTCCCTCCCTCCCTCCTTCCCTCCCATGTGAATGTTATCATTTGTACCCACCATTCAGGGTTCTTCACAGTCTCCACAATCTCTCCCTGGCTCCAGCCTTATGAAAACCCTTTCATAGTCTTCTTTCCAGCTTCATCAGTCTCCAGGACCTTTCATCTCCATCCTCAGACTTGTATGTTCTTGATGTTTTCATTTTTCCAAGAAAATTATTTGAGGGACTTCCTATTTCTTCCCTGTGTTTAAATTCTTTTTGCAACCTACTCCAGAAACATAGAGGGCTTGACAAACCTACCCAACTTTGCCCTTGGAAAGTATAGACGTGAGCCTAAATATGGTGGTACACATCTGTACTTCTAGAACTCCAGCAGTGGAGGCAGGAGGATGAGGAGTTCAAGAACACCTTTAGTGACACAGCAAGTTCAAGCCCAGATCAGACTGTACGAGGCTCACTCTCAGAAGAGAGAGAAAACAAAACAACAAAAAATATATAGCCAAACTCCCAGGTTTTCAATATCATTTTGATAAGATATATAAAACATAACTTGTGTCTTATCACATAAAATATCGGGGTACCACTTTTCTAGCAGCAAAAGTCTGTGCTCTTAGTGTTCCTGTATCCTATCCAGTCATCACTGCACTTGTAATGTTTGGGTACTCATCTTTCTATCAGCTCCTAAATATTCTGAGCTAGAGATTGATGCAAACTTCGTATTTGCATATTTGCAGGTTCACACTGCAGAGCTGTCGCTATTGAGAGTTTATGCCGCTTCTTGCCTGGATTCTATAGTTAGGCACACACGGAAAGCACTGTGGCCAATCACAATGAGAACTGCTGGCTGGACCCTTCTCCCACACTGTGTTCTGTCTCAATGCTGTGTTCTTAGCGTCCAGCCCGCTGAACACGTTGGAAGTGAAAGTACAGACCTATTTTTTTTTCGTGATGGGACACAAAGTACAGGGAAGTACAAAAAGGCAAAAAGAGAACAGAGCTGTTTTGTTCCCTTTAATCTAAGGTTTGGTGGGTTATGGAGTCCGAAGCACACTTTGGAGATCAGTAAGTCATGTACTATTTCCTCCTTTGTGGTACCGAAGGACTTACAGTAACCAAGCTCCTTTGCAGGGAAGTACAGGAGAGTCCCCATGGTTCAACTTGGGGCACCAAATGAGGAAAGAATAAGGAAGGCAAGATCCTCCCCTTTGGGGATGGCTTGCAGGGCCTAGCTAGGGGCTACAGGGTGTCAAATCACTTGGCGTCTTCTTCGGTCTTTATTTCTTCTGAACGAAGTTCATATTGAAGGCTGAGGAAAGTCATTTCTTGAGAAGGTCACCTTATTTCCTCTCTTAGTTGCATATTATCACAGTCTTCTAAAGCTAGATTAAACTTCTGGGGACTCATCTCAGCTACAATCTCATGGTACAATTAAACAGCCCTCTCGTCAGATCATTCCTATTGTGTCTTCAACAGAGGCAGGGCAGTGTTGAAATGATGTCCTGTAGCGCTCTGCATTCCCAAGAAGAAAAAATAAAAACCACGACCAGGTATTTCCTGTGGAATAATCCTTCTGTACACTGGGTGAATATATGTTGCTATAATTGGCTTAATAAACAACCTGACTGGCCAGTACCTAAACATGATAAAGTTAGGCAGGAAATCCAAACTGAGAATGATGGAAGGAGGAAGGGCAGAGTCAGAGGAGTTACCAGCCCACCAGAGAACGAGTCAGACACACAAAATGGGATCGAGGTAAAAGCCACATGCCTCGGGGTTAGCACATAGTTTAATAGAAATGGAATAAGTTGCAAGAGCTACTGAGTAACAAGCCGGAGCTACTGACTGGACATTTATAATTAATAAAAGCCTCAGTGTGTTTATTTGGGAGTGGATGTGGGACAGGAAAACTCCAGCTACAGGTCCTCTAGACATGCCTGTCTTCTATCACTCATTTTTTACCCATTAAGTTAGATCCTACTTTCTGTGTCAGGCATGAAGTAAGGCTTCTTCCCAACACTTTAGGGAGAAGAGGATGGGTCAGAGGGTATGCACCTTCCATTCCCAACATGCTATACATATGCTTTTCTGCCTTCCTGCAGGAACGTGGGGCCTGCTTGCTTAGCAGAAAGCATGCTCAGTTTTCTCTAGAACCTGACACTCGGGATGTCTCAGGCCATCAGTGACAATTTTCACACATATTTTCATCTCTCCTGAGCCTCACTGGGTGTGTCAGAAAATCATTCTTTGCATGCTTTCCAAAATTATAAGGTTTCGGGTAGACTCCCAAATTATAAGTCCTATTTGAATAGAATTAAAATATTCTCTCTGAAGCCCAAGACAGTGTTTCAATCTCCAACAGACATTTTCAGGGTTGAATCTAATTCCCCATTCAGTAAGCCCACTCCCTCCTAGCTATTTTTAATTCAGAAGAACATTGGTCTAAGAAATAGAGTCAGCTTCTTGTAGGCAATATATTCAGAATTTCCACACAAACACTGACTCCCATGACAACCAAACAAACAGAGAAAAGAAAGGAGAAACTCACTATCTTGAATCCACCCGCATACCATAATACTTTCTGCTAAGCAGATCCTGTTTAAAATTTTATTTTTATGACTGAAATAAAGAATGACCTTGTGTTTAAAAGTTCTTCCTACTAGTCTCTCTAATTTTCCTTTTAACTTATGCATGCGTGCACACACAAACACACACACACACACACACAAGTACCAGGTACACACCTATGACATCAAAACTCAGGAGGTTGAGACAGAAGGATTGTGAGGTTGAGCCCACCATAGACTGTAGAATGACGTAAAGCCTAGGCCACATGAGTTCCGGCCTGGCCTAAATAATGAATTTAAGTGACAAACTGGCCTACACCAAGAATTTCTGTCCAATCAAAAAGCAAGAAAGAAATTCAAAATACCAGGAGACAAAAACAAATCTATCCCATGCTTAAGTATCAGGTTACTAAGTTTGATTTCACCGGTCTATATATCAAAATTCATATCCACTGTTTCCATGTGCCTTGGTATTCCAGTATTCCTCATCCTTCTCTCTCCATGAGTGGCTCAAGTCTGGCAAAAACAGAGGCTTGCTGTGACATGTCGTCTTCTGTTTCATTCACCTCATTAAAGTCTTCATGTTGGAATGTGGGTGACAAATACCACAAGCAGAGCCCCTGCTCCCAGTGAGGTTTTCCTTTTTTTATATGAGGTTTCCTCCATACACGCTTCTTCCTGGAACATTTTAAAAACCAGAGTTGGGGGACATATTTTTTTTCTCCATAAATTACCACAGAATCAGTGCCTAACAGATCCACAGCTAGAGTGACTCCCAGTCAATCCTTAGATGATTCCCTTATTCATTAAGTGTGGCTTTCAATGCCCTGGAGCTACGTTTCCTGTTATCTGAAGGCACCACGTGGTGAGCAGTGGATTTTTAATTAACTCACTAATTGCACCATGTCTCTTCTCTGCTGATGTTGTGTGTGTTTTGCTAGAAGATATACAACCCATCATTTTTCTTTCTTCACGTAAGCTATTTTGCATAAGTGTTCCTCGCAAGAATTCTCACAGTATCCAATCATAGTAGGAGAAAGTTTGGAAGAAACCATGCCCAAATAAATGACATAGATCAGATACTACAAAAAAAAAGAAGGGTAGAAGTCTCCAAAGTCTCTATTAAGATGATAGAGCTGAAGAGTATTTTGAATTATGGAATGTTTATCATGCTACAGCAAACATTTCTGTAAAATGTATTCCTATGTGAGACATTCTATAAAAATATTCCCAAGAATGGGACTCACGTTAAAAAATTAATAATTTTAGGATCTGGAAAAATGGCTCAATGGTGATGAGACAGTGCTCTTCTTATAGAGGACCCAGAGTTCCCAGAACCCATATTAGGCAGCTTGCAACTGACTGTAACTCCAGCTCCAAGCACTGTACTCACATGCGCAAACCTATGTATATATATACATATTTAAAATTAAAAATCTTCAAACAGGATTAATAATTTTATATCTAATACACATTGGTTGACAAGACTTCCAAAGTGGAGCAAATTTCTAATCTTAAATTAATAATCGATTGAATGAAATTTATCTCACAGAATCACTTTTAAATGTATCTTTCTTGTTCTAGGTGCAGGCTGAAATGCTCTAATATAAACTCATATCTGACTCCTTGTCTCTCCACTAATCTATGCATTGTTTTCCTGGAAATGTGCAGAGAAGCTGCATAAAAATCATTCTATAAAGCATTTCTTTGATGTCACTAAATTATTCAATAGTAAGAAGGTGCATTATAAAAATGCATAGTTGAAAAACCTAATTTTTAAATATACTAAATGGTTCGGGATAAAGCTTTATAAATACAGTCCAGTTTTGAGAATAAATACTAGGTTTGTTTCAATTCCATGGTGTTTACTATTTTGTAAAGACATTTGAGATTGTTTGGAGCTGTTGTTTTGATTCTCCTTACATGTAAGATTGACTTATAAAAATGAATAAGCCAACATTCTTTTTGGCAAAAAAGAGAAACCTCCAGCCCATCAGCTGTGCTAATAAGCTCTTTTAATTCTTCTATTTACACACTCAACAAGCAATTATAGAGCATACGGATTGAGCATATGTTATGGATCAACACTATGAGTAAGACGGTCCCTACCCTCAAGTTGCTCAAAGGAGCTGGAGAGACACTCCCATTCTACATGCTAAGAACTTAATAAAATACATCTCCAAGTCCTAGGTAGTGGAGCATTGGAAAGGAATAAATGATGACAGATTGAGGCATGGAGAGTGAGGGTTCTAGACACTAAAGATCTGTAAAATGAAACCTGCGTGTGATAGAGAGTCACCCAGAGGTAGTGCGCCTCAATGTGCTGACATTTATTCGTTCGACACCTATAATTTGAGGAAGCTGGATAAGGTCCTGGATCTTTGGTAGAACAATCAACAAGTCAACCAAGGAACGAAGAAACTTTGCTTGTCACTGTGGTTTAAGGGCTACGAAGAGACTGAAGCCCAGTGATATGGCTAAGGAAGGGTACACATTTCTTTGGGATGGTTTGAGAAAGCCTTGCTGTAGAATGGGAAAGGTAGAGCTGGGACAAGGATGACAAAAGACAAGGGGCCATAAGAATATAGTGTTCCAGACCAAGGGCAGCAAATGCCATGGTCCTAAGAGGGCAGAAATGGCTTCCTGTGTTGCAGGATACCTGTAGTGACCCCTGGATGGTCATGGAGAAGACTAGTCAAGCTGGCTACAGGGTTTATATTATTGAGCTCTTCCTCCTTGGGCACGTGTGGCTGGTGGGAGGGTTGAAGAAGAAGAAGAATGAAGCATCTGATGGTTTGTAATAATAATGGCATAGTTTAACAAAGATAAATGGCTGGGAACTATGGCTTTTCTTATATGATTAGGTAAGAGATGCTAGACTGGTGGTCCAGCCAGATGACAGGCCCCAAGATCAGGTAGAAGTGATGGGTGAGCAAAGGATGGAACTGGGGCAGGAGAGTAGAATGGGCAGTGATGTCTAAAAGGCTACCAAATAAGCACATGAAAGAAACCAGTTGATAGAGAGGAAAGTATAAAATTCCTTGGCCTCGATCAGTGTGTAATGAGGAACAGAAAGAGGATGCTCAAGAAAACTGTGCTATGCCAGTTTATGACAGCAAAGGGTGGGGGTGGGGGTGGGCGTGGTACTAGGCTGTGCATCAAAGGTCACAAGAGACCACCAAGCTTCTAAATTTACCCCTGACTTTGACTCACGTTCCCCCCATTGAAACTGTGTTTTTCCCTCAATAAAGGGTCTCAGCTTCTACTTCTAGTCACATGTCTCTTTCCAATTTCTTGTTCCAGGACTTAAGAACCTGGAAGTCACCACCCCATGAAGGCTGAGAGCCCTGGGACTGAGGAGGAGCCAGGATATTGTCTCCAGAGAGGGTGCAGAGAATAAGCCTGGATTACAGCTTGGCAGTACAGTCCGATTTCATGCTCCCTTTCGGTTTTAGGGTAACCTCTGCTCTGCCCTCTGGCCACCCAAAAAGATAAGAGTAATTTCAAAGGAAACACCATGAAGGAACAACCTCTTGTTTACCTGAAGTGGAAAATTCCTTGGAACAAGTCTGGCCACTGCCCATGGATTCTAAACTGGTGACGTCAATCTACCTTTGAACCCGGACAAGATCACAAGGATGACGACAGAGCTGGGGTCATTAGCCCTGGAGCGTATACTCCTGTCTTCATCTTCAACTTTTTCCAGGTTTGCTTTAAGGTGTGTTCGACCTTTCGACATGGCAGCAGACAGTTGTTCTCTACAAAGTTCCTGCTTAGAAGCCATAGAATAGAATTTTTTAAAAAAGGAAAGAGAAGATAAAAAGGCAAAGGAGTCTTATAATGGGTAGAGCACATGCTTAGGCTTCAGATTGGTCATGCCTGTGAGCAGATCTGCTAGAAACATTTCCAGCCCTCACTTTTTTTCCGTTCCTGGTTCCACAGCAGCTTGGGCTAGTATCAGCTTTCATGGCTTGACTTCCTTACACATACTGATTCTCCCATGAAACTGCCTGTGTCTGTAAACCAGAGACTGCACTTTCGTTTACTGCCAGCCCAGACCTGAAGAATCACACAGAAACTATATTCATTACAACACTGTTTGCCCGATGGCTCAGGCATGTTTCTAGCTAGCTCTTACATTTGAAAATAATCCATTTCTATGAGTCTATGTATTGCCACATGGCCGTGACGTTACTTCATTTCTAAGTGTCTTGTTTCCTCAGCTGTTGGCTGGCAGCTCTTTGACTCCACCTACACTCTATATCTCTGTTTGGATTTCCTGCCTGGCTTTACTTTGCTAGGCCATTGGCCAAAATACCTTTATTCATTAACCAATAAACGCAACACATATACAGAAGGACATCCCACATCATGTTCTGTGCTACAGACACCTTGGGTTGGTTCAGTCAAATAGTGGCTCAATAGAAGAGAAAGGAAACAGGCAAAACAAGGATTTGGTGTCATGTAAACACAGTCATTGACTCTTAATTGAATATATAGCCTTCTCAGCCTGTTGTGATGTAGACAGAGACTCAAGCAGCTCTCCACTGGAGAACAGAACCCTCACTTCAAAGGGGAAAAAACAATGCTTGGGGTGGGGTCTGTGGCTTAGTTGGTACAATGCTTGCCTAGCTAGCTAGCATCCTGAACACCCAAAATTAGATTCCTAACATTACATAAAAAGAAACCAAGCTTGATATCCTGTGCCTGCAATTACAGTACTCAGGATGTGGAGGGAGGAGAAACAGAAGTTCAAGGTCAACCCCAGATACACATCAAGTTTGAGGCCAACCTGGGATGCGGGAGGCCCTGAAGTGGGGGGGGAGATGTTATTTTGGAGCCAAAAATGAGTGACCATGACCTTAGACTGTCTATTAAACTTTCCCCAAATACCATGGTTCAATCTGATAAGTATCTTGAGCTTTTTAAAATAGTTACAGAATAAAAGAAAGCCATAAATCAAGGATCCTTTCAAATAAATTTGGGAACATCAGGTTGGTGGGTTACAGCAAAGTAAAACAATCTCTGCTCTGAGCTATTGAAGTCCTGGATCTTGAAGGAAATCTTACAACCACTACTTTTTAAAACTATCATAACCCTAAACTCCATTCTAAACATTTGTCCTTATATCAACAGACAAATGCAATTGTTACCTCTCATCAAGAAAACCTCTCTTTGCAATAGATAAAGACCACTACAGAAAGCCAGAACCAATCAAACTGCCAAGTTTTGGAGCCCAGTCTGAGTGGGTACATCTACAACACAGCTCCTATGCATGAGGCTCACAGAACATTCCAAAAGATGGTGGTAGAAAGATAGTAAGAGGCAGAAGATCAGAGAGCTTGCTGAGACCATGTCTCCTAAAAATGTCAGAAGCTAAACTCATCAGCATGACTGCCTAAACACAAACCGAACAAGGACCACAACAGACATGCCAAACTAGATGAGAGAAAGCCCACAAAACCTCAGCCCTACACAAAAACCTACAGGCAGCTAAGGAATTCTGAGAGCAGGAAAAATAGTCTTCCCTAGGGAAGAGTACACCAGCTTGTTATCCAATACCAAATTGTCAACGTTGAAAAAATAATATACACAAATAACATTATATAGACTGAACAGGTTATATTTAGGAATATGTATAGACATAAAGACATATGTATATAACAGCAATTAAGAAATAAAGAAGCCATGAATTTGAAAGAGCAAGGAGAAGGGTATATAAGAAGATTTGGCACAAGGAAAAGAAAGTGAGAATGATGTATTTATATTATAATTAAAAATTTTTTGCTATAGACCTCAGATGTTATCAGATGACATCCTTAATCATTGTGTTGGTAGAATCTAGTAATCTATTAATATATTCTTAGAAGATTTGCCTAATATTCACAAGAATGATGTTGGATAAACACAGAGATTGGCAGTAATGGCTATTAGGGAAGCTGAAGCTAACCGTAGGTGGTTTGTTTTTGGACGTGCAACATTCCACAATCAACACTCTAATCACTTAGTTAGCCTTGTAGATTCTTTAACACAGTAAGTGTGGCTTTTTTTTTCTAGGAATCCCGGTCTATACTTTGTCCCCTAGCATTTTGTGACTCCTCTGCATTCTTCCTGGTTACTCAGTAGACTCCTTCATTATGACTTTCCTGCCTGGAGCTATTCTGTAGCCAATCTGAAAGCTTGGAATTCCACAATAGGAGAGGAAAGATGAGTCTGGAGTGCTTCGTGTCAAGAAATTTCCTCTCCCATCACCGATGAAGAATGGGCTACCGGTTCTCTTATAAGAGAAAGTGTGAACACCCTCCATGATAGGAAGTGGTTTACAATGCCCTCTGGGTCTCTCTGACTCACTGAGCAAAAGACAATCTAAACTCCACCCTGTTCAGGAGCATTAGCTTTTAACAAAACTAGTCCTTTCCCTACTGAATTGGGCATCTTCAAAGGTCGGAAATACAGCTCTTGTCAATTTTAAAGCACTTGCCTAGCAAACATAAGACACTGGATTCAATTCTCAGCACAGAAAAAATACCAACAGCATTGAAAAAAACAAAAACCACAACAACGAAAGCAAAAAAAAAAAATGGGAATGAACACCATTAGAAATTTCAGCGAGGGATGCTATCTTGAGAGACCTGTGTTGCTCATTTTAGTATTTTGTAAGGAGGGGATTCATTCTTTTCTTTTTTTCCTGTTCACATTTCATGCAAATCATTATCATTGAACTGAAGGCTAGTTCATGTCTGGCTTAGTCCCACAATGAACATGAGCAGTTAGTTAAGACACGTGAAAGACAATCCTTCTCGTAGGCTGGCAACCAGAAGGAACAAATGGCTTCCTCTGTCTTGGTCACATTGAGGGGAGAGCCTGGGATGGCAGAAAACAACTGACTCCACCCTTCCGTTTTAGCTTCTTTCAAAACCTTTGTTTTTACAATGAAGAGAGGGTTAGGGACGGAGCTCAGTTGATAGAGTGCTTGCTTGATATGTTTGAAGCCTTGGGTTCCATCCCACGCACCGCATAATTTGGGCATGCGCACTATGTAGTGAGTCTGAGGCCAGCCTTGGTACAGGAGGCCCTGCTAGAAAAACAAACCAAAATAACGAAAAGATACACAAGAAGCAGTACAGCAGATAAGACTCCATCTCATAGTCTTCTGTAGATCATAATGTAGAGAATTCTAGGAAAAGGATGGACAGGGGAGGAAGTCCTCTGATATAGAAATAGTGTAGAAAGCCATTTTTCTCTATAAAGTCAATTCAGTGGGAGTTGCCACTTTCTCATCTGAGACGTGCTATTTAGATTGCTAGGAAGCGGCTACAGGGATTCAAAAACCGACCTAAACATGTCTTTGCTTCATTTGGACACAAGTCAACTTCTGTATAAGAAAGCCGTAAAAAAAATCCATGACCTAAATATAGAAACTTGGGTAATTTCCATAAAAATCAGCAGACTTCCACATTGCTAAGATAAAACACAAGTAATGCAATGTCTACCATGACCCAGCGATATTTTGACTAATTAGATTGGCAGCAGTACAGGATATGGTCAGCAGGACAGCTTCAGGGATATCTATCTCCAACAAAACCCTAGAGGCTTAGTAACATATTCAAATGGCAAAGTATAAAACTCAAACTTCCAAACAAGACCATCCCCAAACACCAACAAAACTGCAGGTGCAATTAAGAACCTGTGCTCAGCTGGGTGGTGGTGTCCTGTGCACTTAATCCCAGCAGGCAGACCTCTGTAAGTTCAAGGACAGCCTGCCTGGTTTACAAGAGTTAGTTCCAGGACAGGCTCCAAAGCTACAGAGAAAGCCTGTCTCAAAAAGCAAAACCCAAAACAAACAGAACCTATGCTCAAATAGGGTTGGAGTTCTGTGGTAAAGCATTTGGCTCATATGCACAAATCCCTGGCTTTATTCAATATGCTGAAATAAATAAAAGACAATGGCAGCCACATAAAATAATATGGTCAAAATAAAAGAGAACCCAAGATCTTCCCAAAGGCAAACAGTTGATAGCATGTTACCATAGAGAATCCAGGAGACTATTACCCAAGGTTGGACACAAGTCATTTGTGATGTTTTAATAAAACAGGGCTTGCTAGCAATAAAATTCTGTGCTTTCGTAAATGTAGATTGGTATTATATCAGCCCCATTTTTTTTTTTTTTATTTTCGAGACAGGGTTTCTCCGTAGCTTTTTGGTTCCTGTCCTGGAACTAGCTCTTGTAGACCAGGCTGGCCTCGAACTCACAGAGATCCGCCTGCCTCTGCCTCCCGAGTGCTGGGATTAAAGGCGTGTGCCACCACCGCCCGGCATTAACCCCATTTTAAAGGTGTTCCAAGAACCATCGGCAATCTTGCTGTCTAAAAGAAGGCAAGACCTGAACTCATACCTAATACCTAGGCCTTTAGTGTCAAGATTATATAGTCTCCTTAATAGCCATACTTTCCCTGGGCTCGCTAAGTAAAAATGATTTTACACATAATTTTTTTAAAGTAAGGGTGGGGTGTAGCTCAGTTGGCAGAATATCTCCCTCACATACTGAAATCCCTGGGCTCGATCCCCAGAATCACATAAAACCAAGGCTATAAGCCGAGAACCCCAGCACTTAATAGGAAAAGCAGGAGGATCAGAAATTTAAGGCTAACTCTCAGTGCTCTCTCTGGTTTTGATTGTAGATACAATATGACTAGCAACCTGACACTATTGTTGCCAGAACTCCTAGATAGGTTGCACTGTGCTTTCAAACTGTGAGCTAAAACCAAGCCTCCCTTCCTTAAGCTGCTGTTGTTGGGGTTATTGTCACAGCAACATGAGCACCAACCAATATAGCTCCTAAAATAAAACCTCCAAATGTGTCTGCGACACGCACAAAAATATTTTGTAACACCAATATATCACATGCAATCTTGATAAGTTGGGTTGGAATCCTGATCAATGTCACAGAGAAAAGAAAAATGAGACCCAAAATAGCCAGTTCAACTGCCCATTGACTTCTCAGGATAGTTTTTGATTGAGGCATTAAAATGTACTGTTTTTAATATATTTTCAGCTATATTGAGACAAAAGTGATATATAAGAAGTGGCATATATTTAAAACATGTGCTAGAATGAGTTTTGATTTTATATAGACACCTGTGACACTGTCATAGATGACATATATGACATAAAAATTAATACAGAAGAAAATGATATGGGAAGGTTGGCGGAGAGGAGGGTGGTAATATTACAAATTCGTTGCTTTTTATACAAGTCCTACCTCTCACGCTCCTGCATTTGAATGAGAAGAAATGACAACAAACACCATAAAACAAAAGTGATATATGTTAGATTCTGAGTTTATTTAATTTTTCTTTAACAATAACAACTCGGTAGTCAGATATTAGAGTAAGAACCAGAATGATCATTGGTGGAGAAGTGACCATTGACCTTTCTCTCTCTCTCCTTCCTCCCTCCAAAAGGGGTGAGACCCTCTCTAAACTCTGCTACTACTTCCTGTCTCTCTATCTGTTCTCAGTCCTCCAAAACCTCTCTGATTAATTTTGGTCATCTTCTGGCTAGCTCTGCCTTCTGATTCAAAGCAAATTTCTTGTCAATCTTGGGAGCATCAGAATGCAATCAAAATATCACACAACAGTTAGACTGTTAGAACGTGCCAGGTAAGATTTAGAAGCAAAGAAATAGGTTAATAACTCCTGGATGTCATTTTAATGATGTGGCTCGGATTACAACAGGGTTACACAAATTGGAATTAATGTAGACTTTGGTGTGTTTTTCTCAAATTCCTAAAGGCCCCTTGGAGATCCACTTTCAACAAGACTTAAAAGAAAAAAGAGAAACCAAACTGCTGTGAATGGTCAGAACTTAAGGAATGAGGTAATCCTTCCCCTGGAAATCCCCTTCCTCTTCTGACATCTATGGGAAGGAGGTTGTTTTATTTTGTATTTTCAAGACACGGTTTCTTTGTGTAACAGCTCTGGCTGTCCTGTAACTCACACTGTAGACCAGGCTGGCCTCGAACTCCCTGAGATTCCCTACCTCTGCCTCCCAAATGCTGGGATTAAAGGTGTGCTCCACCACCGCCGGAATCTATTGTGTTTTTATGTCCACCTGGAGAAGGACCAAAGGGTAAATACCAGTTTCCTCCCTCCACTGAAAAATGAAGCCAGGATTTTATGGTGGGATTAACACCTTCTGAGTATTTATAGACCAGTGCCTTGTGCAGGTAATGAATGCCCTGTTCTAGTTGAGCCACAGACCTGCCAGGAAGGTGTGTGCACTTCATCCATTGCAAGCATTCATTGATTTGGTTTGGGGAAAGAACTACAATAAAGGCAGAATAAACTAGACCTTCACTTCACTAAGGTAAATGCCTCCTATAATGTTGACAAAACAGAGCTCCAAACCTATAACCAAAGAAGGTTGGACACTTGCCTCTTGGTGGCTTTAAAAGGACACAGATTTGAGAGAATGTAACCAGATCCTTTCTGTTGAACAAAGGAATGGCAACCTGTTTGCTCACCCTCAGTCCTTCTCCTCACAGTGATCTGGACCCTCTCCAAGATTCCCTGTTCCCAGTGCTTATTCAAAGGAAAGACAGGACTGACAGAAGCAGTGAAGCGTGAGGCATGGGGTTAGCTCAGGAAAAACGCCTGGGAACTGGCTCTTCCAGCCTGCTCAGAGATTCCTCTAGCAACAACTGTCAAAGAAGTCTGAGCGGTAGAAATGTAGTTTTGTTGCTGTTGTTGGTTTGTTTTCAGAAAGGAACCTTCAACCACCGTATTCTTTATTCTTAAGTATCTTTAAGAAGACAGTGGTTGGGGCTGGAGAGATGGCTCAGAGGTTAAGAGCATTGCCTGCTCTTCCAAAAGGTCCTGAGTTCAATTCCCAGCAACCACATTGTCTGGTACCCTCTTCTGGCCAGGAGGCATACACACAAACAGAATATTGTATACATAATAAATAAATAAATATTTAAAAAAAGAAGACAGTGGTTTCAGAGTAACTTAGTCATTTATTGAATATTTTGTCTCTGTCTCTCTCATCATCCTCTCTGTCTGTCTGTCTCTCCCTCTCTCTCTTTCTTTGAGTGTATGAATGTATCCCTTTCTACCAGGTGGGATTGGGAGTTGAACTTGAGTCACCAGGCTTGGCAGCAGACAATGTGATCATTTCACTGGCCCTTCAGAATCATTTGAAACATAAAACTATGGGTATCACATAAAAAAAGGATTCTTTTTTGTTGACTATTAGATTACTTTTTTTTTTTCTGGTATTGGGACTTGAACCTAGGTCCCTGTGCATGCCAAGAAAGTACTGAAACACAAAGCTACCATCTAGTCTTTTTTTTTTTCCCTAAATAGGGTCTCATGAAATTATCCAGGCAGGCCTAGAATTTGCAGTTCTCCGACCTCAGCCTCCAGAGTAGCTGAGATTACAAGTTTGTGCCACCAGGCCATACTTGTTATGACATGCTCACATTCTACAGATCATGCAGAGTTCAGAGACACTGTGACAGTAGGGGGTTGGGGGTGAGAGCACAATCTCCACTTCCTGGCCATTAGGGATTATAGAAAATACAATTCGAGATACCAGGCCTGAGGGTGAATTTTACTATATGGAAATTATACCTTCCAACAACTTGCTGATAAAGGAAAGCATGCTCTCCACGTCCTGTCTTGCATTCAGTTCTGCCAGACGCTGAAGCTGGGTGCTTTTTGCTCTCTGCTTCTCAGATGCGATATTGTTACTCCTGCAATTTCGTGGTCTTCTCCCGTTGTATTTGAGGAGGAAGCTGCAGGCTGAGTAAACGACTTAGCACAAAAGCCTTAGCCACGTGATTGGAAAGAAAGGCCTTCTCAGTTCTGAGCTTGCCAGGGCGGGTCAGAAGCTTCTGTGGAATCAATCACTCTCCCTTGGTGGAGGGCGTCATATCCCCAACCAGTTCCTGCCTGGGCTGGAGAAGACAAAACCAAACTGTTCAGCAGTGATGGGAAAGGGGCGTTTGGTGCTCTCGTTGGCTTCCTGGCTAATTATAAAGTGTTAATGACATTCAAAGGAAACTCCCTCAGAGATCTGCAAATAATGGAGGGCGACAGGAGGTGAGCCAAAGAAAAGACTAGGGACCTCAAAAGAAACACACGGAGCAAAGCCAGTAACTGCCAGAAGAGAAACTAGTTTTCATTTAGAAAAGAAACAAGACACCCACCCCAGTAACTTAGAAAACCAGCACACGATGAAATAGGCACTCATCATGGCTGGCGTTTGAAATTCAAAGACATGTTACTGCAAACTATTCCTCAAATTATAAACTGATAGAGTAGGAGGCGGACTTTTTTAAATGTCCATATTAAACAGGTACACTGGCAATACAGACAATATTTGTAGAAAGAATCGGGAAACAAGAAGAGATTAGAAACAATAAGGTTATTAGCTTTGAATGGTCACAGAAAATGTTCTAGCACCTGCAGTCTTTCTTTATTAAGCTGCCTGGGAACAAGATCAATACAATATTTAGACTGCCCTTTGTGAATATTCTTTTTCCTTTTAGACATGGTCTTGCTATGTGGCCTAGGCTGACTTTGAACCCACAATCATCCCATCTCAGCCTCCCAAGTTTTAAATTGCACATTTCTGCTGCCATATCTAGTGTTATGAATCTTTTAACTAAAAATTATATTTTATTTTATTTATTTGGTTTTGTGGTGTGTGTGTGTGTGTGTGTGTGTGTGTGTGTGTGTGTGTGTACATGTGTGTGGAGATGAAAGGACAGATTCAGGAGTTGCTTCTCTCTTACCATGTGAGTCCTGGGGATTGAACTCATGTCTTCAGGCTTAGCATCAAATGCTTTTACCCACTAAGCCATCTCATCAGCTCTATTCTGAAAGTCTTAATGGATTTTGTTCCAGTGGTTAAAAAAAACATTAAATTTAATAGCTTAAAAATTCACATTGAGGTGGCAGGGTGTTTGTAAAGACCAATGAGCTGCTTTTTTCCCTACGGTCTGCATGCACACCAGAGATGAAGTGTAGGGATCAGAAGGTGTGCAACCTTTTGAGACCTTTTGGAACAAGGTAGTTCATAGAATTTCTTTAGGACCACCTCCTCCAAAGAAAGTCTTGTTGGCTAGCTGAAGGAAAGAGGGCTTCTCATTTCTATGACCCTCCTTGAAAAGGAGTTCAGGGTCTTCTCTTCTGTGCAGAGAAAAGAGGATGGGTTGGGAGAAGGCCACAAGGCGACTCTGCTTCTGGGGGGGGGGGGGGGGGTCTTTAGTGTCTTCAGGTGTAAGCACTATGCATGATGAAGCAGCATGCACTAACCAGGCCTGGTTTCTTCCTTAACAGTTGCATCTGTGCTTGACTCTCGGTCCGTCAGAGCTCGCCAAAAGAAGGAATTCATTTGGGACAAATCACATACGTACACGGATTCGGTAACTTGGCACTCTTTTAAGTGGTTACGTTTAGTTATTCATTTAGGTTTGAGTCAGAGTCTCAGATACTCCCGCCTGGCCTCCTGCTTTCTCTGTAGTTCCAGGTCCAGGCTCTCGTCTCTGTGGGCAGCCCCACGCATGCACACACACACACCCTACACACACATACACAGAATGAACAAAGCAGTGGTTCAACCACCACTATTTGGACCTTAGCTCCTTGGATTTGAGTGTGCTTCATTCTTGTCCCCTTCCATTTCCTCATATTATATGGTACATGATTCTGTAGTGATCCTTCAAAGTGAAAGACCTGTCCAACAAAAATCGATGGCAGGGGCCTGAGCCAGACAGAATGTTCTGGAAAGTGTACCTTATCGTTTTCTGCAACTAGGACATGCTTCACTCTAGCACTGAATTTACAATCATATAAACTGTATTACTTTATGGAGACACACAGAGCGGGAAAACCTTATTCGGAGGCACCAAAAGCACCCTGTTTTTGAATGCCCTGCTTCATTTTCTACACCTGCTCAACCCACTCTCATCGTCAAGCCCTCTCCGCAGCAAGTGCTCATGCCACGGCCCACACTTTGACTTGTCTGGCCTCCAGAAAAATCCTGGAGTCCAGAGCATAATAGAGCCAAGTGTCTTCGGCATCCAAGAGGATCCAAGGACTTACTTCATGAAGAGAAAACAAGCAACCAGAATCCCCTTAGCTGAGTGCCCAGGCCCTTTTCCTGTGTCAGGAAATGGCTCAAAAACCTCATTCTCCCTTCTAGAATAGCAAAGCCTAGCAGGGATTTGAAACACGCCAGACCTTTTGTGTTCTACTGAGGACAAGACAAGTCTACATACGGGACGGTGAGCAGCCTAGCTTCAGAGAGCAGAAATCATCGTGCCCACAATTCTTCCTTTATTTCTGCACACACACACACACACACACACACACACACACACACACACACACACACACAGAGGCTGCTTCTCTGCCTGCTTCTTTCTTAGAGAATACTTTGACACTCCGGGTCACTGTGTTTCTCAGCGTTTCCTCCTCCAACACTAGTTCCTGTCTCAAGTTCATGCACAGCTCAGTCCCAGCAACCTAACAGGATCTGAAATCCCCTAAGTGTGTCAGGGTCTGAAATCCCCTCAGTGTGTCTACAGAGGGGAGACCCATTGTGAATGTTAGTGTCCTGGTCCTTGGGGTAGGCTCTCAGACTGAATAAAGAGGAGAAAGCTGAACACCAGCATTCTTCCATCTCTACTTCCTGACAGTGGGCACAGTGTGACCAGCTGCTTCGTGCACATTCCTTCATTCACACCGCCTTCCCTACCACTCTCCACTATAGCTGCAAACAACAACATCAACCTTTTCTTTTCCTAAGTCGGTTTTGTCAGCCATTTTGTCCCAGCAATGTGAAGTCACCAATCGACTGGCTGGTGAGACCAGGGTATTTCCCTTGCTGGGGCGGATACTAGCACCCGTTCACAAGGCCACCCACCTTCGTCGCCCTGTGCTCTCAGAACACAGAAGGAACTCATTTCTCACACCTACCAGCAAGAGCAAGTCCCCACTTCACCACACTCTTTTGGTGCTCAAGTGAGCCAGTGAAACATCTTGGGCAAACTGGAAGCCATCGTTGCCTCAGATTTCCTTCTATTTTGAGCTTCAGCTACGTAACAGTTAAGACAAATTGCTGAAGGCTCTGTTCAGCTACTGGCATTGCTTTATAGCCCATCTGGAGACATACAATTTACTAATGCTTCATCAAGGACTTCAGTTTGAAGTATTATCTCAGGCCCTGCTTGCCACGGAAAACACACACACACACACACGCACACACACACACACACACACACACACACACACACACACACACACAGCTAATGGTATACAACTAAGAATTCAATGCTGTCTCATTTCCCCCTCTCTGAGAGAATGACACATCAAGGAACAATTCCCCATCAAAGTGGGATTTGATGTCACGTGGAGACAAATGAGGATTGCAGAATGACTTCCTTAATGTAACCAGCAAGAAAGGAACCAAAAAGGATTAGGCATTGTTTGATAGGAACAAGACACTTTTTTTTCAGGATCCCAAAGTCAGAGTTAGAACAATGCTGCCCCACCCCCTAACAGTTTCTAAATTTTCAGAGGAGCCAACTGATCTCTTCTCCCGGCAGGAGAATTTTTAAACTCTCTCAGAAAGAAGCAGCTTTGTCCTTCTGTATACAAATCTTCAAGCCTCCATAAAGGGAAGAAGTCTGGCTGAAGGTAGTGTGGGAGAGGAAACAAAGGGACTTGAAAATGCATTTTTCACATGGGTTTTGTGAGCTAAGCAAAGCGATCGGCATGAACATGGGCCCTGTAAGTTTTTCTTTCTTGCTCTCACTAGAGGTTATCTACAAAGCCCACAGGAAATGTGTGTAAGCAAATTTCAATGCTATTTCTCAAGAATGATCAGGTTCCGTACAGTAATTTCGAGACTTGGCTGCTAACAATGGTAAGCCTAACCTACTCACACCCCCAACAACCAAGTCAAGCCTGCGATGTGAACTGACAAACTAGCATGAATGAATTCTACTTACAAAGGCAGAAAGGACAGCGTTTTATAAACAACGTTCATTCTCCCAAGCTCAGTTTGATTTACAAAAGACTGAAAGTTGGATATGTGCGTGATAAGCAAGGACATGACCAGCATCCCTAATCTGAAAATTCAGCATCTGAGACTGTTCAGATTCTCAGATTTTTTTGAGCACCGATATTAGAAAAACTTCCCATCTCACCTATGAAGGGACACTAAAAATTCTGTATAAAATTATGCCTAGTCTCTGTATATGGTTATGTGTCAAACAAAAATAAATTTCATGATTAGAGTCAGGCTCTAACCCCAAAGTATATTGTTGGGTATATGCACCTATTTCAAATTCTGAAGAAAAAAACATCCAAAATCAAAAACACATTTGGTCCCAATCATTTTGCATAAGGGACACTTAATCTTCATGTTAGAATATAGGGGAGCCTGAGTATTTTCTATAGAATTCTATTCACTTTGCTGAAGGTTTGATGTTTTTAATAATAAAACGTGAGGAAAAACACACACACACACAAAAAAAAAAACCCATCACACCCTATTGTTGTTCGAGTTAGTGACTGAAGCTTCAACAGCCGAAGTCCTGAGCTTTTGCAGGTGGTTCATAGTCCATGTGAGAAAGTCTCATCTGATAATCCTCCAGATGTTTAAATGCTTTTTTTCATTTACATTTCGATGTTCTCTACAATCCTGATATTTTAGCAAATGTGTTTTACTAGAAAAAAAAACATGAAAATAAAAAAAATTAAAAAACCTTTTTCCTGAAAAAAAACATATAAAAGGTATATATATATACATATATATACATATGTATATATACATATATATTCTTTTTATGTATATAGAAGGTTAGCAGACATGATGGTACATACCTGTAATTTAGTACTCTAGAGGAAGAGACTGGAGAATCAGGAGTTCAGGGTCATCCTAGGGTACAAAGATGGAGAAAAAGAATAAACAGTATCCTATGTCTCAGAAAGACTCCCCTCCCTCACTCTCTATGGAAACTGGAGCAGGATTCTTCCTAATGGGCTTGTGGGGAGTCTCTTAGACTACATTACAATACCCTTAGCACAGGAGCGGAGTCTCAGCTGACTGTGCCATCCAGGACGTAGTGCCCTGCTGGCAAATGTTTCCTTGTCTATGTCTGGATTTGCTGTATTGACCCGTAGAGAGATAGATCCAAGATCTGCACTACCTAGCTTGATACTTGGAAACCTGACGAGAAGCAGTGAGGGAATGAAGACAAGACAGAGACCGACACAGACACAGACAAGTTGGGGTCAGATGGTCTGCTCACTCTGATGGAGTGCCACCACTTATCATACAGCCCTGACCCTCAGAGCTGCATTTATTCTGAAGAGCACAGAGGGAGGAGCTACCTAGTTTAGTAGGAGGTGTTTATAGACCAGCAGTCTAGGGTGGTAAACATCCTGGAGAAGGAGGAGGAGGATGCACTTGTTAGTTTGTGCACACACTGCTCGATCTTTTAGAGACATTTGGACTTACACATACTGTCAGCATTCAAGCTCAGACCAGAGGAAGGTTTTGCCAATTTCCCATGGGTTTGAAGCACTAATCCTTGACACGACAGTGACCATGTCAACAATACTACATTCACTGAGGACTTCGTCCACTCTTTACACATTTAAGGCTTCCTCCGCTCCCCACATCAGCATACGGCAAACTTAAGCACCAATTACTGAGAATGAAATGGCGGTTTAGAGCAGGAACCACTCTCGAACTTGGCATTCCCTGGACTCCCTGAATGATTCCAAACCATGCCTATGCTGCTGGTCTACCCACTGAGCTCCTGGTGGACTGTTGTTTTGTGGCAGGATGGTAAACTCTCTTGGGTGCTAAGAGCATCTGGAACATCTGGGTTACAGATCTACAGGCCCGCAGTTTCATTTTCACTTGCCTTTCATTTGATTCTCAAGATCATCTGACAGAGGTTCTCAACCTCCCGAATACTGCCATCCGTGAATGCAGCTCCTCATGTGGTGGGGACCCCAACCAGAAAATTGGTTTTGTTGCCGCTTTGTAACTAACTGTATGTTATGAATTGTAATGTAAATATCTGATATGCAGGTTATCTGATATTTGACCCCTGTGAAAGGATCATTTGACCCCTAAAGGGGTTGCGAGCCACAGGTCGAGAATCACTGATCTCCTACATTTATAGTGTACAAAATTATCGTGTAAGTCTGTTTTCAACTGGCAAAGTTTTTGTTTGTTTGTTTTACTTCTCAAGAGACAATTGACATGCCTAGAGACATTTTGGGTTGTCACACGGGGGAGTGGATGCTATTGGCTTCTAGCGGTGAAGGTTAAGGGTGCTATAATGCTGCCAAAAATCCTACAGTGAACAGAACATCACCCCCCACCTCCACACACACACACTTTATCCACGGCTGAATTTTTAGCTCAATTGGTAGAGCGCTTACCTAGCATGCTCAAAGTTTGACCCCAAGCACTGCATAAAACTTGTATAGCAGTGCAGACCTGTAATCCCAGCACTTAGAAGGTAGAGGGAAAAAAGACTCACAAGTGCAAGGTCATTCTCTAGTACAGAGTTAGTCCAAAGCCAGTCTGGGCTTTATAAGACACTATGACAAAAAAAAGAAAAGAAAAAGAAAAAGGAAGGAAGAGAGAAAGAGAAAGAGAAAGAAAGAAAGAAAGAAAGAAAGAAAGAAAGAAAGAAAGAAAGAAAGAAAGAAAGAAAGAAAGAGAGAGAGGGGAGGGAAGGAAGGAAGGAAGGAAGGAAGGAAGGAAGGAAGGAAGGAAGGAAGGAAGGAAGGAAGGAAGGAAGGAAGGAAGGAAGGAAGAGAGTAGGTCTGATTTCATACGCCCATAGTGCTGAGGCTGAGGCACCTGCGTCCACAGCAGCTTTCCGATTAGCTGGATTCGCTGGGGTTTCTAGGGCTGGAGACGAAGTTTAGTGGTAGAGGTCTTGCCTACCACACATAATACACAGGATTTGATGACTGGCATCTCCAGAAACATATTCACAAAGATGGGTCTAGGTTTCTTGGCCAAAGTAAATCCTTTGCTTCCGCTTGTCTAGACACATGGTGTCTGTACTCACCACTCAGATAAACAGCTATACGCCCATGTATTCCAGAGTACATTTGAGTCAACTATTGATGTTATAGGTCAGACTGACGCCAGCAAATGACACTCAATAAGTGTTCCCTTTGCTCTAGACATTGTATATACAGGGCATAATGCTCTTCCTGACCGTCTTGAGAGATCAAAGATTCTAAATTTGAAAGCTATAGTCATTCTATAGATTCCATATTTAATTAAGAATTTGAGAGCTGAGTTTTATTTTGAAGACAAGTTGCTTCAGATCCCTGATAAATTTGTATCTTACATGAATTTGGTAATGACCCCCTAGGATTTTCAAATTCCCTTATTTGAGAAAGCCAAGTCCATCTTCTCCTCTCTCAGGGTGGAGGTGATGTTGCATTCAAGCATGAACTTTACTAAGTCATGCCAGTTCCCTTCTCCCAGCTCAGCAAGAATCCACCAGATACTGCGTAAGGAGAAGCATCAGTTACTTTATGGTATCAGAACCCTGGCTTAGCTTTGTTTTTATACATAATGCAGGCAACCGTGTTGGAATGACACCTTCAGAAAACGAAATGCCACAGTTCAAAGGGAAGGCACCATATTAATTGTTGGATCCAGCACAACACTTTGCATAAAGCTTGAGAAGTATGGCTGTTGGAAGAAGAAAGTGAAGGATAACAAGAAGCAACAAATGGATGGATCTCTAGGTGACAAGTCCAGCATTTTCGTTGTGATTGTGATGTCTTCTAATGGTAGCTGAAAATGTTTGTGGCTGCCTCTCATTTCATTATGAAGGCACAGTAACTACCCAGATGGAGTTTTCATAGCTGCATCAATATTTCTTTTCTTGTTAGTAAATGTTTAATATTTTTTCTTCTACAAAAGGATAGAAGAGTTCAAATAGAGAATATTTAATGATTAGATTTTTTTGACACAAGGTCTTACTTTGTAGTCCTGGTTGTCTTGGAGCTCACAGAGATCCACCTGCCTCTTCCTCCAGAGTGCTAGGATTAAAGGAATGTGTTACCATGCTTGGTTCAGCATTTAAAAAAAAAATTTGTACTTTTGTCAGCATCTGGACAAAAGAGTACAGGATGAATTTCTCTGATAAGAAATAGAGTTGATTGATGGTCCACAATATTACTTTAATTTCTTTCCTCCCTTCCCTTGTTCCTTCCTCCCTTTCCTTCCTTCCTTCCTTCCTTCCTTCCTTCCTTCCTTCCTTCCTTCCTTCCTTCCTTCCTTCCTCCTTCATGTCCTTTTCTTTCATTCTTTAAAACAGGTCTTAAGTAGCTCAGACTGGCTTTGAACTCTTGATATTCCTGCTTATACTTCCTCAGTCCTGGTATTACAGGTTTGTGACACCACAAACCCAGCTTTGATTTTTTTCTTTTGGTTAATTTATTTTTATGTATGTGAGTGTTTTGCTCATGTTTTTATCTGTGTACTGTGTGTATAACTGGAGTTATGAATGACTATGAACTGCCATGTGGTTACTGAGAATCAAACTCAGGTCCTCTGAAAGAATTTCTCTCAACCACTGAGCCATTTTTCTAGCCCTGGATTTAGATTTAAAGGCAGCTTTGTGTGGTCTTTGAATGTAAGCAGGCATTTGGACATTTTATCTCTATTAGATGACGAGGATTGACTCAGGGAGTAAAGGTAGTCATTGAAGTGGGAATATAGCTTATGCAGGTCAAAGCGAAGGTATCAAAGATGATTAAGAATTTTTGCTCAAATATCATGGAAGATGAAGTTGTGGTTATCTAACTCACCCTAAGGAAAGAAAGTAAGAGGAAATGGTTAATGGGAGCTGGAAAGGACCAGGCTGGCTGTGGTAAAAATGAAAGAAAATGAAAGAAAATGAGCCAACATTATAGTCTGTAGTATAATGAGGATGCATGGGAGGACAAGCTGGTAAGTTGAGTCTACAGATTTGAAGAGATCAGGGTTTTATAGTTACAGAATGCTTAGTACATTGGAAGATTTCTGAGGATCAGGAGGTAAAATCTAGGATACCCACCCCCAGATTTGAGAACCAAAGGGGCACCAGAGGTCTTTGCACAACTTTTTCTGAGTTGCCATATATGGGGAGACCAGGTTGCCATAGACAGAAGGCAAAGAAGCAGAAGAAGAAAGGGAGATTTCTTTTTGGAGAAAGCCAGCATTTTCTGGGATGGAAGTTGAAGAAAAGAATCTAGTGGTCAGAGAGTGAGTGGAACATGCCACAATTTTGTTTCAGTTTTTCTCTTCTGTTTGTCACTAATAATATTCTCAAAGTCAAAGAGAATGAAATATAATAATCTCCACAACGAGTCAGGAAATTATGGCCACTTACAATTGTAAATAAAGTTTTATTGGCACATAGCCATATTCACTTGATGGATTTTTTTTGTGTGTGTGTGGCTACCTTTAAAAGGCAAGAACATACCACTCCTGGGAATATACCCAAGAGATGCCCTATCATATGACAAGAGCATTTGTTCAACCATGTTCATAGCAGTATTATTTGTAATAGCCAGAACCTGGAAACAACCTAGATGCCCCTCAATGGAAGAATGGATGAAGAAAGTGTGGAATATCTACACATTAGAGTACTACACTGCGGTAAAAAACAATGACTTCTCGAATTTTGCATGCAAATGGATGGAAATAGAAAACACTATTCTGAGTGAGGTAACCCAGACCCAAAAAGATGAATATGGGATGTATTCACTCATAATTGGTTTCTAGCCATAAACAAGGGTCACGGAGTCTACAGTTGGTGATCCTAAAGAAGCTAAGTAAGAAGTTGAACCAAAGGAAAAACATATAGTTATCCTCTTGGCTATGGGAAGCAAACAAAATTGCCGGGGAGAAAATTGGGATCTTGGGGGTGGGGTGGGATGGGGGTAATGGGAGATGGGGAGAGAAAAGGGAGAAGGGGAGGATGGGGGGAACTTGGGGAAAAAGGAAGATTGGGATAAAGGAAGGTAGGACAGGGGAGCAGGGAAGCACAATTCTTAGTTAAGGGAGCCACCTTAGGGTTGGCAAGAGACTTGAACCTAGAGTGGCTCCCAGGAGCCCAAGCCGAGGTCCCCAGTTAGTTCCTTGGGCAGCTGAGGATGGGGAACCGGAAATGACCCTAGCCTATAGCAATACTGACGAATATCTTGCATATCATCATAGAACCTTCATCTGGTGATGGATGGAGATAGAGACAGAGACCCACACTGGAGCACTGGACTGAGCTCCCAAGGTCCCAATGAGGAGCAGAAGGAGGGAGAACATGAGCAAAGAAGTCGGGACCACGAGGGGTGCACCCACCCATTGAGACAGTGGAGCTGATCTACTGGGAGCTCACCAAGGCCAGCTGGACTGTGACTGAAAAAGCATGGGTTAAAACTGGGCTCTCTGAGCATGGCGAACAATGATGGCTGATGAGAAGCCAAGGACAATGGCACGGGGTTTTGATCCTATGCAATGTGCTGGCTTTGTGGGAGCCTAGCCAGTTTGGATGCTCACCTTCCTAGATATGGACAGAGGGGGGAAGACCTAGGACTTACCACAGGGCAGGGAACCCTGACTGCTCTTTGGACTGGAGAGGGAGGGGGAGAGGAGTGGGAAGAGGGGAGAAGGGTGGGAGGAGGGGGAGAAGGGTGGGAGGAGGGGGAGGGAAATGGGAGGCTGGGAGGAGGTGGAAACTTGTTTTTTTTTTCTTCCTTTTCTCAATAATAAAAAAAAAATGAAAAAAAAAATAAAAGGCAAGAACAGAGTTCAGTAAGTGCAACAGTAACATTAGGCATGTTGACTATTCACCCCTTTAATGAAAGTTAGTTAATCCAATTCTAGGTCAACTCCCTCAAAAATATAGAGAAAAGAACATCAATAACAACAACAACAACAACAACAAAATAACACCCGATACTCCATTTGATGTCTTTAGCCATTTTGCTTCCTTGTTCTGACAAAGCAGAAGTGCCTCACTGACCTACTAATAGATCCATTCTTCCTGCTGGGTTTGAAGGGCCGTTTATCCTATTTATTGTAATACAAAAAAAGTCAACACTTTCTACTCTCATCAAGATGAATGCTTCTCTCCATTCTAGCTGCAAACTAAAACTAAAGGAAGCCTACTTCTGTCCTTTGTACAGGCTTTGTTTCAGAGATGTTTAAGAGCATTTTCATGAGAGAAGGCACATTGTATCGTGATGGCTGCAGAAAATCTGGAGATTTAAGCGAAGAGGAAATACTTTTGTGACTGCCTTTGTCCTGTTTGACTGTGAATCAGAGTTATCAGCTCATGGCTGGCTTGGCAACTCACAAAAAAGGGAGAGGTTGTCAGAACATCAAAATCACGGTTTCCTGTTTTGGAAGATGTATTTCAACAATATCACAGAGAGCTTCAAAGACAAAAAGCAACTGTTCACCAGAGACAGAGCAGCTCCAAATGCCTTTGTTTGCTTTACTGTATGATGCTAAAGGGTCAGAATACAGTCTGCACGGGGTTCTTCACTCTGCTCCCTGTCCACTGGTTTGCTGTTGTGATTATGTTATTGAGACTCTTGCTGAAAATTCAATTCCACTTGTCTAACTTTGACTTTATTGCTCTTAGCAAGTCATTATGGAGAAATTAGGAAAGATTCATAGCACTATGGTACTTTTAAAACTGTAGTTGATGATACAAAAACATGGTGGGAGAGCAGGTAAAAGGAAAGGTGGTTGTTTGTCATGTCTTTATATCTTCACATCAGCAGTCTTCTCATTTACCCTATTAGAACATGACAAACTGCTTCTTAGGGTGCTGGAATTTGCCTTGCCTACCCTATTCTTCCTTTCAGCCCACACTCTTCTTTTTCTACATCTCTTCTTTTCTTTTTTCTTCTTTTTTAAATTTTTTATTATTATTTATGTGTATGTATATGCATATGGGTATGAAAATGTGTGTGTGTACATATGCGCACGTGCATGCAAGAGCTTATGTGTACCATGTTCATGCAGCTGCCTGAGTAGGTCAGAGAGCGTTGGATTCTCTGGAAATTGACTTATAGGCAAGTCATGAGCGTTTTGCAAGACCAGTATGCACTCTTAACCACTGAGTATCTTTCCAGCTGCCCCTCCTCTTTTCTTTGCATTTGAGACAGAGTCTCACCTAGCCCAAACTGGTCTTGAATAGTTTATATAGTCAAGGCTGGACGTAAATTTCTAATCCTCTTGTCTCTACCTCCCTAGTTCTAGGATTACTGGAATACACAACCATGGTCAGTTTTATGTGATGCTGAGGATCAAACGGGAAGTTTCCTGCATGCTAAGCAAGTACTCTACCAACTGAGCTACATCCTCAGGCTGACCCACTCTGTTTTTAGATTATGGCCTTTAGCTGCTGAAATTCAACTCTGAAGCCAAAGCTATATTCCTGTGCTACTCTGTCTTTGCCACTTGGGTTCACAACTATGACTTGATGTGATTGGAAAGTCTTCCAAATAAATTCGAGAAAGCTAGTGTTTTGGGAGTTGGGCCTGCTGGGCCAAGTCAGAGGATTATAGTCAACTTGCGTTACATCATTCAGCACAGAATTCTGGAAAAGCCATCCACAAAAGAACTGAAAAATTTGCAGACCACCAAAGCATCCAAGATTATTTTGTGTGAACTCAGACAGCTGAAGAGACTGTGAAACTGACATGTTGGCTTGAGCTTGGAGTCAAGATCCACGTGGCCATTGCAGACAGGAATGGTTTGGTCTTTAGTCACAATTTAAATTAAACCTTTGGAAAAATAGATTTATTTTATTTTGCATGAATATCTGTATACTATGTGCCTGCCTGGTGCCTGCAGAGGCCAAATCCCCTGGAACTGGAGTCATAGGTGGTTGTTAGCTACCATATGGGTGCTGAGAACTGGGCCCAGGTTCTGTGCAAAAGCAGCACGCTCCTAACAGACGAGCAACCTCTGGAGTCATTCCAGTTAGACTCTCAAAGAAGACAAGATTCTCTGAGATCTCTTTTGCATATGAGACTTTAGGTTCAGCTCACCCTAACATTTTCCTTTATGAAGCACATTGGATATGGAAATTAAGTTGTCTGATTTTTAAATTTGAAAGGTATTCAAGGATAGACATCCACAGAACAAGAATTTTCCAGTGGCCGTTCTGAAATTTGTGTCTCCTGAGTCTACTATATGGAAATGTGTGAAGAAATATCCTACAACATTTTTCTGAGAGATTTTGTGGGGGGTGTGGTGTGTGTGTGTGTGTGTGTGTGTGTGTGTGTGTGTGTGTGTGTGTGTGTTGGGTATGAAGATCTGTAAACCTCACAGATCAGATCTTGTGCCCAGGCTATCACACAAGTGACCTCAAGGGGGAAGGAAGTTTTCTGTTCTTTTTAACTTCAGGTGAAGGTATATAGCCTCAGTACTACAAAGAGAGGACCAGCTAACTTTGCAACCTGGTGATAATGTCTGAAAGTTGTTGAGCTGACTGAGGTGGAGTGCCTAGCCTCATTACTATAATTATATTTTGTGAACTATCTATCAACAAGTTAGGAATATAGGCAGTCACCTACAGGCTTCCAGTGACTTTTAGTTGAGATTTTCTGGGGATGGCGATGTAGCTAATAAATTGGCAGAGTGCTTTTGCCTAGAATTCACAAAGTCCAGAGTCTGATCTTCAATAGCATACAAAGTGGGTATAGCGGAGTACATCTGTAATTCTAGCACTTAGGAGGACCAGGAGTTTAAAATCATCTTCAGCTGCATAGGGGATTTCAAAGTCAAGCTGAGATCCAAGGGACTCTGATTCAAACAAAACAAAACAACAACAAAAGAAAGATTTTTCCATATTAAAGCTATCATACATCTTGATTGTTTGAAATAGGGTTTTTTTCTAAGTAGTACAGGTTGGCTTCCATATTTAGCCCTCCTGAGAGTTACCATCATGCCCATCTAGAATGCTTTTACATGTCTGTATAGAATCTTTTAGAGGTTCTTATTCACAAAAAAATGAACCTCTTAATGATTTAAAATGAATGACTATTAGATAGATCTTATCAGCACTTAGTACTCAACTATCTCTAAATCACCAGCTCGTTCTGCTTAGACTCCAAAGAATTGGGATTCTAATACTCACTTGTACTTGAGTCCATATTAGTTTGTCACCAAAAGGGATTGAGACACAGTCATTATCTTTAGCTGTTAGTGTTCACCATGGTGATTACCTAGATAACTGTAAAGCATCATAAAAATCAAAAGGTTATATTTTAGTCTCACAAAATCAGAGTTATTATGTTTTGCAAATTAGCCTTGCTCAAAATTAGCACAATGCATTCATCACGCTAATTATAAGCAATAATTACTCATTCAGAAGACTTTCCTGAGTAGCGCACAGACGTACATCAGGGTTTTCTTCTTGCTATAGTCTCAGCCTTTTCCCGTTTCTAAAAATAATGTGGGCTTGAGAAAAATGGTGATGGTTTACCCATTCTCTGCACGATTCCCTAGAACAAAGCTCACATAGTGTAAGTTTTTAGAATACTTCTGGCATACTTATAAAATATCACTGCCATTGGTCCTCTATTCTTCAGTCAGCCTCTGAGTAGAAGCGCATACCAACTGATATATTGCTTTAGTTTTTCTTTTCTTTTTCACAGCGTCTTGCTATTTAGCCCAGACTGACGTTCAACTTGTGATCCTCCTGCCTTAGCAGTCCCCCCACACAAGTTTTGGCTCTGCAAGAGTGTGCTCCCATACCTGGCTCTTTCCCTTTTTCTCACAGGACCATAGTAAACATATGATCATATGTTTTGTAACCTCATATCATATTGTGAACATTCATGCATATTATTACAAGCAGTCTGTGCCTTACTTAATGGTGGCTCAGTATTCTGTGGTCTCTGCAATATTTTAACCAGTTGCTTCCTGATGGTGCCGTTTAGTCCAGATTCCCCTATTACACTCTTAACATATTCTAGAATCTTCTGCAAAGAGTCTCGATGACAGATTGCCTAGATCACGTTAGCCTGGGAGCATGCTCACTCGGGCAAATGTCTTGAAATAGCTTAACTGACTCACTTGGAGTCTGTTTTTAAATCTTGGGATTTGTTGCTGAATTGCTCATCCTCGTGTCATTCCAGCTTGTATTTTCTTATTTTTAAACTCTACATTTTATTATGACTTTTAAAAATCTATTGTCATAGTTATGGCCTAGGCCATTGCTATTTAATACTTTGTCCCTTATGATGAAGTAATTAAATGAGCCTTTAGTATTTTATCAATAAAGAGATGACTCAAACACACTAGAAAGGATCGTCAATTTTGAAAGCCGAAGATTAGGCTAGGAGTTCTCTCTAAACGCCTAATTGTCTAGTAAAAGAATGTATGAATGAGTGAATGAAAAAGAAGTATCTCTAGAGTAAGAGTTATAACTAAACCTGGATGAGGTTGGTGGCTCATGTCTGCAATCTCAGCAAGCAAAAACCAAAACAAGTCTTTTAGAGAGGATAGACATATTTTATTGTTTATTCCCACTCTCCTTAGAGACAGGGTCTCACTATATAGCCCTGGCTAGCCTGGAACTTACTACGGTAGACTAGGCTGACCTTGAACTCAGATATTTGCATCCTCAATCCTAGGGTTACAGGTGTATGCCACCAAATTGTCTTTCTACACACTGCCTGGTTTGTCTGGCATGACAAAGGTATTGTTATTTCGTATCTGGAAGTGAATCTGGTAGTTCTCAGAAGTTTCTTGTTAAACGAGGCTAAAGGAAACTAAAACATTCCATTTGTATACCCTGCTTATTCTTTCACTTGTGTTTTCCATTCCAACAAGATTATTACTCTGGCTTTTGCCCAAATGCTGTTGCGAATTTGAACAGGGCCCTCTCACACCTTCTAAGGGAGCCTGCTTTTGATGGGTTTGCTCTATGTACCCTATGAACTCTCTGATGTGTCTAAAGCTGATTTTTGCCCAGAACTGTCCTCACAAAATCTTTCATTAGAGACTCCCTGGGTATAAATTAAAGTGAGATTTCCCAGATTAGGTCTAGAACTTCTGAATCAGCTTAACTGCCCTGGGAACAGACTCTCATATTCTGACCTCTGAGTAGCTGATATTGACCCTGAGCTCCTAATCTTCCTCCTTCGTTTCCAGAGTCCTTGGACAGGCAAGGCAACCAGTACAACTGCTGGAGCTCAAACTCAGGGCTTCATGATTACTGCACAAGCGTTCTACCGACACAGCCTTTGTCTGTCTGCCCTTTCTTTCTTTCTTTCTTTCTTTCTTTCTTTCTTTCTTTCTTTCTTTCTTTCTTTCTTTCTTTCTTTCTTTCTTTCTTTCTTTCTTTCTTTCTTTCTTTCTCTTTCTTTCTTTCTCTTTCTTTCTTCTTCTTTTCTTTCATTCTTTCTTTCCCTCTCTCTCTTTCTCTCTCTCTCCCTTCCTTCTTTCTTTCCTTCCTTCCGTCCTTCCTGTCTGTCTGTCTTCTTTTTCTTTTTGGAGACAGGGTCTCGCTCTACAACCCTGACTGATCTTCAACTCCTGCCAGTCTTCCTGCTTCCATCTCCCGAGTGCTGGGATTTCCGGGGTGAGCCACTGAGGTTGACTTGACTCTGCATTTTGCAAAACGGGTCAAGGGAATCCCATTCTCACTGAAGGCACGCCCAAGTGTGGGCAATACGGCCTTATTTTACAGCCGTGGTCTGCTGCAAACTCCCAGCAAATTCTTCAGCATCTTTATCCTTTGTCTTGTCCCCTCAGAAACTACCTCCTGCAGGGGTTATCAAGTGCACTTTCCTAAGGGGTGTGATCTTGTGATGTGCTCTGAGGCAAGGGGATACAAAACAGGTTCCATAGCTGTCAGGTTCTGTCTTGAGCTTCAGGCAGATCCATAGATGGGCTGAGTCATCCATGGAAAGGGTGAAGAGGTCAGTTTGCCTGAACTGAGAGAGCAACGTCAGACCAACTAAGTTGAACCATGTTCTTGGGCCCATAAATAGTTTCAGGATGAAACGGATGATTTTCTGATATCAGAATGGCCAGACTAGTCACTTTGGTTATCTCCTTGGTTATATGGTATTTGTTCTGGAGATTTCATGCATTACTGTCAAATAGTTCATGCATTCTCCAAGCGGACTGGGACTGGCTCAGACTCTGGCCTTGATTGCTTTGATTTCATGAATAATTCCAAGAACATAGATTATCTGATTAGTCAGGCCTGGAAGAAGGGGAAGTGGCTGATTAGAAGCAGTTTGCAAGAACAAGGGGAAACACAGATCCCAGCGCCAGGCAGAGGCCTTGAGAAGGCAGAGTGCCGAACTCTGGAAATTTTGCTTTTGTAGAACTTACCGTTCCACGATGATAACACATACGTGAGGTGGGAAAATAAAGTTATAAAAATTGATCCAGCCTTCCTGGCACATGCCTATAATCCTAGCACTTGGGAGATGTAGGCAGGAGGATTAGGAATTCAGTTCTATCTTTAAAAAAGAATGCAAAACTAAGAAACAAGCTAGACATAGAAATAGAATATTTCCAACTTCAAAACTTTACCTCAAGAGGATTTCGGTGTTTAGAAACTCACAAGTGTTGGGGATGATTATATCGCTGTTTAGTTTGGAATGGGGAAGCAGAGGATAATAACAGGCAAAGGGGCTTTCCAGAGGTCATGGTTTTGAGTCAGTCAATGACCCGGGGGTTGGAACTCAATTCTGAACGAGTCTTTCTAAATTTACAAATTTTGTTTGTAAAGGGAAAGCAACAACCCAAAAATCAACATTCAGCTTCTCTTCTATTTGACTGACCTAGATTTCTTCTAGCTTTGGCTGATTACCAAAGCATTAGTAAAACGCTTCCCCCTTAGTGTAGACATTTAAGCTGGAAATGCAATACTCCAGCAATTAGAATCAATGTTCACCATGCAAGCATAAATGATAGCTCAGACGGTTTTCTGCATGCATGAAAAAAAAAAATAAAACCATGTTCTGGCATAGTTTGATAAATATTACCTAATTTTAGGCAACCAGAAGGTAAGAAAGGTAAAATAGGAATTCTAAAATAAAATTCAATACTATTGTGTCTAATGTATTTGAGGTTATGAGTCATTGAGATGCTCAAGGCGTAATAAAAGTGCTGGCTGCCCAAGTCTGATCTTCTGAATCCCAGCTCTGAAGCCTACTGTGGAAGGAAAGAAATGTCATCCTCTCACCTCTCCAACCCCCACAGACATATCATGCACATACAATAATTAAAATTAAAATGCATATTTGCGTTATGTTAAGAGAAAAAATAATAAGTGTTAACTTTAGAAAATGAAATGTTTAAGGCAATAACTGTGTGCATATTGTCCTAGCAGGACAAAATGTGGTAAGTAAGGGTAGGAAAATTGCGAGAAATAATCAAGTAGGGGAATCTAAACCTTACATCTCAGTGGAGTCTGGTGACTCACACCTAGTGATCTTTGTGCCAGGGAGGCTACTGCTAGTTCAAGGCCAGTCTGGGCTACGCAGCAAGACTAAGTCTCAGACAAACAAACAAAAACAACCACGTGTAAGAGTGTATCTCAACTGATGGAATGCTTGATGGTCTGGAACAAAGTCATGGTTCAATCCGTAGCACTATGTAAATTGGCTCTGGTAACTAATGCCCGTGTCTGTGATTAGGAGGCAGCTGCAGGAGGATCAAGAGTCAAGGTCATCCTCAGTTAGGTAAGCAAATTTGAAGCCAGCCTTAGTTGGTGAGAACCTATCTCAGATAACGAAAGAAACTTAAATTGCAAAGAGGAATTTATGAAATCCATCTCCTGTTGCAAAAGCCAGTTCCCATGAACTCTAAAGAGACCCAAAGCCCTGTCTGCCTTTGAGTTCTTCCATTTTCCAAGGGAGGACTCACTAGGGCAAGACGCAGTCTTCCCTGTATGTTCTTAGTTTCTCCATGTACGTGGTAGGGCCATTATTGTTCACCATAGCACAGTAACCCTAAAGAAAGAGTAATCTTCAAATTCGAAGTAGGGTTTATGGAGAAGCAAAGGCGTGAGAACAGATGACTTAGAAAGTAGATCCCAAAGAAACGTCCAGTTTTATGGTGTTATTCGTATGAGGATGGAATGAAATTAGAAAGGCAGTGACTCTGTCATCACTAGTTATATGTTTTCTGTTGAACCAAGATCAGAGTTAAGTCTCAGTTGTGGAAACTGCTTCTAGGCAGGGAGCATATCTTAGTCATCTTGCTGTCCCTCTGTCCTTGCACAGTGCCAAGAACACAGCAGATGTTTGCTTGTATCATAAATAAGTTGTTAAGGAAAGTCAGAAAATGAGTGTATCTGGTAACCAGACTCCATGCCAACCCTCCCTACATCAAGTCTCAGCTCTGTAAACATTCTGGACAAATACATCAATCAGTTCAGAACATTTTGGACTCCTGGAGGTTTTTGTTTCAGTGATACATTGTGGGAAGCAGAGGAAGCCCTGAGTGAAATGGGTAAGGAGCCGATGAAGCCCTGAGTGAGTGTGTATTGCTAACCCGAGCAGAGCCATGCTAAGGACCCCATTACATCAGAGTCATGCAAATGGCAAAGTCCCCTCCCCGCCCCACCCAGGTCAGACTCAGGGAATTAGCAAAGCCTTCTTCTGATCTAAGTACCCGTGTTTAGGAGTGACTGACCAATGTGTGCAACTGCCACAGCTTCCTCCTCCTAGGTGACTGCAACCTGAGACTGCCCTTCTACAGAGACCTCTCACTGAGATTAGCTAACTCTTCTTTGTGTTGTACTTAATAAACTCATGGAAGCTGTGTCGCAGGTGCCCTCCATCATAGCCGGCAGAGCCCACCAGTTTTTCTAGGAGTGTCTATGATTTCTTCCATCTATCTTTTGCTTTTTCCATTTCCGAGGTGCCCCAGTTAGGTTTCTAGGACCATGCCAGGCAGGATGCAGCAATACCTCAGTGAAATGAAATGTTTAAGCTTCTTCGATGAGAGTTCTGTTTGTCTAGTCAAGTCCACACAAATATGACCTGATGCTCTGGCTCCTCAAGCTGAGAATGTCACCATTATAGTCATCAAAGGGCCCTATGAGGAGAGTAGCACGGTGCCTGTTGGATAGTAGTGGCTCCGTGAGTGATTGTTGGATGAACAATTTGTTGGATTGTTGGAAGTGTTCAGCGCCACTTGTTAAACACAGAGCGTGCACCAGAGAGCATCTAAAGCCATTTATCTGAGGACTCCTCACAACGATATTCTCAATGTCACTCCATCGGCTTCTGGATGAAGGAACAGGTGCAGACATACTTAACCAAGACCAAAATTACAAAGCTAGTGTGGGGAGGTGCTGGGCTTGAAGGTAGGGGAAATAATCATTGCAGTGACTCCTCAAATTGTGGGCTCAAATCTCCTTCAGGACTTTAGGATTGAGCCCCTCAAAGACACTGGCTTTGTTGTGTTTTTTATTTGATTGTTTGTTCATTTTGTTTTGAGACAGGGTCTTAGTTTATAGCCCTGGCTAATCTAGCTTCAAACTTATAGTGATCTTTTTATCTCTACATTTTGAATACTGGGATCGTAGTTGTACATCAACATATCCTACTAAGGAATCTTTCTTAACACATAAAGGAGCTAAAGCCAAGTTTCCAGGAAAAGCAATTAATACAAGGACATTTACATGCATTTGCTAATTTAAGTATGTTGATATAAAAGTAAGCCGGTTGCATGTCAATATGTCCTAGTTTTTAATTTTCTTATCATTTGTTTATTTTATATGTGCACAAACATGCTACAGCACACTTATGGACAGCAGAGGACAACTTGCAGAAGTCAGTTCTCTCGTTCAACCAGGTGGAATTCAGGGACCAAACTCAGGACATGAAGCTTGGTGGCAAGTACCTTTACCTGCTGAACCATCTCTATGATCCTTAAAGTCCCATGATCTTTAATAATAATTTTTAATACTAATTAATAAAAACAGGGCTGGGGATATAGTTCAGTTGGTAGAGTGTTTATCTATCATGTGTAAGGCCCTAGATTAGATCACCAGCACCACGAAAACCAGGTCTTACCTGTAATATCAGCATTTGGGACGTGGAGGCAGAAGAGTCAGAAGTTCAAGGTCATCCTTCACTACCAAGAGAACTTAAGGCCAGACTAAGACTATATGAAAATCTCTCTAAATAATAATAATACATAATAATAACAATAATAATAGTAATGGATAAATGATATTTTTGAAGACTATATTATCAGTGGCAATGTTATTTGCATGGTTGTCAGTCTCTTTAATATTTGAGTGAATGAGCTTTGGATTCCCCTATCAGTTCTGTGTTGAGTCCTGCACTAGATGTCCTGTCCTCCCTGGGTAACTGCACTGGATGTTAGTAAGAGAGCGGGAGTGAAGAAGGGATGAAATCTTGGCTTTCAGAGATCCTTAAGGGTCTGTCTGTCTTTGAGTGTGGCTTTCCACACATAACTTCTTGTCTGCATGGCCCCTGGGGCATGATGGGGGCCAGAGGATGCTACTTCCTTCCAAGAGACTTTTATGTTACAGAAGTGACCCATGCATCCTCTCTGACTCTACTGATAAGGCAAGCAGGCCTGCTTTTTGTACCACTCAACTCCCGCATGGCTAGCTTATGCCCTGAAATAACAACACACAAATTGTATTAATTTAAACACTGCCTGGCCCATTAGTTCCAGCCTCTTACTGGCTAACTCTCACATCTTGATTAACCCATTTCTATTAATGTGTGTAGCACCATGAGGTGGTGGCTTACCGGGAAGGATCATAACCTGCGTCCATCTTGGAGAGGAGAGCTCTAGTGTCTGACTCGCTTCCCTTCTTCCCAGCATTCTGTTCTGTCTACTCTACCAAC
The DNA here is from genome assembly GCF_018167655.1 of Microtus oregoni. NCBI lineage: Eukaryota > Metazoa > Chordata > Mammalia > Rodentia > Cricetidae > Microtus > Microtus oregoni. The sequence goes on from NW_024544756.1 coordinate 1,961,456, forward strand.
CTATGTTCTGACCTATCAGGCCAAGCAGTTTCTTTATTAATTAACCAATAAAACAACATCTAGAAAGAAGATCCACCTACATCATCTGACCTGGTACATAGCCTATGGTGGGTTTGTAGTCAAATGAGATCAACTTCTGGGCTGGCCCCACAACTTCTGGCCCCTATGCTTCTGTTCTTTGACTGATGGGTTGTTCATTTAGCACCGCAGAAAACCAGGCTAGTTGCCACACCACCCTCTCGGATCTTACTGGACTATGATGCAGGAGTCTCTACCCGAGGTCATGTGCTCCCCAAGGACAGGGACTTAGAATTTGTCCTCCTCATAAGAGGCAGGTGGTGAAAGTGGCTAGAGGAAGGTTTGTGGAAGACACATAGTGGTCCATGGACAAGAAGTCACGAGAATGAAAGGTCTTCATTTCATCTCAACCTCTGCAAAAGGCAGAGCAGCTAGGCTGTAAGTGATCTTGAGACCTAAGGCAGAGCAAGTAATTATAGTTCCTAGACTGTTAGGTGAGATGAAAATGGCTGTCATGAGCTATGTCCAAGGGCTCTCATGTTTTAGGAGCCCCCTGTTCCCAGAGTGACTACTAGATGGATTGGTAGGACTGAGGTCCCAAGTAGAAGAAAGCACATGGCCACAGAAAAGGTCCATTGATTTATGCTTGGGGATGTTACAGTCATTGCTCAAATGTAAGAGAAAGCAGCCACATGCGAAGCTGAATGATGACCAAGCTGAACGCTTAAGGAGGCAGGGGCTCATTTCTCACAGACAGCAAGAAACACCTTCTCCTTGTTCATCAACTTCTGCTTTGTCTAGTCGTTCTTTTAGAGGCCAAGCCAAAACTAGTGTCTTGGGGAACATGGCAGATCTCCAGTTTTTCCTGACCTCTCTCTCTTCATCTGTTTGTTCTCACCATTCATGTGGGTACCATTGAATAAATTACGAGTGCAAGCATCTCACAGTTTAAAAGTTATTGTTTTCTAGATATGACAGTACACACCTGTAATTCCATCACTCAGGAAGCTGAGGCAGCGGGAGGGCTGCTGTGAGTTTGAGGTCAGCCTGGGATATTTCTAGAGATTCAGGTCAGCCAGGGCTACTGACCAAAAAACAATTAGAGCAATTATCATTTAAATGATATTCAGAAAATTTGAAAGTACAGAACAAAGGGCTTGGATTGAGCTCAGATGGTAGCTTGCTTGCCTAACATGCATAAAGTCCTGATTCCATCCCCTGCACCATAGAAATGGTGTATTACTCCTGTAATCTCAGCAATTAGGAGGTAGAGGCAGGAGTATCAGAGTTCAAGGTCATCCTTGGCTATGATAAAGGATTCAAAGTCTGACTGGGATGTCTATGACTTGACTGTAAGGAAAAAGAGTGTTACTTTTCTTAGACTTCTATGATGATTTGAAAGGAAAGGGCCCCCACAGGTCCTTTGGGAGTGGCACTATTAGGAGATGTGGTATGCTTTATCACTCACCATCTTATTCTTTGGAAATATGGTCTCTCAGTGACCCAGGAGTCAGGCTGGTGGCCAGCAGGCTCCAGTGTGCTTCCCATCTCTAGTCTCACAACACTTAGGGTTATAGGCCGACTTACTTGGTCTGCTTTTGATGTGTGTTCAGAGAATTTGAACTCACCTCACATGTGTACAGAAAGCATTCTTACCCAGAGACTCACCTTCTCAGCTCCTTCACTTCCTGTAGTTTTCATGTTCTTACTACATTTATTGTGTAAGTGTGTGTGTGTGCATGCCAACGGTGTGTGTGTGTGTGTGTACATGCCAACGGTGTGTGTGTGTGTGTGTACATGCCAATGGCGTGTGTGTGTGTGTACATGCCAACGGTGTGTGTGTGTGTGTGTACATGCCAACGGTGTGTGTGTGTGTGTGTGTACATGCCAACGGTGTGTATGTGTGTGTACATGCCAATGGTGTGTGTGTGTGTGTGTACATGCCAACGGTGTGTATGTGTGTGTACATGCCAACGGTGTGTATGTGTGTGTACATGCCAACGGTGTGTGTGTGTGTGTGTATGTGTGTGTACATGCCAACGGTGTGTATGTGTGTGTACATGCCAATGGTGTGTGTGTGTGTGTGTGTACATGCCAATGGTGTGTGTGGAAGGCAGAGGACTAGTGGCCGTAGTTGATTTTCTTCTTCCATCATACGCATCCTGGAGATCCAACTCTGGGCACCAGGCTTTTAGGTAAAGAACTTTCCAGCAAGCACTTTTACCCATAGAACCATCTCAGTGGCCCTCCATTTGCTTTTAAAACACTTTGAGAGACTAATGGCAGTTGAAGAGGGCCCGTGGTAGGGAGAGAAAAGCAGGAAAGGATATAATCTTAAAGAGACAGAGAAACCTTTTCTGGAAAAATGAAATTGTCTTTGCGTTTCCTGAGAATGAATCAGCTCTGCAGCCTGAATGTAAGAAATTAGGAGACTATTGATGAAGGCATGCTCTGGCTGGTAACGCCACTATTAAGATCCATTTCTGAATTTCTGAATTCTGGTGCTAAAAGGAACAGAGGCCAAAAGCCATATGGTCCCCTAAAGAATCTGCCAAACTTTCCACCTATGGAATACAGGCTACCCTATGATGAGGAGTTCTTCAGTTTGCCAAATGCAATCAGCTTGTCAAATAAGGGACTGGGTTCTTTCTCCCCCCCCCTCTCTCTCTCTCCCACCTCTCACTGTCTCTGTCTTTCTGTGTATCTCTCTCTCTCTCTGTCTCTGTCTCTCTCTGTGTTTGTCCTTGTGTGTCTAACATTAATTAATATTGCATTTTTAGGCTAGGAGCTCAGAATCCATTTTATAGCAGCAGGCACAAAGGTGCTTTAATATTCTGATGATATTTAATTTCCTTCTAGGCATTTTTTAAAAAAAAATTCCTCAATGGTCACAGTTTTATAAACAATCAGGGAAATTCTAGATTTTTAAGCTCATTTTCCTGGATTTTTAGATGGACAGCAACTGCACCGACATGGGGACTTGAATGTCTTGAATCTAGCTAAGGAGTTATTAGAACATTTTTTAAATAGCACTCCTTTTCTATACAGTAGTCACAAGACACGTTTCACTCATTTTGAAAACTTAGTATAAAATATTTCCATCTCATTAATGGAGACAGATATTTACATCTGTAGACTAGGCTGGCCTCAAACTCTGTAGTTCAGGCTGACCTCAGCCTTATGGCTATTTCTGCCTCATGAGTGCTGGGATTACAGGTCTGAGCCATTACATGCAGCTGATTGCACATTGAAATGCTAGTATTTTGGATATGTTGCGTCAAATAAAGTATATCACATCAAGAACTGGGTGTGGTGGTGTGTGTGTTTAATCAAACACTAGAAAGACAGAGGCAGGTGAATTTCTGCATTTGAGGCCAGCCCAGACTATATAGCAAGTTCCAGACTAGCCAAGTGTTACATAGTGAGATCTCATCCCCCCTCCCACTGCAAACAACAGCAACAACAAATAGGCAATACGCAAGTTGTCCTCTGACTTCCATGAGCAGCCTGGGACATAGAAATGAACGGCCACAGACACATACGTTGGAAAGTAAATATATAGATGAAATCAAAAAAAGGGAGTTTGATTCTCTACTTCCACAATTTTGCTGTGTGTGGACACACATTTCTTCCCATGTAGAAGATGAAGTCCTCAAGGGGAAATCTTTGATGTGGAGACCAAGATCTTACCAGACACCAAATCTTCTGGCACCTTGGCCTTGAACTTCCCAACCTCCAGAATGGTAAGAAATGAGTTCTTACTCTTTACAACTCTCGAATATTCAGCTGCAGCAACACAAAACGAGATGGCACAGTCTAGATTTCAAAACCTTGCAATGGAGTGGAAAGGATATAGAGACAAGAGCAACTGGGAACAAGTAGGGGTCAGGTGGTATAATTTGCAACTAGATAATATTAAGGTCCTTATGCCTTTAGCAGAGTACAAGTTAATGTATCTGTTATGTATCTACACTGCTTAAATGTACATCCCACAAATACCTCCTTCCCTAAAGTTGGAACTTCATCCTTTCACCTTGTGGAAACTGCAGATAGAATTCAGGTCATCAGGCTTAGTGGCAAAGGCCTTTAGCCACTGTGACATCTCCCTGGCCCAAACTCTCTGTTTTCTAATGGACTTTGTGAGAACAGAACCTTTGTGGCTTAATCGTCTTTTAAGTTGACACCTCTTAAGACTGATTGGCTATTCAACTTCTATATGAGGTCCGAGGAGACCCACAGTCAAATCATAGCAATGCCATTGTGAACAAACCACTTCTGAAGCAAAGCTATTGGCTGGACCATTTTTCATTGTTTTCTATGAGTGATGGCTTTCTCTCCTTGGAAGTAACATGTTTCCTAGTCACTCATTTAACCGTTCACACACTCGTTTCTTCTTTTGATATTTATGCAGGAAGCACTTTCTAAAAGGCCCTGAAGCTGCTAATACCCACAATCTGGATATAAACACTGTCATCCACTTTTTTTGTTTGTTTGTTTTGCCAAACCAGGGTTATACCAAATGCAGAACGATTCTCCTGCAGAAACCAACAGGCTCATTAAAACTTTTACTTATATACTCAAGTGGAGATTTGGGATTTAAAAGATACTTGAAAATTTAAAACCTATAGTCTATTTTTGAAAAAAAAACATAACTAATTCTAAAAGATGTTTATGAAGGCACTTACAAAGCTACCACAGTATATCCCAGGGACTTCATGGAGATAAGTCTTTTTTCAGAACCATCACTATCATAGCCGTTAGCTTTCACAACGTTAAATAATTCGTTCCAAGGGCAATTATGTTGGCTTCTATATTCCTCGGGAAACAATTGCAGAAAAATTAGCAACGTTAGAGTGGAGAACTTTGAAAATCTTTCTCCTTGTATGGTGTATTATTTAAAAAAGCATTGTAGGACTAACCCATAGACTGACTTCTTGGTCTGAAGCTCTAGGAATATCAAACACTCTGATTCTTATCCATGCCTCCTAGATGAACGTGTGTTTCTTGCTGCTCACTTTGGTGATTGGCAACTTAAAATTGGAAGGTTCAACAGCTAGAATAACCTAATATTATATATATATATATACACATATATGTGTGTATGTGTAACATATATGTATATATAATATGTATGTATGTGTGTATACATATATATATGTGTGTGTATATGCATATATATGCATAGACATACATATGGTAGGTGCATCCTACAGTGAGATCCTTGTCTAACACTCTCTCCTGGAGTATTTGCAAGAACTTATTTTCAGTCAACTAATATGTCAAAGGTGATGGGCTATGACCTGCTCCATTGCATCATGTACACCAGTTTTAGGAGACTGACAGATATACCTCACTGCCATGTTCTGAATAAGCCCTGTGAGGACTGTGTGGCAAGGAACTATGGACCCCCTTCACGACCTACAGGTGTTCTCCCCTCGCTACCTTGTTGACAGCCAATAAGAAAGCAGGACCTTAGTCCTATAGCTTCAGGAGCTCAATTTTGCAACCCTTTGTCCAAGCTCCAGGGAAGATGGCAGCACAGCTAAGATTCTTATTTTGCCCTCAGGAGGCCGTTGTAGAGAATTCAGGCACACCGTGGCCACATTCCTCACTCACTTGTCAACTGAGAGCTAACAAGTGGGTGTGCTTTGCAGCCATTGGATTTGTGGCCATTTATTGCACCGCGCAAGAAGTCAGATGCAATGCTTTTCCATTCATTCCCACAACACAATGTTTGTGAACTTACATTTAAACTACCTATCCTCAGGCCTCCTCTACGAAATCAATGGCTTAGTCTCCGACCTATCTTAAAAATGCTTTCCTAAAATAAAATAAAAGTGATTTATGAAAAAAATAAAGGAAGGCATGTGAAATATCAGTCCATGGACCAATATTCTCATAAAATGAATTATTCCAAAAATTCAATAAAGACACACAGAATCCAAGAACATAATTTTTATTATTAGATTCAATAGACATAGTTATTATACTCTGTTAAATGAGTATAAAATTTTCTGAGCATTCCATCTCAATTAGCATGTCTCATTGAAGGTAAATAATAAACAGTCCATACATGGCTACTGATCTATGGGTCAGACATTTAAATGCTATTGAATCTAGATTTACTGTATCTTAGATGCTGTGTGCACTCATTCATACGCATCGCATTTTGCTAACACACCTCCAAAATGCCTTGGACTTTTCACTTTCCCCACTGTGTATGTGACCAAGTTAGAATGAGTGTGCTGGAGTCACTTGGTCCCTGTGGTGCCCCAGCTAGCCACTGCTGAGAACTATGGCCCCAACCCAGAAATATTACCTTCACAGCACACTGCTGCAGCACTATTTTATTCAGTGTAATAAACTTGAGATCATGCTGGGTGTAACTTATCACAAATACAACGTAACTCATTTCATCCTCCTCAAAATTCCTACTTAAGGAGTTTCCCGTGCTTCCTGAAGAGTATAATCACTTGTTCCAGACATGAGCTACAGCGATGAGCGACAGTGATGCTCAGAAGGAAATGAACCCGCACTTGCTCATCTCTCTTCTCTCAGTTCTTCGTGGCAGCATCAGGGATGCGGAAGAGAAGAAAGCAGGTGTAGTTTGGGGATTTATGCTCCACTTATGGCTATTATGGCTTTCACTTCCTTCACTGATGTCCCTCAGAGGTTTAAGGGTAAATTTCCATTAGAATCACCGGAGGGACTTTTACAATCTACAGTCCCCAGTTTAGGGGATTCTTTGTTTACTGTGCTGGAAGACGCCTGGCCAGCAGGAGTTTGGAAAACATTGCCGACCACAGACTGTGGATGCTAACATGTGTACAGACCATGGAACCAGAATTTTAAGGTATATGACTGCAAGGGAAAGTGCAGCCGAATAATCTCCTTGTGCTTTGAATGTCCTCTTGCCATGTGACATCAACTTTCTGTGCACGGCCATCATCTGTGAAGAACAGCCAGTCAGGATGAGGGTGACTCAAGGAGTCAATATTGTAAGAAGCTTAGAAAAATTTGAGCCCACTTGAAGCCTACGCCCTCCACTCACCCACTCCACATTAGATCACCTAGCCCCATTTGAAAATCACATTAAACTTATTCGAATGCGCTAGATATTCAGAATGTCCTGTCCTACAGTAGACCCACTGAATCAACTTTTAACTAGACCCACAGGTAGTTCTTTTTATCTTTTCTCAGTGGCAGAGACCAGCCTCAGTCTCATGCATGTATGGCGAGTTCTCAAGCATTGAAGTACATCTCCAGACAGTTCTCCAAGTAAGTGTGGGAAGGGTTGGAGAGGCACTGAATGTTCACAGCTTCAAACTGTTCTTTCTTCCTGAAGGTACATAATATGCATGAGCATCTGGAAGGTTCTGTTAGGTTCAGTGCTAAAGAATTTGGTTTCTCCTAGATTTCCCGACTTCAGAATTCTTTTAATTTATTAAAAGATCTTAGTTGGGGCTGGCAACATGAGTCAGTGGAGAAAGCACTTGCCACTATAGCAGGGGGAGCAGAGTTCCGGTCCCTAGCAGATATTGCAATGGTAGGTGGGTGTGGCTGCCCAACTGTCATCTTAGAATTCAGGAGACAGTGATGGGGATATCCCTGGAGCAAGCTGGCTTGCTAGATGAGCCAAACTGGCAAGCTCTGTGCCAAACGGGAGAACCCGTCTCGTAGGTGTAAGGTGGAGAGTGACTCACAAATCCATAACGCTACACTTCCAATCAGCTTTTGATCAGTCAGAATAGTGTATGCAGGGTTGAGCCAACACCATCCCCACATATGTCTTCCTAACTGTCTTCTCGAGGATTGTTTGTATAGGGAACAGCCTTGGAAGGAATGGGAGAGCCTTTTGCCAGAGCAGAGATTAGTTTAGTGTACCAAACCTGGCCCACCGCAGTAAAGGTAATATTCCTTCCCCAGGAAAAAAGGTCAAACTTATGGACAACTTATAAAAGATTGGATTCCCTATATTTTGGGTTCTCCAGCTAGGATACAAGTCTACTGAGGCTTCCTTGATTACTTTTCACTTTATGTATTGAGGCAGATAGAATCTCTCACTCAAACCCAGTGCTTGTCAATTGGACTCATCTAGTAAGAAGCTTGCTCTAGTGATCCCCTATCTCTGCTATTGGCTTCTGGGATTCCAGGTGGGTTGCCACATACACCTGCGATTTGTCTGGGTGCGAGAGATCTGAACTTGGGTTCTCCTGCTTTGCTTTCTCCACTGAGCCATTTCCCTAGGCCCTTGACATTCACCAGCATTTAGCATGAGTCACAAACTCTCCTAATGACTTCATATCTTGCAAATAACTTAATTCCCACAGCCATCTTCTAAGGGAACAATTGTGATAACCACGCTGCAGGTGCTAAATTGAAGTATAGGGTAGCTAAGAGACTTGAGAAAGGTCACATGAGCAAAATTTGAATTTAGGTCTTCTGACCTCAGGGCTTGTGTCATTGAACTTGTTCATGCTGGGTTTCCTGGTCTGGGTGGATGAGAATGACTGACCAGGCCGCTTCCTCTTTGTGTGGTAACCTTTAGCCGACCAGCTAGACCTCTTTCCACCCCCTTTCTGAACCCCCAGGTTTCCAGAGGACCTAACTGGTTGTTTCCAGTCTCGCCATCGAGAAGGCAGCTACAGGGAGACCAGTAACACAAGCATCTAGGACCTGGCCCAGGATAGGAACAACTGGAAAACTGGCATTCATCATCATTTATGCCCTTGCAATGCTAAGCATGCATTATGCTTAGCATTGCAAGGGCATAAATGATGATGAATGATGACCTCAGAGAGTCATTTCTAAGACTGTCGCTACACTAGCCCCCATGCTATGAAACTAATATGGGATATTTATACAGGAATAGCTCCCGAATGTCTAGGGATGCATGATTTGACAAACACAAGCAGGGCCCAAACATACATATGCCATTTGCCAAGAATTCGGTTATAAACCAACCATTTTGGTTAGATAGTAAAGAAAGAACTAAAGCTGGGTATGGCGGCATGGGCCTCATCTACCAGTACTTGGAACATGGAGACAGAAGAATCACAAGTTCAAGGCTGTCTTTGACTACGCATGCAGTTGGACGCCAGCCTGGGTGATATGAGACACTTTAGAAGAAAAGAGAGATGTGAAAAAGAAAGTATTGAACCTACCATCTCAAATATCTAGATTCTGGTCCTAGCAGATGGGTAAGGAAATCGCTCAAGCCGTTCAAGGTTTAGTTTCCTTGTTGGTTGGGATCATATAGACACACAGGTGCTTCTGACTTGAAAATGGTGCTTTCTTCTGGTCGGTACTTGTTCTCTACAGAATTAATGTTGTCAACTTGGAAGTGATTACCATAATACTGTTTTCAAGTAAAGCAAAGCTGAAAATTGGAAAGAGCACCCACAAGAGCATCTCCATCAACTAGTACTTAATCACCTGTGATGTGGGCAAGACCTCTACTGGATATGATGCCATCTTAATGAAAATAATGAAGAACCATAAAACTCGAATTGAGTTTTATCTAGATAGGACATAAAGCATTTTTTCTGTCATGGGCCACCCTCTTTCTTTTCTCCTCAGCCTTCCATTGCCATCTGGCCCACGATCCATCATGTTCCAGAAACCACAAAGGCAACCACCTCAGCTTCCCTGAAGTTCATGGAGAGCACGGGAGATGGGAGAACAGCAGGGCTGGTCATCCCACACATCTTTTTCCGCCTCAGCCTTTGGTTTCTTTAGAGCGATGGCAGGGAGGAAATCCGAAGGATACTCTCTGCTGCAAAGGCAAAATTGTAGCTCTAGCCTGAACTGGGAGTTCAGCAGGGCCTCCCCTGCCTTTCCAACAGGAACAGGTGCATGAAGAGTTGGGAGGCAGAGTCACCTGGAACAGCTCTCATTTTCCTGACATGAGTAATTCCCATCATTCAGAGCTCCTTGGTGGTTGAAGAGCCAGTAGGCTGGAAACTCTTTCCAAAAGCAAGGAGGCCTTCTCTGGGTCTACTTTCTCCATTTAGGATGTAATCTAACACCAAGTGTTGGATTTAGTTTGCCTGTGCTTTCTTTCCATTTCATTCTTAAAATATCACGGTCCATTGTAGTCAGAAGTTTTCCTGTCCCGACCACCTGCTCCCATCCTGGCAACTGCTTCCAAATTACCACACCGGACACTTGATATTATTTATTAAGTCGGCCAACAACTCAGGCTTACTCCTAACCAGCTCTTAATTTTGAAGTTAACCCGTATTCCTTATTTACTCTCTACCTCATGGTGGTACCTTTGTTAGCATGGCAGGTTCATCTCCTAATCCCTCTGCACCTATCTGATGACCCCTCTGACTCTGCCCTCCTTCCCATCATCCTCAGTTTGGCTTTCCCGCGTAGCTTCCTGCCAGGCTACTGACCTGTCAGCTTTTTATTAGCCAATGAGGCTAAAGCGCATTCACAGTGTACAGAAGGATTATTCGACAACAGTCCATCTTTCACAGGACAACTCCCTATGTAAACGGTGAGAACGTTCACTCTTCAGATCCCAAGGACACACAGTTAATGGCTGACTGGGCTTTATCTGCCAACAGAATGGATACATTTTGAGAATTAAAGAAATGGGGCCAGCAAGATAATTCGTCAGGTAAACACACTTGTGACAAGCCCTAAGACCTGAGTTTGCTGCCCAAATGGCAGCAGGCACTGGCTCCTGTAAGCTGTTTGGGGTGTGCGAGTGGAAGAAATGGCTCTGCTGGGAGCAGGTGATATCCTAAATGTCCAAACAGGTAGTGGCATGTGGTGGGGTGGCGAGTGAATAAGGCTGGAGAAGCATTATTTTGAACCTATCATATGAACTCTCTTGCTCTAAAACAGTCCAATACATTCTGTGTAAAACAGAATTGAAGTCATCTCTCTTTTCTGCTTAAAAACCTCTAGTTATAATAATAGGTCAACCTCAACTGGTGAATAGATAAACAGATTGTGGTATAGCCATAGAATGGAAAGATCTCAGCCACAGGAAAGAGTGAGGTACTGATATATACTGCAATATGGCTGAGCTACCAACATAGTGTGCTAAATGAAAGAAGTGAGCTGTAACAGGTCACAGACTGGATGAAATGTCTTGAAAAAGCAAAACCATAAAGAACAAAGATTTCTGGTTGTCAAGTATTGGGAAAATAGGAAGACAGAGGATGCCAGCTGAGTAGTATGGGGTTTCCCTTTGGGGTGATGAAAACGTCCTGGAACTAAATAGAGATGGAATTAAACGATACTGTGAATGTAGAATTGTTCACTTTAGAATGGTTAATTTCTAATAAGAAGACATCATGGTGCACTTGGGAGGCAGAATTGAGGCTAGGTAGAAAGACAGGAGAAAGGAAACGGGAAAAGCCCTTCACTCCAGCATTTGGCTGAAGCCTCTCACCAGCTGGTCCTCAGGAATTCCAGCATGCCGTCATTCCCTGTGAAGGCTACCTATGTGGTGACAATATTCCTTTTAGGTAGAGATATGTTTTAGAATTTATGTTTTATCTTTAAATATGCACTACTCTGTGAGAGAGTATATGCGCACGTGTGTAAGCGCCCTTGGAGGCAAGAAGAAGACATTACAGACCCTAGAACTGGAGTCACAGGTGTTTGGGAGCTGCCCGGTAGGTGCTGGGAACTGGATGAGCATGGGGGAGCCGTATTTACTCCACTGCCATCTCTCCAGAAAAGAATATTGTTAACATAGCCTAGACCTATTCGACCTTGAGTTTAGTGTTCTCTCCCAGCTGGGTAGCTGCAGTTTGCAGCTAAGCTACCCTCTCTTACCATGTCACACCATGATAGAGGGGGTTAGTTTTCAGCTTGCAATCCCAGTCAATCCACCTCAGAAACCACTCTGATCTCTTTTACAGTCCTTCACAAGCCTTTGAAGATAGTAACTTCAGAATGCACTAAAATGTTTATACGGCTCAAATCAAGACAATTACCTGGAACTAACGTCTAAGAAACCCACATCCATGCTCTTGGGTGTGTCTTATTCTTTCCCCCAGCGGCTCACTTTCTATTGGCTCCTATGCTTCAATATATGTTAAAAATCGCTTCTCAAGGACTAGTGAGCTATCTCAGAGAGCAAAGGGGTCTGCCATTAAGACTAATGATCTGAGTGTGATCCCAGGAACCTCCATGGTGGAAGGAGAGAATGGATTCCTGCAAGCTGTCCTCTGTCTTGCCCTGGCACACAGTGGTGTCACTGTGCCCCTCTCCCACATACGCACAAAGAAATAATGACGGGGAAAAACATCTCTCCAACTTTCTCTACTCCTCCATTGGACACACTGGTCTCTATGCGATGCCTTTCCAGGTCAGACCCATTGTCATCTCTCACTCCTCTGTACGAACTGTTCCTTTAGCTTGGAGGAAACTTAGCGCACTGACAATCTTCTAACTGATGACCTCTGGCTTGCCAGACAAATTTACTGCCACTGAGGACATGCCCCCAGACTGGAAGAGACTTCTTCCAACACCCACGAGGTTGCCTTTCTCACTTCTTGGATCAGATTTTATCGTCCTATCTTCCCTCTCTCCTCCCATTTCCAATCACCAACCTCTAACTACCATTCCTTTCATCCTACTCTACCTGACCTTGTTCCTTCTTAGTGAACTGTATACCGTAGCCGCTTTGTTCTGTGTATTCTCCTCCCTCCCCTCCCCAATGACTAGAATGTGGCTGCATCGAGAAAGGATTTTAATAACTTTCTGCATTCTGGGCTTGATTTATGTTAATTTTTTAAAAGGTCTACAAAATCAAATAACAAAGAATTACACATTACAACAGAATCAATTGAGGGAAATAGCCACAGAAAATGAAGTCTCAAATCTAATAGAGAAGCAACTTTATGGCTTTTGATTCTCTGCTAATGTTAACATTCTATGGAGGCCTTAGCTCATTTAGACTTAAGTTAAAACCAGTCTCCTTTATCACACGTTACATGAGCTTTGAGTCTGCAGGAAGGAATCTGGGTTGGGAGCTATTAATCTGACACACACTTAGATAAAGATGCTATGATGGAATACATTTTTTGGCATGCTATTCTAAAAAAATAGTAATAAAAAGGAAGTTATAAAGAAGGTGGCAAAAGCATACAACACTTCCTATTAAGAGAAAGCACCTTAAAGAAAATTATTGTAGCTAGGTGTAATTGCATACACCTTTATATCCAATACTCAGGAGGCAAAGTAAGTAGATCCTGGAGTTACAGGCTAGCCTGGTCTACAGTGTGAGTTCCAGGACAGCCAGGGCTACACAGAGAGACCCTGTCTCAAAAAGAAGAAGGAGGAGGAAGAGAAGGAGGGGAGGAGGAGAAGGAGGAGGAGGAGGAGAAGGAGGAGGAGGAGGAGGAGGAGGAGGAGGAGGAGGAGGAGGAGGAGGAGGAGGAGGAGAAGAAGAAGAAGAAGAAGAAGAAGAAGAAGAAGAAGAAGAAGAAGAAGAAGAAGAAGAAGAAGAAGAAGAAGAAAGAAGAAGAAGAAGAAGAAAGAAAAAGCAGGGGACAAAGCAGCATTATCTGCTTCCTTCCCTTCCTTCCTTCCTTCCTTCCTTCCTTCCTTCCTTCCTTCCTTCCTTCCTTTCCTTCTTTCTCTTTTTTATGGCACAAGGTTTCTTGTATTCAAAGGGTGACTTTGAGCTCGCTTTGTAGTCAAGTTGATCTTGAGCTTCTGATTCTCCTTCCTCCACCTCCTCAGTGTTGAGATTCTAGGCCTGTTAGATACAACACCCAGTTTCTGAGGACTCATTCTTAGGAGGCCCTCTACTTACTGACTTACAGCCCCAGCCCCAGAAATGTCTTTCTTTCTTTGTTAGTAATTTACTTTTGCATTTTATGAGCATTTGCATTTTGCCTGCATCTATGTCTTTGTGAGGATGTCAGTCCTTAGAGTTACAGACAGTTGTTAGCTGTCATGTGGGCCCTGAGAATTAAATGTGGGTCCTCTGGAAGAGTAGTCAGTGCTCTTCACCACTGAGCCATCTCTCCTGCCCTCAGAAAAGTCTTTCTAAAGCTTCATTTATTCATGAAATTTTTGCAAGGAGCTGGTGTAATGGCTCAGCCAGTAAAGAAGCTTATCACCAAGGCTGATTCCCTGAAATAGATCCCCAAGACCCACATGAGTGAAGGAGAGAACAGATTCCTGGAAGTTGTCCTCTGACCTCCACACATGTGCCATAGCAAGTATAGGTGGATGCATGCATGTATATTACATACATACACACACACACACAAACACAGACAAATAAATAAATAGATAAATAAGGCAAAATAAGTTGCAACATGTTAATGATGACTGTGAGAAGTCCAGAAACACAAGGAATTACTTAAGGAAGACAACTGGAGCTAGCATCAAATGAATGAAAGTCTGGAGGGCAGGGGAGAAACAGAGAAAAAGAAAGGACAAGAGTTTAGAAATGGATCACTGTCTGAAATATTTTTGTACAAGTACAGGAAGTTGCTTTCAGAGAGGCAGGCCGCAGACTTACACATGGCTTTGCATAAGGGGCCCTGGGATTAGAAAACAGCTCTATGATCTTCCAGTGGCCACGCTTTCTGTTTGTTTTGTTTTGTTTTATGGAGTTTCTATTGATTTGGATCTGTACTGTGGTCAGACATTCTCTGAAGCTAAAGAAAAGAATGCAGAAGCCAGACATGCTAGAACCTTTCCCTCAGTACTGTCATTAAGGCTGGAAATGTGCTTCTCTTTGTCCCATATTTCAGGAAATTGATGGCACTGGTGGCAGAAGGTCACCAAGTATCTGAAAGTGAGGGCAGGCTGGGCTTGGTGGTACAAGCCTATCATTCATATATTTAGGTGGCTGAGGCAGAAGGATTGGAAGGTAAGTTCAAGACCGGCCTAGGAAACAATGAAACTGTCCCAAACAATACAGGCATTACAGCCCTGTTGCCCTAGCTCTTGGAAGATAGAAACAAAAGAGAATTGTTCTCAAGTTCAAGGCTATACTATGGCCAGCCAGGGCTATATAGTGAGACTCTGTCTCCAGAGATCCCTGATGATGATGATGATGATGATGATGATGGTGCGTGGTGGTGGCAATAATTCAAAAAGGGCTGGGGCTGTCTCTCAGTGATAGAGAACTTGTCTAGTACGTGTGAAGCCTCCGGTTCAATATCTAGTACCACACAAACAGCAACAAACCCCATAGCAGAATTTTGCTAGGGAGTTCTTGAGCATCTAGTTTCAGCTTTGAACTAGGAAGAACTGCTGTGTCGCTTAGGTACCATTCTTTACTGAGACTCTATCCCACCATCCTGGCATCCACCACTCACTTGGATGCCACCTGGGGAAAGCAAAGCTCAAGAAGCAGGGGGTAGATGGCATGTGCGCATGTGCATGCATGTGTGTGTGTGTGTGTGTGTCTGTGTGAGAGACAGAAAGACGGACCGCTCGAGTATCCAACTGCACAGAACAGGCTTGGTCCATTCTCAGCATAGCACTGAGGTTCATGGTCAGAGGGCTCTGTTAGTAACCATAGGGGAAGCCACTGTTATTTCTAGGGTAGAGTTGACCTGTTCAGAACAAGAAAAGATTTTGCAAGTAAAAACTCATATGCAACCCTGCATTTTGTAACCAATGGCAACCTTTCGTTGGGTAGTGAAAAACAAAATTCCTTCAATTGCTAGGAAGCAATACTTCCCCCCTGATTAAGATAAAATCTTTTGAATGCTGGCCAGGAGAGCAGGTAGGGACCATGGCGTTCCTCAGCAAAGTGGCATGAGTGCTCTCTTGAAAACCCTACTACATACAGTGCAGAGACTCTCTACCCAAGGGAGAGGAGGCCAAGATGGTAGGGGAAACATTTGCCCTTGTCTAGAGCCATTTTACACTGTCACTATTGTGTGTGTGTGTGGTGGGAAGGTGGGAAGGAGGAGCTACCTCTGCTTGTGTAGAAGGCAAGGCTACTCCTAAAAGTGTCCTGTCCATCCTAGCCCCTACAAAAATTATTAAACTCCATGTGTTACCAGGGTCCAGAGGAAGACATCTGTATCCTACCTCTAGTCCTAAATATAAGGCCATTTGAAACATCTCCTCAACTGGTGCAAACCAGAATAGTCTGGTAAAACAATAGCCAAACTTCCTCTGTCTCGCAGCATAGAAACCACCAAATAAATGTAAACATGATGTATTCAAGTAAATAGACTTTTCAAACAATCTCCTTAAATATGCTTCACTGCGATTTCTGCCGTTCTAGAGATTATAACATGTCCAGCCAAATCACCGAAACAGAAGTCAGAACAGAATTTGGTAGCAGCTTCAGTATCAATTGGCTAAACTTACTAAAATTACAAGTGAGGAAAAAACATTAAAAGGTGTTTGTTTGTTTTTTTTTTTTTTTTTTAAAAAAAGAAACTATCTCACTTGCTTACTGTTCTACAGTTTGAGGGAGATGAACAAAATGCATGCTGAAACCCTGCAGGATGATTCCAAGTCCAGCCACCTAAGCTTCAGTACTCCTCAGCAGGGGCTCTTTTGACCCAAAGAGGAAATAAAGCTTGGGGTCTTTCCTAGTAGGAAACTGAATGTTATTCAAATGTAAAGCTCAAGATCCTTGGGGAATGTAAATACAGAAAGTCCGGAGCCCTGCTGGCTTGGTTTGCACTGAGAGCTTTGGTGGAAAAGCTGGGGAAAATGACTGGAGGACAATTGTTGTCAGCACTCAACTCCCTAACACTGGTCTTTGCTTTCCTTATCTGCACGACAAAGGAGCTAGGTTGTGACCTCTAAGGTCACTTTTAAGGAAAGAAACAATGGCACTAAAATAGTTGAGCACAAGCTGGTGTGGAAATTTTCACTAAAGCCACCAATTATCTCTAGTAAGCTCTGCCAATTTAGAAACGAAGTGACAGCTCATAAAACCCTGGGTTAGCCCTTTAATCTGTCAGAAGAAAGAATATTTACCATTCTATGCTGCTACAGCAGCGCTGGAGATAATGAAGGCCTTTTTTTTCTTCAGCAGAAAAAATGAAATCAGGATGTTTATATCAGAGAAATGATGATTCTCCATTGTCCGGATCTACTTACGATTCTGTGATGAGGGCACTCGGGAATTTAATATGACTGAATCTGGGTGTTGTTTTTCCCTGAAGACTCTTCCCTCCCACCAGACTGGACTAACTTCTATCTTAACATCAGTCTAAATGTTAGTTTTGAATTTTCCAAGCAAATCTGTAGGTAAAGGAGATTTCCAGGAAGCAGAGAATAGCAAGTACCACTGCCTGGGACACTCCTGAAAACCGAAAACAGGAGAAAACCAGACAAGAACACAAAAACAGGGGCAAGCAGCAATACTACCTGGTTTTCTTTTTCTCCCCGTGCCCCCCCCCCCCCCCCCCCGCCCTTTTACAGGAAGTCTTTGGCCGGAAGTCATGCCACAGAGCATGCAGGTGCCTTGCAGGAAAGGACGCACCCATGTTAAGCCCGGAAGGAACCGAGGAAGTAGAGTTCTGCTTGTTTCTCTACCAATTTTATTCCCCTGTCTGCACCACCAACCTAGAGCAGCCGGCTAAGTAGAGTACTCTTGGCAGCTCCATGCGACTAGTTGAGTTGTCTCTGACTCCTGAGTTCCGGGATTAAAGGCGTGAGCCACCACTGCTTAATGGTTTATTTTCATTTTTATAATAGAGGAATACGACAGTTACTATACTGACAGACATAGTTTTGTAAGACAGGCTACCACAGTGGCCAATCAAGCATTAGCTGCAGAAATGATTTTTCTGAGACAGGGTCTCACTGTATTGCTTTGACTGGCCTAGAACTCACTCTCTAAACCAGGCTGGTCAAACTCAGAGGTTCTCCTGCCTCTCCTGAGTGCTGGAATTAAGGTTATGGGCTTTTATGACCCGCATAAGTGCTTTTTTTAACTGGGAAGTGTTTCTAAGTATATGCCCTTGAAAATGAGAACTTGGAAACTGGAAGGAGAATAAGAGAAGTCCTCCTCCATTTTAGATCTTGTGGGCTAGGTCTGTTTCCTTTGCCTACATTGTAAAGTTTTGAAAAGATAACACAAGCTACCTCTCCTCTTGCACAAGATGTATCATCTTGAATTCTTACAGTGTGGCTGCGGCCCACATTAATGGTTCAGGAAGTTTTGTGTTTGCTTGCTTTTTAGTTCATAATGGAAATGTAACCTGCTTGCAAAGCTCATACCTATGCACCCTAAAGTATGAGCATCATCTGCCTTGGAGGGAAAGGCTTCACTCAAGCCCACTAGGATCTGAAACCTTGGTTTGTAGACATCCAAGCATCTTAGAAGTGATGTTAGAGCCCTTTCAGACTCTCCGTTAATGCTTGTTCAGCAATGATAAATGGCATTGATTGGAACCAGGGGCAGATTAATAACAGAAGACATTTCCCAAAAGAGATTGCTCTCAGCTATTAGAGTATAAAAAGTTCTTCCCTTCCCTAAGTGGAGCCACAGGGATGCCTGCTCAAGGGAAAGTGCTCCATCTTTAAGAGCGGTTGAGAGAAGGGTCTACACCCGGCATTTTGTCAACCGGATCCAGCTTGCCATTCTTTGTGTGGTCCCTTTAGATGTCACACTAAGAAAACAAAAATATGAGAAAAGCAAAAGACCCTTGTTCACATGTTAAGGGTTTCATGGGATGAGCGTTGGAGTCTTGTGTGAGCCATTGCATCCATCTTGTGTGAATGTTTCCGAATCCCGATCTACCTGAAGGTTACAATGAAACCAATACTATTTATCAGTTGCTTGTGAGAAAGTCCTGGGAACTTCCTGTTTCATGTGGCCTGTGATAAAGATTGCAAAATGTAATATAATTTTCTTTGTCTCTAATATTTTAAGCTATTTATGAACGCGTTAGATCTCCCCTGCAGATGCCAATGCAGACAGAAGACAATGGAGAGGAGACTGTGTATCTGTCTGGTTTGGCTCCTCCATGGAAGACTTGGGGAGAAACTGGGACACCTCCGTGGACTAAAACAATGCATTTTAACAGAAGGACTTACAAGGATGCATTGTCTGAGATAGGAGACAGGACATGACCAGCAGAACGAAGGGACTGCTGTGGGTAGTTGGGATATGAGGCCAGAAGACTTTCAACCTCTCCTACTACTGAATCTAGTGTCTATACAGAACAAATACCCGAGACAGTTGGCGGTGGTACAGGGCTGTAAGTAATCTCAGCACTTGGATGGTGGAGGCAGGAGGATCATGAATTCAAGGTCATCCTCAGATGCATAACCCATTTGAGGCCCTGTCTCAAAACACCCCCACCTCTTAAAAAAAAAAAAAGAATTAGTATCTGGTCACCGAGTTGCTATTGGTGTCAAAGTTCTGATCACAACATGTGCAGTTTACTGGAGGTAGAACACTGTGGTCACGACCACAAGTCCTAAAATAGATGCTCTCTTTGGGCCTGCAGGGCCCCTCCCTTGAATAGTGCAGGGTTTGCATGCGTGCACTCTAAGTTGCGTGCAATGGCTGGAGGCGTTCTCTTCCCCTAGGTTAATTCAAGAAAACAGAAGGATGTCTTAGCCAGACACAAGTTGCCCTCACTTGGTCCCTTCCTTCTCTATGCTCTGGCAGTGGCCGATTGCTTTCTTCGGTCTCTCAATCTGTCGGGAGAATGGTTGAGGCATAGAGTCCCTCACATAGGATGCAAAAGCAGCCACCTCCATTGCTGTCTGCCTGGGTGAGCTTTTTATTCACAACGTCTGAGTGTGAAAGCCGTGACTTTTAGCAGGGTGCGTGGAATAAGTTCTTTTTTTACGCAAGTGTGAATAAAGTTCAAATGAATGTGAGGCTGATATTTTCACCTCCATCTTGTCTTCTGGACTGTGAGCATGTTGCCCTTCTCCCTTGTCATATTATTAATTCATGGAAGCACTTCCCCAAGAGGACTTCTTTATTATAAAAGCCACTTATTGTATAGGGAATTTGGACACTATAGAAAAGCTCAGCTACCGAGAAATTGCTCATGCTTTCCTGATGGCGTTTCTTCTTTCATTTTTGAGACAGACTCTCATGTACCCTCGGCTGGCCTCAAGCGTGACATGCAACTGAGGATGACTTTCGATTTCTGATCCTCCTGCTCCTGCCTCCCAAGGGCTGGGGGCCTTTGTCTACATCTTTCCTTAAACACACGTTTCTCTTTTGACAAACCTAGGTCATCTTGTTTTTTTCATGTTGTATGAAATTTTACTCATATACTTCCATTCTCCTGCAACATGGCTATTAGTAATTATGCTTATTGTAGGAACATGTTGTATGAGTGTTTACTTTTGGAGGCTGTTTAAGAGGCAGACAGCTTTTTTCCAATGAATCTTTCTCTGTAGTTTTGTTGTTTTGGTTTGTTTGCTTGTTTGATTTTCACTGTATGTATGAATCCCAACCAAGGCTACATCCTTGAATTAAAACTGTGAAGGTTAATGGATTGTCGGATTGGCTACACTGATTTGTGGCCATATCAGGCTTTCTTTATTTTTGTTAGTAAAGGACTGTTGGAATTTAGGACTGATAGTGACCTTGCTGTGGTCATAAATGACAACAAAATGCTCCATATGTGGGATCTGAAGATGGAAGAGGACAACTTGTCAAATGTGGGCTTGGTGGTATTTTCTGGAAAGAAATGAGGACTTTTTTTTTCACAGTGACACGAGTACAGAAGTCCAAAATTTCTCCATGTTCCCCCAACACACACACCTATTGAAGTCACAGTCCGGGACAATGTGACTCAGTAAGTTTTGAGGCTTCCGTGGGAAGAATGTAGAAGCATGTGTGCACTTCATTCCTATTCAAAGGAAAGTGTGCTATAGTTGAACTCGGAGGTCATCTGGCCCAAAAGGTTCTCTGCAGGCTCTGCTCTCTGCAACTTCTGTCCATTGTCTGTTTTTCCACTGGTGATAAGAATAGCCCGTCCCTTCCCCAGGGATAGTTGGGGCTCAATTCCTGTTTATCCAAAGCTTGGAAGCCAGGCCGTGGGAGGGCAAGTGCAAAGGATTGAAAGGGAAGTGCAGCTTTGGCTTGGGTGCACACATCTCTCACAGATGGCAATCTAATGAGGCTTTGGGTTGCTCATGAACTAAGCCCCGGGGTTAATAGCCTTCATCCTCACAGAGCTTCTGCATGGGTTGTGCAAGGGACTTCTGATGTGATCACAAGGGTAAAAGAACGCCTGTGGGCTGATAACAAACAATTACACAGGCCCGAAAGGAACACCGATGTTTTAAAACACTTGGAGGAAACCGGAGCTGCAAAGCGTTTTATCAGGCCAGGCCATCGCCTAGAGGGGCCAGCTGAAGCTCCATGGAACACATCCTTTTACAAGCTCTGAGCTTTCAATGGCCTTTGAAAAACCAGTCAAGCTGTGGCTGGCTTTTCAGAGGCTGCCCTCCGCTCAGTTTACAACAGTACAAATTGGCAGTGCCGTAAGAAAGAAACTGAAATCCAATCCATGGCCGGGATTGAAAGCTCCAGAAGCTCAGATGTCAGCAGCACTAGAGTATGGCTTCTCCTCTAATTATGTCCTGTCAAATGAGGGCTGAAAATGCCAGCCCTAGAAGTGAGACTTAGGCCACGCCAGCCACCAATGGCACTGGGCTGGGGCCCAGTTGAAATGATGAAGAATGAATTTGAAAACCCCTTCAGTTGATTTCAAGACTTCCTGGGACTGAGGCGTTTAAACCACAATGTTCTTCTTTTGGGGCAAAGGTGGGAGCCAATCATGAGTGAGGTTTCATAACATGCACTGTCTATATTTGGCTATAATCTTGCTTCATTCAAGTACATTTATGGTATACGCACTTGAAAAGCGAGACTTCCGCGTTTTTATCTCTCTTTATTACAAAGGAGCCTTATCTTTATGCGTTTGGAACTGCCTGGGAACTTACAGTATGGAAACATAGTGAAGAGAGTCAGAGTTGAAAATTCACTTAAGGAAACAAAACCAGACTTCAATTGTAGCTTCTGGCTTTACACTATTTACATTTAAGAAGTACATAAAACAGAAGTCAGTTCGTCCTGTGTAATTCTAACCAGAAACAGATCTATGAAACTGTGGGACGTTGAAGGCCACAGAATGCAGCGGACATTAATGCACTTTACCCATGATGTTTGATTTGGAGATCGATTTTCCGAGCACCGAAGAAATAAATGCATCCACTCCCCTATCTTCTTTGTAGGTTTTGAGGCGGCATCTTTATTCTGCAGCTTGAGCTAGCTTGGAATTACCTATAGAGCCCAGGATGGCCTGAGATTGCAAACTATCCTATATTGTCTCTGCCTCCTGAATGCTGGGACAAGAGTCATGAGCCCAGGCCCAAGCCTGGCTTTGAAGTGTTGCGAGGGGAAGATGATTGAATCTTGTAGGGAGCACACCGACATTTTAAGTGAACACCATTTGCCCAGCGTCGCCCACTTTATTCCCACCGCAACCTCAGGAAAGAGAGTCTAGTCTTTAAATCTGCAGACGGAAAAACTCTGGCAGGAGGAAGGGTTCCTGGGGGCCCCAAGTCTCCCCTAAGGACTTATACAAAGAGAGCCATGGATGCGAGGAAACATTTTCTTTAGTGGGAGAGTCATTGGAACAGTGCACGTGGCACTGCAAACAGACTCCCACACCCTCTCCTCTATGTAAACCCTCACCCATGCTCCTGGAAACAGATAGAACCCATTGAGTTAGAAGACAAAGATAGATGGGTGACTAGCTGGGAAGAGAAAGGAAATTAAGTGAAATGGAAAGGACAGAAGAGGGTAATGGGAGATGAATATGATCAAAATAATTACGTATGAAAGTGTCATAATGAAATCGATATATATGGGTGTGTGGGCATATATATATGTAATTATAATTATATAAATATATAATTTTAAAAAGAAACTGAGGCGGAGAGATAATGTAACTTGCTCAAGATACTCCAATTCGTAAAGAGCAAAGCTAAGAAAACACCTGGAGCTGAGGCATGGCAAAGGCCCTAGACTGTGACATTTTGTTCTACTCTGCTGAAATAGTTCCTTATGTTTTCTACCTTCTGGGTACCCAAGTGGCTGAGATACCAACCTCCACCCATTCTCAGGGCCCCAAGGGGAAAAAGAGAAATATTAGTTTGTCTAAGACCCGAGTCTTGTTCCTAGGGACTTCAGGAGATCATATCCAGAAAAGTCTCCCAGATAGGAGCTTGGGAACCCCACGTGGGCCCCTCACTCAGGGTTTCAAGTTCTCCCAGTCTTAGGATGCCCTTTAGAAGTCATCTCAATGGGATGGATAGCAAGCTAAGTGTCTGGAGCAGAGAGCCCCAAAATATAGTCCTCTGTGTTTTCAGAAGTAGAGAAACCCTAAGAAGAGGAGTACAAGGCCGCCTAGCCTCTAGGAACGACAATGGGCCCTCATCACTCAATATCACAGTGAGGTGCATGGCTGAGTTATTAGCTCTCTCTCTCCGGGATATTTGGAGTCAGTTTTAGTTGCCACATCTGGGGTGGGGTGGTCAGGATTATACTAGTTTTGAATGAGTTGACGCTAGGGTTGCCACTAAACATCCTATAAAGAACAGCATAGCCCCCAATGTAAAGAAGGATGTGGCCTCCGATACTACTGCTCCCTTCCCAGTGTGAAACCCTGTGTTTTTCATTTGGGGCATTGTAGCTACCACTCACAGGAAGCTCCGTCTGGGGCTTCTTCAAAGAGTCATTGTGCAAGCAGGAAGTCAGCAGCCCGTGACACTAAAAGGGGGATCAGAAAGCAGACAGAACCACACACGTGGCTTTTAGCCGACTATATTTTTCTTCTTGATAGAGAGAGGTCAGTGTTTGCGTCTGTTGATAGGCATCAGAATGAGGCAGAGACTGCTTTGGTGTATTAGATTAAAACATAATCTCTAATGTATCCCTCTGTGAATGTTATTTTATGTGAAAAAAGACAGTCTTTATAGAATATAAAGACCTCCCCCGCTACCACACACACTGTGACAGGGTTTCATACAGCCCAGAATCGTCTTAGACTACTGATTCTCCTACCTTTACTTCCCGAACGCGGAGATTACAAGCATGTATGAATACAATCAGTTTATGCTGGGGATCCAACCCATGGCTTCACACGTGCTAGAAAGCCCTTTACCAAAGGAGCTATAATCCCTGCTATGAAGTTAAAGATCTGAAGACAATTTTTTTCTGCAACATCGACAAGGGCCTAAAATACATCACTATGTCCTTGAGAGAAGGAAGAAGGGGGAGATCCGGTGTGTGCACACCAGAGGAGGCAATGTGGCAGCAGTAGAAGGTACCAGGGTGAGGCCACAAGCTAGAGTGCGGGCTCCGGAATCAGGACAAAAGCATGTTCTCTTCGAACTTCCTGGGGACACACAGCCCTACCCACACTGTTCTTTGGGCCGAGAGATACTGATCTCGAAATTCTGGTCCCCAGAACTGTGAGGGAATAGAAGTTTCCTTGTGTAGAAATCGTCAGCCAGTGCTTATTTGTTCCCGCAGCCCCAGGAGACTCATTTACCTGGATACCATACAGTCCCAAATTCACCCACTGCTGTTAAAGGGCAAAACTCTTGACTGCAAACAAGCCCAGAGAAAGGCAATGGAAAATTCCTTTGCTCTGGCCTAATATGTGGCACCTGCCACCTCTCTGCCCTTCCCTGTCAATAGTGGCCGCTGACTGCCTATCCAGCTACTCATATGGCGTCTCCATCCTATGACGCAAAGCTACAGAGTCTCCTGTGGCCTATGGCGATTGATCTGCCGCTCTGGTATGCAGGTGTGCGGGCCCACGTGCACCCACCCTATATTACCCTGTGTGGTAGTTCTCTTTTCCTCATTTGCTTATTTAGTCTTGAGGCAGGATGTCATATAGCCTAAAGGAACTCTGGACTCATTATGTAGCTGAGAATGAACTTGAATGTCTGTTCTGCATGCCACCATTGTCTAGGTGCTGGGATTATGGGTGTGCACCACTCTCTCTGGTTTTATGTGGTGCTGAGGGTGGAACTCGGGCCTTTGTACATGCTAGGCCAGCATGACATTAATTGAGCGCCAGTCTTAGCCCTGGCTGTGTACTGCTAACATTTTATGTAGTTATTTATTTGGTTTGGGAAGATAGGGTTTCTCAGTGTAGTCTTGGCTGTCCCGGAACTCACTCTGTAGACCAGGCTGCCTGCCTCTGCCTCCTGAGTCCTGGGATTAAAGGCATGCGCCACCACCACCCAGTTTAACATTTTCTAAAGCACTTATGTGTATGTATCATGGTGCTCATGTGGAGGCTGGAGGATAACCCCAAGCGTCAGGTGAGACAAGGTCTCTTGTTCATCACTGTATTCCAGACTAGCTGGCCTGTGAACTCCCAGAGAGTCTCTTGTCCCTTCCTTCTGTAACTATGGAGAAGCACTGGAATTACAGATACAAGGTACTGAGCCTGGCTTCTTGCGAGCCTTCCAAGGATCAGAATGCAGGTCCCCATGCTTGCATGGCAAGCCCTTTACCCACAGAGCCACCTCTTCTGTCACTTGAAGCAACAGAAGTCCTTTCCTGTGCCACATGCACGGTTGACTACACCAGCAGGACTGAGTGTTCGAAAGACACTGAGCACGAAGAACTGAAGAGAGACATCCATGAGAAGAGCATGCACCGCATCACAGTGGCAAGCTCTATCTTTTGAGCTGCTTTTTCCTGGTGCTAGGACTGACAGCAGGCAGCATGGACACTGACAGAGTCTATGAAAGCAAATATTTGAAGAGAAAACTTTGCTTAGTGGTGAGGCCCGGCTGAGCTGCCAACGGCAGGCAGTGAGAAGTATGAGAATTATGTCAGCTGAGGGCCGGCAGGGGCATCTGAAGAAGCCTCATCTCATGCCAAGCGACAGCTCCATTCCAGCCCAGGAACAAAGAGAGCAGCCCCTCCTGCTCTCCCAGCTGCCAGCTCCCTTCAAAAGTGAATTCCTGCATGCCAGCTGCTCCCCACTGGAGTGCCGCTGAATTCTAGAAATCCCAAGCAGCTTTGGGAAAGCAACCAGAGGAGGAGAAGGTATTTGAAGGAGTGTAGTAGTGTCACCGTTCTGAGGAAAGAGGAATGCCAGCGCTTGTCTTTCCACAATGTGGACATGACAACAGCCATCATTCATGTGAACAACATTCCTTATGGGTTATCTTATCCCTCCCCTTCTTCTGTTGTTCTGTGCAGTGCATTTTACTCTTCCCCAAAGGCAACTTGTTTCTGTAAGACATCTTCTGTCCTTTCTTACAGAGTTTGAGGTGTCACTCAAGGAATCTAGGCTCCTTCAGACTGAACTCACCCTTCATTGACTCTCCCTAAAATCCTCACTCTCCTTTGTTCCTTTCTTCCCATCAAGGGAAAGAGTTGGCCACATCCATGTGACACCGAATAGTCTGACTGACAGTAAATGGGAAATGTCCATCATCAGGTTTTGTGCTTGGTTCCACGAAGTCAGTAACAATAGGGTAATCTAGTATCTCTCTTTCTTTCTATTTCTTTTTCCATTATTTTTATGCTGGGTAAATATTGTTTTATGAAAACAGCAACATTCCTGCTACTTGATATTTTTGTCTTTGTGTGTGTGTGTGTGTGTGTGTGTGTGTGTGTGTGTACCACTGAGTTACCCCCCACCCCAGCCCCTCCTTGGCCATTTGAGAGCTTGTTGAATGGTTTGTTCTAGACCTGGCTTTGAGACCAAATTCATGTTTGTCTCTAGAGCTGGAGAACCATGAAATGGGAATTGCTCCTAGGGTTTTCATATTGCTTCTCTTCTGTTCAACTTCCAAGAGTTATTTCAATACATTTGTTCCTAGATCTGTCACAACTTTCTGCTCGTGTGCGTCTTACTCTAAAGACCACGTGGGGTTGATGAATAAATGAACATGCAGTCTAGCAAAGGTTTCCTTTTTTACAAAACCAAATTTCCTTCTCTCTTGGTTTCCTTCCTCTCTCTCTCTCTTTCTTTCTTTCTTTCTTTCTTTCTTTCTTTCTTTCTTTCTTTCTTTCTTTCTTTTCTTTCTCTCTTTCTCTCTTTCTTTTCTTTTTTTTTTTCTTTTTGGTACTTAGTCTCATGTATCCAGGCTGGCCTAGAACTCACTAGGAGAGCAATGACATTGAACTTCTGATCTCCCTTCCTCTACCACCCCAATAATGGCATTAAAGGCATGTGTCAGCAAGCCCAGCTTGTGTGCTGTTGGGGGACAGAACCTGGGGCTTTGTGCTTGCTAGGCAAGTGCTCCACCAACTGAGCTGCAACCCAGACCGAGGTTCCCTTGTCTTTGAGTTCAGTGAACCTGCCACTGGAAGCTCCCTTCAGAGGCCTCCACAGTACTGGAGGATTGGCTTCCTTCTCCAGTATGTTTATGGCGTCGTCCTTCTTACTGTGGTTGCACTAGCGCAATCAAGTCTTCATTTGAGAAATGGTAAGCAAATTACTACAAATGCCTTTTGTGTAGATAGATTCATAACTTTTTGTGGTTAATGTCATATTTAGTGTTGTATAATTCATACTTGTTTTATGTATACAATTCTATGAGTTCAGAGAACCAAACATAGTCTATAAGCACCAGTGCAATTAAGACACTGATGATTTATATTGCCCCATAAACTTATACTTGCCTCTTTTGAAGTCACTCCCCTCCCACCAACTCCCAGTTCCTGGCAAGCACCAAGTTGTTTTCTTTCCCTTGGACTTTACTTATCTTTTCTTTTTCTGCATCTCAAAACATACAGGCCAGGCTATCCTCTCATCTTCACTACTAACTCCTAAAGCTGTATTTGCAAGCCTATGCCACCATAGCCAGTGCTACAGAATATCAGACAAATGGAATATGTGCCTTTTGCCTTCTGCAATTTTTACTCTGTATTGCTTTGTTTTTGCTTTTGTCACAGGGTCTCATATAGCTGGCTTCCAATTCCTTTTGTAGCTAAGGATGTCTTTGAACTTCTGATCATCCTGTCTCTACCTCCGGAGGCCTGAGATTATAGGTATGTACCACTTCCATGGCTGATGAAGTGCGTGGAATCAAACGCAGTTCCTCACTCATGCTAGGCAGTCAGTCGCTCTATCATCTGAGCTACATACCTTTGTAAGACCGAGTAGCGTTTCCTTGCATGGTTGCACCAAGGTTTGTTTATACATTCAACTCTTGACAGAGCATTTGGATTATTTCTAGTTTGGAGCAATTAAGAACAATGCTCCCAATAAAATTTCTTGTGTGCTATTTCCATTCCTTTGAATACCTTACAACTGAAAAGTTGTATTTTATTTTATGAAAACTTAAAAGAGATTGTACAGAGTTGGCAAGACGGTTCGTCAGGTAAAAACACTTGTTGCACAAGCCTTGCAATCCAAGTTAAATTCCAGGAGTCCAAATAAAAAAAAATCCAGATTTGGTGACATTGTGTGTGAAATCCCAGTATCCCTGAGGTGAGATGGAAGGCAGAAACAGGAGAATCACCAAAAAGCTTGCAGGCCAGCTATCCTGGAGCGTGCCACGGAAATAGGGAACTGTATACACACATACACACACACACACACACACACACACACACACACACAATGATGGTTACAAAATTAAAAACAAATTATATAGTATGCATCCCAAAGAATATAAGATGCAGTTGCACCAGGGATAGTGCATGTTTGTAATCCCATTAGTCAGAAGGCAGAGGAAAAATTAATGTAATAAACTCTAGACCAGCCTGATCTACATAGGAAGTTCCAGGTCAGTCTGGATTACAGAGTGAGATCTTGTCTCAAAATAAAGAACCAAACAACAAAAACTAGTCCTTCCTTAGAGTTGAGCATGCTGGTACATGCCTTTAATCCCAGCATTCTGGAGGTAGAGGCAGGAGAATCAGAAGTTTAAGGTCATTCTTGGTGAATACAGGCTATATGAGACTATCTCAAAGAAGTAAACATGTCCCCCAAAAGGAACCCTATTGTTCTGGTACAAGTGAACCATGGGTAAGACCGAAAGCTTGAACATTCGAAGACCAGCAGCAATAGGGCACATCTGTGAATGGGCAGGATGTGAAGCCTATGTCCAAGTCTGCACAAAACAGTGAGGTGTCGCACAACTAGACAAAAAGAAAAGAACCACTGATGGGTGGTGGCGGTGCACACCTTTAATTCCAGCACTCAGGGAGGCAGAAAGAGGCAGGCGGATCTCTGTGAGTTCAAGGCCAGCCTGGTCTACAGAGCGAGTTCTCAGACAGCCAGAGCTGTTACACAAGAAACCCTGTCTCGGAAACCTAAAAACCAAAAACCATAAAAAGAAAAAAGAAAAGGAAAAGAAACACACCAAATACAGGAATGGTGGGGAATTTTTACTTCCAGCCTGTTCCCTCATCCATCTCATGTTCTGCTGTGGTCTTAAGCTCAGTTTGTTTTGTTTAATTGTTTTGTTCTGAGACAGGGTCTCATGGATCCCAGGATGGCCTCAAACTTTTCAAACTTGCTATGTAACTCGGGATGACTTGGACTTTTTAATCTTTCTGCAGGTGTTTTAAACTCTTTTTATGGGAAAAAAATTCTATTAGAAATTATTAGTCACACATTGGCATGTGCTTGCCATGTGGTATGTGTGGCAATTCTTTCTTCTACCTTTCCAGAGGTCCATGGGCTGAACCCAGCTCCGTGGTTTGTGCAGCAGGCTAAGCCTTCTCTCCGTTACTCAGTAGCTATCTTTTTAAAAGAGCCTTTCAAACTAAGCATAATGGCTCACTCTTGGAATCCTAGCATTCAGGAGGCCGGAGCAAGAAGATCACTACGTTTGAGGCCAGCCTGGAAGCACTGCGAGTCCCTGGGTTACAGAGACCCTGTCTTTAAAAACAAAACAAAAGGGAATATTGTGGCTCAGGTCTGCAGTCCCAAAACTTAGGGCCAAGAGGAAGGAGGGTCAGAAGCGCTGTTCCTTGGGTAGATTCTCATCACTTTCTCCAAAAACAGACAAAGAAAATATTTTTCAAATTAAAAAATAGTGGCTTTTAGGTGCGATTTTTGCAAACCTTCATTGACTTATTTGTGTGTGTGTACATGTGTCTTTATGGCGTATGTATATGTGGTATGTGGGCATGCTTATGTATGTACAGAGAGCAGGAAGGGATGTCCGGTGTTCTGCTCCGTCGCTCTCCCCTTATTTTGTGGATGCAGGGTCTCTCACTGACCATGAATGTAGGCTGCGGTTGTTGCCGGAGTTACAGGCTCACACAGCCATGCCCGGCTTTTTCCATTGGTTCTGGGGATTTAAGCTCTGATATTATGCTTGGCCAGCAAGCGCCCTTACCAACTGAGCCTTTTCCCCAGCCCACATGTGATACGAGCATTATGGTGCATTTGAAAGTCAGGGGCTGGAGAAGTAATTCTGTTGTTAGAGTGCTTGCCTAACATGCAGGAGAATCTGGGTTCAAGTCCCCAGCACGGTAGCACATGCCTGTAGTCCTAGCATTAAAGAGAGAGGCAGGAGGATCAGAAGTTCAATGCCATCTTCAGCAACAGAGTGCATTGAAGGCTAGCCTTGGTAAAGGGAGACCCTCTATCAAAACAATAACAAATCAGCGAAAGTATCAATCAGCTCTTAACCGCATTCTTAATAACGTTCTCTCCACGAAGAATTAGACTGGCGGCTGTGAGGCTGCAATGGGTTCTGGTACATTTTCCTCAGATCTTGTTTTTTTGCGGGGAGTGGGTTCAAGACAGGGTTTTTTTCTGGGTAGCTTTGGAGCCTGTCCTGGAACTCACTCTGTAGACCAGGCTGGCCTCAAACTCACAGAGATTCGCCTACCTTTTCCTCCCGAGTGCTGGGATTAAAGGCATGTGCCACCACCGCCCGGCTCAGGTCCTGCTCTTCTAGGATGTCATTGGGACCTTTCTTATTAGAGACACATGGACTCTTTTTGAACTTACAATAATCATTTTTCTGGACAAAAGTAGAACTTAGTTTGCTTATTTGCATCTAAATCAATGAACGACACTGGAGTGTCAACCGCTGCTTTTACAGAAAAGGAAACAAACAGCAAGAACACGCTCAGCCCTAGAAAGCCTCCAGAGCAGATATTTGGACTGTGCGCTAACCGCCAGCAAGGTGACCTGGAGCTGCTCCTGAATCTGACACACTGCTGTGGCATCACGTGAATACAAGCAGCACGCAATAAGTGTTATCTCCCATCAGGAGCCAACTGGGACTGACCTGATTTCTCATGGTAACTGATCAAAAGTTATTGTTCAAACTTGTCGGTGCTTCTCTGTTGACACAGTTGCTTTAAAAACATGTGAATTTAATCCCGTGGTAGGTTTCTAATACACATACAGCCCCCTCACAAACACACGTACCCTTGTATATGCACATACACACATGTGTGTATGTATTTTGTATAGTCACACGTATCCTATACTGACTTTGAACTCACTGGGTAGCTAAAGGCAACATTGAATTTCTGATCCAGCTGCTTCTACAGATGCTTGGATTATAGACAGCTACCATACTAGGTTTTTGAGATGCTGAGGATGGAGCCTGGGCACTCATGCATGTTAGACAAGCGAAAGCAATATCCCCGGCATGAATATTTCCAATAATTATGTAGTGTTATCAAACATTCTAAAGCAACTCAAGCATTTTGGGTTCTGGTAAATATAGGTGACCCCAAACAGTTACTCGATGAACCAGGAAACAAAATACCTGTGTCCTTTTACTTGTCCAAACTGAACTGTGTCTCCTTAGGCTTACGTGAGACTAGATAGTGAAGGAAACAAATTTGTAAGAAGACTAAAACCAAAATGGTCAACCTCTCTCTAAATATAGTTCACCCCAAAGCAGAGCAAGCAAATAAACAGCAGTCTGCACCATATGTGCCTCCCACATAAAGGGGACCTGAAACCAGAGACCATGGAATCCTCTGAGGTAAGCAGAAAACTATGTTCTTTATTTTAAAACATTTAAGTCATGCAGAATTGACAATGAAATATTAGAAAAGACGTGGGCTGTCAACAAGTGAAATCTCTTTAAAACTACCATCCAGGAAAAAATTATCGATAGCAATATTACTGTGAATCTACCTACGTACGTGATAGATGTGTATGTAAGTTGGGATCGAAGCTGGGTGTGGTGGTACATACCTGTAATCCTAGCACTGGGGAAACGGAGGCAGGTAGATTATATCCATGAATTTAGGATCAGCCTGGGTGACATTATGAGTTTCCTATCAGAGAGTGAGCCCCTGTCTCAATAATAGAGAAATAAAATGTTTATATTGTAGGTACTAGCCTGCAATACTGAAATCTGCTCTTTTAATTCTGTATTACATTTCATTTTGCTTTGATTTGGGATTGAAGTGTCTTTCTGGCATTTTTTTGAGGCACTGTCTGTTGGAGACAGAATTTCTCATCGGCCCCAGACCTCTCAAGAGTCTCAGTGATGCGCTTATCTCTGCTTCCTAGTGCTGGGATTACAGGTGCATACCATCACACTCAGCTTTCAAAAACATATTTTCCTTAATTAATTGATAATTTAGTTTGTTCATACTCATCCCCAAATCTTAGCCATTCTTTTCCAGTGTGGGTCCTCAGGGCTGAGCTCTTAAATCCTCATGATTGCAAGGCAAGTACTTTCCTGACTCCTCACTGTCCTAGCTCTGCTGCTCTCGCCTCCTCCCCAATCTAAATTCCTAACACTTGCGATATTGTTTCTCACCCCATCCCGTTCTGTTGGACAGTTAGGTTATTTCCAGTACTTGATTACCTTAGAAGTACAGATTAACTTAAACTTCCACAGTCTCGAAGAGAGGGGGTACAGAGTAGAGGCAGAAGGGACATTGATAGTGGTTGACCTTCCAGGAAGAGTCAGAGAAGGGCATTCTTTCAGCTAAGACCAGATGAGAAGAAGTTTATTCTTCTGATGGAAGTTAGGGAAGTCCATAAAAATCCCTACAGAGAGGGACTTTTCAGGTGTTCACAGAAGGCACAGTTGCAGTGCTACAGGATAGAGGAGGGGTTGCAAGGTCTCCAGAGGAGACGGTTCTTGGGAGCTGTAAATCCCCCAGATCCTGAATTTCTGGTAAATAACTTGCCTTGCTTGCAGCTGCTCTGAGCACGAGACCCTCATGAGTTCCTGATGGCGGGGAAGTGGTTTCTGGTGGGTTTGGCTGGGGCGTGGCTATCAGTTAAGGATCTTTATATAAGTGGCTCTGGTACACAATAAAGGGGGCATTCCTGCACAAGAATGACCCGTGTCTCTGTCCGTGTGTCTTCGTGTGTTTCAATCTCCAGCTTGCTGGTTCATGAACTGTATGGTGGCGCATAGAGCAAAGACGGGCGTGGCGCGCCACAGACAGTTAACTCCATAGTAGAAAAGAGTCGACCAGTAACTGAAATGCTCGGTACATTTTCTACAGTCTGAACTTTGATCTACTGTGGATGAAGAACTAGACATCAACTTTAAGTCAAGGAAGTGAGCAGTCACTCACCCAGGGGACTGGGTGTGGTGGGAAATAGAGCAAGGGATGACTCACAAGATCAGCAGACAGAGCAGGGCCCCGGGGTAGGAGGGAGGAGTCCCCAGCAGAGTGGAGCAAGGCAGGCACTCACTGCTCTAGGTCACATCCACCACAGACTAACTGTGAACACAGGATCTTCTTCCCTAATGGCCCCATATCACAGTTACTCCATTAAATATTACACAACTCATATCCTTTCACTGTAGAAAAAAAATGTGAAGTGCACACGTATTAAGAAAAAGTAGGTCGGCCATGGAAGCTAATGCCTAAACTTATAGCACGCAGGGAGCCAAGGCCGGAAGATTGCTGAAAGAGAAGACCAGACTGAACTATATAGTGAGTTTAAGGCTAACCCGGGCTAAACAGTGAGACCCCTGTCTCAAAACCAAAAGAAGAAAAAGCAAGAGGAGGATGTAATCTAAAGTCATCCACCACCTCCAAACCTCTTAATAACAATTTGTGCAACAATGCATTCTTTCTACCCAGTTTGATGGTTTTCATTCCAATTTCTGTTCGTTTTGGGGGCAATGTCTTACGCAGCATGCATTATCAAGCCCAGCTTTACGTAATTTTGAAACCATGATGGAATGATTTATATGCACTATTTTGTTTGCTTCCTGTCTCCACCCAGTGATAAATAATGATGTCATAATTCTTCTTATGCCACGTTATACAACTATTGCAAAGAGTCAAAATACGCTAAGGCAGTAAGCAGCTCAGCCTCTCTTGTGCTTGCCCAACACCCAGGGATCAATCCCAAGAACAGAACGCATTGAGAGTGATGGACCGTATGTATAATGCCAGCACTATGGAGGTGGCAGAGGACCTGGAGTTCAAAGTGTTAAATCAAGACGCCGCCTGTGATGGTTAATATTAATTGCCAGTCTGACACCTGGAAGTCAGGCTTCTGAACACCCCTGTGAGAGGTTGTCTAGATTAGGATTAATCTCTCAGAACATCTCTAACGGATTACCTTGAATAACTTAATCAATGTAAAAAGACTTAGCTGTAGGCAGGGCTGTTGCCTGGGCAGGGACCATGAACTGTATATAATGGAGCAATGAAGGGGAGCAGCATGCATTCATGACTCTGCTTTTGGGTTACGAATGTAATAAGACCAGTTGATTCAAATTCCTATTACTTGCTATGATGGATTGTAGTCTGGAATTGTGAACCCAATAAACCCTTCTTCCCTTAGGTTGCTTGTGTTAACTTATTTGATTATAGCAACAGAAAAGAAACAGCAACACTGCCCCTGTAGAAGGGACCAGCGATGTCTTATATCCTACTAGTATCTGCTTTAAGGTGCTATGATCCTAGCCTGATGCAAGTCCGAGGTAAGGAATTGCCAGGAAGACAACTTTCTGAGTTCTGACCTTATATCCTAACTAGTATGTTCATGAAAGTGCTGAACTCAGAGTCCTCTCCTCCCCTCCCCTGCCCTCTCCTGTCTTCTTCTCCCCTCCCCTCCCCTCCCCTTCCCTCTTCTCTCCCTTCCTCTCCTCTCAGAGACCTCTCATTTTGACCATGTTTAAAAGCAAAAGCATTAACTCTGTTGTTGGATCTCCTAGCCCAGCTTCAAATGGTAGGCTACAAGAGTAAAGGACGTTTCATCTTAAATCTGTCTTAGTGAATCTCTCTCTATCAAATCTAGAAAGAATCTTTATCATTTAAGCCTAAGATCATCCTGTGTACATACAGAGTTCAAGACAAGCCTGGGGTACCTAAAACTCTGGCTTAAAATAGCAATCATGAAAAATAATGACCAAGGGCTAGAGAGGCATCTCAGTGTTAAGAGCACTTCCTGTTCTTCCCCAGGACCTGAGTTAGATTCCCAGCACCCACAATATGGCTCACAACCATCTGCAACAGTGCTACAGGGGACTGGATTCCCTCTTTAGACACACAGGTTGTACACAGACACACATGCAAAAACACTCACACTTAAAATAAAAATTAAAATAACCATTGTCATAATTATCATAAAAATATAAGCATTTAATCAAATAGTAGTGGCTATTAGTGGACCTACATGATCTTATCCAGTACTCGGTTTCCCCTTCGATTATTGAATTTTTGCTTCTTACAAGGTTAATCTTCCTTTGAGATGACCTAATTGAAGCTAAAAACAAAGTAATATTCATTTATTCACTCATGCACTTATTTATTTATTGTGTGTGTTGTTCACCTCCACAGTATGCTTACAAAGGACAGAGGACAACTTGACTCGGTTCCCTCCTACCATGTGGGTCCTGGGGACTGAACACACATCCTCAGGCCTGATTACCCAACTGGCTGCTCCAGCCTCCTAGATCTTTAAGGGCCTGTGCAATCAGCAAGAAGAAGAAAAATAGGAAGTGTGTGTGTTGCGGGGGGGAGGCCTGACTTTCAAAGTAAATCCAGAGCATTCTTACATATTTTTTGAAAACTGTTTGAAGGGTTCAGAGAAACTCTGTTTTTGTTTTTTGGGTTTTTTTTTTCTTGTTTTGGGTTTTTTTTTGTTTTCAATTGTAAGAGCTAAGTGCAATTGTTTTATTTGATTCAACTTCAGGACCTTTTTGTAAAGTGTTGTGGGACAGATTGGGCAAGTTCAAAGCAGCAACTCTGATGTGGGAGTGTCATATATCAATCTGTTGATTTCATTGGTTAAGTAATAAAGAAACTGCTAGGCCCATTTGATAGGCCCACCCTTAGGTGGGTGGAGTAAACAGAACAGAATGCTGGGAGGAAGAGGAAGTGAGCTCAGACTCCACAGCTCTCCTCTCGGGAGCAGACGCCTCAGAGAGACACCATGCCCCGCTCCTGGGCAGACACACGCCATGAAGCTCCGACCCAGGATGGACTAGGCTAGAATCTTCCTGGTAAGACCAGTTCTCACAGATTATTAGAGATGGGTTGATCGGGATGTGAGAATTAGCCTGTAAGGGCTAGAGCTAAAGGGCCAAGCAGTGTTTAAATGAATACAGTTTGTGTGTTGTTATTTCGGACATTACTACAAATGGCGCCTGATGTGGTAGCAACAATTTCTCGGGTCTACTCTGCTTGCCAGAGGCAAGCAAGCGCCTCATCTAAGAGAGGCTTCCTGACTCAGCTTTAGCTGCAAAACCCTGCAGCTCATTAAGAGGTCCTGCCACGAAACACTTAAATGGTGTTGATGAAAAGCTGAACGCATGCTTTTCGGTTTTCAGCCATAGCAGGAAAAAAGCTGCGCCGTTTAAAAATGCCGGCTTTCTGGGCTGTCCTGCCAGGGCAAACTCTGACTCTTTTACGCAGGCGGTTCGTGCGGTTTGCAAGCACAGGCTGCTGAAGCTCGCTTGTTGGCAGGGACCTTGAAATACCATAGAGTTGTGGCAGTAAACATGGCTACAGCCAGTATCTCAGCCATGAGGCTGGAAAGCTAAGGAATGGGCTACATCTAGCCGGCAAAGCCACACCTTTAATCCTACTGAGATGCTTGGTAAATTAAAGACTCATGTGGTCAGAAAAACAGAGAGAGATACAGTAAAGAGAGATTCAAAGACAAAGAAAAATTTTAAATGATTTACAGCATGTTAAAAATATATGCAGACTAAAAGTTGAAGTTCTTAAAGTAAAAAACAAAACAAAATAAAAAAAGCAAGAGAGTTGTTGTGTGTGGTAATACACACCTTTAATCCCAACACTTGGAAGACAGAGGGAGATTGACCTCTGTGACTTCAAGGTGTGGTAGCACACGCCTTTAATCCCAGTGCCTAGAAGGCAGAGACAAACAGATCTCTGTGAGTTCAAGGTGTAGTAGTGTACACCATTAATCCTGAATGCCTGGGAGGCAGAGACAGGCAGATTTCTGAGAGTTCAAAGACAACCTGGTCTACAGAGTTACTTCAGGTCAAAGATACAGAGAACCTGTCTCAAAAAGCAAAGAGTTAAAAGTAAAAATAAACAAAATAGAGGTTAAAACAAAGCTGCACAAAGATGGAAAATACACAGAGAATTTTGATACTGTATGCTATTATGCTCCCTTTCAATTATTTGAATGCTGAGGAAGGAGCAACAGCTGCTAAAAGATATTTATTTAAAAATGCTGCTGAACTAATCCAACATAGATATTTTGAATTTGGATATAAGGATATGATACTTTGGAAAGGAGTTTTTTATTTTGTTTTCACAGAGGATGAGACGCTGTTCATTTCTTCTATTCCGATTTGGTATGATGGACCACGCCCTCCTGAAGGGTTGGTGTGAACACCTTCAGAAAATTGCTTCGCTCAACTGCCAACTGAGATGAAACTAGCACACAGGTTATACCGTGAAAGACCTAATTAACGACGCCCCCATTCAGCAGGAAGCAGTTTGGAGAGAAAAAACTGCGCCCATATTCCCAAAAAATGTTTATAAATGTTCTTTTACATTTAAAGGGGGATATGATATAGATATGAATAATTTGCATTAGTATAGATTTTGCTTTATTGATAGAGATTTAAGGTCAATTTTGTTATATGTATATGTATTTCTGATATTGATTAAGGTATTGTGATTGTGTTGTTCATTATTAAAATGTAATGTATAATTAGGAAATATAGGTAGTTAATAGATAATCATAATAGTAAAATTTGTAGTCATGTTAGTTAATATTTTCTAGATGTGCGTAGATATATTTTAGATAGGCATTCTTCATATTTTTCAAAGATTATAGAATATGGCATTTTAAATGTTTTAATAGCTTAGGACTTTTCATGACAATGAGACACTATGCTCCTGGCAGCACCAATCTACTTCAAAAGGAAGATGGGCATCTAAGAGGCTCATTATGGAGTTTGATAGCCATTTGAGCAAGAAACTGCTCTTGCCTGGACTATTGCATAAACTGGACACAGAGGACCCACAGAGAGAGGACTACTGAAC
Source organism: Microtus oregoni (assembly GCF_018167655.1). NCBI lineage: Eukaryota > Metazoa > Chordata > Mammalia > Rodentia > Cricetidae > Microtus > Microtus oregoni. The sequence goes on from NW_024544756.1 coordinate 1,999,845, forward strand.
TTGCCTAAGGTGAGATGATCTTTCGGGGTTCCTGATTCATGAAAGAGTCTGCGAGACATTCTGCAGGACACAACAGATAGTGACTGAACTGACTTTGAATTTTCCTGCTTCATGGAAATGTCTGCTGGATACTATGGGCCTGTAGGCCGAAGACGGATGCCCCAACGGTACAGAGAAAGTTTGGGTGACTGTCCAGGCAGTGAGATGTCTCTGTCATTTCTAGAGTTTGAAAGTTGCTTTTTTCTTGTTTGCTTAGGTAATATGGTATCTTTCTGGAGTCCTTGATGGAGTTAAGAATAGTTAGTTATAGTTATAGTTTTCCTTAGTTATGATAAAGATTATTGTAACTTTTACTTGATAACTGTTTTGTTATATGTAATTTTGCTATGTTAAGGTTAAAGCCTTCCTTTTTTGTTTAAACAGAAAAAGGGGAAGTGATGTGGGAGTGTCATATATCAATCTGTTGATTTCATTGGTTTAGTAATAAAGAAACTGCTAGGCCCATTTGATAGGCCCACCCTTAGGTGGGTGGAGTAAACAGAACAGAATGCTGGGAGGAAGAGGAAGTGAGCTCAGACTCCACAGCTCTCCTCTCGGGAGCAGACGCCTCAGAGAGACACCATGCCCCGCTCCTGGGCAGACACACGCCATGAAGCTCCGACCCAGGATGGACTAGGCTAGAATCTTCCTGGTAAGACCAGTTCTCACAGATTATTAGAGATGGGTTGATCGGGATGTGAGAATTAGCCTGTAAGTGCTAGAGCTAAAGGGCCAAGCAGTGTTTAAATGAATACAGTTTGTGTGTTGTTATTTCGGGCAATACTACACAACTCTGTTCCTGATGTTCAGGTCAACTCAAGAAAACACTGCTTCTAGGTTTTTGTTTATTTGTTTTCAGAAATTTGAGAATTGGAGAATGGTGAGAAATAATCTTTTAAATACATGATATTCATCTTAGTGCACAAAAAAGTCAAGCAAAGATCATTCACTCTTGTCTCTCTCTAGCCATATTAACCTGAAAAAAAGAATCTATCTTTAGAATTCAGTCATTGCTATTTCCCCTTTCCTCCAGCTCTGACGTACTGTGGAATGCCAGAGGGTCAGGCAGCAAAGGTGTAGGTACAGGATCACAGGGACGGAGAGCACATCCACTGCATGGAGCAAAGCTTCAGCAGTTCATCCCAACCCAGCCTCTTGATAGTAAGAATAGAAAGAGACTTTCTAGAGCTGGGGTAGTTAGATGGTAATGGTCAGATGCCTGCCCAGCGTGCTAGAGGCCCTGAGTTCCGTCCTCAGTGTTCTGCATCAGTTTCAGGGTCAAGAAAAGAGACCACCACTCCAACAGAAGCATCTGGACGAGGCCAACGTTGTTCTTGATCAAGAGGGTGTGCTCAGAGGAGTGACAAAGAAACAGGAACTGACTGCACTTGGATTTTATGTGAAAGCGGGTGGTGCCTGTCGCTTCTTCATTGGCTGTGGTCTGACCTCGCAATCTTGTTTGATTGGCTAATCTGAAAAGAATTCGTGTACAGGAAATGAAAGAGGGAGGGGAAAAGGGGCTGTTGATCCAAGGGGAAAGGGGTCACTGCTCCGGGCCACCAAATTCCTGGAATGTAATTGGGAGCTTTTGTGTGAACAAAGGTTTGACTGGATGTGGAGGGAATTAAAACATTTGCATAAAAGTCTCACAATGTACAGAAGGTAAAAATATTTGAATTCTGTCTTAAAACACAAGTTTTATAGAATTTGATAGAAAAGGCTCATATTTAAGATTTCTTACAACAGCACCACCCAAAATAAAGAAAAATGCATTTGTTGTGCCCTTGTTAAAGCTAAGTGAGATGTTATTAGAAGCCTAAGCTGGTTGTACAGAGATTCAATGAGCTCAGAAGAGAAAATGCTATAAATGGAAGGACCCAGTCTCCTGCTGTTTTGGAAGGGAAGGTAACAGAGCAAGGATGTACAGGTAATGCAAAGTAGCCATAGCATTGATGGGTATCTACAATGTTTCAGACCTCTCATTGGGTACTGGGGACACAGCACCCCATCAAATTAGCAGAGGAGGAAAGCTGGGGGTTTCAGTAAAAAGCTCAAATGGTAGACAGAGAAGCCATTGTGCCGGGCACTGGTGGCACATGCCTTTAATCCCAGCACTTGGGAGGCAGAGGCAGGTGGATCTCTGTGAGTTTGAGGCCAGCCTGGTCTACAAAGGGAGTAGAGGGACAGGCTCCAAGGCTACATAGAGAAACTCCTGTCTTGAAAAAACAACAACAACAAAGGTCATCTTACCACTGTGTGATTTGCAGGCTTCAAATGGATTGATAGCTCAGTTGGTAGACTGTTTGCTTGGCATGTGTGAATCCCTGGGTTTGATCATTAGAATGCAATTGCACTGAATGTGGTGGTATATCCTTATGCCCAGCACTTGGTAATAGCAAGAGGATTAGAAGTTTGTGTAATTTGTTACATATAGAGCTGGAAGCCAGTCTGAGAGACCTGAGACCTATCTCTAAATAAACAAATAAATAAATGAGATACACGAGGCCTATAATACCAGTACTTGGGTGACTGAGAATAGTGAATTCCATACCAGCCTGGGTTACACAGGGAAACTGTCTCAAAAGAAAACCAGAAAAACAAACAAATAAATTAAGAAGGAATCAGATTGTGAATAGACATGGTTCCAAAAAAGCTTTTTAAGTAGCTAATACCCACATGGAAAGTTGCTCAATATAATTAGTCATTAGGGAAACGCAAATCAAAACCACACCCATAAGAGTGGCTCTCATTTAAACAAAGCACAAAGCCAGTATTGGTGAGGACAGAGACAAACCACAATTCCCACCTGCTGTTTGCTATTGTTTTGTGTTAGTTACTTTTTTGTTTTGAGGCAAGGTCTTGCTGTGTAGTCGAGTTGGCCTTAACCTCACTGTTTAGTCCAGACTAGGCTGGAACTCAATGGGCTTCCTCTTATCTCAGTCTCCCAAGGGCTAGGCATGAGCCTTTGTACCCAGTTTTCACACTGTTGCGAAGAATACAAAAACGGTAGAGCTGCTTTCTCCAGCTGTTTGCCTGTAACCTAGCTCAGCAATTCCTCTGGGAGCTACACCAAGAGAAATGAAGACCGCATCTGCACAGAAACATTTGTATAAATGTCCACATCGATATTTGTGAGCACCAGGAAGATAACTGTAGGGGAAAGGGGTTTATTTTGGCTGGCAATTCAAGGATATAGTCTGTCATGGTGCAGAGGTCAAGGTGGTAGGAACAGAAAGCAGCTGGTCACATTGCATTTATAATCAGAAAGCAGTGTGATGAGTCCACTGCCCAGCTTCCTTTCTTTCTTTAGACAACCCAAGATCCTTTGCCTAGGGACACTCATCTCCCAAGGATTCTAGATTCTGCTGAATTGACAATTAGCATCATCACAAAGAAGAAACAACGTCCACCAGCAGCAGATGAGCTGGTAAAGAAACTGTTGTAGATGATAGAGTGAAGCAATGTGTAGTTTTAAAACTGAAGGGCTAATTAGGTTATTGTACAAGTTAACCTTGAAAGCGTTAAGCTAAATGAAAGGAGCCTGCCACAGAAGACCACAAATTGTATGAGTTTCTTTATGACCAGAATGGTCAAAAAGTACCTTAGAGTTTGCTGGGGACTGAGGAGACAAGAACTATTAATAGGTATGGGTTTCCTTTGAGGGTGATGAAAATGTTCTGTTAGCTGTCATGATGTTTGTATGTGTCTGTGAATATACTAACTTTAAAAATGCTGCAAGATCCCCGACAGCGGGGCAGGCTGGTCCCACCATGCAGTGAGTGGCTGGGCAGGTTCCTAGTAGTGGGCTGTTGCGTGGGTGGAAGACACGCAGGCAGACACATCGTATGGAGTAGAATTGAATATTTATTACTTAGAGGAAAGAGAGAGTGTGGGGGAAGAAGGAGAAGAGAAGAAAGAGATAGAGAAGGGAGGAAGCAGGGAGCCACGCCCACACGTGTGCCAAGAGGGGACAGAGAGAATCTAAGATGGCAGGGGAAGGGCAGGGGTTCACCGGGAGTGGGCATGGCTTGCCTCTTAATGAGACGAAAACCATAACACTAACAACCACAGAATTGTGTACATCTGTTTATTTATTTGGGTTTTTTTTTTTGAGACAGGATCTCTTTGTGTAGTCTTGGCTGTTCTGGAAGTTGCTATATAAATCAGGTTGACATTTAAATTTAGAGGACGTTCTCTTACAAATGCTGGGATTAAAATTGTGGACCACAACACCCTGAAACTGTGCACTTATAAAAGAAAGAACTGAAGCTAAGCATAGTGGTCCAGGCCTCTAATCCCATCACTCAGGAGGCCAAGCAGGAGTATCAGGAGTTAACGACAAACTTGGCTATACACTCAATTTGAGGTCAGGCTACATGAGACTTCATTTCAAACTCAAAAACCAAAACAAAGATCAGATAGAAGTCATTAACTGAAATATTTAGAAATGAAGTGTTATTTTCTTATGCCTGAAGATCAAATCAAAGCATCAAAACACTTGTGCATTAAGAGATTGAAAGAAATGTATCATCAAAGTAATTTTAATCTTTTACATTTTTTATCTTGAATGTATTCACTTATTTTTATATGTTGTACATTGAGAAGCAAAGGGTTTTATTAACCCATTCAATAGCGCATAGGCATCACACTCAGATTTGGGGTTAATTGCACTCCAGAGAAGAAAAGATGGCTTTGGTCATACACACCTATAATCTCAGCACTCATGGGATGGAGGCAGAGGGTGGAGGAGTTCAAGGCCACTCTGTAGTCTAGTCTACAAAAAATAGAAAGTTAAAAAAAATAAAAGTTTTAAAAATTAAATCAAAGTCAATTTATTGAAGTAAAATGATATCAATGCGGTTCTGGCTTTTATCTTATGTTAACCAATATTTTACATTCTCATTGCAAGGCAGTTGGCACCTAGGGTGCCATTGAATGACTTGTAGGGGCTGTTGTGGGAGCGGCAGGGCTGCGTCCCCGGCACCTGGCCGCCCACATGGCTAGCTTATGCCCCGAAATAATTACACACAAACTGTATTCATTTAAATACTGCCTGGCCCATTAGTTTCAGCCTCTTAACCCATTTCTAATAATCTATGTAGCACCATGAGGTGCACTTACCAGGAAAGATTCAGCATGTCTGACCTGGTGGCTGGCTGCATGGCGTCTGCCCGGGAGAGAGCTGCATGGCATCTGTCTAAGGCGTCTTACCTCACTTCCTCTTCCTCCCAGCATTCTGTTCTGTTTACTCCACCCACCTATGTTCTAAGCTATCAGGGCCAAGCAGTTTTTTTATTTTTTAACCAATGACCTTCCTCCATCAAGGGGCGCCTTCTAGCACATGATTTTAATGGGTGGGGAAATAGAAATCTTCCTTCAGTTGATTTAAAATCACATCTCATGCTGAAATCGAAAAGAATTTGGGGGCTGGAAAGATTGCTCTGTCGTTAAGAGTAGCTATTAAGCAGTTAAGAGACCTAAGTGCGCTAGCAAAGAACCTTGTTCCCTTCCCAGCTACCACATGGTTGTTCCCAAAGATCTGTAGTTCCACCTCTAGGGGAATCTGACTACTTCTTCTGACCTCTGTGTATCATGCATGTGCTGCACAGACATACATGTAGGCAAAAACATTCATACACATAAAGTAATAAATCTTAAAAGAAAGAATTTGGGGATATTTCTGATGCTGCTCCCTTCTGTAATTGCCTGGCTTGTTTATATGAACCCTTAGGATTTGAGTGTGCTTTCAAAAGCATTCCACCATGCCCTGAGCTGATAAATTCTCTTTTATTGGAGCTGTTATCTCAGTCTGCAGAGAACAGGAATTTGCAGAGCTCCCCATGTAGATTAACCCTGGGAACAGAATTGCCTATCTTTCTCCCTTCATCTTCTACTCCATGTTTGAACTAAAAATATGCTTAGATTTTTCTCTCTACAATGTACTCTTTGGTTGCCTGCCTTCCAGTAAGAATAGGACCTAGTAAATTCTGGCCTTTCACTAAATACCACCTCATTGCCTGTATTTATTTATGTGGCTTTCCCACCGATAATGCTTTTTATGCTTTTCAAAGACTTGGCATTTTTAAAAAGACAAAACAGGCAATGACTATTTCATAACATTTGAAAAAATATTTTAAATGCCAGTGTCCACAAATAAAGTTTTATTTTAACATAGCTAGACACAATCATTTCATATTGCTTGTGGTGGTATCCTCATCCTAAAGGAAAAATGGAATTTAGTCTTTGATCACGTCTCCTCATGACTACCAATCTTTTGTCTGTTTCTATGGATTTGTGGATTCTAGAAATTTCATGTAAATGGAAGAATATGGCATGTGACCTGTGGTGACTGGCTTCTTTCCTGTTTCCTGTTCTCAAAAGTTATTCATATTATATTGTTTATTATTGGTCCTTTGTTCCTTTTAATAGCTGAGTAGTTTTCCATTGTAATCACAAGAATCATATCCATATATCCACTCACCTGTTGATGGACATTTATGGTTTTTATTTGTTTTTACATTTTGGCAATTATTTACACTGTTATTGGAGACATTGTTACATAAGCATCTGTTGAGTCCCCCTTTTCATTTTTTTTTGATATTCATAGGCATGAAATTTCTTAGTCTTATGGAAATCTTACTTTTAACTTTCTGAATACATTTTCATTTTCTCCCTAGACTCCTCCTCTTATATTCTGTTTGTTTGACAGGATTTTTGTGTAGCCTAGGCTAGCCTCAACTTTCTGAAGAGCTTAATTTGATTTTACTGGTTTTTCTTTTCGTCCATTATCACAATAATTTACAACATGATCAAATGAAATAGATAATAGGGAAGTTTCTCAATTTTCATATTTCATATATAATATTTTTGTTTGTAAAATTATTTGATTGCTTATGTTGTATATTCCAATGAATATGTTAAACTCTTTAAAATGTAAGGAAACTGTGAAAGAATAAATAATTAATATAAAATCCTAACGGCTAATAAAAACGTTTTGACTATAGGAGTACATCACCACTTTAAAAATATTTGTTGGATTTTTTTGTTTGTTTTTGTTTTGTTTAGAAACAAAGTCTTCCATAGGCCTGACTGAACTCCAGCTAAGTATGGAGCCAAGGATGGCTTGAACTTTATTTACTGGTTATTTATTTTTGAGAGAGTTGCTCATTGAACCTTAAGCTTGTTCTTCTGGCTAGATCGTCTGGCCAGTGAGTCCCTGGGCTCTGCCTATCTCTGCCCCCCATCCTCTAGGTTATAGACACCAGCACTGTGTCTGATTTTTGTGTGGAAACTCATAATCCAAACACAGGTCCTTATGCCTACTCAGCGAGCACTTTACCCAGTGAGCCATCTTCCTAGCTCAAAAAAAAAAAAAAATGAAGTATCTTAAGGCAGAATTGGTGAAGCAAACTTGTGATCTCAGTGTTTGAAAGATGAAGACAGAAGGATCAATATCAAGGTCATCTTCGGCTACAAATGTCTGAGGTCAGCCTGAGACACACAAGACCCTCTCTAAAAAAAAATACAGATGCAACAACAAAAAGCATTGATATTATCTTTCTCTGTCCACCTGGGAGCCTGAATAACAAATTTTAAATTCTAAACCAAATTCTAAATTGGGAAGAAGAGAAAAACTGTGTATGTCTGCTGCTCAAAATGGAAGCAGTCCACATACAGGTGGAATGCTAAATAGAAGGGAAGTAGAATAACTCAAGTATATTTAAAAAACACAGAGGACAGACCAAATCCAGACAGTTTTCATAAGTGAAATTAGTGTGTCTATAATTGTTGCCTTGAAAAAAAGAATACGCCCCCTACACACACACACACACACACACACACACACACACACACACACACACACACAAGCCACTGCCCAGGAAACAACCCAAATAAGGAAAGATAACAAACACATTCCTTCTACTTTATAATAATAATAAAAAAACATTAGATTTCATTGCAGATTCCTTCTAGGACAAGTAACCAGTGTTCGGGAGGTTTAGCAGGATCCAATTAAACCCAGAGTAAAATTGTAGTTTCAAGAAATGAGCTTTATTTTTTTCAAGGTTTTATTTTATTTGATGTGACTGAGTGTTTACCTGCATGTTTGCTTGCATCAAGTGTGTCCAGTCCCCATGAAAGTCACTTAACCACTGAGCCATGTCTCCAGTACCCTAAATAGGTGAGACAGTCTTGCTTTGGAGTTCTGATCTGGCTCATGAATGGCCTTCTACAGCTGTGCCGTAGCAATCTGCATATAGATAATTGGTTTTGCAAGTTCCAGATCAGAGTTACAAAGCAAGACTCTCAAAAACAAAAACAAGAAAAAAGGAAGGAAGGAAGGAAGGAAGGAAGGAAGGAAGGAAGGAAGGAAGGAAGGAAGGAAGGAAGGAAGGAAGGAAGGAAGGAAGGAAGGAAAATGAGAACAAACCATCAAGAACTTGTATAGTGAGGATGTGTCTCAAAAGGCTAGGGATATGATTCAGTGTGTAAAAGTGCTAGCTGCACAAACACAAATTGAATCCCTAGAATGTTCCCACCTGAAAAGCCAGGAGTAGTAGCACTCACCTGGAAGCCTAGCACCCCTGCAGTAAGATGGGAGGCAGAGGCAGGAGAACCATCTGGGATATAAAGTAAGTTCAGCAGCAGAAACAAAAGGAGAAGAAAGAGAACAGGAGGCTCCTTGACTATGTTCTGCTTCTTCTTTAAAAAAGATTTATTGTGTATGCGCGTGCACACGTGTGTGTGTGTGTGTGTGTGTGTGTGTGTGTGTGTGTGTGTGTGTGTGTTATATGATGTATGTGTGAGAGCAGTCGCACAAGCCATGGTGACAGCAGAGGTCAGAAGACAACTTCTAGACAACTCCTTCCTCTATGGGATCAGGGAATGAAACTCAGGTTCCCAGCTGCTTTCATTCACTGAGGCAGCACACTCGTTCAATGCTGTCTTTCTCACCACGGCCCCTTAGTGTTCTCCTTCCATTCTTCTTTCTCTACAAAAGCCAGAACAAGCCCTTCTGCTCTAGATATCCAACCAGCCTATTCCCTGACGTAGTTCACACCTCGAATTGCTTCACAAAGCCAGAGTGTTGACTGTCATTTCCAATGTCTTCTTGAAGCCTGCCATGCAATTGCATAATTGGCTCACAGCCAAGTTGCTTTATTGGAAGAAGGTCTCTGGACAGGACTGTGGGTTAACCATTCTTTCAAAGGATCCGTATCCTAGGAGATGACTCATAGCCACTTGCAGCAAGGAACAAATACAGGAGTGGCCAGCTCCTCCAACCAGCTGCTCATAGCAAGTCTTTTTCTAAACAGTTTGAATGGAAGGCAAGCCAGGGAAGGGGCTGGATTTCTTTTTAAAGACATCACAGTTAGACGTTTGCTAAAGGTTGGTGGCAAGCCAGCAGCTGCAGAAGCTATGAAGGCCCTCATGGTCTTTTGGGCCATCTTATTTCATCCTGAATTTAAGGCCCGTTCACTCATCTCAAAGGAACATTCTGGCCCCTTTGCTCCCTGCTTATACTGGCAAGGGCAGTGTAGGGCCTATAGGCTTATCAGTAAGGCATTCATTTTTCCTGAAGCCCGTGTAGTTACATCTCTCCAGCAATCACAATGTGATGAGGTGTTTAGCAGGCTATGGCAAAAGCGTTCAAGTTTTCTTTAAGGTGAGGAATCTCTTGAGGGTGCCGGAGAGATGTCTCGGTGGTTAAGCGGCTTTCATGGGTACTGCATACACCGACATACATGCCAGCAAACACTCATACACATAAAATAAAAATGCTTAAAATCTCAAGAAAAAAATTAAAAAACAATAAAGCTCATCTCTTGGAACTACATTTTTTACTCTGGATTGAACAGGATCTGCCTAAATCCCCAGAACACTGATTAGTCCTGCTGGGAAGGATCTGCGATGAAATCTACTATTATTATAAAGGGGAAGGAATGTGCTTGCTATCTTTCCCAAGCAATGGCTGGCGGGGGGCAAGGGAAGCAACCTCTTGTTGGTAGTTTCATCATCTTTAGATTTAATAACCTCCATCAAAGACTGCCGTGGAAATGAAATGATTTAAAACTTGGAACGTAGTCTAGTAACTGGGAGACCTTCGACCGTATTAACTCTATTACTTTATTGTTTTTCATTGCTACAATTAGCCCCCCCCCCTTTTTTTGGAGACAGTGGCTCGCTCTTTTTTATAAGCTGGCTTAAGCTCACTAAGCAACACAGGCCAGCTTTGAGTTGGTGGCAATCCTCCTGTCCTAGTCTTCCGTGTGCCTTGATTAAAGGTGTGTCTCACACTGTGCCAGTTGCTATTACATTTAAAAAAAAAATCTATCACCGAGCTAGCTCTGATTACACAGGCTATGGTCTGAACACTCCGGAGGCTGAGGAAGGAGAATTACAACTCTGAAGTCAGCTTAAGCTACAAAGGCCAGTCGGGGCTACAGAATGAGGCTACATCTTGAACTCTACCCGCCTCCTCGTAAAAGCCTCACAAAATCAACCATGATAAAAAAGTGTGTGACCTCCCTTCCCTATTGTAACCGTTCTGCTCCATTCCCAACTCTCCCTAGCAGTTTAATTTGATAAAATACTTTAATCATTTTGGGGCAGTTTTTATTAGCTCTTTAAGAATTTCATAGCCAGGTGGTGGTGGCACACCCCTTTAATCCCAGCACTCAGGGAGGCAGAAGCAGGCAGATTTTTGTGAGTTTAAGGCTAGCCTGGTCTACAGAAAGAGTTCCAAGACAACCAGAGATACACAGAGAAACCCTGTCTCCCAAAACCAAAAAACAAACAAACAAGGGATTTTGGTCAATGCCATTTGATCATACGCACCCCTCTTCCCCAGTTTCTTCCAGATCTGCCTCCTTCCTTACTCACCCACCTTTGTGGCCTACTCTCTTTTTGTTGATTTTAAACACATCAAGTCCAGTTTGTGCTGCCCATATGCCCTTGAATGTGTGGTCTTGTATTACAACAGGGGCCACAATAGATAAAATGTTTGTTTTTTATATAAACATCAGGGTTCAATGTTTTATAAGTAACCAGAAGGGCAAGAATGTAACTTTGTTCACCCGTTTCCTTTACAATCTGCCAGCTACAGATGGAAGACAAATTTAATTTTTTAAAAATGTATTATTATTAATGTGTGTGGGGAAGGCCATGCTATCACATGTGTGTGGAGGTCAGAGGGCAATGGAGTTGGAGTGGATGCCCTCCTTCCAGCAAGTGGGTCCTGAGGATTGAACTCAAGGTTGTGAAGGAAGGACTTTGCCCACAGAACCATCTTGCCAGTCAGGAAGACAGACTTCTTAGGACATCAATCCCCCATCTTCTCAGAGAGTGCCAGCTCTCTGAATGGAGCTCAGTTTTAAAAATTAACTTCCTGTTTCTGTTCACTGGCACCTCCCCACGTCAGATGCCTTGGAGCTCTGGTTAAAGAGGAATGAAAATTAGGACTGTGATCCCAGAGCCTAGGTAGACATTTTCCCAGCCTCTTGTATATCCTTGGGTCCCATTCTTCTCCCCTATAAATCATTTACACCCCCTTTCAATTGCCCACTTAATTAACCTGCATGTGTACTTCGTCCCACTAATCCACCTACTGCTAACTTATTTTAGCAGATACCATGACTAGTCTTACAAAGAGTGGAGAGGGCAGTGCCCTTTGTCTTAATAAAATCCTTTTGTGTCTCCTAATTTTCCCTATAAGTAATTGTTGCATGCTACCAGGACAGGGGAACCTTCCAGGAGACTATGTCTTCCAAACCATGCCAAGCATTGGGAATATAGCTCATTTGGTAGGGTGCTTGCTTGTCTTACATACATGTTCACATACATATCAGTGCACAGAACCAGATAAATTGGATATGACAGCGCAAGTCTGTAATGCCAGAATTCAGTACAAAGAGGCAGGAGGATCAAGAGTTCAAGGCCAGTTCTGACTACATTCTAAATTCAAAGGCATCATGGACTTCATAAAACTACTTCTCAGAAAAAAAAAGCACCAGCAAACAATGGAAAGTTTGTCTAAAATTGGAGGTTTTAAAGAAGAGGATTTCCTATTTAATTATCACCGCGCTGCTTAGGTGGCTTAGTCGTGGGCCTATCCATATTCCATTTGCAGCTTAGATTCTGAAACCCTGTTGGCTTAACGTCTTTCTTTTGGAGCCTGAAAAGCAAATTGACTAATGGGAAACATTTAACATCAGAGGATTTGGTAATCTTCCGTTTGCCTTGAGAAACCCGACAGGAAGGATGGCAGCGTTTCTCTTATTTAGCGCTATATTTTGTTCCCTTAAAGTTTTTATTGCCCCTAAGTGAACCAGAACTTTTACCTCACACTGCTGCTTTCTGCAGTCTCCTAACTCCAGGTGTCTTAGTTAACTTTTCTACTGCTGTGAAGAGACATCATGACCAAGGCAACTTAGAAAAGGAAACATTTAATTTGGGGGCTCAGAGTTCCAGGGGATTAGAGTCCACGACCATCATGGCAGAGAACTCGGCAGCAGGCAGGCAGGCACGGCACTGGAGCTGAAGCTGAGAGCTCTCATCTCACCCATAAGTGTGTGTGTGTGTGTGTGTGTGTGTGTGAGAGAGAGAGAGAGAGAGAGAGAGAGAGAGAGAGAGAGAGAGAGAGAGAGAGAGAGAGAGAGAGAGAAAGAGAGAGAGAGAGAGAGAGAGAGAGAGAGAGAGAGAGAGAGAGAGAACTAACTGGAATGACACGGGTTTTTTAAATCTCAAAGCTTGCCCCCAGTAACACACCTCCTCTAACAAAAGCACACTTTCTAACCCTTCCTAAACAGTTTCACCAACTGGGGACCAGGTATTCAAACATAGGAGTCTATGGGAGTCATTTTCACTCCAACTACCACACCAGGAACAACCATGCTTCTAAGTTCATTTCCTCCCTACCTCTCTTTCTCTATCAAGAGAGAATGCTCCAGCCCCGACTGGCCTGGAACTTGCAGTGATCCTCCGGTCTCTGCTTCCTGCGTGCTGGAATTACAGGTGTGCACCACTAAGTCTGGCTTCAGGGTCATTTCCTTTAGATCGCTGTTAGATAAGGCTTTCTACTCTCCGCAGAGATTTTCTGGTATTGAAAAATTCACCATTGCATGTAACTTGGAATTGTGTTTTCCAACAGTTTCCATTAATGTTTTCAAAGGCAAAAGAGAGCAGGCCTTCGGGTCCCAAACAGAATGCGGGCAATAAGGCAAGCCACCACTATGCAAGATGTATGGGAGTCACAGCCAAATAAAACAGAACCCAAGCCATGGGCTGCTCTTTCCTCTGCTCTGGCAACTTAAATAGATGAGGAACATGACCACTTCATTCTAGAACATTCAGCCCCAGCTGAATGTGAACACCATGAACACTAATCTAGTACCTGTCCCTCCGATAGAACTTTAACAACCCCATAGAATTTATTCCAGAACATTTCTTGTGGTTCTCTAACTATATGTCTGCTTGTCTGTCAGTTCTGACATTCAACATTCCTCTCTTCTTTAGCATGTGTCTATGAGTGTGTGTGGCTTTTCATCCCTAGCTGGCCTAAAACTTATGACATAGTCCAGGCTGGCCTCTGCCTCGAAAGTCCCAGGCTTCCAAGCATGTGCCATCACTTCTGCCTTTTCCTTGACTATTCATAATTAGTCCTTTAATTTTGAGTAGTAAACAATTGATACCTATTCTTATTTCCATAAAACAGACTTTCACAGTCTTTGCCCTGTTGATTTCTCTCTCTCTCTCTCTCTCTCTCTCTCTCTCTCTCTCTCTCTCTCTCTCTCTCTGGTTTTTTGAGACAGGATTTCTCTGTAGCTTTGGAGCCTGTCCTGGAACTAGCTCTTGTAGACCAGGCTGGCCTCGAACTCACAGAGATCCTCCTGCCTCTGCCTCCCAAGTGCTGGGATTAAAGGTGTGCCACCACCGCCTGGCTGCCCTGTTAATTTCTTAAATTTCATTTCTATGTGAACGGGTGCTTCCTTTGCAAGTATGTCTGTGAACCACATGCATGCCCGATGCACAAGAAGAACAGAGAAGGAATAGGATCCCCTGGAGCTGGAACTACAGACAGTTGTGAACCACCATATGGGTGCTGGCAATCGAACCTGGCCCTACTGGAAGAGAAGCTAGCATTCTTAACTATTGAACCATCTTTCCAGCCCAATTTGATGGGGGTTGCTAACGCTTTTTAATATATTTTCTTTTGAGAAGAAGTCTCTTGTGGGCCAGACTGTCCTTGAACTCACTGTGTAGCTGAGGATGGGTTCCTGATCCTCCTGCTTCCACTTCGTTAGTGCTTCTAGGATTACAGACACACACTTGGCTGGGAGGTCCTTCTGTATATGTGTTGCCTTCATTGGTTAATGAAGAAAGAAGCTGCTTTTGGCCAATAGCTTAACAGAATATAGTCAGGCTGGAAGATTTTATATATATATATATATATATATATATATATATATATATATATATATATAGAGAGAGAGAGAGAGAGAGAGTAGGCAGAGTCAAGGAGATGCCTTGTAGCCACCACCAGGGACAGATGCATTGGATATAGGTAAGCCACAGCCACGTGGTGATACACAGATTAATAGAAATGGGTTAAATTAAGATGTAAGAGCTAACCAATAAGAAGCTGGAGCTATTAGGCCAAGCAGTGATTTAAATAATACAGTTTCTGTGTGATGTTTTTGGTTCTTGGCAGGCTGGAATAAACAAGAGGCCTCTTCCTACAACACACCGTCATACTCAACTTACTGTTTATTTTTCGAGCCAAATAATTGTTTTGGTGAGAAGTGTCCTGGGCACTGGCAGGATGCTGGTTGCTGCCCTACCCTTCTAGATGCTAAGAACAACACACCAAAATAAAAAATGTCTCAAGAAATTGCCAAATAGCTCTTTTTAAGGCTCAGAAATCATGTTTATAGAACAATATGAATGGTTCCCAGCTTATAAATAATAATTCATTCACACATCATTCAGTATAGTAGAAACTATCCTATAAAAGACTTTATAGACAGGGTCAGAGAGTGGCCTCAAACTCTGAGTCTTCTTACTGCCATCTCCCGACTGCTGACATTATAGGGGTGCACCAGCAGGTCCTTCAGATTTTGCATTTAGATGTCTGCACAGGTCAGTGAGAAATGTGTGATTTTTCTGCTGCGAGGCTAAGCATTAGAAACAGTCACTCCCACGCAGGTCTTTCTGCTGCCAAGCTTTGACGTTTGCTAGGTTATGCGTATAAAATGTGGCTCTTTACTTGAGACTGCATCTCACTTGGTCATTTTGGCTTGTCTGAATCTCACTAAGTAGACCAGACTGGCCTTGACCTTGCAGGCGACCTCCCATTTCTGCTTCCCGAATTCTGAGATTACAGACCTGAGCCACCATCTCCAGTTTTTGTAATCATTTTTTAACTTCATATGTGTGTGTGCATATACACATATGTTTGATTTTCTTTGAAAGATTTTTTTTGTATTACACTATAATTGCCTCATTTCTCCCTTCAAACACTCCCATATACCTGTCCCTGCTCTCCTTCAAATTCAAGGGCTCTTTTTTCCCTCATTTGTATTGCATGCGTATACTTATATACATATATTCCTAAATAAAACCTGTTCAGTACTTATACTGTTACTTGTATGTATGTTTTCAGGGCTGACTGTTTGGCAATGGACAACCATTTGCTGTGCTCTTCCCTGGGGAAGACCGCCTCTCTCACTCCCAGCTTTCCTCAGTTACTAACAGTTCTTTATGCAGCATAGAAGCATTGTGGGCTTTTCCTTTATGCGTTTTGGCATGTCCATTTGGTGTCCTTCATGTTTAGCTCATGTTTAGGCAGTCATGCTCGTGAGACTTTGTGGGTGTAGCTTCTGATGTTACTAGGAGACACAATCTCACAGCAACCTCCCTGACTTTCTGGCTTTTAACAAGCATTCTGCCCCTTTCCCGCAGTGTTCTCTGAACTGTGGGTGTAGGAATGTTGTCAATGCATAAATTGAAACCAGACTCTGTGGCTCTGTATTTTGATTGGCTGTGCTTTTCTACTGTTTCAAAGTGAAGTTTCCTTGCTAAGGGATGAACTTACCTGTGGGTATAAGGACAAAAGTATGTCTGTTTTTTGCTAGGGATTTGAGACAGGGTGACCATGAACTTGATATGTCGCCAGGACAATGTGGAACTTTTAATCCCCCTGCTTCCATCTCTGAAGCGCTAGGATTACGGTTTTATGACACCATGCTGGGTTTTATGCAGTGCTGGAGGTTGAGTCTAGGGCTTCATGGAAGCTGGGTCAGTTTGCCCTTGTATTCTCTAAATAATGTGGAATGAATTGTTTCCATTTGAAATACAAGTTTTAAACTGAGCACAACCGACTGTGGTACTCAATGGCAATCCCAACGTTAAAGGGGCTAAGGCAGGAAGTTTACTATAAATTTGAGGCAGGTTGGCTACAAAATGAGACCCTGTTTTGAATAGAGAGGAGGGAAGAAAGAAGAGGGGACGGAGGAGACAAAAGAAGAGGAGGAAAAGAAAGGGAGAGAGGGAGGAAGAAGTAGAGAAGTCAGGCATGGTGGTGCTTGAATGTAATTCTGTAGTTATAGCCCCCAGGAGGTAGAGGCAGGAGGATCAAAAGTTCAAGTTCACCCTCCACTACTCTGTGAGTTTGAATCCAGATCGATACACCAGAGATCCTGTCTCAAAACAAAAGAAATCTAATTCTACCAGTTACTCCTTGTGTGATCTTAGGGAAGTTGCTTAAATTCTCTGTGCCTTCTCAATGACTAATAACCCAATTAATTAATCTAAAACATAACCTAGAAAAATGATAATCCCACATGCCAAAAAATCATTGGGAAAGTTGGTGTCTCACTCAATATTTATTTTTATTTTCTGAAATTTTGCACATGTAAGTGTATTGCCCACATGCACACACACCACACATGTGCCTGGTATCCGAGGAAAGCCAGGAGATGGTGTTGGACATCCTGGAGCTGGAGTTTTCAGAGCAGGAATCACATCCGGGTCCTCTGGAAGAGCCGCAAGTCCTCTTAACTGCGGAGCTGTCACTCCAGCTCCCTTAGTTAGCATTTCTGAAGCTCTTAGAACAGTTCCCAGCACAGAGCAAACAAAGCTGAGAAGAATGGGGATTTTCAAGAGGTCTACAGATTTAAGGATGTTTATTTAGAAACACCTTGAAACCTTGCGATTCTGCTGCCAAAGGGATCAGACTAGATCCTGTGGAAAAGGAGAAACTATCTCCACGTCCCTATCACTGCAGCCAAACTGAAACAGTACAGTCAGCTCTGTAAGACTCTCCTCTGAAGACTCTAGCAGGTGTGGGGAGAACAGCTGTAATCTCAGCACTCAGGAGGTGGAAAAATCTAAATCACAAGTCCATGGCCAGCCTAGGCTGCAGAGTGACTGTCAGACTATCTCCATGACCCATCTCAAAAGTCTAAAACTACTAAGGATGAAAAACTAAGGTCTGATCTCCATTAAATGCGATCACATGGTTGGACTACCAGCACTGAGTAGAGGGAACTGAAACCGGAGGATTAAAAATTCAAAGCCAGCTTGAGCTGTACAATAAGATCCTGTCTCAAACAGAAAAAAAAAAAAGAAAAGAAAAAGAACCTCAGGCCAATAAGATGGCCTGATGTAAGAAGGGAAGGGCGCTTGCCACCAAGCCTGGTAACCTGAGGTAGATCTCCAGAACCTACATGATGGAAGGAGAAAACCTCAAGTCAAGTTGAGACTATCACATGCTCCCCCTGGTGTATGCACACCCCCACCCCCATGAAGGAAACAGACAAGGAAAACGTTTAAAGCTCTTGGCTTTTCTTTAGCTTCCCTTTCAGCTCTTTTTTGCTTTTCAGTTCTAGAAATGGAATCCAGGACCTCTTGCTTGGCACGTCAGCTCTCTCATCTCTGTTTCAGAAGAAAGAGAATGATGTAAAGAAACTCTCATCCATACTCCTATAAGTAAATAATGAAACTCACTGGTGCTCCCCCCTCCCCCCTCACACACACACATACACACACATACATACATACACACACACACATACACACACATACACACACATACACACACACACATACATACATACACACACACATACACACACACATACACATACACACACACATACACACACACACACACACATACACACACATACACACACACACACACACACACACACACACACACACACACACACACACACGATGTGAAAGTAAAACCAGAGCTAGTCAGGAATAGGAAAGGGATTAAGGGGAGTGGAAAAGGGATGATAATGGGGATGAATATGATTGTATATGAAATATCATAATGAAGCCTATTATTATGCATAATTAATAAATTCTCACAAAAACTCTTAAAAATTAAAAAAGAAAAAATGAATCCAAGATAACCAAAAGCTCTCAGTCATGTTGCCTACTGTATTGGTGAATGTTTGGCATTCAACTAGGGAGGGAAAGTCTCGCTATAAACCCAGTTGGCTGTCATTCTCCATAGCACATTCAGACTGCTATATGTGCACTGAGATAGTCACTAATCACTAAGAAACTTTGCTTTTTGTTTTTCTTCCCTTTTTGTGTTTTTTTTTTTTAAAGAACCTTAAGACATGTCATTCTTTGTTGTTAGTGTGTGGTGTGTTTTGAGACTGTTATCTGTGATAATGGTTAATGGTGTTATCTATTGACAGGCCTCAATACTATATTTCATTTGTATTAATTTTCCTAGCTAGCATATAACATCATGGGGCTCACTATGATATTATCATACTCAATATTATGTTTTAGGTGCACATTAAAGGAAATAACTTTAGGAGAAAGATTCTACTTTTGCTACTAAGAAAATATGTGATCCTTGGTTTAAATTTTTTTTTGTTTTTAGATGTTGCCTAATGTATTCCAAGCTGGCCTCAAACTCAACCTTACAGCTGAGGATGACCTTGACCATTTGATTTGCATAACTCTACGTCCCACAGGCACGATTTATGCAGTGCTGAGGATTGAACCCAGGGCTTTGTGGGTGGCAGGCAAGCACTCTATCAACTGAGTTATAACCTCAGCCATTTGTGAGAGTCTGAATTCTCTTTAGCTTAGTTTCGTCATCTATAATTTAAGGTTGATATTAGTACTTTCATCCAAGACTTTCTAGTGACACGGAGGAAAGTCTGGTCTTCAGAAGTTAGTAGAGCAAGACGAGACAGAGTTCCTGCAGACGTTAGCTATCATTATTCATCCTCATTAGTTGTCTCCATGCCATGAGGTGGGAAACACTTTACCAAGCAATTTCATGTTCATTATCTTATTTAATTTAATTTGTTCATGTTGATGTGTGTTCTCAAATAGGCCCAGCTGGCTTTAAACTCTGTGTGGCTGAGGCTAGCCTTGAAATTCTTATTGCTCTGCCTCTTCTTCCTGAGTGCAAGGTCTACTGTTGTGAGATGCCATGACAGGCTTTGTGCTTTTATTTTCAATGATTGTGGTGGTGGTTTGAAAGAAAATGGCTCCCAAAGTGAGAGGCACCATTAGGAGGTGTGACTTTGTTGGAATGGGTATGGTCTTGTTGGAGGAAGTGCATCATTGTAGAGGTTTGAGGTCTTCTATGCTCAAGCTATTCTCAATGATACAGACCATTTCCTGTTGCCTCTGAGATATGCCATTCTCAGCTCCTTCTCCACCACCACATCTACCTGCATCCTGCCATGCCTCACCAGGATGATAATGGACTGAACCTCTGAATCAGTAAGCCATTACAATGAAATGTTTTCCTTTATAATGAAAGACCCCCACTCACTAAGCAGCAGTAACGCCATTTTGCAAGGCTTAAACTTTGCAGCAACGCAAGTAATTAGAGCAGGGAAGTTCGACTTGAAAATGAGGGCGGAGAAGCCAGGCAAGATATCCGCGGTCAGCCGGTCAGCCATCTGGCCTCAAGCGATAAGGAACCCGCAGCTGGCCTGCTCTAATGAGAACATCCCGGTTGCTTAGGGAAACAGGATGCCTATAGTCAGTATACGTGCCCAATTTAGAATATCAGTAATTCACAGAAGAGACAACTCCCCCTATGAAAGATCCCAGCTTATCTGCTGTAACGTCATTTCACAAAGCTTTTGACGTACGACTGTAAGTGCAGAGTAAGGTCAGGGTCCCTGGCTGCAAAACAGGATCTATATATCCATAGATTAGGACAGGACATCAATTAACAGGATGTCTGTTCCCATACATCTGTGCTGGGAAAGGGGTTGCTGCAAAACAGGATCTTTATATCCATAGATTAGGACAGGACATCAATTAACAGGATGTCTGTTCCCATACATCTGTGCTGGGAAAGGAAAAACCCCCTGTGCCCCTTGCCCCATTCCAACTGACCACTAACGATGCATTTGCTTCTGTAATCTGCTTCTGCTGCCCTCTTTCCTATAAAAAGACCTTCCCCCAGTCTGCAGGCGCGCTTGTCTCCCGAAAGACTAAGCCGCCCCAGGTACCTGTGTACTCAATAAAAGCCTCTTGCTGTTTGCATCCGGAGAGTGGTCTCGCTGTTCCTTGGGAGGGTCTCCCCGGTCTGAAAGACTGCCTACCACGGGGGTCTTTCAATAAGAGTTGCCGTGGTCATGATGTCTATTCATAGCAATAGAAACCCTAACTAAGACAGAGAACATTGTTTAAAAAAAAAAAAAGCAGGAAAGGGTGATGGCCATGGACTTGAATGTGCATTTCTCTGAAAGTTTGTGGCTTCTTGACATTCATGTGTTGAAATCCTAGGCTCCAATGTGATAATACTGCAGACAGGAACTTTGTGAAGAAGTAATAGTGGAGCCCTCATGAAATTCATTTTATAAAGGGAACACCCTTCCCGTTTCCACCCTTTCCTTAGGAGTGTATAAGAAATCAGCACTCTGCACACCAAAGTGAGTTTCTAAAAGGGCCCAGCTAGGATTTTGAAATTAAAGCCTCCAGAATTATGACAAATTGTTTACATTGCCTGGTCTGGGGCATTTTTGTTATAGTAACTCAAATTGACTAAGACAGATAATTTATTTTGCCCTGCTTTAGAGAAAAGATGGTGAACATTTTGCTCATTGATACCAAGAATTAGCACCAGAAATTGTGTAGAAATTGGATTTCTAGGAGCCCAAGTCTAGCCCATTTTCTTTGAAAACTAATCAATATTCAGATAACCTGAGAATCCTGCTAAAATTTAGATTTGGGGGGATGGAGAGATGTCTCGGCAGTTACAAATATTTATTTCTCTTCCATAAGAACCAAGTTCAGTCCCAAGCATCCACACTGCCAGGAGGCTCACAACTGCCTGTAACACCAGTTTAAGGAAATCCAATGTGCCTACGCACTTGGGTGTGTGTATGCATGCTTGCATACACACAGACATACATACACTTAAAAATAAATAAATCCCTAAAATATTTAGATTCTGATTCACACTTAAATAAAATTAAATAAATATTTAAAATATATTTTAGGTTCCCATTAATCAGATATGGGTAGAAGAACACAAGATACTTGTTTTTAAAATACATTTTAAAATTGTGTGTGTGTGTACATGTCCTATAGTTTATGTATTAAGGTTGGAGAACAGCTTGGAGGAGTCAGTTATCGCCTTCTACCATGTTAGTCCCAGTGATAGAACTTAGGTTCTCTGTCTTGGTAGGAAGCACCTTAATCTTCTGAGGCATCTCTGATACCCAAGAATCTATTTAATAAGTTCCAAAAGGGTGTTGACGCTGCTGGTCTAGAAACCCTGTTTGCAGTAGCCAAGGGCTTATATCTGGTAATATTAACCTCTTGCATGTCTAAAGTGTTCTAGACAGAGAAAAACCTGTGGAAAAAAACCCCACACACTGTATCATCAGGCTAATCCCCTGAGTCATGGTTCTTCTTCCACTGTGAAGCTGCAGGGGAGCTCATTACCGCAATATCCACTGAAGTTGAAGCATAAGTACCAAACAGGCAGCCTTCATTTTTTTCCCTCGGCCTCCACTCAACAAAGGTCTACTCTTCCGAGTAATTAGAGGTCTGCCTGAGACCCGCAGAAGTCCCTTCCCTTAGCTTCAGGGAACGTATTAGCAATGAAAAAGGTGTGTGCATGTGTGCGCACATGGAGGTGTCCATCCACGAGACCATTTTACTGTCTTCTGAAAAGTGATGAGGCCTCCTCTGTATATATTTATTTTTCACTTATATGAAGATTTCAGCTATTTTAGGTTTCTTCTGTAACCTAGGTAACCCCGATCAGCTGAAAGAAGAGCTAATTCTAACCCTTTATAGAATTTTAGGACACTTCTGATATTACAGAAGGAACATCAGGAAGAATGGCAGTATTTTTCATGAGAGGATAGTATTCTGATCAGATGGGGCCAGGGCAGCCTAGAAAAAGGAGGGCGTGTGCCAGAGAGGCAGAAGAAGGCCATGTAAGAAGACTGATGTCTGGATTTTGTGGAGAGTGGGTCAAATCTCACTATGTAGCCCAGGCTGGCCTCTGTAGGCTTGGATTACAAGCACACACTACCACATCTAACTTGAAGAATTAGTTCGGAACAGAGCTTTCTCTTTTTCCCTCCATGTTTTCCTGCTTTTACCCTCAGATTAAGAGTAGAAATTGGCAAAGTCTGTCCATAAAGTTAAGTGATACTTTTTTTCAGAGGGGTTATAAATATGTGTGTGTGCACATGCACATATGTGCATATTTTTTTTTCTGTCCTAACTTCTTGACTGTACCCCAGGAGTCCTAAAGCATCCACAAATAATATGGAAACACTGGTCATGGTTATGTTCTGAATAAAGTTTGCTCGCTGGCACTGAGATTTGAAATTCAATCAATTTCGTATCCCATAAACTAGTATTTTTGCTTTGATTTGTTGCATCATTACAAAGGTCAAATCCATTTTCTGCTTGCAGGTTGTCCCAAAGCGGTCCTGTTATTGGGCCACCTGTGCCCAGCTGAGGACATTCTCAAGCCTTGTAAGGTGGACCACCAGACAGAGAACAGACTTCCAGATTTCCTGTCTTTATGAAGATTGCTTTAAAGGAAACCAAAGCTATGTGACGAGGATTGTTCTAGGTGCTTGACAGATGTTTTCTCAGCTTCACCTTCCGTCTCACTTCCTAGGGCTATTTAGCCTGTGAATGTGAAACCATCAACTTCCTGTGTCAATTTTAAGTAGCTAAGTTTTCCTATTTGTTTGAATTCCTTTAGCGGACCCTCAGCTTCTATTTATTTATTTTGGCTCCAAGGACTGACTGTGTTCGTAGCAAAAATTTGGAAATGTAAGTAGTAACTTTCTGAAAGAGACTATGTTCTGATGAATTTCACTCAAACCTCTTAAGCCATGTGCTTCTTACTCCTTCCTCTTTTCCTACCATCTCCTCTTCCTCCTCCTCCACTTCTCTTTCTTTCCCCCTTTTCTCTTCCTCTTCTTTCTTTTTGTCCTCCTAGTTCCCTTCCTCCTCTTCTGCTTTCTTTCCTTCCCCTGCTTCAAACCCTTCACCTCCCCCCTCTTTCTTCTTTTCCCCCTTTCTCTTTATCTTCTGCATCAGAGGCTCAATATGGAGCTCAACCTGGCCTCAGTTCATGACTGTCCTCCTCCCTTGGGTTCCTGAGTGACTAGGATTATAGACATGAGCACCTTTCTTTTTCACATCAGGCCCTAACTCTTTTTGACAGTAACCACATGCATGGTCTCTGATCTCACAGCCTGAGCTGTAGGAAATTTCTCCAAAGTCACTGAATTCATTTTCTCCAAAGATCTCGTTCAGATATCTTTCATTAGGAGCACAAACTTAAGACAAGGTGCATGAGCCTTTAGTCTTGGGCTTTTTAAATGCTGCTTGTAAACCATTACCTAACCATTGATCTGACAGGTCACATACACAGAGTAGGTCTATTAATCAGAGGATCTTTCGGACTCCATAAATTATTTCTGCCCAAGAGAGTATTTGGGGAAAGATTAGTAAGAACCATTTGAATTGCAATCACCTTTGAAACAACCATTATACTCCATAAAAATAGCATCGCTGTTGCACCCCTCCGAGGTCTCCACTCCTTTGGGAGATGGGTTAAGGAACCAGAATAGCCAAAGGCTGCAGAAGTCCCTTACAGACATGGCCACATCCTTGTCCATATAGATGATGGCAGACAGGAACATCAGTTGGTTCCTCTTTAGGTAATTCGATTGTGTCCTGTTATGCCTTTGACAGGAATATGGACATTAAAGCTTTGTCCAAAAGGAGGAAGTGGGGGGAGAGCCAAGGCAGCAGCTGTAATCCAGCTAAAGGCTCCACGCAGGCTCTCAGATCTCTGACATCTGTGCTTCCTCTGCCTTGACCTTTCCCTGCCCTTCTCTGGCCAGGGGATATTGCTCCCAAGAATGCAAGCTTATGTCATAACATGATCAAGGAAGTCCCTGGGTGGCCTAACAATAAAAGAATAGCATTCTAGAGGAAATTAAGAAAGAGAAAAGGCAAGAAGGACCCTCAGTGAGCAAACATGCAATGTCATGAAACTAAGCTATTCAACGTCTGTCTTGTAGCCAATAATAGCCTTTCTTTCTTTCTTTCTTTCTTTCTTTCTTTCTTTCTTTCTTTCTTTCTTTCTTTCTTTCTTTCTTTCTTTCTTTCTTTCTTTCTTTCTTTCTTTTGCCAGTTTTACTATGTAGTTCTGGATGTTCTGGAACTCACTGCATAGAGAAAGCCTGGCCTCAGACTTTCAGAGATCTACCTGTCTCTGCCTCCTGAGTCTGGGAGCATGCACCACCACACCTAGCCAGAAATTTATTCAAAGATTTTAAATTACATTTACTTACTTATTTGTGTGTGTGTGTGTGTGTGTGTGTGTGTGTGTGTGTGTGTGTGTGTGTGTTTCTAGGGTGAAACTCAGATTACTAGCCTTCACAGCAAGCACCTTTACCTAAGCTATCTTGCTGACCTGTTTTTATTGTGGAGTGTAGGCAGAGATTGCTCATTCGTTCCAGGTCGCCCAGACCTGAAATAATCACACAGAAACTATATTATTTGCAATACTGTTTGGCCTATTAACTTATGCATATTTCTAGCTAGCCCTTACATCTTAAATTAACCCATTTCTATTAATCTGTGCATCATCACAAGGTTGTGGCTTACATCTGTCCCCTATGGCAGCTACATGGTGTCTCTTTGACTCTGCCTATTTTCTTCTCCTTTATCTGCTTGGAATTCCCACCTTGCCCTATCCTAAGGTCTCAGAGAACCCCAAAATTACTTTGCCCAACAAAAAACAGGAAGCAGTTTGGAGAAAACTATGCCCAAATTCCAAAATATTGTTTATAAATGTTTGTTTACATTTAAAAAGGGCTATGCTATAGATATGAATACTTTGCATTGGTATGGATCTTGGTCTATTAATACAAATGTAAGGCTAATTTTATTATATGTATATTTCTGCCCCTGATTAAGGTATTGTGTCTGTGCAGCTCATTTAAAAATATAATGTATAATTAAGAAATACAGGTTAATAGATAGCCATCTATAATAATCAAGCCTGTAGTCATTTTAGTTAGGTTTTCTAGATATATAGTTTTAGAAGTTGCTTGCAATGCACTTCCTGTTTACTTAGGTAATATTATATCTTTCTGGAGTCTTTGATGGAGTTGAAGAATATATAGTTATAATTTTCCTTAATTATGATAAAAGATAAAGTAGATATAAATATTGTAACTATAATACTTGTTTGATAACTGTTTTATTGTATGTAATCTTTCTATGTTAAAGTTAAAACCTTCCTTTTATTCAGACAGTAAAAGGGAGTGCTGTGGGATTCCCCTCTATATGCTGTAAATATATTTTACCATTGGTTAAAAAAGAAGCTGCTTTGGGCCTAGTGCAGTGCAGAATAGGGCATGGAGGAAATTCCAAGAAGATAGAGGAGAAGAGAATAGGCAGAATCAAGGAGACTCCATGTAACCACCGCAGGAGACTGAGGCCAGACTTGCCGGTAGGCCATGACGTCATGGCGATGCACAGATTCATAGAAAAGGGTTTACTTTAAGATGTAAGGGCTAGTTAGAAATATGCATAAGCTAATAGGCCAAACAGTATTGCAAATGATATAGTTTCTGTGTGATTATTTCAGGTCTGGGTGACTGGGAACAAATGAGTAGTCTCTGCCTACAAAAGAGGTGGTTTTGTGTTTTTTTTTTTTTTTTTTTTTTTTACTCTGTAGCCCTGAGTGGTCTGGGACTGACTATGTGGGCTAGTCTGGCCTTGAATTTGCTGACTCTCAGGTGTTAGGATCACAGGAGTGTATCAGCACATGCAACTAGAAATTTAATTTTATAGACTTTATTTATGTTCAAGTGCATGCCCATGTGTGTGCAGTCACCCCCGCACCCCCCCCCCCCACATACACACCCGAGACCAGAAAATGGCACCAGATTTCCTGGAAGAAGAGTTATAGGCAGTTGTCAGCTGTCTACTTTGAACGCTGGGAACTAAACTCTGGTCCTCTGAAGGAGCAGCAAGTGTTCTTAACAGCTGGGGCATCTCTCCAGGTTCTATGTCAAAAATCGGGGAATACTGATTCTGTAGCCCCAGGCTCTCAGGCAGTGAGGGTAGGAATATCAGAAGTTCTTGTCATCCTGGGCTAGATAGAGAGTTCAAGGCCGGCCTGGGATGCCAGAGATCCTATCTCAAAACAACAAGCAACCACCCAGTCTGCTCTCTGCCCAGTCCATCCGGGTGTGTAAAAGAGGGGTGCAACTGTCGTGGTTAACATATCTTTGTTTGTTTCGGTGATGAGTGCTTCAAAGAACGCTGATTGAAACTAGTTGAAGTTACAGGCCTTTCTTTGTTGTTGCTGATTTTGATTTTTGTTATAAGCCACTGTAGCTGGGAAATCTAAGCACAGGGGTTTAGCCTTTCAGATGTATACCATGGCAGACAGGACATGGAGAAGCGCCTCCTTCGCTCTCAGCCGCATTCTTGGGGGAGGAAGGGACACCAGCATACAAACATGCTTTCTGTTTAGCTGAGGCTGAGTTTGTTCAGTAGTGTTCACAGCACTAGATTTACTCTTCTGATCCGGTGATGTTTGTCCTAGACTACTGGTAGAGGCACTGGTATTCCCTGAGCACACCTTCTGATGAAATTTGCTCCAACATGACACTCCCAGAGCTGTTTGATTGCAGCATAGATAGCTGGGGTAATTTTCCACTGCTATGACCAGAGAGGCAGTGAGATTTCTCTTGATTTACTTGTATTTTCATGTTTCTCTCTGTGTGAGAGAGACAGAGAAGGGGGGGGGCGAAAAGGGGGGAGGAATCCCCTGGAGCTGGAGCTGAAGCTACAAGTAGTCCTGAGTCCTGAGACATGGGTACGAAGAACTGAACTCACTCAGGTCCTCTGGAAGAACAGGAAGCACTCTTGGCCTTTGAGCTGTCTTTCCAGCTCCCGGAATTTCTCTTTATAGACCGTGTCCCTCACCCCAGAGACCATGCATTCAACTCATGTACTTTTCTTAGACACAACAGTGATCCTCATCTCCACAACATGCCAGGACACGAAGCAGGGCTCAAACCTAGTCAGCTCTTGAACTTGTGCAAAAAAAGAAAAAAAAAAAAAAAACGTTTGTGGCGTCATCCTTGGCCCGCTTCACGTGGTAGGCCAGATGGTCCATGTCTGTATGAGTGATGTAGTGACGTGTGCATGTTCGTGGGCACCTACGGAGGTCAGAGGGCAACCCCAGGATGCCTTCTCAGTTGGTCTCTACCTTGTCCTTTTAGATGGGGTCCCTACTGACCCTAGAGTTACCTTCTCCCGATAGTCTGCTTGCCCAGTGAGCTCCAGATCTGCTTGCCCCTCTCTATCCTCCCACCCCATGCTCAAGGTACAAATGTCCAGAGCCATTATTCAGCTTTTTATGTGGGTGCTGGAGATTCTACGGTCCTGATGTTTGCACAGTAAACATGGTACTCCCTGAACCACCTCCCCGGTCCTCAGCTAGATTATTCTTTGCTAGGGACTTTGTCCTATGTTGGGGGGTATTTGGTGGCAGGTGTCCATGGCCTTTATCTACTTTTCTCCTTTTCCAGTTATCAGAGCCCAATGCCTCCTGGGAACAAAATTGCTCCAGACAGCACCTGTACTCTTTTGTGAGAGAATTGGTAGTGGAGCCGGCACAAAGAGAGCTAATCTTATTCCTTTCAGCTTGACCCTGACTGAAGCACTCTTCCCTCTTTCCAGACAGCTGAGACCCGGAACAAGTAGTGAGCAAGCCAGGTCATAAGTCCCATAAAAAATGGCCCTCCCTCACTTCTTATCTAGTATTTGGGACATTAAGAAGTAGATATTCAACAGAAGTGTGGAAAGTGAATTACATTTTCTATACTGTTTCTCTTTTCTCTCTACTCTGGACTTAATGTCTAAAACTGCTGACTCGCTTTTCTTAGTTCTGGAAGATAAAGATGTTTTAGCTTTGGCTCCCTAGTCCTGGCTAAGGGCCAGGTCTTCAATTCCTTTACTTAGATTTTTATTTCACGGGCACCTGAGACTCTTGCACACAGTGGGTGCTTACAGGAGTGATTTGTCCTGGATAAAGCTGTCTCCAGAACTCTTTCCTCCTTCCATAGAATTTCTTTGTCTCTGAGCCCAGCTAGTCACCATCTAGTTGCTTGTGACCCTCGCTGGCCGTCAGTGCCTGCTTAAGTCTCTTGTCAGTAATCACCATAGTCTCACTTTTCCGGAAGTCCCATTGTATTCGACCCCAAGCATTGTCTCTTCACACCCAACTATTCACAGATGGCCGAGGCTCACAAGGAAGGCTCATCCAGGGAGATGTAGAGAAATGGTCGATCTCTAATGGCTGACATTTTATACACGGATATTAAAACCTCCCTAAGCAGGGTGTCTGCAACTTTGAATTCATATCCTGAGGGACTGGGGACACAAAGAAAACATCTAGAGCCATGTCTCTAAACACTGGCTCGTCCAAGTTGAATTGTGGAAGTGTGTGTGGTGGGGAATGCAAACACCCATAATCCCAGCAACCTGGAGGCAGAGGCATTGCTATAAATTCAAGAACAGCCTGGGCTACATAATAAATTCCAAGCCATCTTGAGATACAGAGTGAGACCTTGTCTAGAGAAAAAATGGGAATAGGCATGTAACTCATTTGGCAGCGTGCTTATCTTATCCATCCCCAAGTGGCACATACAAGTGGCACAGTGGAGGAGTTAAGCTGGAGCTCAGGGTCATCCTTGGATCTGTAGTGAGTGTGTGGCCAGCTTGAGTTACAGGAGATCCTGGAGCAAAACGCAAACAAACCCAACAAACCAGTCTAACTAACAACAAAAAATACCCCTCATAGGCTACTGCGTTCTTGATTGATTCCTGTAAAAAATATTGAAAATAGTCCAAAATTGTATCAATTATTAATATATAATTGAGTACCCCACTTTTAGAAAAGTACAGTCAAAAGTCATTTTCAAAACTAGATTTTTGAGACAGGTATGGTGGCACATACTTGAATATAATCTCGGTAATCAGTAATAAATCTCTGTAGGAGAATTATTGCAAGCTCCATGCCAGCTTGGTCTGCATGGCAAGGATTAGGCCAGCTAGGACTATATAATGAGATTTTTCTCTCAAAAGCAAACAGCACCACCAACAAACAACCTGAGTGTTTGTTTTCATTTGTTTTCCATTTCTCTAGATGTGGTGGTACTGCCTATAATCTCAGCACGTGGGGAAGGGGAAGGGAGGCAGAAAGATCAGGAATTCATAGCCGATCTAAGCTGCAGACAATGACTCTACCAGGCCTACGTGAGAGTTTCTACCCCAACAAGAAAATGAAATTAAGCCAATAACTAAGTGTTATGTCCATTTCAAGGGTCTAAGGAACATATATGTCTCTGGACAAGGAAAGAAAGATTCCAGCAAAGAGAAATGAAAACTTTACCTTAAAGGATAGGAGAGAATAATTTACATGTTTGATTCATTTTTAATGTTTTTATATTGTTCAGTCAAAAGACATTCTAGGACACGGGCAAAACAGAACCTGAGCTCTTGAACACATTATTGGGGACTAATAATTGGAAAGAATCCAATGAGCACTGGCAGATGAGGGTCAGAGGGGCTTCGGAATCCATTTGACCAATGGACACCTGTCTAATATTGCCAACGATATGGTTGCTGAGGTCCTAAGAGAAACCCTTGTGGTCATCAGAACTGACTGAATGTTCTCTGGAAGGAGTAATGTTTGGCCAGCCAGTCTGTTTTTTTGAAATGAGATCGCCATCATGATGCAGAAACCCACAGACACAGCCGACCCAGACTTGCCACGAACTCTAGACTGACAGCTGGGGAGCCTGCATGGGACCAACCTAGGCTCTCTGCATGTGGGTAACAGTTTTATAGGCTTGTCTGTTTGTGAGACCTCTGACAGTGGGACCAGGATCTATCCCTGGTGCTTGAGCTGACTTCTTGAAGCCCATTCCCTATGGTGAGATGCCTTGCTCAACCTTGATGCTTGGGTGTCGCGGGGAGGGGTGGCTTGGTCCTGCCTCAACTTGATGTGCCAGACCTTGTTGACTCCCCATGGGAGGCCTTATCCTTTCTGAGAAGTGGATAGGAGTGGGTTGGGGGAGGTGGAGAGGGGAAGGAGGAGGGGAGGGAGGGGGAACTGTGGTTGGTATGTAAAATGAATAATAAGAAAAGAAATGATAGCCACATTAGTGGGCTAGTGATACATGAACATCAAGGGGTTGACGGTGAATCCGTTGCTTTACAACAAATACAATTTGAAGATCTTCCAATATATATGATTTCCTGCCACTTCGTCTCTGGGCATATATGACATTTTTTTTGTACTACTGAGTATACCGTATGTATATTAAGTAAGGGTTTATATTAATGTGTATCTCTTTTACACTTTAAATTTTATTTTATCTTATTTTGTATGTGTTTGCTGTATAGTACATGTATGTTCCCGTGAGTGTATCCGTGTAGAAGGCAGAGATTGATGTCAGGGATCTTCCTCAAATTCCCTATTATTTTTTGAGACGGTTTTTTTTCCCTAAACCTGAAGCTCATCAATAGTAAGAGCCTATCTCAATAAGCAAACAAAGAAACACAATACCCCAAATAGGAAGTGAATAAAATCATAATTACCAGTTCACCGACTCTTTCTAGAACTTGAAACTACATCCAACCTTCAGTGGGCCCGGCAAGGGAGTTAAAATTGCCCTTCATGTGCTATGCCCTAGCTTCTGGGCCATCTCCGTGTTTCTCTTGTGCCCTGGCAAAGGAAGTGATTACTCTGGAGATTAGGATAAAAAATACTTGGTGATACTTGATGAAGCTTGCTTTCCTTTGCAGAAGAAATTCCATCCAATGGACATGGTCGTGAAAATAGAATCTGGGTTTGGAAAGAAAGCAAGTACCTGCGGAGATGCAGAATTCAGAAGCAACAAAGATGCTCCCTGAGTGTCCACCACCACACGCCATTTCATTTCCAAAACCGTATGATGTCTATGTTCATTCATTTGTGTACATAGGGGCTTTTCATTTTGCACTGTTTTGTTTATTTTGATTTTTGTTCTCTCGTCCAATACCAACACACCATGCAGCATAGATTCTAGTCAGCATTTATGAACAGCTGATGGCAAGGATAGAGTTAAATAAAACATACCATCCCAGTGGGATTCTCCTCTTTGTACTTTTTAATCTGCACAATTACTAAGGTTCTTAAACTTCAGTTGATCCCCGAACAGCTAAGACACTGACAGGGAAAACTTCAAAAAGCTGGGAACGTGACCCCGATACAAATATATGGCGAGCATACATAAAGGTCATTTAAGCCAGTAATGAGGAAACAGCATGGAGGAGAGAGGCTGATGCACAGATAGTGAGAGAAAATGTTGAAATATGATTAGCAATATAGATATGAAAAGCTTTAATGTCCTCCGTGCAATAAACCACCATCCTTTGGGATGGTTATTTCTAAACAATGAGAGATAATTTGCAATTGCATTGCACAAAACCCATTTGTTATTCTCAGACTACAAGTTAGCACTGACCTTTGTTGAATCCCAGTCCTAATTAATGGTAAGTAGGAAGGCAAACAAAGATGCACTTCCCTGGAGAATAGAACACTCTTGGACAGAATTTTTAGATGGTACTACAGTGTAACTTTGAGAAGAGATGCTATATATGTTAAATGCTATATACATTATTATATATAGGTTATTTTTCTCATTGTTTGGAAGAAATACTAAACAAAATGGAGGAAGAGTTTATTTTGGTTTGCAGTTTCAAGGGATACAGTCCATCACAACAGGGGAAACATGGCAACAGGATCATGAGGCATCTGACTGCATTGCATCTACAGTCAGGAAGCAGAGAGAGATGAATGCTGTCGTTCACTTTTTCCTTTTTATTCAGCCTACAACCCTACCCCACAGAGTGGTGTTGCTCACATTCAAGGTAGAGCTTCCCTTGTTAGTTAAAGTTTTCTTATGGATATAAGCAGAGGTGTGTTTCTGTGGTGAGTCTACCTCCAGTCAAATTGATAAGCAAGATCAACCATCATGCATTCTATCGCTCTTTTGTACAGAGTCCCGTGTAAGGGAGAGACTATATAAAGTTTTCAGAGCTATAGTCATTGATATTGACTTAAGGCTCTCAGAATTTCCATGTCACGAAAAGCTTCAGTAACAACAGGGAAAACTCTGAACATTCAAACTAGATCTTAAAGGATTTCTCCTTCTAGAAACAAGCATTCAGCATACACAGTAGACAGAGGTGGGCCTCTTTCTGCCAGGCATACTCTGTGCACAGAATCTTCAGTAGAGTGGTCCCCAGTACTCCATCATAACCTGAGATCAGGAGGCAGGTGGTGGCCCAGAGCTGGCCCTGACTCCTCAGTCTGCATTTTGCTAGCCTACACTTGAGTCAGAAAGTTGTTCAGCATGTTGTTGGA
This sequence comes from Microtus oregoni, assembly GCF_018167655.1. NCBI lineage: Eukaryota > Metazoa > Chordata > Mammalia > Rodentia > Cricetidae > Microtus > Microtus oregoni. The sequence continues at coordinate 2,032,870 of NW_024544756.1, forward strand.
GTTTATAACCCTCCATAGGCCATCTCAAGTAGAAGAAAACATCTTAAGTAGAGGCAGCCTAGGTACCATAGGCTCCCTGCTCTGACTATGTTCATTTATTAGTACCTGAATCCTCTAACCTTTGAAGAGGGTCAGTGTGCCATGCTGCCTGAGATGGCAGAAAGGCAAATGCCATTCTGGACACAGCCACTGGGAGGACTACAGCTAGACTCTCCCTCTGTCCTCACAAGTCCCTGAAGATGCGCCTTCTCTGTAGGTTTCTCATCAACGTCATTCTTAGCTTACCTATTCTATAGAATTGGCTTAAGAGCAATCCAAAATATTTGTGGAGGGCTTTCTACAATAAGCATAGCTGTCATTCTTATTTAAAACTTTTTGAGGATGGGGGTGTAGCTGTGTGTGTGGAGAACTTGTCTAGTATGCCCAAAGTCCCAGATTTGATCTACAGCATCACATAAACCAGTAGAGTTATGAAGTCCTTTAATTTAGGCACTTGTGGTGGTCTGAATCAGAATGGCCCCCATAGACTCATGTATTTGAATGCTTGGTTGTTAAGAGTGGTACTACTTGACAGGAATTAGGAGGCATGGTCTTGTTGGAATAGATGTGGCCTTGCTGAAGGAAGTATGTCACTGGGGTGGGCTTTGAGATTTCAAATGCTCAAGCCAGGTCTAGGGTCTCTCTCTCTCTTCCTGCTTCCTCAAGAGCTAGTTCCAGGACAGGCTCCAAAACCACAGAGAAACCCTGTCTCGAAAAACAAAAACAAAAACAAAAAAAAAAAAAAAAAAAAAAAAGATTCATATGTAAAACTCTCAGCTACCTCTCCAGCAGCATGTCTGCCCATGTGCCACCACCATGCTTCCCACCATGCTGATAATGGACCAAACCTCAGAAACTGTAAGCCAGCCCCAATTAAGTGTTTTCCTTTATAAGAATTGCCATGGTCATGGTGTCTCTGCACAGCAATAAAACACAAAGACACCAGTGACTCAAGAGGTTGAGGCAGGTGGATCAAAAGTTCAAAAACACCCTCAACTACATAGTGTGTTTGAGGTCATCATTGGCTATATGAAATACTGTTGTCTTAAAAAAGAAAAAGAAAGGAAGGAAGGAAGGAAGGAAGGAAGGAAGGAAGGAGGAAGAAAGGGAGGGAGGAAGGGAGGAAGGGAGGGTGAGAGAAGAAGGAAGAGGAGGAGGAGGACTGACACTGGATGCCAATCCAAAGGGTGCTTAATATGCATTACCTCATCTGTTAGAGAACCACACAGGCATTAGCTATCGGGACTGTGGATAACAGATATTGGTTTTTGTGTGCCAACTTCCATTCACCGGTTTCCTCTAGGCTAACAACAGCACTTGCATTCTGTTTGCATATCTGCTAGCAATATGAGTAGTTCTGTGCCCCAAATCCTCCTGGACCCAGAAGAAGCTAGGCAACCTGATTTGGGGCAGTGACACCAAAACAGAAGTCTTCTGAAAAGAAACATTTTTGCTTCCCTGATAATAAAAGTGACTTGGTCAGCTAGTGTGTCAATTTCCTCTTCTTTTTCATTTGTGTGTGTGTGTGTGTGTGTGTGTGTGTGTCTGTGCGCACGCGTGCGAGCGCGCATGTGAATGTTTGTGTGTATATGAAGGCCTGAGGCTGACATTAGACATCTTTTCCCTTCCACCTTGTGTTTTCAGACAGGGTCTTTTGCTGAACGTGGAACTCAGTGATTGGCCAGTGAGCTCTGGGAATCTGCTTATTTCTGTCGCTTTAGGCAAGTGCTGGAAATCCAAGCTCAGGTCACCATGCTTATACCACAGGCATTTTACTCACCGAGCCACATCTGCAGCCCCTCCCCTGTTGCTTCCATTTACCACCTGCCTTGCATGGAGACAGATGCTTGTCACCCTGAACGTGAAAGACAGAGCAAAGGACCTACAGGTGCCGGAAGACTCCAGAAGACTGAGGCAGACCCCCTGAGGCTGAATTACAGGCAGCTGTGAGCCACACGATGTGGGTGCTGGGAATGTAATTGGGTCTTCTGAAAACGCAGTATGCTCTTAACTGCTAGACTATCTCTCCAGTCTATTCTCTCTCTCTCTCTCTCTCTCTCTCTCTCTCTCTCTCTCTCTCCCTCCCCCCTCTCTCTCTTATATAATGTTTACTATTGATTGTCCCCTTGACTGGATCTACAGGCTTCTAGGACACAAATCTGGGCATTTATGTATCTTAGGGATTTTCTAGAATGAGTTAACTGAGGTGGAAAGACCTGCTCTAACCGTGGGCAGTACCATTGTTTGAGTTGGGGACACGGACTGCATCAAAAGGAGGAAAGCTGAGCAGAGACATCACATCTCTGCTTCCTGACTGTTGATGCAACCTGATCAGCTGCCTCACACTCTGGCCACTAGGACATGCCTACCACGGTGAACTGTTGGAACTGGAACTGGGAACTAAAACACCTTCTTTCTCCAAGTTATGTTCATCAGGCATTTCGTCACAGTAATGAGAAATGTAATGAATACCAAGCAGTTTAAAGTTGTCCCTCTTTTTTCCTTCATTCTTTCCTTTTTTCCACACTTTCTTTTTCTCTTTCTTTCTTTCCTTCCTTCCTTCCTTCCTTCCTTCTTTCCTTTTCTATATGGTGTCTCATATAGCTTATGATGGTCTCAAGCTCACTATGTATAGTTGAGGATGCTTTTGAACTTCCGGTCCACCTGCCTTTACCTCAAATGCTCAGCTTAAAGCTCAAGTTCAATAGGAAGATTGAGGTGAAGGAGCCAAGATTTCTCAGATCCACCTGGTCCCATTGTCTCTTTTATGGTTGACACCTCCTGTCAGAGTGGCACACTTATTACCAATTTATAAACCTACGTTGACACCCTTATTGTAATATACTGTTCCTTTAAGAGACAAGCCACGCACACTCCATTCCTGCTTGCAGCCTGAGCCCCATCTTCCTTCTTCCTGTCCCCTCTCTCGAAGAGGCAGCTTCAGCCTCTCTCCCTTCTTCTCTGCCTTCCCCGTCTCTCTCTCCTCTTCTCCTCTCTCTTTCTTTCTCTCTCCCCCCTTCTCCCCCTTTTCCTTCCCCTCCATAATCCATCTAATAAATATCTAACTTTACTCTGTATGGTATGTTTATCCATCTCTCTCGCCCGCCGGATACTGTCACATGGAGCCTGCCGCACGGTCTCGTGGACCATCCCTGCTTGGGACCTGGCAGCTTGTAGCAAACCCATCTGCATGGTGTGCCTATCTCTCTGCTCCTTGCCCACCAGCCACCCACATGGCTAGCCACCGGGGATGCCCAGGAGACCAGCCACCTTGTTTTGTGGGGACCTCCAGCAAATCCATGACACTTATTGCCAAAATCCAGAGTTTAACTGGGAGTTCATGTTGGTTATTGTCCTTCCTATGGATTTGAACAACTGCATAATAATTTGTCAGCACTCCAGAATCATATAGTCATGTTTCACTGCCCTAAAATTAGACATTGCTGTTTGGGGAGGAGAAAATGGGGGAAGAATGCTCATGGGTGTGGGCTCACTTTGCGGAGTGGTAAAGGCATTTCCCACCAATTGTGATGATCTGAGTTTGATCCCCAAGACCCACAAGATAACCTCCACATGTGTGTAGTGGAGAATGAGCCCACACACAGACACACACACCTATACACAGGCAAAGTAAACAAATAAGTGTAATAATAACTCTTTTAAAAGAATGATGTTTGGTCTATATTTAAATTTTGTATTTAACTTTTTTCCACTCTTTTTAAGAACAACATCCTTTGCTGATGACTTGAAACAAGATCATCTAGGACAGGAGATCCAACAACAAATCCTAGATCCCACTGTTTAAAACGTGCACATTCAGTTAGTCATGGTTGGGTGCATCTTTAATCCCAGCATTTGGGAGGCAGAGGCAGGCAAATCTCTGTCTGCTCTACAAAGGAAGTTCCATAACAGCCAGGGAAACACGGTGATACCCTGTCTCAAAAGAGGATGTTTTCAAACTAGGAATGGTGACAGCTCGTGTCTTTAATCCTAGTACTCAGAGACTAAAGTAGGAGAGTTGTAGTGAGTTTGAGGTTTATCTGGACTACATAGTTTGACTTGCTCTCAAAACTTGCAATGAAGAGCTAGATATAGTGGCGGAGGCAGGAGAATCATGAGTTCATGATAATCATATATATATATATATATATATATATATATATATATATATATAGAGAGAGAGAGAGAGAGAGAGAGAGAGATCCCCAATTCCAGGCCAGTCTAGGCTACATGAAATACTGGAAATACTGTATCAATAAAACAATTCACAATGTAAATAATTCTTTAACTAGTTACCTTCTTGATTATTTGCTATTGGAAAACCCCTATAGCAAAGTTGATTCTATATTCACAAAACCACATGGGTTCTTTTCCTGAGAGTTTTTAATTCTCCCTTAAATGGAAACCACATAGAATTTCTAGCCACCTTGGTTTTATTGGCTCCTATCTCATGAATTGTTTCCTTCCTTCCACAAAAATATTTGATGAGCATTTTTACAACCTTCTTCTGGAGGTTCAAAAACATCAGGAAACATAAAATCTAAGATACCTACTGAAAAATGACCCCCTTCTCCAAGACAGTAATTTTTTAAAATGTTTATTCTTACAGTTTTATAGACTTGTTGTTCTTATTGTTGGTGTTCTAAGATGATAGATCTAATGTCCTCCATTCTTCCCTCTTCCTTTCTGCTTCCTTCCCCCACCTCTGTGTGCGTGTGTGCACTTACATGTTTGTGTGGGGGTGGGCACGTGTATATAAAAGGACAGAGGTCAACCTTAGACCTTGGTTTTTTTTTTTTTATCTCTCTTTCTCTCTGTGTGTTTGATAGTCTCACATTGTAGTCCAGGCTGTCTTTGAACTTCCAGCAACTCTCTTATTGCAGCCTCCCACGCGCTGGTATTACAGATATGAACTATCACATACCCAGCTTTTCTTTCTTTATTGTTATACACGGATGGTCGGAGATTGGAGGCAGACAGCCAGATCCACCCATGGCCTACAGGATCTCCCAAGCAGAGACAGGCGAGGCAAATATGTAGCATTATCTAAAGATAAAGCTCTGACTTTTTTTAATCTGAGATTTTCCTCAGAGTTTCTTTCTGAGAGATCAGGGAAGAACCCAGAAAGCCTGTTAAAGCTCTGTCCTCCATGGACAATCCTAATCCATTTTCAAGGAAAGAGTGTTTCCACCTTTCCCTGTCAGCAAGACATCTCTGACAGGGCAGCTGATAGTGAGCCCTTGGGCTTCCCTGTGTGTGTAACTTTTAGACAGTTTGTCTCAAGGATTTCCAACCACCAAAATTCTCCTTTAGATAAAGCCTTGACAAGAAGTCAGTCTCCAGGACCTTTGTTGATTAGGTAAGAGGGTACCTCTTTCCATATTCTTCCCCGCCCCCATTCTTTGAGGCTGGGTCTCTGTATTTTTTAACACTTTACTCCCTGGGGGCCTGGAACCCAGCTCCAAAATAAATACAGAAAGACTTTTTCTTATGAATGCCCACCCTAAGCTTGACTTGTTTCCAGCCAGCTTTTCTAACTTAAAATTTTCTTCTACATTTTTGCCTCTGAGCTCTTTACCTTTCTATATGTCTTTCTTTACTTCTTACTCTGTGGCTAGCTGTGTGGCTGTGTGGCTAGCTGTGTGGCTGTGTGGCTGTGAGGTTGGCCCCTGGCATCCTCCTCCCATCCTTTTCTTGCTCTTCCCTCTTCTCATTCTTCTCCTATTAATTCTCTCTGCCTGGCAGCTCTGCCTATACTTTCTCCTGCCTAGCTATTGGCCGTTCAGCTCTTTATTAGAACAATCAGGTGCTTTAGACAGGCAAAGTAACACAGCTTTACAAAGTTAAACAAATACAACATAAAAGAATGCAACCTATCTTTGCATCATTAAACAAATATTCCACAGCTTAAACAAATGTAACACATCTTAAACTAGTACTTTACAACAGATCTCACTATATTGCTGTGGGACAATGGTCTTTTATCCTGTCACTTGTATTATTTTTAATAAAATGCTGACTGGCCAGTAGCCAGGCAGGAAGTATAGGCAGGGCGAGCAGGCAGGAGGTAGAGGTGGGACAATGAGAATTCTGGGAAGAGGGAAATTTCAGTCTGGAGTCCTGACCTAGATGCAGAGGACACAAGATGTGACTGCCTTGCTGAAAAAGGTACCAAGCCACGTGGCTAACACAGACAAGAATTATGAGCTAATATAAGAATTATTTTTTTTTGTTTTTTTAAGTGAAAGGTAACTTCTTTTCTTATATTTTTATTTTTCCGTTCAAAAATTTCCACTTCCTCCCCTCCTCTCATTCCCCTCCTGCTCCCCCACTCACCCTCCTCCCTCCCCCTCCAGTCTTAAGAGAGGGCAGGGTACCCTGCCCTGTGGGAAGTCCAGGCCCTCCCCCCTCCATCCAGGCCTAGGAAGGTGTGCATCCAAATAGATTAGGGTCCCAAAAAGCCAGCGTTATTAAGAAGCCTGAGATACTAGGCCAATCAGTTTATAATTAATGTAGACCTCTGTGTGATTTCTTTGTGACTTAACAACTACGGGAACCCGAGCAAGACAGAAAGCTCAGTCAACACTACATAGCCCTGGTTGTCCTGAAACTCACTACATAGACTAGGCTAGCCTTGAACTCACAGAGATCTGCTTACCTCTGCCTCCTGAGTCCTGGGATTAAAGGTATGTGCCACAATAGCCAGCTTTTTTCCATGTTCTTGAGTAGTTACAAGGCACTTGTGTCTCTTTTTGGTCTAATTGTTAGGATGCAATCCTGGAAGCCCCAGCAAGCCAGGCTTGACCACCTGCCCTCAATAGACCAACTAAAGAAACAAGTCATGTTGAAAAGCAGGGGGAAAAAGATAGTAAATATGGTCAAGTTGGAAAGAGAAGTAGAGATTCAGTGGAACCTCCATCCCACCCCCACCCCCGCCGCCTAACTTCCCTCAAGATCACATTTAAGATTTTGACATGAGGTTTAGGTTTAGAGTGTATGAGGTCTGCTTAGGCAAGCAATCCAGGTAGAAGGATTTCATAGCTATTGGTTAAAGCAGTGGTTTTCAATCTTCCTAATGTTGCAACACTTTAATGCAGTTCTTCATACTGTGATGACCCCCAGCCATAAAATTATTTTCATTGCTACTTCATAATTGTCATTTTGCTATTGTTATGAATCATAATGTAAACATCTGATATGGAGGATATCTGATATGTCACCCCCAATGGGGTCATGACCTATAGGTTGAGAACTGCTGTGTTAAGGGAATTAGTGCATGGATAATGCATTATTTCCCATAGTAGTTAAAGTCACCTGGGAGTGAAGCATTGTTACCTGCTTGTATGCCAGGAACTTGGGGCTCCTGTGGGTTAACTAATTCTCTCAAGTTCACAGAGCAGATGAGAACTAGAGATGAGATGAAACCCAGATCTATAAGCGCTAATCCAATGTAAAACACTGCCTGGCCTGGGCTGAGGATATGGCTTAGTTGGTAAAAATGCTTGCTGAATCCCCAGGCACCCACATTAAAAAGTTTGATGTAGTGGTACGTGTTTATAATCCCAGTGTGTGTGATGGGGCAGGGTCCCTGGAATCCCTGGGGCATTAGTCCAGCAAAACTGGGGACTACACACCAGTGAAAGATGCTGCCTCAAAAAGAAAAAGGTGGAAAGCGATTGAGGGAGACACACAATACTTCATTTTGGCTTCCATATGCACACACACACACACTTTCTCAGTTCTGGAAGCTGAGAAGTCCAAGGTCAAGATTATTGCTGAGAACACTCTCCTAGCTTTTAGATGGCTGCTTTCTTTTTGTATTTCCTTTTGTGAATCAGAGAGAAAAGGAGAGAGATGAGAGACAGAGAACATCCTAGTTCCTCCCATTTCTATGGATGATCGCCCCATTTCAGGACCCCACTCTCCAGAGTCCATGTAAACCCAGTTGCCCTTCAAGGACTCACCTCTGAACATCATCACACTGTAGTGTAGGTCTTAAATATATACATTTTCAGGCTTGGGGTGGGGCAAGCAAATGTTCAGTCACTTGAGGAATCCTTAAATATGCTTTTTATTGCAAAACCTGAAGTAGTAAACATCCATGTAGTCACCTTTAAATATACTTGTAATTATTTTATTAGACTATATATAGGAAGTATAATTGCTATCTGAAAAGGTCGTCATGGTTGTAAGCACTTATTATTATTATTATTATCATCATCATTATTATGCTACAAGATCCCAAGGTCAGTGCATGGTGTGCTGCAGTCTGGGACAACGGCCTTCTGCTCTTGTGCAGGAGACTTCAGCAAATACATCAACATTCCATGGCAGAGTTTGGGGAAGGCTCTGGATATCCAGACACCAGTGAAGGAAAACATTAGATCATAAGAAAGTTTTCAGCTTAAGGAAATGGATGAAGGAGATAAGATGAAAGGCACAACACACTTCTGGTAAATGCACAAACAGCCAAGGAAGCTACAGCAGATCTCTGCCCTCTTAAGGATTGCCTGTGATTAAATTGAAGTGTAAGGGGAGTGTACAGCAAAATCCAAATTCCATCAGAGCAAGGGATTTCACGTTGGGTCTTGCATTCAGACGCCTTACTGCATACAGATCAGGAAATTATTAAAACCGAACATTCCAAGCATCGCGAGTGTTTCCAGAGATAGCTGAGTCATTTTGTAAAAATAGATTAGTTTGCTCTTATTGCTAAGAGTGAGTATTGCAAGGAAGAAATACAAGCCAGAAACCCCACATCAGGGCTGGCATACAGGATGAGAAACTTACCTATTCCCTGAGTGAGGCCCTGCTTGGGCTATGTGGTCCTTGTCTGAGGGAGGCTCAAAACTATCAAAACATTTAAGGGACAGATGACAAAGCCAAATGGACAGGGAGTCTTTGCTCATCAGTCTTCTACCACAAAGGGATGACTGTCCATGGAATGAGTCTCTAGTTAAAGCTATGGTACTTAGGTACACAGCCTGGGTCAGACCACAGCCTCCATGTCCTTACCAGAAAATGCATATGCACCTAGCTCCTGTTGTTTGTTCCTCAAAATGTGAGAGGTATGAAAGGAGCCCAGAAAATGCTTCATTGAGACTCTTGAGAGACTTACCTAAATATCTCATTGTCCCAGATCTGCGTCTAGAAAATCCAACGTGACCCCTCATATGTTCTCATTGCCACATACTACTCACATATACTCTCTGTGACAAAAGCCATTTCTCAGCCCAAGGGATTTGAGCCTTCCAGACAAGTGTGTGCTGGAAGTCCTACACCAAGACATGCACTACCAGCTTCCTGGCAAAACGTTCATTTTTATATAAAATATTGCCCTTGGGGCGGGCAAGGTGGCTTGGCAGGTGTTATTGCCATCAACCCTGACAAACCTGAGTCTTATCCCCAGAAACTGCATAGCAAAAGGAAAGACCTAATTCTTGCACGTTGTCCTCTGACCTCCACACACGTGGTACGTGAGTTCCAATGTGCATGCAAGCTTAAGTGCATTCACACACACACACACACACACACACACACACACACACACACACACAAATTAAAATAAAATATTGCTCTTGAAAATGAACTTGGCACTTCTCCGATTCCTCCCATTCTGTTTACATTACACTATTTGACTCAAGGACTCTGAAAAATTACTTGAAATGACTCTCTCTAAATATAGGTAAAACCTAATTATTTTTCATTTGATCGGAACTTTAAAATTTGTCACTTGTATTCATCCATCCAAGTCACAACCCTTTGCCGGCTCTCTGCCCAGCACTGTAAGTGAACACCGTGCACACTCAGTTTTGTTTATAAAATGCTTTGTCCCCTTCCAGGCTGTCTCTCTACAGTGTGAATGAAATCCTGGCAGGACTTGTCCCTGAACACCATAGCGTCGCCACTGAAATCTCCTGGGTTGCAGACATGACTACTATTTCGCTAGGGAGTGTTTCCTTGGTAACTTTCACATGGGACATGCTGGCAGGAGAAGGCAGGGAAGTGGCGTCGTCTGTGGCATTTTAACAGAAGTCACCCCGCAATGACCTTGCAGAGGCCTATGGGAAACACAAGGATTAGGATCAGTTCTGACTGATTCATTCGTCATCTCAATCCTGAGAGGACCCATTAGTGCCTAGAAAACAAGTCACCTCCAAGTGTGCTTTGGTGCCTTTCAAGATCGATAGTCAGGCTGCAAACCTCCCTTCCCGGCTGACTCTTGGGCACACGTTTCCAATGCCTCCGAGCTTGCTACAGATTTCATGGCTTTAATGAAATGTCTCCTGCCTGCTACCTTCCATAAACAGTGCTGTGATCCTCTTTCATTAAGTGTATCTTTTTTCATTGAGCTAAGAAAACACAGAATTGATGAAAAGCATTTTTGTACCTTCCTCGAACTCGATGATTGCTTCTTCATCTTTTCTAGTTATTCAATTATCTTATTGACTCAGTGGGGCGCTTAGTAGGTAATATGGGGTAAGTCAAATGTATAGGAAATCTGGCTTTTGCTTATAGCTTGATATCAGTAAGATTGCATCGATAAAATACAAGACTAAACTGAAGAACCCAGTCCAACAAAGGAATAAAGAAAGCGTGGTACATAGGCACAATGGAATTATATCTAGCCATATAGAAAAATGAAATCATGACATTTACAGAAAAATGGGGTGGAATTGGAAGTCATCACACCAAACAAAATGAGCCAGATTTGGAAAGACCAATACCTCATACTTTCTTCCAAAGGCATAACTAAAATTTAAAAGTGTGTGTGTGTGTGTGTGTGTGTGTGTTTCACAAAACTAGAAAGGTGATCTTAAGAGGGGAACAAAAGGGAAGAGCTCTTAAGGAAAATTGGAACTGGAGTAATGGAATACATGAAATAAGACAGAAGAACAAACAACAAGGGGTGGGTGGTTGGCCGTGTAGCTCAGTTAGTAGAATGTGTTTGCCTTGCTTGCTCAAAGCCCTGGGATCAATCCCCAGCACCACATAAACTATGCTTGGTGGTGCAAGCCTGCAAGCCTAGTACTCATGAAGTAGAAGCAGGAAGATCAAGAGTTCGAGGCCATCCTTGGTTACAGAACAAGTTTGTGGCCAGTCTGATACTTATGATTCTCAAACAACAAGAAAAATAAAATAAAATAATCCATAATAAAAGAGCTGAACTTAATTAGAATGGGTCACCCAGATCCCCAAGTAAGAGTTAAGATACAAACCCAGATCTTCCTTCTAAAACATATTTATTATATGATATATACAATGTCTTCCATAAGATAATGTAAATCATAGATATATGTACAATAAGAAGAAAAATACTATAAATGCATTTCGTGTTCAACATCATGCTAAGTGCTGCTAGGAGATGATTTATATTCTTCTTGAGCCAAGTTTTGCAAACCAATGTCACCTGCTGAGAAGAATTCCCTGAAGCGCAATCATGTAGAAAACATCAAAGGAAATTCAGCCCTTTCAAGGTTAGAGACAAGAAGGCTATTCCAAGATAAGTAAACTCTTAGAAAATATTAAAAGTGTCCATTACAGCAGGCATGGAAATACAAATATATAATTCCAGCACTCAGGAGGCTGAGGCAGGAGGATCACCACAAGCTGACAGGCTGGGAAAACATAGTGCATAACTGACCAGTCAGGACTAAGTGATGAGATCCTTTCTCAAAAACCAAAATGAAAGCTTGTTATTTGCTTGAGCCAATAATCTAACTCAGCCAAATATCAGAATAGTTGGCAGGAATTTCTCTAAATGAGATCAGCGGGAGAGCCTCGCCCTTGTGCTCATAGCACAAGGAAATGAGAAGCAGAGGGAACAGAATCAGTTCTTACTCTCTGTTCTACTATATCAGTACCCAGGTACTCCATGACATGACATCTAGGGCTGGATTCCATGAGTGAATTACAGTCCTTATGAGTGCATGCCATGCTATTTTAATTTGAAATGTTCTCACTAGTTAGGCTTAATTCTGGGGAAAATGAAAAATAATAGTGGAATACGTTTTGGCAGCCAAGCAGTGACACTATCTAGAATCTCTGTGACATTCCCAGAGAGGCCTTTCAAGAGCATATGTGGGCAGAAATTGCTTTTCCATTCCTCTTGTATCCTCCCCTTTTACCCCTTTTGTACTAAATCAGTACTGTGAGTAACAGATATTGTCCAAGACGCGCTGTGTCATGGTTCCCATGACTGTCATCGTGGCCTGAGGATTTATGTCACAGCTGCTTCCTGCTTGCTTATTCCTCTCATTTACCTTGAGGACACAGCCTCTGTCCCAGCACCGGTTAGCTTTAGGTCAACTTTAAACAGCCTAGAGTCACTTGGTAAGAAGGAACTTGAATTGAGAAAATGTCTCCATCGGATTTGTCAGTAGGCAAAACTGTTGGGGATTTTCTTGACTAACGGTTGATGTGTGAGGCCCAGCCCACTGTTGGAGGTGCTACTCCAGGGCAGTGGTTCTGGGTGCTGTGAGAAAGCAAGCAGGCTGAACAAATCTTGGGGAGCAGTCACTAAGCAGCACGCCTCCGAGGTCTCTGCTTCCTTTCCTGTCTTCAGGTGGCTGCCTGCAGCTCCTGCCCTGGCTTAACCTTGATGACACACTATGATGTAAATGTGTAAGTCAAATGAGCCACTTCCTCCCTGACTTGCTTTTGGTCAGGATCCTTATCACAGCAGTTGAAAGGGTAGTCCCTGGTCCAGAAGTGTCAGAGGAGCTACAGTTAAACGGAAAGGTTTGGTAACAAGTCTCAAGGGATAGCAGTCTGAGAAACATTAGGCTCATCTCGAATTTTCCTTCCTTTTGCCCTAAGGGAATCAATTGCTGGGCTTTAAATGTTCACAGACATTTAGCATGCTGGATTCTTCTGGGATATACTTAGAGAAGAAAACCAAGATCCAGACAGTTTACACGGTATGACCGTGTGCATAGACATGTAGTCATTCTATTAGGGGCCAAAAACTCTGACTTCTTCAACTCACTCCTTTCTTATACTGTATTTCATTCTTGTACCTTGCATTGTGTGTATTAGTCAAGTTCTCTAGAGGAACAGAACTGATAGAATGAATACATATATATATGGATATATATGGATTATATATATACATACATACATATACATACATACATAGAAGGAGTATTGGAATGGCTTACAGCCTGTGGTCTAGTTAGTGCAACAAAGTGATGCCTGCCAATGGAAAGCCCAAGCATCCAGTAGTTGTTCAGTCCACCAGGCTGGCTGTCTCAGCTGATCATCAGTATATGCTAGAATCTGAAGACATAGGCTCTAATGTCAGTGAAGGGATGGACTTGCCAGCGAGAATGAGGATGAGCAGGCAAAGAGTAGGCAGGCAAAGAGAGCTAGCTTCCTTCTTCCATGTCCTTTATATAAGCTGCCAGCAGAATTCATGACCCAGATTAAATTATTATCAAAGATCCAGATTAGAAGTGAGCCATCCCATTACTGATGATTTAATTCAGAAAAAAAATTTATCACAGATGTGTCCACCTGCTTGGTTTTTAGTGAATTCCAGACGTCGTCAAGTTGGCAACCAAGAATAGCTTAGATCAGAAACTCAAGGACTGGGAACCCGCCATCAGAGTAGTAACAAGTCTCAGGGGATGGCAGTCTGAGAAACACTGGGCTCATCTCAAAGTTACCTTCTTTTTGCCCTAAGGGAATCAATCATTACATTTTAAATGTTCCACAAACACTTGGGATACCGTATTCCTCTGGGATGTACTTAGATGAGAAAAATCAAGACTCAGAAAGCTACATGGCATGACCAAGTTTACACTCATGTAGTCACTCAACCGGGGACCAAAACCCCTGACTCGACATCCAGAGCTCACATGTTCTTTATAGTGTATTCCATCTTGCCTTGTGAGGAGCCTCCACAGCTAAGCTATTTCTAAACTCCTCTAAATATTTAGTGTTCTCTATCGTGCCTCGAAGTGCCTAACCAAATTCTGCCTTACCTTCTGTGTTAACTTTTCCTTGAGATTTAGAGTGGCTCAAGGTAGGACTTTGGCAACAAGTAATGCTGTTAATATTTGTCCTCTATCAGGCCGGAGGTTTAGGGAGAAATCTCTTTCTAACTGCCCCTACCTATGGTAACTCCTGGTCCTCTCCTTGCCTATCCCTGTCCTAAGGACAGTAGCCTTGTTCACTTTTCTCTCTTTTTCTCCCTCTCTCCTTCCCACTTCTCTCTCTCTTGTTCTAAAACCAAGGATGACCTTAAATTCTCAATCCTCCTGCCTCTACCTCCCAAGTGCTGGGGTTACAGGGGTGTGTCACAGTGTATGTGGAAGGCAGAGGACAACCTCAAGTATAGTTCCTCAAGTGCCACGCACCTTTTTGTAATAGGAGACAGTGTCTCTCGCTGACCTAGAACCCCAAGGTCCTTTCATTTGTTTGTAATTTGACACACGATAATTGTATATGTTTGGGATACAGTGTGATATCCTGGTACACATATATGATGTGTAATGATCAAATAAGAACATCACTTCAAATACTTCGGTGCTCTGTTCTGTTTATGCACTGATGGGCATTGAGGTCTCCTCCACTTGCCTATTATGAACACTGTTTCTGTGAGCCCTCGTGTACAAGTACTTCGTGTACAAGTTCTTTTGGGGGCCATTCGTTTTGTTCTTAGTGCAGGTGTTTGAGACAGGATCTTACCTTGTAGTCCAGGCTGGTCTGAAACTCACCACGTAACCTCAACGGGCCTTTATGTAGACAGGGAAAGGTTTTTGGCTCCTCTAGTTAATAACGACCTCTGGTCTTGTCAAAGGCTGTACTAGGTCTAAAATGAGAAAATGGTGGACTCAGGCTCAGGTCCAGGCCCAGGGAAACAGGTGGGTAGGCAGGTAGGGAGTGGAGGAGTCCTTGTTGACATGAGAGGACCAGGCTGAGAAGAAGCTGTGGGGACAGCTAAGGGTTTTTTTTTTTATTTTTTTTGGAAGGATGAAAAGATTATTGTTAATATAAAAAAATCAGCTCTTATCCAGTAACTACATAAATATATTTTTAAAGATTTTGTTTTGTTTCTTGTTTGATTTGAGACAGGGTCTCATGTAGCACACGCTGGCCTCAAACTTGCTGTGTAGTGGAAACTGAACTTGAATTTCTGATCTTCCTGACTTCATCTCCTGAGTGCTGGAATCACTCTGTTTATGAGATGCTAGGACTAGAATGCAGTGCTTCCTCAAGGTAGGCCCAAACTCTATGTATTGAACCATATCCCCAGCCCAAGAAAATGTGAGTGAAAAGAAAAGATTTCTATTTAAAATGTCTATCAACTAAAGGATTCCAATATGAAGCCAGTTTGTTTTTGTTTTTTTCCCCCTGCAGCAAATCATCATTTCGGGGTGTGTAAAAGAAAACACCCAGTGCATCTCCAGTGGCTACTGAAAAGAAACAAAAACAAAAAGAATTAGAAGCTGCAAAATGCTAACAGCTCTTCAGAGACTCCAAGTCCTTTCCAGAAGCCTGGGCTTCTCTTTGTAGTCTGGTTGCTATGGTTCTGTCTTGTTGTTACAAAATACTGTCTGATAGCCTCCAGTAAGTCCTTAAATAAGGCGCTGATAACCATGGAGGCACTCACAGATCTCTTGCAAGCCGGCCTCCCAACCCCAGCCTTCTGACTCAACCTTTTTTTCTACCTTCCCATTGTTTCTGAAACTACCCATGATAAAAGGGACTCAGGAAAAAAATCAGAGAAAACACATTCAGCCGATTGTCTGCCAAGGCAATCCGGATTCAGTGTGACAGGAATACCAATAGGCTGAGGTTGGCTGAGTTTAGCTGCAGAAGCAGAAAGTTGGTCCTGGTAAATACTCCATCCAGTGAGCACACACGCTGCATTAAGATGTGGCAGCGCAAGTCTCCAATATTTACCCTTGAGCTGTGCTCCTGGCTGTGGGGTTAATGTGTGCCACAATGGCACTGCTGGGAGGGAGGGAGAAAGTACGGGGGATCCAGGGTGGCTAACCACTTTCTTCTTCCTGCACAGCTCCTTGTTAGCTGAGAAGATTGTGATCATCTCAGGCAGGTGGATTTCTGTGAGTTCGAGGCCAGCCTGGTCTACAAAAGCTAGTTCCTGGACAGCCAGAGCAACAGAGAAACTCTGTCTCAAAAAAAACAAAAACAAAACAAACAACAAACAAAAAGATTGTGACCATCTCGGCCTGTTCCCTTTCTCTTGTTGGAAGAAGAGTTCCACCTCAGAGCCACTGGAACATGAAGATCACCCTTATGTGTCTTTTTGTAAATTGGCTTGATTGAAGCCAGTTTGTGTACAATAAATGACATCTTTTCGAAGTTTACAAGTCATGGTTAGAAATATAGATTTTTGTGGGAGCCAGCCATGATAAGCTAAGTATGCACAGATCACCTAAATGAAGTTCTTTGCTTCTAACCGTTATCACCTGCCAAAGTAGGACTCGGCCATCGATAAATTTAAATGGAGGCCCGAGTCTCAGTAGTTTACCCTGAAGCAATACCTGGTTGCTGGAAGAACCACAAAATGAGTTACCCAGGCACCACCCAAAAACAGACCACCCAAAGGAAATGCCTACTGTTCCAAATGCTGTGGAAAAGACTACCTGTCAGCACACACTCACCAGATCACCCCTAGACAAATGTCAGCCAATCAGGGGTCCTAAACCTCAGAAACCCCTCACCCCCACTTTTACTACTATAAAAACCCAATTCTAACTGAGCTTGGGGCTCTCTGTTTATTTCAATACATTGGACATGCTAGGAGACCGAGTTTGCAAACTTGCTTAAAATAAAGGCTTTTACATATAGGACTCAGTCTCCTTGTTGGCTTTTGGGGAATTTCGCGGATTTGGGCATAACAGATTCATTGAGCTGTTGCTCACATACCATAAAATTCGCTCATTTCAAGCATATAGTTAGTAAAGTGATATTTTTGCACATGGTATTAATTTTTAAGCTGTCTAAGCATATCTATCATCGCCATTTCAACCATTTTTAATACAAATATATTTACATTGAACTTATCCCCCCACACTCTTATTTTCCTCTCCCTCTGTCACCCCTCCCTATATGTAAATATTAGAATTCATAATTTTGACTACTGTGTTTGTGTTCTCTGATTATTGAGACAAGGTTTTATGTATCTGAAGTGTGCTTCAAACTTGCTGTGTGACCAAAGATGGCCTCCAACTCCTGATCCTCCTGTTTCTACCCTTTGAGTTTAGGGATTACTGGCATGTACCAACAGGACCAGTTTTCCTTTTAATGGTGCCCAGAGACAAGGTCTCACTATGCTGCCCTGGCTAGCCTTGGACTCACTATGTGCACCAAGCCAGCCTGGAATTCATGGAGAGATTCTCTTCCTTCTGCCTTCTGAGTGCTGGAATTACAGGTACGGGTCACCATGCCCAGTTTTTTGTTTCCTTTTTTTTTCTTTCCTGTTAATTGACATCTTTCTCCATTGTAACTATTGTTTTTGTGAAGGCCCTATGCCAGAAACATAGACAAACTGTTCTAGTTTCAATATGTCCCTGTGACAAATATCTTGACCAAAAGCAACTTGGGTGATGAAAGGGGTTATTTTATTTACACACCCGGATTGAGGGAAGTTAATGCAGGAATGTAAGTAGGAAGTTGAAGCAATCACCAATTACTGGTTTCCTTGCAGCATCAGGCTTAGCTCACTATCTTTTATTATTTTATTTAAAGTTTTTTTCATTCATTTTACCAACGACAGTTCCCTCTCCCTCCTCTCCTCCTGTTCCTCGGCACCTCCCCCCACCCCACCCCATCCACTCCTCAGAGAGGGTAAGTCTCCCATGGGAAGTCAACAAAGCCTGGCACATCAAGTTGAGGCAGGACCAAGCCCCTCCCCTCTGAATGAAAGTTGAACAAGGTATCCCTCCATAGGGAATGAGCTCCCAAAACACAGTTCATGCCCCAGGGGTAAGTCCTGGTCCCACTGCCAGGAGCCCCACAAACAGACCAAGCCACACAACTGTCACCCACATGCAGAGGGCCTAATTTGGTCCCATGCAGGCTCCCCAGCTGTCGCTCCCAAGGCTGTGAGCTCTCCCAACTTAGGTCAGCTGTTTCTGTGGGTTTCCCTGCCATGATCTTGAGCCCCCTTGCTCGTTATAATCCCTCCTCCCTCTCTTCAGCCGACTTCCTGGAGCTCAGCCTGTGCTTGGCTGTTGATCTCCGCATCTGCTTCCATCATTAGCTCCCCCACTATCTTATACAGTCCAGGACCACTGAGCCAGGGATGGGGCTGCTGCCCACAGTGGGCTGGGCCTTTCTAATCAATTAACAATCAAGGCAGCTATGATCACAGGCCACTCTGATCTAGCTTTTCCTTTCATATGATGGCTGTGTCAAGTTGACAGTTAAAACAAAATGAGCACATTTGTGTCTTTCCAAAATGTCATAATTGATTGAATAACTATAAATTCACATGGCTTAATGATTTCAATAACAGCTAATTGTGATATAATCCCATCTCTCTTGGAAAAGGAATGCAGAGTCTTTCATTTTGATCTTAATTACGATGATTAATTTTCATACCGTACATCACATATTGGTATGCATATATGTGATTTACACAATGAACACAAGTTTTATTAAAAGGCTGGAGCAGAGTATCAAATGTTTCAGAAATTGACTGAGAGCCTTTACTGTTAAGATAGCAAACCATACCAGCCAGGAGGGGCTGATGCTGGAGTTGCTGGGGTTAGGGTTTGAGGTTGAGGCTGCAGAGTTGAGCATCAAGGTGAAAGGCTGCACTGGGATCTGTGAGCAGGGCATATGGCAGGTTTGGGGGCAGGTCCTAACGGGCAAACAGGTAGATGGGTAGTCAAGTCAAATATGCCTTGTCATGTGGAGTTACACCATTTCCTCAGTCTGGAGGGGCTGAGAAATTTTTGGGTTTCTCTGATATGATTTTAACGCATCCACTCTACAGTCTCTGTTCACCGTGTGGAACCTCACAGGCGGTGCAGTTTCTGGGTCTACTCAAGGTCTGCAGTCATCTTCTCCCTCAAAATGGAGCTGAAAGCTGCTTGTAAAAATGAGTCTCCTAGAACCCCTGATCTTCCTACTTCTGTTTCCCAAGTGATGGAATTGCCAGCATGAACCAACCACCACAGTTGTAGCTGGTGCAGAGATCAATCCCAGTGCTTCTTTGCATGCTAGGCAAGTCCTCTACCAAATGAGCCACACCCCCAATCCTCTCCATTATTTATATAATTATCTCTTATATTTACCTGCTTAATATAGAAATCTGTTCAAGGCTACTTTTTCTTTTAAGACAATAGTCTCTTGACCCAACAACCTTATGTGGCTATTTCCAGGATTGTAATGATTTGAGATTTTTTTTAGGAGTAAAAACAAAGATTTCTAGGCCTAATACAAATAAACCAGACAGGCAAATTTAAGGGGCCTTTCTTAGGCATGGGGCAAGTGTTTCTTTTCAAATGTGTTTTAGCTAATGTGGGTCTGGCTTATAGATTTTAGTGAAAGACCTCCAGAGCAGGGAGACTCTCACTCAAGTCTTGGGATAACACGACCCCACCCCCAGGAACTCATGAGAGACCGTCCTTGCTGCAATCACACGAGGTTTATTGACAGGACAGGAACCAGAGCACTGGGGCCGAAACTCATTTCCCACGCAGGGGTACAGAGTTTGACCCCGAGTAGCTGGGAGAAGGGGTATTTAAGGGAAGAAACCACAACCCAGTAATCCAAAGGGGGTGGGGAGGGCATCATTGGAAAATTCCGAAAACACAAGTGATCATTGAAAAATTCTGAAAATACCAGTGATAATCACAATGGGGTAACTCCCTGTTTCTCAATATTATTCTCAAGATTATAATCTAACTTTATCTTCTGCTAATTCCTGAAACAGAGTCACTGAACTGGCTAACCTAGATTTTTGGCTCTATTTTTTTCTGCTGGATTTTTGGCTCTATTTTTCCTGCTAGAGATGTCTGAATTTATCCAGGTCTTTCACTAGAAGTGGCTGCCTTAGACTCAAATTGCCTAAATTATCTTTATTTCTCTCTTCCTGAATCAAATAACCATTGTATGACTCAATATGAAATGAAATGAAAGCTAGGAAATACTTTTGCTTACAGCTACATAAAATTAATAAAACAGGTTTAAAAAGATTATTGGTTTGGGAAAGAGCACAGTCTCAATCTTTACTATTGCTACCTTATTATGCATTCTAAACACACTTGAAATTAGGGTCATGGGGTGTAACATGAGGGCTTACTTGTTGGGGTTTCTGCCCTGCCTGGTTCCTGCAGCCATTTAGCCCCAAAGAAAATCATACAGAGGTCTCCATAAGTTATAAACTGATTGGCCCATTAGCTCAGGCTTCCCATTAACTCTTATAACTTATATTAGCCCATTATTCTTACCTATGTTAGCCACATGGCTCGGTACCTTTTTCAGTGGGGCAGGTCACACCTTGTTTCTTTGGTGTCTGGACAGGACTGGGGAGGAATGGGCTTCCTCCTTCGCAGAATTCTCCTGTTCTCATTGACCCACCTCTACTTCCTGTCTGGTTGTTCCACCTATACTTCCTGCCTGGCTACTGGCCAATCAGCATTTATTTAAAACATAATTGACAGAATACAATTGTCCCACACCAATGGGGAACTTTTTAAGTGACAAATTACAGTACAAACTGTGGTAATAAAATTGAAAATCTGTTGTGGTTGTGACATCTGTTATATACAGTATTGTTTAAGATAAAATTAGTGAGCTGAGTGGGTGTGTGGTGTACTCTTGTCTTCCCAGTCCTTGAGTGCTGAGTGGCAGGAGAGCAAAGGGCTCAAGGTGAGCCTTGACTACTTTGGAACTCACTTATGTAGTTGCCTGGTTATGTAACCTCCTGATTACAGTTGACCCTTTCTCAAAAATAAAACAAGAGTTTGGGGAAAAGGATCTATCTAAGACTAAGGTGCAAGCATGAGGACCTGAATTCACAACTACTCAGCACCCTAGTTTAAAAAAAAGCAAAATGTGGTGGCACATACATATAACTACATGGCTGTAGGAGGCAAAGCAAGTGGATTCCAGGGGTTTACTGACCAAAAAATCAGAAATACAGGTTCATTAAGAGACCCTATGTCAAAAAATAAGACAGTGAGGGCCAGTAAGATGGGAAAAGCTTCTTGCCACGAAGACATATGGCCTGAGTTCAATCTCCAGAGCCCAAATTGTTGGAGGAGAAAACCAACTCCCCAAAGTTGTCTTCTGACCTCCACACACATGCTGTAGCATGTGCGCCACCCCAACACACATTCGCACATACACATGCACACACACACTAAATAAAAAATGTAAAAAGAAAAATAAGATGGCAAGAAATAGAGGAAGGAACCTACAATCAACGTCTGGCTTCCACAAACACATGCACAGGCAACTACTCTCTCTCTCTCTCTCTCTCTCTCTCTCTCTCTCTCTCTCTCTCTCTCTCTCTCTCTCTCTTCTCTCTCTCTTAAAAATACAAAACTGGAAAACTGCTCCAGTCTGGTACATACCTAGCACATTGGGAGGACAGTTGTCAAATGACTGTCTCCACTCCCTAGTAAGGCAGACAGATAGGCAAGTTGCCATGTCTTGTCCATCTGAGTCCTTGTTGGGCACTCTATGAGTAACAGGTCCCACAGGCTGTGACTGAGCTTCATCATAATTGTTGTCCAGGGAAAGGTACAAAGGGGAGGTCAAAGATAACAGTCTCAGACAGGACCTTGTATAGTGACCATTTGAGGACAAGTAAAATTTCCAAAATTTGTTTAAAACCGCAAACTTTTCCAGATGTGGTGATATACACCTGTAATTTCATATACACCTGTAATTTCAGCAGTTAAGATACGGAGACAAAAGAATCAGGAGTTCAAGGTCATCCCAGCTACATAGCAAGTTCGAAGCCAGATTGATTAACCTGAGACCCACTTTCAACAAGAGCAACAATCATGCACCAAACAAAAAATGAAACCATGTACTTTGCAAGAGGGAGCTAGACTAACAGCTATAGGATTCTTGGCAAGTCATTATACCTTCCAGAACTTTAATATTTTGTCTGCACAATGAGTACACCAATACTTAAATACAGGCTGTTAAGGCTTGACACCAAGTGAACGGTATTTTCTATCCATGTTCAGACTAAAGGAAAAGACAACTATGTTCACAAATCAAAAAGTTCTCGCTTATCACATATGTGCAGCAGAATAATGGTCTCTTAAGATTTCCATAAGTATGTTACTTTATAGAAGAAACTTTGCAGAAAATTAAGGAACTTAAAATGGGGACACTACCTTGCATTTCCTTTCTGGTCCCAATACTATCCTTTGTAAGAAGGAATTAGAGGTTGAAATTGTTAGGTTTTGAAAAAGGAAGCAAGTATTCTAGACCTAGAGAATGGATTCTTCCTTAGAGCCTCCAAAGGGAAATAGCCCTGAGGATGCTGGTTTTTAACCTAGTGCAAGTCAACTTCAAGTTTTGGCAGTTTTAGGGATGGGAGCCAGAGCCTCATGCATGCCAGGCAAGTATGTACCGCTGAGTTACATCTCCAGGCTGTTAGGGCCTTCTGAACTGTAAGATGACAACTGAGAGCCATTTGTTACATTGGGAGAGAAAATGAAGTCTCTATTGCAAAACCAATGTAAAGAATTTGAACCTTTGAATCTTTGGAGATACCTTTGTTTTATTTCTAGTTATTTATATTTGTTTGCTTTGGCCTTTCAATTATTCTTTGAAAATATTGCACACGGAAGCAATGAATCTTGGTCAAACTCATCCCTACCTGTCTCCTCCCACTACCCCTAAGCATCTCCGACATATCCCCCCTTCCCCTTCTTGGTCCTCCTCTTATTTATTTTTTTTCCTTATGATCAACTGAATCAAACTAGTGCTGCTTATCAGAATGCTGTCTGATCTTATTGGCTTGATCTTGTGGAGGTAGTCATAGATGCCGTGGGTTCATGAATGCAAGGGCATGCCACGGACAGAAGACAGCATTTCAGAGCCCTCCTCCCCATCTTCTGGCTCATATGTTCTTTCTTTCCCGTTTTCTGTGATATTCCCTGGGCCTTGGTGTGGTGGTTGATATAGATGTTCTGTTTAGGGCTGAGCACTCACTATTTTCAGCACTTTGACCAGTTATAAGTCTCTGCTTTGACTACTAGTCACATACCTGCGTCCTAAGAGGAGATACAATGAAAAGACACCCCAAGAAAGTATGTGCTGTTTTTCCCATCTAAAGCCAAGTACCCTTGGGGTCCAGGATGTAGCTTAGTTGTTAGAGGATTTTGTAGGGATAAGTCCCGCCCCTTAGGGGGCGTGTTCGCCTCCGGCTAATGTTTACCTATAAATCTGGTGAGCGTGCTTGCAGTGCTCGCTTCTGCTTTCCTGGTCTCTGCAGGAACGGTGGTTCTGTAAGTCTATTTCCCCATTAAAGCTGTATATATTTTTACAATCTGTCTGCATTCATTCACGCTGTTACAGGATTTGCCCAGCATGCAGAAAGCTCTTGGTTTCATCTCCCAGCATGGCATAAAACTGGGAGTGAATGATGGTGAGGAGCCAACTGAGCACATGAATAAAAAACAGAATTCTTAGGATAACCAGAATAAACAAATGAATGTTTATAATATACTTGGGAAATTAAATATAAACAAAAGAAAAATTATATGCTTGGTTCCAGTGCCAGCCGAGTAGAAGAGATTACAACGCAGTTAGAAAATAAAGATAACCTTTTCTTTCATGGCCAAATTACAGTATTCTAAGGAAAATCCTTTAAAAAAATATTTTCCACATTCCATGCAATCCACAATTTAACGTATATATTTCAATTTATTTTTTGCAGAAGCGTTACAACAATCTTGAAACATTCCACCAACCTCAGATGAGATACCCTGTGTTTATTAATAATCATCACCTGTTTCGTCCTCACTCCTCACCCTATGCTAGCCTTCATCGACCATTAATTTTCTTCCAAGCTCTATAGATTGACCTCTACTGAGCATTTTAGATAAAGTGGATGATATAACTCATGATCTTTGTGTCTTCTTTCACTTAGCAGAATATCTTCAAGGTTTATTCATGTACACTATATTCTTTTTTATGTCTCAATGATATGTTATGCATACAGTACATTTTATCAGTTGATGGACAATTGAACTCTGCTTTTTTTGCTGTTATTAATCATGTTGCTGTTAATGTTTGTATACGTGTTTCTATTTGGTAATATTATTCAAGATATACTTCAGGACCTGAAGAGATGGTTCCGTGATCAAGAGCACTAGCAAGTCTTCCAGAGGACATGGGTTTGATTCCCAGCACTCACAAAGCTGTTTACAACCCTCTGGAATTCCACTTTCAGGAGAACTGATGTCCTTTTATGGCCTCCATGGAAGTCAGGGCATGCACATGGTACACAGGTATGCATGCGGGCAAAGTATTCATATAAATAAAATGAAAAAAGAAGTACTTCGGGATGGAATTGCTGGGTCATCTGATAATTCCATTTAAAAGACTTACAATGTTTTCCAAAGCAACTAAATAAGGATTCTCACCAGCAGAGATGAGAATCCCAGTGTCTCTATTTTTCTCCTAACACTTCTTATTGTCAGGCTTTTAATGACAGCCACGTGTGCTGGATTGTGAGATTTTCCATAGATCTATGGTTGTGTGGAAAAGATATCAAAGGGGGATGAACAGCAGCACAGGCACAGACACCAGCTCCTTCTCGCCATGTAATCTGCACCTGTGTAAGACTTTTCAGTCTGCATAAAACACGGTAGCGGATGAAAGTAAAAAAAAAACATCCTCTGGGTGAAACAGCTTCTAAAGAAAAGGGAGAGGATTGTTAAGGGATGCATGAATATACATAAGAAACAAGGAAAGCGCCCAGGAGATGGCTCGATTGACAAAGTACAAGCTACCCAAGCATGAAAAACTGAGTTTAGAGCTCTGTCACCATGTAAAAAGTTGGGAAGAGGGGTAGTGTGTATTTATAATCCCAGCATTAGGGGGACATATATGGCAGATCCCTGGAGGTCACAGGCCAGCGGGCCTAGTGGAACCAGTGATCTTTAGGCTCAGTGAGACATCCCATCTCAAATATAAGTTTGAGAAGCAATTGAGAAAGACATTCAACGTATCACATGTACACACACACAGGCGTATATGAGCGCGCGCACACACACACACACAGGCACATGCATGAAATGGCATCCTGCACTATGAGAATTAATTTTTGTATATAGAACTTCCTGGGCAGAAGACAGGTATACATGTTGGATGCATTACAAGACGTAAACAATCAGGTAGCAACTGTTGGCTTTACCTAAGGGAAGACAAGTGGAAACTAATGTAACCCTCTGACTTCTTGTCAGGGTCACTGGGAGAATTCTACAACAAGAGATGTCAAGACATCAGAGCCAAGACTGAAGGCATAGACCTGTATTCCAGCTAAAGGTAGGAAGTCAACAAATTCAAAAGCAGCTTGGGCAACTTAGTGGTACCCTGCCTCAAAATGTGGATGAGGGGGTGGTATAACACTTTCTTAGCATGTGAGAAGCCTTCGGTTCAATTCCCCAATACTTAAAAAAGTTCAAGTCTGGCTGGGTACTATGCCATAGAGTTATAATCTCAACATTCAAGAGGCTAAAGTAGGAGAGTCATGAGTTCAAGGCCAGTCTAGGTTGTATAATCCCTGTCACACACACATGATGGGGGGAGGGGCCGAAAAAGAATGTTGAAAATGGTGGATGTCTAATGGTATTGGAAGAAAAGTTAGAAGAGGGGAGGAGGCAGACAGACAGGAAGATTGCTACAACTTGGAGGCCAACCTGGGCTACATAGCAAGTTCCAGGCCAGCTGGGGCTAAATAGTAAGACCCTTTTTAAAAAATGACAAACAATGAATCTGGCCTGCAGGCCCCATTTGGAGTCAGGCTTGCTTTCTTAGACTCGTGAGTTAAAGCCAATTTTTTTTTTTTTACATATTTTTTAAATGACTGGAAAAAAACGAAAGGAATGTGATATCTCGTGACAAGTGAAACTTACATGAAATTCAAATTTAGCATTCATAAATAAAGTTTTATCGAACCTGCCATGCCAATTTTTTTCCATATCATGGTGACTTTCATCCTGTGACGTCGGAGTTGAATAACATCAGTAGAGGCTCTAATTTCCACAAAGCTTATCACCATTAATTCTTTTACAGAAGGAGTGTGCTGGCACACTGAAGAGAAATTAGAAAATGTGGCCTCCTATTGTGATTCGTGTGTGTGTGCGTGTGTGTGTGTGTGTGTGTGTGTGTGTGTGTGTGTACCAGAAGTCGATGGTGTGGATTTCCCTCAATTGCTCTTTACCTTCATTTTATGAGAATGCCTTGCTGAACCTGGGGTTCACCAATTTGGCTAGACTGATTGGCTAGTGAACCCCAGGCATAGTCCTGTCTTTACCTCCCCACTGCTACTTTTTAGTTGGATATTAGTGATTCATTTCCTTATGCAGCAAGCACTTTACTGACTGAACTATCTTCCCAGCCTCGCTGTTGTCATGAGACAGGGTTTCACTCTGTATTCACTACACAGCTCTGGCTGGCCTGGCAATCATGGTGCCAGAACCTGCTGACCCTGAACTTCTGTCAACCCTCCTGCCAGTGTCTCCCAAGTCCAGGGTTACAGGTGTGTGCTACCACACCGAACTCTACTGTGAAGCTAAAGGCCGACAGAGTAAAAGCAAGGCAGTCTTCAGGGATATCAATGTCCAGGGGACAAGGTGGCAGAGAAACCACTGATGATGGTAAATAAACCTCAACTTAATTAAACATGTGAACTCCCAGACCGTTCTGTTGCCTGGTATTTCAAACACACTCCCCAGAGAAAGATTAATCAAGTTACAGTCTGGGGTAGCTAGCCAGCTGGAAGCAAGAGCAGTCTACCAAGTGTTTAGTTTTGGGAATGTCCCATGTCCAACCTTTTCCTTATTCTCCTGTAAGGTGAGATTTCTCATTCTTACCTTATTCCAGGCTTGTCTTCCAGATAATAGTCTCAAGAATGAAAGGAAGAACATTCTAGTAGGTAAATGTTAGATGGAAAGCCCAGAGTGATGGTTCTGTCCCACCCCTCAGGCTTTAGTAATGGAACTTATTTATTATTTGCTTGCTTGTTTTTGCAGTAGGGTCTCATCTTAGGTTTACTTTAAAATAAAGTAAAATTTAAGAGAAGAGAAAAAAAGGGGGGGGAGGGGAATCAGTCTCGTCATGGAAATTGCAGTGTGGCACAGTGAGCCATGCAGTAAACTCTTTTATCCATATACCTTTCCTTGCAAGTGTTCATTGCGGAGAGTCATCAGTCTGGTTCTAAGCCTCTGGTTTCTGCGACACTATCAATGCTGGCCACTCACTGGAATGCCTCTTGGTTATCCTGCTGTTGCCCTATATCCTAAAGATCCTGCCGCTTTTGGGGCTGCAGGACCAGCCTCTTCACATGCTCTCGAAGATCACAGATGGGGTGGATGTTGGAGCGGACCAAGTCATAATCTTGGTTCTGAGCCTAGGTAGTTACAGGGTTGGTCAGCCCGCCAGCTTTCCCCTGTCTTTACTACCACGGTGAGTTCTCCATTATTGTCCTGGCCAGTTCACCCCTTGCGGTGCTGAGCAAGGGGAAGGGCCAGTTCT
Source organism: Microtus oregoni (assembly GCF_018167655.1). Taxonomy (NCBI): domain Eukaryota; kingdom Metazoa; phylum Chordata; class Mammalia; order Rodentia; family Cricetidae; genus Microtus; species Microtus oregoni. Next base: position 2,060,620 of record NW_024544756.1, read on the forward strand.
CCTGCTTTCACATCTTCAGGGTCTTAGGAAGGGACCAGTTAACGAATGGGATCGAGATGCATGATGTGAGAGACACAAAGAATAAATGAAAAGAAATTTAGGAAAAAAAACGTATGTAGTTTTGTGGTCTTATAAATGAATATACCATGAAATAGAGTACATATGCTACTTCATGAGAATAGATACTGTATTTGAGACGTGGAATAGCAATGTAGAATAAGTATTTTTAAATTATTTTAAGTATGTGCAATAAATATGGTAAGATAAAAAAAAAACCTCACACTTTGTCGGTGCTGTGAGTGACCATCCTCATTGCCAAGGAAGCGCCATCTTGGGGAATTCAGCTGTGCTCCCTTACAAAAGGATTATATCAGCTGGGCGTGTTGAAGGTTAATACCCTTTCATGGACGGGTGTGAATGACCAGAAGACCCTGACTTGAGTATCCAGCCGCTCCCTGGAAGGGGCTAGAGCAGTGAGTGGTTCTCACCCTTCCTAATGCCGTGACCCTTTAATACGGTTCTTCACGTTCTGTTGACCCCAAACACAAAACGATTTCATTGCTACTTTATAACTGCAGTTTTGCTACCCTTATGAATAATAATGTAGATATCTGATATGTGACCCCTGTGAAAGGGCCTTTTGACCCCCCCAAAAGTTTTGACCTACAGGTTGAGAACTACCAGACGAAAACTTCCAGCAAGGGAAGACTGGGGGTGTGGGGGCCCCACCAATGTGGAGATAGGGGAAACATCTCATCCCTTTTGGGTAAAGGCTTTACAAGTTTAGCCTTTTGGGAGAAGGAGCACTCAGACTCCTGTAAGTAACCCCTCAGTCGTGTTCTGTAATGAAGCCCAATACACTTATTGGCTCCCCAGAGTGAACTGTGGTAGAATCATGCTTCTATCGTTAGGACCTTAAGAGAAGGTAGAGACATTGCTTAAGTCTTTCCTTGAGGAAAAATTAAAGCAATCGTAGGCAAGGATGATCTTGAAATTCTGGTCTTCCTGCCTCCTCCTTCCCATTACAAGAATCACAGTTGTGTGCCACTATGTCTGATTTATGTGGTATTGGTGATGCCAGGGCTTTGTGCATGTTAGGCAAGCAATTTGGCAATGGAGCTACTTCCCCAGCCTTAGCAGTAGGCCTCTTAAGGTGCCAAGAAATGCCTCTGGGAGTTTGCGGGTGATATTACCTGCCAGGGAGTTGTGTGAAAATATGGAGGAAAACGCCTCACATAATTCCCCCTGTATGGCAATTGTGTATTCACTCGTTTACAGGTAGGTGGCTTGAAGCCACTGGCTTGCCCACTGACTTTGAATAAGCCATTTCAACATTCTCTTGTGGCAACTCTTGGTGGGAGGACCTAGATTCCAAGCAATTTTAAAGCAGAGACACAGGAGACTTTGAGCCTCTGTCACTTGTTCAGCAGTCATCGCACTGGTTATGTCTGTCACCGTGCAGCTGGGAAGAAATCTTGCCACCATTTGGACTGCAGGGCAACTGGTTTGTTTTCTTCTTTTCTTCCGCTTAGCCTAAGAAATGGGAACGGAGCACCATCTATAGGTGCTGTCTTCGCTTGGCTCTGAATGTGGCAGGGTCAACAACTAGGGTTGAAAGTCTAAGTTCAGAGCCACAAGCATGAACCTGTGTTCTTAAAAGCCAAAACCACTTCGCCTCTGAGGAGGTCTGCTGTAACGGTTTAGATTAAGTGGTGCAGTTTCCCGAGGGGTGACAGCGGACCGGACCGTAAGGGGCTGCCGGTCCCACTACCAGAAGCCACTGTGGGTCCCAGGTGGGTGAGAGTCCTCAGCTGTAGTAATACATTCCCAGCACCCAGCCGCCCGCATGGTTAGCTTTACCCGAAATAATTACACAGAAACTGTATTCTTTTAAACACTGCCTGGCCCATTAGTTCCAGCCTCTTATTGGCAAGCTCTTACATATTGATCTAACCCATTTCTAATAATCTGTGTAGTTCATGAGGTGGCTTACCAGGGATGATCTTAACCTGCGTCTGTCTGGAGTGGGAGAACCATGGCGACTGACTGACTCGGCTTCTTTCTCCCAACATTCTGTTCTGTTTACTCCACCCACCTAAGGGTTGGCCTATCAAATGGGCCAAGGCAGTTTCTTTATTAAGCAACAGATTAGAAAGAAATCACTCCCACATCACTCGGCGGGACAGCTGGTCCCACGAGGAGTCACGGCAGGTGAGAGAGGGATAGACATGCCATGCAGAGAAAGTGGATATAGTTTATTTAGTGGGTTATGGAAGGAAAGGAAAACAGAGAGAGAGCCCAGGCTGGAAGCAGAAGAAAGATCCACTTGCTTTGGCAGAAGTGGGGAAGTGGGCGGAGCTTGTCTCTTAAAGGGTCAGGACAGACCATTACACCTGCATCTTCCAAGACAATGCCAGTGGCTTTGGAAGGAGGTCATTGTGGATGCAAATTCAGTGATACAGCATTGTTTACCTTCCATTAGTTTATGTCTTTGTTTCAGCTTAGGCTCTGCCTTATTTTTAGTACACAGGTGCTCTTCGCATAGGAACCCCTAAATAAATAGGAATCTTCTGGGATTCCACTTCAGTTCTCCTATTGCCATGAAATTGTAGCTGGACCATTCATGCACAATCCCAACCCCTCTGTGGACATTTGTGTCTCTGAGATATCTCTTACCTCCCTCCAACAGCCTGAGTCTCTCCTCCCCCTTTCCCTCTTCCCCTTCTTTTACTTTACGCAGTTATTCTATTTGTAATGCCATTGGCTAGATTATCACACGGCAAAACTCTTAACAGGCAAAGAATGGAACTTCATTGGTAGAGTGCTTCTCTAGTGTGCATAAGGCCTGGAGTCCTAGCCTCAGGACCGCAATAAACCAGGCATGGTGGCTTACAGTTGTAAGCCCAGGTGGAGGCAGGAGGATCCTAAACACAAAGTCATCCTGGGTTACAACAGAGGGTTTAAGTTAGCATGGACTACATGAAATCTTGTTTCCAACAACAGCAGCAAGAGCAACAACAACAATAGACTGTGGGAACCTTCTAGGCATTCATACCCAGACAAGGACCCATTCAAGAAAATAGCTGGCCACTTTCGCTGTGTCACCTACTGTAGGACAAAGGAGAGGAAGGAGACTGGAACTTGGTGACCATTCACTAGAAAGGAGGGCCTGGGGGACTAGAGAGAAGTCTAGATAACTAACAATACCTGAAAACCACACAAAGGTAATAGACCTTGGTGAAGGGACATAGGCAACGAACAGATACAAACTGACCTTTGTCTCTTCCTTATCTACAAGGCTAGTTTTGCAGCCTGGCAATGCATAGGAATTTCCTCAGTTTCTCCTCCTCCTGTTTTTTTTAATGGTGTTATGGGTTGAATCCAGGGATTTGTGCAAACTAGGCAAGCAGTACAAACAGAGCTACAGCCACAGCCTGCTATCTTCCTTCCTTCCCTCTCTCCCTCCCTCCCTCCCTCCCTCCCTCCCTCCCTCCCTCCCTCCCTCCCTCCCTCCCTCCCTCCCTCCCTCTCTCCCTCCCTCTCTCCCTCCCTCTCTCCCTTCCTTTCTCTCTTTCTTTCTTGCCTATTTTTCTTTCTTTTTCCTGCAAGTTGGTGTTTACATTTCAGAAAAGTGACTCAATTACCCTGAAGTTTAGCTTACACATTTACAAAATTGTGTGTGTGTGTGTGTGTGTGTGTGTGTCTTTAAGGGATGCAGTGAAAATTGAACAAAGTAACACATGTGAAGGTATCAGCACAAACTACTTTCTCGGAAAGTACTCAGGAAGTACCAACCAGTGCCAGTTGCACCAGGAAGTGTGTGTATAATAAATTAGCCTTCATATCTACACACACACACACACACACACACACACACACACACATTGCTAACTGCTTAGCTTATCTTGCCTAAAAAAGACTAGAGGAAATCTAGAACAACACGAGCTGATTTTGCAACTTGGCTTACAGGAAACCAGGTTGTGGCTTTGACCTCCACCCTGCCTCCCATCCTGAACTCCAGCCCGTTACTGTGTGTTCAGATTTCTTTTAAGTGCGTACTGTTTCAAATTCATTGCTGACCAGTAGTCAATGTAAATAAAACTCCAATACCTGTCCATATACCATATGGGACCTAAAGCTTCCTGACAATGGGACAATAAAACACAATTCCTAATCTAGAATGATTATAGCAAGCATCCAGTCTGAAAGCATCAATCCTACTCCCTCCTCTTCATTGGGAAGCTGAATCCCAGGTACTTTAATATGTTTATGACAGGACATTCACTTTTAAGACAAAATGAGGATTAGAATTCAATGCACTTTGCTACATAATCCAAACTTTCTACCAGTTCCAACTCAGCATAGAAAAAGTATGTATGATTATAGTACATATGCAGCTATCAAAATGTTGAATGCTATTACTTACTTTTCTTACGAATTATAATTTACCCACCCTCTAGAAGCCTCTGCAGGAATCTTGACATAATTATTTTCTTGCAACATAGCTGAGGTTGATACATTGTGTCATCTTGCCAAGTCAACACCAGTCACTTAATGTATTAATCATTTTGTTAGTAAGATTGTTTAGTCCAGCTTGGTTGTGCACACCTGTAATCCCAGGATTTGGGAGGCTAAGGCAGGAGGCTAAGCAGTTTAAAAGCTGCTACATGAGGCTGTGTCTCAAAAGCAGAGGACCAAAGATCATTTTGACTGGTCCTTAACTAAATTTCCTTCTAATACTCTTAAAGCTAAAATATATTTCAAGTGTCATAGTTTCCAAAAGAGATATTATATACCGAGCTTTGTAAAAATGCTGTGAAGTTGTCTTTGTACACCGTAAATATGTATTATTCTCATTGTTACTAAAATGCTAGTTGCCTGTTATCTAGGCAGCATTTTCAAGGCAGAGAGAATGCTAGGAAGAAGGAGGGTGAAATCAGAGTAGTCAGCAGCCAGACTCAGAAGAAGCAACATGAAAAGTACATAGAAGAGGTAATCGAGCTTCAGGGCAGCACATGGATGAATAGATGTTTGGCAAATTTAAGTTATAACAAACTTAAGCTGATGGCCGAGCATTTATAATTAATATTAAGTCTCTGTGTGGTTATTTGGGAGCTGGTCGGTGGCCCTGATGAAAAACTCTGCCTATAGTGAAGGGCATGAAAAGAAGAAAATGAAGGTTTTATGATAATGGGACCAAGCTCATTAAAAAGACTCAGATCAAAGAAGACTATGATGCTAGGAGGAAAACTGTGTTCTATCTAGTATGTTTTGGAAAATTTTTTTAAACTTATTGGAAACATTGAAGTAGGACTTTAAAAAACGTCTCAGAAGCATCAATTGTACTTTTTGTTTACTTTTGTAGTTGATGACATTTGAGTTTATTTTGTTTTATTTCTGAGCCTGATTAGATGATTTTACTCTTCTTACCTGTGTTCTTATCTCTAATATCTGCCAAGAACTATGCTATTATTGGGAAATGAAAGTTGGGTAAGATTTGGCATATGGACTGTTATATTATAAAGGCAACCCATAGGACACATAGGACAGAGCTTTCTGACTTAGTCACCATGTTTCTGGAAACCTCACCAATTTCCTTGGAGAAAGCACCGTAACTCTAGAGTACTGGCTCAGCAGGGAGTTAATAAATGTAAGCAGCTATGATATTAGGAAAACAAGCTACAGCAATGCATTCTAGATATGCTCTATTTATCATCTTATTTCATCCTTACAGCCAGTCCAATCTTTGTTGTTTCTCCAGATGAGAAAACTATGGACTAGAGATGTTATGAGTCAGCACCAAGATCCAGCAGTTATCAAAGGTAGGAATTCAGCCTGGGATTCAGGCTTCACAGTCTCTAAACTACATCGTTGTGCTATTTCTTCTTAGAATACTAAAAACTTGATTCATAAGGCAACCCTATGTCACACTCTCTAAACAACACATTCAAGGATAAATCATAAAATCAATGCCGTGTTGAAACAGACTTCAGTCTCAACAGTTTGGAAGCTGGTCTACCAGAAACATGGTCACTGCTGTCATGTAGGAGATAGGATCATGGAGAAAGAGTAGCTAACATAGGTAATAATTCCATCTGCTTGGTTATTCCCATGAGAAGAAGAATCCTCTGACATTAACTCCAAGTTCCTATTTATTCATTTGCGTGTATGTGTACGTGTGTCTGTGTGGGTCAGAGGACAACTTGGTGGAGTTGGTTTTCTTCCACCATGTGTGGCTCAGGGCTTGAACTAAAGTCATTGGACTTGAAGATAAGAGCCTTTACTCCAACCCATTTCATCAGCCCTACATCCAGATTTCTAAGGAAGATACCCGGGTAGGTGTTGTACACATTTTCTTTTCTGCGAACAAACTAGAAACAAGATAAGAGGAGGGCTTAAAATGGTGGGTAGAGCTGTGGGGGGAGAAGCTTGGTCTAGGTGTGATAGCCAATGGAATGAGTATGTCTTGAGGATGAAAATGTCCAGAAGACAGAAGATAGAGCTAAGGGTGATGTGGGATTCCCCTATGTATGCTGTGATTACCAATAATGAATAAAAAACTGCTTTGGTCCTATAGCAGGGCAGAATTTAGCTAGGAGGGGAAAAACTAAACTGAATGCTGGGAGGAAGAAGGCAGAGTCAAAGAGAAACCATGGAGCCTCCACTGGAGACATACACACCGAAACTTTGCTGATAGACCACGACTTCGTGGTGATGCACAGATTAATGGAGATGGGTTAAATTAAGATGTAAGAGTTAACAAATAAGAAGCTAGAACTAATGGGCCAAGCAGTGATTTAAATAATATAGTTTCTGTGTGGCTATTTCGGGAGTCTGGGTGAATGGGAAATGAACAAGCGGCCTCCTTACAACATAAGGGTCTTATCATTTTGCCGAACAGTACATATGTCAAAAGTAGAAGGCTAAATCTATGAAATCTTGAGGATTTAAATAATAAACTCTAAGAAGGAGACTGTGATGGTTAAACCTAATTGCTAATTTGATAGAATTTAGAATCACCATAGAAACAAGACTGAGTACTTCTGTGAGGGATTATGTAGATTAGGTAAACTGACAAGGGAAGACCCACTCTCATTTTGGACAAAGCCAATGGTAAGGCCTGGAGTCTTGCGCTGAGTGAAAAGGAGAAGAGTGCCGAGAACCAGCATTTATTGACTTCCTGACTATGGACACAATGTGCCCCGCTGCCTCCTGCTCTTGTCCCCATCCCTTCTCTGGCGTGCGGACTGTATTCCCTGGCACTGCAAGCCAGAGTCAACCCTTCCTTAAGTTGCTTTTCTCAGATATTTAGTTGCAGCCACAAAGCAAGCATCTGATAGAGAAACCAAGTCAGTACCAGATACATCTACTGAGTTCTGTTAAGAGAAAAGTGCTTTCTGTCAGCTCATGCGCCCACATTGACGGACTCTCAGATTTTCCCTGACTGTAGAAGACAGGTCCTCCCAAACATCCCCTCCTGTAGCAGCGGGATGGCTCAGCCAGTAAAGGCAGTTGCTAACTGGCCTTATAATCAAAATCCTATGTTCAGGACCCACAGAGTGGAAGGAGAGAACCAGAACCAACGCCCCCTACCCAACAACAGACACACAGAGAGACATGCCCATAGTAAATAAATGAAATGTAATATTTTTTAAAAATGCACTTTTGAGAGTTAAGTAAATGTCTCTCCCAGGAAAAGGTTGAGCTTTAACCTGCAGAGGTTGTCTGCTGGCTGTTCTGTGTCCCTAGAAGGAGAAGAGAAGGACCTTTTCCTGCTGGGTAATCTCTTGAACTTGGACTTGAATTTAAAAGGACAGTGTTAGCTGCCCTGTTGGCTGGGGCTACATGCTAAATCTGCAGCTCCCCCCATAATATCAGGCCCCCTCTAATGACAGATTTCACATTCACTCAGGACAAGTTACAAAAGAGCAATGGCCATTGACCTTACTGATAAACCAGTATGAAGAGAGAGGGCGGCAGACCTACTGCCCCACAGGGAACTCACAAGAAGGACCATTTTCCTTCCAGTTCAAAAACACGGAGTAGGTATGAACTTTCCATGGGCATAGTGAATTCTGCCTTCCACTGGGGTTCAACACGCCCTCAGATCTCTGTGAAGGCAGCTGTTATGCATTAAAATGAATATATCCATGATGAAGGCGATAATGTTTCCAGAGGAGCCTGCTCTGGGCGTCCTCTTCACTGAACTTGTGAACTCTACTACTTCCTGCTTGCTAAGCAAGGCTGCCTTCTACAAAGGAGCTTAGCTTTCGCCTGCCTCTCTTTCCCAGCCTTTCAGTTGACTGTGGAGACTTTCCAGTGTTTGCATTCCAGTATCCACCTATGCCCTTTCCTCAGCAGCCAATAATGAGAGGGCGTACACACACACACACACACACACACACACACACACACACATTTTTGTGGTTTTTTTATATGAATGCCTCAAACATACTTCCAAACAACGTCTTGAGAGTCGGTTTAGGAAAGATTTGCTTCTCTCTTCTGACTCGAACAACTTATTCACCCACAAGAAATTTGAATTGTATCCATAGGAAAGAGGAGGCGACATTCCAGATTAAATACAACACTTTCGCTTTGCACATTAGGCAACCGGACTCAGGCATCAAACAGAAAGAGACTCTGTTGTTTATGGCTTTGGGAAAAGAGCAACTGTGTTTGCTTAATCATAATAAAATTAAAACTTAATAACTATGTAAGTTCTAAGGTTTATATAGATATGGTTATCATTCCTGGATTTTTTTTCTTTCTAGTTCGGTGTGGTAGATTTTGAAATAACCATGTTTCAAAAGCACAGCTACAAATTCTCTGACACGCTGCCCAGCAATGGTAGTGTTCCCTACCCTCGATTCTTTATTGTAAGCGGATGTATGGCAGCCTCAAAGGAGGACGGCAGACCTGATGCCATGTGACTTCTGAAACTGTACCATATAACATCGAAATCCCTTAACTCTGCTGTGCCCATCAGCTAAGCAGCACTTACTCTCAGGGTTGAAGGCACCAAGTACCCTTGGAACCCTGTCCTATTTCATTTTCTTTGTAACTTTTAAACACGAGTTTTATCATTTATTTTTATGTGTATGGGTATTTTACCTGCATGTGTGTCTGTGCACCATGTTCATGCAGTGCCCACAGAGGCCAGAAGAAGACAATGAATTCCCTGGAACCAGAGTTGCCCATGGTTGTGAGCCACCATGTGGGTGCTGGGACTCAAACCCAGGCCCTCTGCAAGAGAAGCCAGTGCTCTTAACTGCTGAGCCACTTCTCCCCAGCCCCTTAGTTATTTTTTATTGCTGTGACAAAACACCATATCCAAGGTAACTTACAAAGTTCCAGAGGGTTCGAGTCCATGGTGCTAGAGGCATAGGAAGCAGGTGGCAGGCAGCTGGAGCAGCAGCTGAGAACTCATTTCTGGGCCACCAACAGGAAGCAGGATGCACTCAAAATGGTAGCAGTCTTTACTTCTGCCAACAAGGCCACACTTCCTAATCCCTTCCAAACAGCCACCATCTGGGGACATGTCTGAGTCCTATGGGGGACATCTCACTCACATAACCACAAAGAAAGAACTCACTGATTTATATCCCTGGCTCCCTTTTGAACTTTTAATTCATTTTGAAATAAGGTCCCAGTAAGTTGGCCAGGCTAGGCTGGAGATCACTATGCCATCTAGGTGGGACTTGAATTTTCTCTTCTGCAGAGTTCACGTCCCATGTGTTCCCCACCATACCAGGCTTATGAAGATCAAATCTATGAGCTTGTGCAAGCTAGGCAAGCATTCTCCTAACTGGGCTATATCCCAAGCCCCAACAGTCTTCATTTTTTTTTAACTTTTGTTTTTTATTGAGAAAAGAAAAAAAAAAACAAATTTCCTCCTCCTCCCAGCCTCCCATTTCCCTCCCCCTCCTCCCACCCTTCTCCCCCTCCCCCCACTCCTCTCCCCCTACCTCTCCAGCCCAAAGAGCAGTCAGATTTCCCTGCCCTGTGGTAAGTCCTAGGTCCTCCCCCCTCCGTGCATTTCTAGGAAGGTGAACATCCAAACTGGCTAGGCTCCCACAAAGCCAGCAATTATGTAGGTTCAAAACCCCATGCCATTGTCCTTGGGTTCTCATCAGCCCTCATTGTTCGCCATGCTCAGAGAGTCCAGTTTTATCCCATGCTTTTTCCGTCACAGTTCAGCTGGCCTTGGTGAGCTCCCAATAGATCAGCTCCACTGTCTCAGTGGGTGGGTGCTCCCCTCGTGGTCCCGACTTCTTTGCTCATGTTCTCCCTCCTTCTGCTCCTCATCAGGACCTTGGGAGCTCAGTCCAGTGCTCCAGTGTGGGTCTCTGTCTCTGTCTCCATCCATCACCAGATGAAGGTTCTATGATGATATGCAAGATATTCGTCATTATTGCTCTAGGATAGGGTCAATTCAGGTTCCCCATCCTCAGCTGCCCAAGGAACTAACTGGGGACCTCGGCTTGGGTATCTGGGAGCCACTCTAGGTTCAAGTCTCTTGCCAACCCTAAGGTGGCTCCCTTACCCAAGAACCGTGCTTCCGTGCTCCCCCATCCAACCTTCCTTCATCCCAATCCTCCCCCTTCCCCAAGCTCCCCCCATTCTCCCCCTCTCCCCCCTCTCTCCCCATCTCCCCTTACTCCAAAATATATAGAGAACTCAGGAAACTAGACTTTAAAATGCTAATTAACCCAATTAAAAAATGGGGCACTGAACTGAACAGAGAATTCTCAGCAGAGGAAGTTCAAATGGCCAAAAGACACTTAAGGTCATGCTCAACCTCCTTAGCAATCAGGGAAATGCAAATCAAAACAACTTTGAGATATCATCTTACACCTGTCAGAATAGCTAAAATAAAAAACTCCAATGATAGCCTTTGCTGGAGAGGCTGTGGAGGAAGGGGAACACTCATCCATTGCTGGTGGGAATGCAATCTTGTGCAACCACTTTGGAAATCGGTGTTTCGGTTTCTCAGGAAATTCGGGATCAACTTACCCCTGGACCCAGCAATACTACTCCTGGGAATATACCCAAGAGATGCCCTATCACATGACAAGAGCATTTGTTCAACTATGTTCATAGCAGTATTATTTGTAATAGCCAGAACCTGGAAACAACCTAGATGCCCTTCAATGGAAGAATGGATGAAGAAAGTGTGGAATATCTACACATTAGAGTACTATGCTGCGTTAAAAAACAATGACTTCTCAAATTTTGCATGCAAATGGATGGAAATAGAAAACACTATCCTGAGTGAGGTATCCCAGACCCAAAAAGATGAACATGGGATGTACTCACTCATAATTGGTTTCTAGCCATAAACAAGGGTCACGGAGTCTACACTTGGTGATCCCAAAGAAGCTAAGTAAGAAGGTGAACCAAAGGAAAAGCATATAGTTGCCCTCTTGGCTATGGGAAGTAGACAAAATTGCCGGGGAGAAAATTGAGATCTTGGGGGTGGGGTGGGATGGGGGTAAGGGGAGATGGGAACAGCCTTCATTTTTGACTGGTTACATGACAGCGGTTCTACTAGGCTTTCGTGGTTTTGTCTCTGTATAGCTTTTCATTCTGACACCCTGGCTTAAGAGCAGACACTCTCTGGGTACTTTCATTCCGCTGAAGGACACAAGCAAAGCAAAGAACCACACCACAGACGCTTCTCCTCAGACATGTCTTTTGTAGTGTTTGCTCATATCCCATTGGCCGAAGTTCATAGGGCAAAGTGATTACCTGGGCAGAACAAGTACAGGCAGAGAAAAAAATAGACACGAACCAATAAACTCTATCATAGTATTTCATGCTCCCTGGTTTCATTTCTCCTGTCCCTCATATTTTTTTGTGAAATTATACTATCTACATCTTTTATTTTTTTAAATAGGCTTCAGGGTAGATCAGAGATAAAAGTGAGAGTTCAGTCTTTAATGTTTAACTACAAGTTTGCTGTTGATTTAACTTCTAAGTGGTATCAGAATTTATTGGGCAAAACTCGGTATTTGTCAGACATGTAAAATAGGGGGAAAGGACTTGAGACATAGCTCAGTGGGTAGAGGGCTTGACTAGTACATACAAAACCCCTGGTTTGACCCCCAACACTGCATAAGCCAGACACAGCGGTAAGCGCCAGTAATTCCAGCACTTGAATAGTAGATGAGAAATCCAAGGTCATCCTTAGCTACTTTGGGAGTTTGTGGCCAATCGTGGCTACAAGAGACCTTGTCTCAAAAAATAAATAAAAATCAAAAGGGGAGAAGAAGCAACGTTCCTCTTTTTTGTCTAAATTCAAAATTAAAGGTACACGAAGTCAAAGATAACATTTGCCTAGAGGCAAAGGTGGGTGGATGTGACCTACTGGAATGCTGGGGAGCTTTCCACTGAATGACAATTAAACAGCTTGGGTTTTGTATCATGCAAATGGATCACTTCTTCAGAACTTCAAAGTCCTCAGTAAATGTCAGCGACCTTAGAGGATTTAACTGTTCAATATTGCCATGGAACTCAAATCAGAATGGAAAAGCAAATCTTCTGTAAGCTAACTTGGAAGTGAGTTTTAAACATTAACACACAGCCGTTTTTAATTAAAATAGAATCACATCATTCTTATCCATTCCCTTTACTTCTCCAACGCCTCCCATGTCTGCTCAGTGTTCTAGCATGTATGTGATTTCCAGGCAGCCGCCTCGCAAGGGAAAACGACGTCTTTGGTTATTAGCATTCTTTAGTTATCTTGGTTCTTTGTTTAGGGGCAAGGCCAAGTGAGGGTCTCCCTTCTGTGTTAGCACGTCTCCTGGTGGTGTTCTTTTTCTGCTCCTTTAGGCAGGCCTGTTGTTGAGAACATGCATCTATTTTTCAAAGTGAAACCAACACAAGAGAAAAAGAAACCCAGAAAAAAAAAGAAAAACAGAATATCATGAGGTCTCTATATCAGAAACTTGATGACTATGTTTCTGTTGTCTTTTCACAATATCAGAATTTGTTTCATAACAATAAATTCACAAGGAATACCAGATTTGTTCACAGCAATTTGCCATGTAAATTGTCTTGATAGGCAGCAAAGGTAATCATAAATTTTCTTAAACCCTGTCTTAACTACTAACATTAACTCCCAAGTCATGCATTACCGATGGTAAATATTGCTCTCCATAGATACATGTATAAATATAAGTTATAGGATGGGCTACAGAAGCCTAAAGAGGCTACAGCGGAGTTCAAGGTAGATCAAAGAGATAGAGCTGAGGCAGAAATGGGGAACTGATAGAGTTACAAATAGTCTCTGTGGACTGAAATAATAGACCTCCCCGAGGTCTGCTGGGGGCACTACTGTAGGATCAAGCCATTGGCTCACAAGCAGGAACCAAGCTTCAAAGTCAAGTTGAGATGCATAAGCTAGAGGCGGGACCATGCAGCCTACAGGGACAGGATTAGTTTCAGGCAATTGATTGGGTAGAGGAATGGCTAGCGGCCCAAATGGACAAACAGGCTACATCAACAGAGGGACTGAACTGAGCTGATACCCCTGGAACAGTCACGGGTTCTTTTTGTGCTGACCTCTTGACATTATCACCAAGTGGTCAGGTGACAGATCTAGGAGGCCCATTGCCGTCACAGTGTTAGGGTGCCCTCCTCTTCATGAATTCCAAGAGAGGAGTTGTATGTACTCTTCCTCCAGTCTGGTGTGTCCAACAATTTCTCAGACCTGGTTTGCCGTATAGAACTCTAATACAATTAGCCTGATAAATCTGTAGGGTGGCATCCTTCGTACATTCAGGAATAAATCATCTGTCCGTGCTAGATGGTTGCTGTGGGAAAAACGTTGGTGTTCATGTGTGACTGCCGAGAGTCAGTCAGCTTCCATGGAGTCAAAGTTAGTTTGTAAAATATAATTTCCCAGGGCAAAGTGCAGTCTGAACTGTTTTCCAAATATGGAGTAACTGAGGCCAGGATGTAGCTGGATGATGGCACGAAGCAATGTGTTTTGCTATTCCTAGTACATTAAGAGGGAGCAGTAGAAGAGAAAAGGAATGTTTCTCTTCAAATGTCAGTTTTCTGCAGATTTCCTTTACTCCCTATCACCTCCAACCCCAGGAAAATTAAAGTTGTGGGTTTGCGTTGAGCAAAGGTTTTCTTTGGGTCTACACCTGGGTATTCCTAAGTTGGCAATGATATCATTAGATCTATGTGTTCCTCTCTTAACTAACACTTAATTAAATGTCAGTGAATCGTTAATAAATTGATATAACTTTGGAGGGGATTTTGGTTTAAATGAATAAAATACTAACAAAATAAACTCTATTTCAAGTCACTAAATTTCAGTGGTGATGTTCATAAAATACTTATATTCTTACTCACTTCCTGTTGTCTTTTTCTTCCTTAGTCTTTTTGCTTGACTGAATAACCACAATAAATAAATGTCACCAATGCATTAATCTTTTTGCAAAATAAAAAATATTTTTCATAATATAAAAACAACACATTCTTATTGAACAATAAAAAAGCAAAATGCTAAAACGGTAGAAAGTCTATTGAGTGAAATATCAATAAATCACACCACAATCATGTCCAGTGACAACAGTTATTTGTAGAATTGGAGGCAGCAGTACTGAACACACACACACACAACACACAACACACCACACTCTGCAAAACCTCGGAAATTATATCCATTAAAATAAAAATTCAATAAATATATTGGATTTTAAATTAAATACAGTGCATTTTACATTCCTACTAAGAAGAAAATGAAAAGATTACTTTTTAAAGGTATGGGTCTATAAGAAAACTACTAGAGGCCAGGTATAGAGACACATGCTTGAAATCTCAGGATTTGGGAGGTTGAAGCAGGGAGGATTGCCATGAGTTTGAGGCCAATCTTGGCTACATAGTGAGTTCAAGACCAGTCTGATTTGTTGAAGGAGGCAGAGGCAGGAGGTTCACAAGTTCGAAGCCAACCTGGACTACAGATTTAAAAAACAACAACAACAACAACAACAAAAAAAAAGCCGGGTGTTGGTGGTGCACATCTCTAATTCCAGCAGTCAGGGAGGCAGAGGCAGGCAGATCTCCATGAGTTCAAGGCCAGCCTGGTCTACACAGTGAGTTCCAGGACAGCCAGAGATACACAGAGAACCCTGCCTCTAGAAACAAAATAAAAAACAAAGACAAACAAGCAAACAAACAAAAAACAAGCAAAGAATTAGGATGAGAGATGATAGTAAAATACATTTTGGAATGTAGACAGTGGCTGCAAGAATAGAAAGTGACCTAAAGGATCTGGAAGCAGACACCTCAGCTGTTGGTGATGGTGGAAGTAAGCTCTAAAGAATTTGAGTCTACTCAAAAGCCCAGAGAAGCTTACACTAAGTGATGAAACTGAGCATGTCTTCACAGACCATTTTTATAAGTACAATAAATTTATAAATGGTATATTTTTAGTAATTAGCAGTACATGTAAAGTTTTTCATTTTAAATAATAAACGTCATCATGTCATTATACTGAAATTTGCTTGAGGCTTTCTGGGGGCACTAATAAGTTTTAAATGGTGACAGAAAATCTCGGTATTTTTAATCTAATTCTATTTGAAGAAGAAGTTGATCATGGTCTGCTTCCTTCTGATGTTGTTCTCTCTCCACCTCTTTCTCTGCTCCAATGAGTTGTTACTATACTCATCTGGTGATGAATTAACTATGAGACAAAGGCAGAGTTAGAATTTGTAGTTAATTTTGCATAAATCCCATCAGGGAGTATGGTACCAGGTGTCCTTTATGTTTGAGTGTATTGCTATCTGGTTGGCTTCAGACTGCATAGTCTCTTCTGTTTGTAGAGAGTTATATTCCTCTCTACTAATTAAGGCTTTAGCCTCATTCAATTAGTAGCCTTTTTACTTAGTCCCTCTTTTGGGTTAATCAGTTCAGTGTTCTCCATGAGGATCAGACAAACTTTAGGAATCTTTTGTCTATGATTGACAAGCAGTATAGACCTCCCACTCTTATTTCTCATTTAGTTGATGATGTTGATGATGGTTGCATGTGGGAGGGATGTGTGTGAGAGTGTTGGCATGGTATTTCTGTGACAGCAAGAAGACAACTCTCTAGACTCCCAATGAACTCTCTAGACTCTTTCATTCCCCCCCCTTTTTTTTATCATGGATTTAATCATAAATCCATGTGTTTAAAGACCTCTACGTCATTCTGCTTTAATATCTGATATTGCTGGGAGAGTACCATGGTTTGGATAACTGAAAGTCTGTCTTTTATAAATTGCACCAGGCGATTTAAAATGTAAGGGCCGATTGTAAAGATAAGAAGTAAAATAAGTAGGGGCCCAGCTATAGTGGAAATTAAGGCTTTTAACCATGGTGATTTATTAAACCATCCTTTAAAATATCCTTGTTGAGAAGATAGTAGAACATCTCTAGGGTTTGCAGAATAGCTCTTAGCAAAACTATCTGAATGAGGCTTGAAAGTAACTACATGGTAGACATTGTGAACCACTGTAGACCCGAGAATAGCACCCAACATTGTGGCAATAATAGTCTATTGACTACAAAGAGCTTAACTCAGCCCTAAGAAACACATGGATGCCTTCTCCTAAGAGGCAAGTTTAGTATTATGAAGACAAATCTCTTTTGCTGTAGACACCGGGAGTGTTGTTCCTCAGCTCCAGAGAATGTGCCGGAGAAGTCAGTTTCGGTCCAGCTGGCACCACATGGCATTTACGAGTTTCCATTGCATCCCGTAGCATCAGCTTTATCCAAATGTACAGGGTTGTGTCCATTGTGAGAACTTTAACAAACAATGAGAGAAAATGCAATACAGGATGACAAATGTTTAAAACAAAACAGAAAGCCCTAAAGCCAGAGGACAGCCAATGAGGACATAAATATCTTTTTGAGACTGACCTTACCCAGGCTTCACATTTGTAAGTACAGCATCAAAAAGTTTTAACATCCCATTGATATCTATTTTATTATATATTAAATTACATCTGTTTACCTTTTGAAAGTCATATCATTTTATAACCCCATAGATTAAAACAAGATTTTCCTGTAGAAAAACAAAACCTGTCAAGAGGTAAGGAGGCTTTAGGTGTGTTTGCTTCTCTCTGCAGTTATCTGCACAAAACGGTCTGATCTGGAAAAGTCTCAAACTGTACTAAATAATTCCTGTCAATAGGTCCCAGACACACAAAGGAGGAACAGAACAGAATTGTCTTTTGCTTCTGCTGTCTGATATTATTCTTTAAAAGACATTAAAAATGAGCAGAGCCCTGTGGGTTTCTGACTTTAGGAAAGAAGAGCCTTAAAGGTGATGTAAGCCCATCTTACAGCAGATGTGCCTGCCCTGTGCAAGCCTTGAGCTCAGGATTCCATCATCAAGGTCAACCATTGTCAGCAGATACATGAGCAGCAGCTAACTAGCCAGGCAACAGAGCTAGTGGCAACGATGCCGGGGTGTTTTGAACCCAGAACAGGACAGGAGGGAGGGAGGTCTGTCCAGTCATTTTTGCTGGTCTCCAGGGCCAATTATATCAATTTGTTTTTTTAGAATCTTACTTATCCTATCTATCTGACCTGAGCTTTGAGGTTGGTAAGCTTAAGTTCCAATTGATCCCCAATGTCTTGGCCACACCCTAACTTGCCTGGGCAACAAAGGCAGGCCTATTATGGGACATGATTATCTTGGCCATCCCAAACCTTAGGATGATTTTTTTTTTTTTCTGATCTTCTTAGCCATTACATTGGGTGTCTCAATCTTGGTCAATGTATGATGGCTATCTTCTTTGGCAAATGCGTGGCCTCCTGGAGGCTCAAAATTTCCGCAGATGTCAACAGTCCTTTTTGTCTGTATATTGCTTTATATATATATATATAGGTGAGGGCAAAAGCATACCTGCTGTTAGTATAGACGTTCCCTCTGCCTTCTGTAGAGCTTGTATCAAAGCCACAAGTTCAGCGTTCTGGTCGGGCCACCATCCCTGAAGGGAGGCTACTGGCCCAGATCATTTGCTTCCTGTCCACCAATGTTGCCCCCGCCTTCCGCTTACCTTCGGTCTTCTGTACCTGCTTAGCTCGGACCGCCAGCCTTGTACCCCTGGCAAGCTTCACCCTCATTTTCGGCTCTGCCTGGCACAGCTTAGCCTGCCATTTTGCCATTCGCCTGTCCTTTAGGCAGATGCTGGTAGGATCCATAGTCCATCAACGTCAGCCCAGCACAGGAGCAGTAGTCTGGCACAGGAGGGCACCTGTGGTAGCATGGTGACTGCTGTATCGCAGTCTGACATGGGTGAGGGGAGCAAGACTGTAGAGTGAGCAGTCAGGGCTCATGCAGGCTTTAGAGCAAGCACAGCATCAAGGCAGTTGCTAGGAGGTGAGGATTTCTTCAGCGGTGAAGGCAGGGAGAGGTGGTCATCCTGGTGAGGAGGGCGTGGTAGAGGCAGAGGCAGACAAGCAGCCTGTGTCTCCTGCAGAACTGAAAACAGCAGCGAAAGCAAAAGTCCCTCGTTTGGTCAACAAAAGGCTTTGGTCATACATTCAGAAGTGACCAGGGAGGAACGAGTCATTTATTTGTCTTTTTCCCAAATTTATAGTTCGTAAGGTGTCCAGTTTGTATTCTTTACTCAGTTCCAGTGTCCCTCTTTATCTGTCTTTGATCTTCTGTTGCCCAGGCTCCTAATCTGTCTGAGTCCTATCTTTCTTTTGCTTCCCGCCTCTCTCTCTCTCTCTCTCTCTCTCTCTCTCTCTCTCTCTCTCTCTCTCTCTTTTGTGGCTACTGCTGTCTGCTGACCTTCAGAGGTTGGGTAAAATGCCTGTAAACTTTCATTAATCATTTAAGGAACACAGATTTTAACTGGCCCCTGGAGAACCTCTCTTATCTCAGCCGAATTAGTGGGGTGCCTTGCAGCCCCCGCCTGAGATTTGCCATGAGCCCAGCATTTTGACTGTCAGTTTCTCCCTTTAGAAGAATGAAGATAGATCCATATTTTTCTCTATGCACAAAACTGAAATCCAAACAAATTAAAGACCTTAACATAAAACCAACAATATTGAACCTTTTATAGAAGGAAAAAAGTTTAAAATTTATTTTAGCAAAGGATATAATCAACAGAACGTAATATCAACCTGTAGAATGGGGAGGTATCATGAGACATATAAGGAACTTAGGAACTTAATCCTCATAAAAACAAATATTTTAGTACAATTACGTCACAGACCAAAACTGTAAATTCTCAACAAATGAACTTGAAGTGACTGAAAGATATTTAAAATTTGTTTAAATATAACATCCTTAATCATCAGGGAAATGCAAATTAAACAATTTTGAGATTTTATCTTATTCTTGTAAAACTGACCAAGATTAAAAATATCATTTGACAATTTATGCTTACAGCTACTTTGAACATTAGCATGGTGGACTTTCAAAATTAGATAACATATTACCTTAAAAACTTAGCGACATCCTTTATATTATCATTGGCAGAATCTGAAAACAACTCAAAATGCACCTTTTTTATATTAATAATAAATGAGAATCTTCGCCATGTTTTTTTTTTTAATAGCCATAAACATTATAAAGAGTCAAAAGGACCATTTTAACTCAACCTCATCATTTAGTAACACCCCCTTTGCCATTGTAGTGGGGTGAGAGGCTTTAGCAGATCTTTGTCTTGTGGGGCAACTCAGGGCCCCCACCTTATCACAAGCATTGTGAGCAGACAAGTGTTAAATTCAGATCTAAACATGGGCTGGCTTAGAAGCTCAGCTGGGCTGTTCATATGGCCCCGGCCCTGTGCCAGGCCTTCTACAGCAATAGTTCTTGAAGACAGTGTAGTCCTGCATCCATCTAAACAGAACTGGGAATTTACTTTTCTTCTAGACACATTGCATAGTAGTTTTTTTTTTTTTAATCACAAGCATATTATTTTAAAGTGACTTAATTTAATTTTTCCAATTTTTAAACCAGAGGCTTTTACCTGGATGCAGCACATGATGACTGGTATAGAGCATCCCCAGAAGACAGATGTTATTAGGGCTGGTAGGCCCTTTTGATGTCAGCTTATTCCATTAGCTACTACTCCTGAATCCATACTTATCATTTATCAACAGCCACAGGGAAATTTACTTGCAGTCTCTTGCCCTACTGCCAAAATGGAAAGGTCCAGGTTCTTTAGGGGACCTTTGCTTTTTAATAGGGTATCCGACCCCAGAGAAATAGCCTACTGCAGGTTCCCAGGCTTAGTTCTGTGACCCTGGCGCTAGCACCAGCTATTTCCCCTGGGCAAGGGCCACAGATCTTTAGTACAAGGTTTTACATGGCATTTGCAGATGGGGGCTGCCATTCAGTCTCTAGCACCTTATTTTCTAAGGAAAACAAGCCTTCTCCACAGGGAACCCCACTGGGGATCCTCCCAGGACCTGGCTTCAGCCTCAGCTCTGTCCACAGTGAGCTCCTAGTTGTATAGCACAAGCTTCCCACATCCCATCTCTATACTCACAGCAATCTAGCAGCTTTTCTCTGAATGGGATTCCAGAGGCCCCAGGAGGCATTCCCTCCAGGGAACTTGTGAGGTCAGGATTGGTCCACTCAGTTCCTCTTAGCCCTCACACTGCCAGTAGCAGCTGGGAAGGCCTTTGCATTGGCTGTAGGGGGAGGGAACACCTTGGACTGTCTAAGGCAGCCCTCCTCCCCCCAGTCCTCCCGTGCGGTGCTGGTGGACTTCAGGTCAGCAAGGGAGGACGTCATTTTCAGCACAGGGATTTCAGGGGGGCCACGGCTGCCCCCTTCTCTGACTCGGGCCAGGGTTGCTGCCATGCCCCGCCCTGCGTCCTGCTGAGAGGTTTGCTCAGAGCTGGAGCCAGTTGCCCCGCCTAGGCCTGGCTCCAGGCTGTGCCTCAGGAGATCACAGTCCTGTTCCCTCCCCCCTCGCAACAGCAAGCAGGGCAGTTCAGCAGCAGAGCCTAGAGAAGTAAAGGAAGGGCAGACTGTCTGCATTTCTTTTGGATTTTCATAGAGTTAGGGTCAAAGAGATGGTTATTTACTGCCCCATGGTACCAGATTTAGACTCGAGTACAAACAGATATACAAAACAAAGAACATATTAAGCACAAAAATACACAGACAATACAGATGCGCTGGCGCGGTTTCGGCATAATGCCGAAAGCAAAATTTCAGACGGAGACTCTGAGGATCCGGATTCCTCGTCTCCCAGAAGAATCACGTACCCTTCGGACTGTGGGGGTGCCCCGAACAATCCTATTTGGTAAGGATTCACAGAGTTACCGATGGGCCAGGCACCACATCCGGCCCCCAGATGCCTCTGAGACGTCTCCCAGGGCTGCGGTCGGGAGTGCGAGCCCGTCGGCTCCTCCGCGGGTCCGCCCGATACAGATCTAGTCAGCCAACTAGTACAGATTCGGTCGCAGGCGCAAACACAGAAACACCGAAGCACAGACATTCACGGAAAACAATCGCTGGCCAGCTTACCTCCCGGTGGTGGGTCGGTGATCCCTGGGCAGGGGTCTCCAGATCTCGGTGGAACCTCCAAATGAAAGACCCCAGTGGTAGGCAGTCTTTCAGGCTGAGGAGACCCTCCCAAGGAGCAGCGAGTCACTCTTCGGATGCAAATAGCAAGAGGCTTTATTAAGTACTTAAGTACACAGGTACCTGGGGCGACTTAGTCTTTCGGAAGACAAGCGCGCCTGCAGACTGGGGGAAGGTCTTTTTATAGGAAAGAGGGCAGCAGAAGCAGATTACAGAAGCAAATGCATCGTTAGTGGTCAGTTGGAATGGGGCAAGGGGCACAGGTGGTTTTTCCTCTCCCAGCACAGATGTATGGGAACAGACATCCTGTTAATTGATGTCCTGTCCTAATCTATGGATATAAAGATCCTGTTTTGCAGCCAGGGACCCTGACCTTACTCTGCACTTACAGTCGTTCGTCAAAAGCTTTGTGAAATGACGTTACAGCAGATAAGCTGGGATCTTTCATAGGGGGAGTTGTCTTCTTCTGTGAATTACTGACATTCTAAGTTGGGCACATGTGCTGACTATGCAAACGGGAGGTTCTCATTAGAGCAGGCCAGCTGCGGGTTCCTTATCGCTTGGGGCCAGGTGGCTGACCGGCTGACCGCAGATATCTCGCCTGGCTTCTCCACCCTTGTTCTCAAGTCGAACTTCCCTGCTCTAATTACTTGCGTTGCTCCAAAGTTTAAGCCTTGCAAAATGGCATTACTGCTGCTTAGTGAGTGGGGGTCTTTCACCTTGGATCTCACTAAGCTTTTGCGGCAAGTGCTTTTATCCATTGAGCCATCCGGCCAGCTCAGCTCTAATACTCACAGAGACCTATGCGTGGGAAAGCATTCAGTCGTCTGTAATTTGCCATGATCATTTCTCAGCCTTTACCATTATGGCTAGAAATCAATTAAGTGCTAAGTTATATTAATGAATCATGAAAAATCTATTATCTATGTCTATGGCTGCATCAATTCCAAATTATATTGTTATAACATTTAAAGTCATGTTCAATACAGATTGTTCTTTAACAGATAGCAGACCACACTTACTCTGCTGAATTCCTACCCACATATATGGGGAGACTTTACCTATTGATTCATTTATAGGTTGGAACAGTCCAGAACTATTTGCTGAGAGAGTTGCTGATCCCTTCCCTGAGTGCAATGTTTCATTTTACAGGTTAGCCTGGGTTAGTTAAGGGTGGACAAATAGCTGGTGAAATATCATTTATGAGTGTATCTGTAAGGATCAATCCAGAAGATATTAATATTTGAATCAGGAAACAGAGTGAAGATCCACCCTCATCCACTGTGGGCATGTAGCATCTAATTCAAAGGCCCAGATAAAATACAGCAAATCTGCTGTCTTCTTAAGTTGAGGCATCAGTGGCCTTGTGCAATTTTTCACACCACGTGACCAGGGCTACTCACAAACCCTGACTCCACCTGGCTACAAGGCTTTTGGCCCTTGGCAAGGAGTTATGGCAGCTGCTTTCTTGGTATATTCATCGCTGTTTTTCATTGCTCTGGCAAAAAGCAACTCGAGGAAGGAGAAGTTTACTTGGTTTTAGAGTTCAAGGCTACAGTCCATCATGGTGGAAGGAGGGTGAGGCAGCTGGTCACGTTGCATTCACAGTTACGAAGCAGGGAAAAATGGATGCTGGTGTTCAGCTCACTGTCTCCTTTTTATTCAGTCTGGGGCCCATCGACTGGTGCCCCCCACATTTAAGGCAGATCTTCCCATCTCAATTAACCCAATGCAGAAACTCCCCAAAAGACATGCCTAGAAGTTTGTCTCCTCGGTGAAACTTTTCTGCCAAGTTGACGCTTGAGATTAACTGTTCACACTTAGCCCTTAAGTCTGTAGACAGGGCTGGATTTCATCACAGGCTTTTCTGACTTTCCAAATTGCAGACAGCTTATTGTGGGACTTCCCTGCCTCCATGACTATGTGAGCCAGTTTTCCCGCTGGGCCAGCAAGAAGGCTCAACGTGTAAAAGTACTTGCCTTGTAAACCTAGTGACCTGAATTTGATTCCTGGAACCAATACAAACTGACTTCACAAACTGGTTTTCTAACTTTCCCATGCATATGTACCCATCTCTCTCTCTCTCTCTCTCTCTCTCTCTCTCTCTCTCTCTCTCTCTCTCTCTCTCACACACACACACACACACACACACACACACACACACACACTATGGTGGTTTGAATGAGAATGGCCTCCATAGGCTCAGAGGGAGTGGCCTTGTTGGAGGAAGTGTGTCACTGAGGGTGGACTTTGGGGTTCAGAAGCCCAAGCCCAGTGGTTCTCTCTCTCTCTCTTTTTGCTACCTTCGGATGTAGGATTCAAATGTAACACTCTCAGCTATGTCTCCAGTACTATGCAAGCCTGTGTACAGCCATGCTTCCTACCATGATGATAATGGATTCAACCTCTGATTGAAAATAAGTCCCAATTAAATGATTTCTTTTATAAGAGTTGTTCTCATCATGGTGTCTCTTCACAGCAATAATACCCTAACATACACACATACAGAGAAAGTGGGGGGGTTATAAACAAGTAAATGTCTTCTTATCTATATGTATTCTGCTAGGGCTGTTTCTATGGAGAACTCTACTATAATGGACATACTCTTGATTCACTTTCCCCATGTGATAAGCTATGTGCACATTCATCCTAACACCTGTCTTGGCTTGGTATTTTAGATTTCCTAAGATAACCTAAACTGTAGCCTGTCTTTCTGGTAATTGAAACATGGATCTCTCCTTAATTGGCAACAGAACCTGTCTGGCACTGTGTTCTTACCAGAGATGTTAACCTTAAATAATTTGAGAAATGATATCTTTAGAGGATTTCTTAAAAGAAATGAAGTACACCCTTGGGTATTTAAAAAAAAAAAAATCTTCTTGGACTGATGCAATCCATGAGCAAGTTTTGAGCTTGGCTGTGATTGCCTGGGCCCTCCACAGGTTATTTGGGGACTTTCCTTCAGTGGGTATGTTTGTTCTATAAGGAATCAATGTTCTAATTGCAACCTTATAAAGCTTATTTTGACACATGCAACAAAGTTGCCAAAGATACCTTGTATGCTCACTTTTCAAAGTGTGGTTCTGGGAACATTGGGGAGTTCATCAAATATTGACAAATGTAAAGGTCATTGAACTAGAGCCTTCCCTCATAATAAGTAGTTTGTAAAACCAGCAACTGAAATGGCAAGATTTAACCACTGGTCAAAAGAATGAGTGCATCTGAATGTATCACTGGCCATGTGTGGAGTTCTGACTTTCTATACTGCCCCAAAGACCATGTGATTATGTCTAACCTGGAGTTTTCTGGTAAAAGAAGAAAGGCTTACCATTGTTTCCTCCCTTAACACTTAACCCAAATGGGCTTTAAATCAACCAATACTGTTTGTTATAGAGACTTTAAGAAATAGTATAAAGTTGACCTAAAAATTTATGTTGCACAATGGTTCCTTTGCCCATTGTCCTCTCTTGCTTCTCAAACATATGGCTCACACAGTGGTCCTTCCAACAACCCACTCCCTCTCATATTGAGAGTGTTTACTTCTACAGTGATTCCTTTGGCCAGGTGTATTCTTTTACTTTTGAGAGTGATTCATAGTACTCTGTAATAAACCTTACTCATGTGACCAGTGGTCTCTATCTGGATCAAGTGTTTCTAGGTTCTTGTCTTCTTGTTCAAATAATTGAAGAAGTGCACACAAATAGTAAAGCAACAAGGGATTTTATTCAAAAGTGAAGTGTAAGTACAGAGTAGAACTTACAAGGGAGCAACGGGCTCAAGTGAGATTGTTCATGAGCCTTGAGTGACTTCTCAGGACTTCCTTCTGTGGATCCGGGAAGAAGAGAGATTGGTTACTATGGTGGAGTATGGGTAGTTTACTGTTTTGATTGGCAGGTTTTGTTCACTGCACACATCCTTTTCAATCATATGCATGCCCAATCATTACAAAGCATAGAAATGTGAGTAGATTTTTGCTGTTGGACAATGGTCTGTACCCTGGCACATTTATTTTACATAAGCATTGATTGACCAGTAGCTAGGCAGAAAGTAGAGGCAGGGCAAGGAGAATTCTGGGAAGAGGGAAGTTTCAGTCTGCAGTCATCACCCAGACACAGAGGAAGCCAGACACAGAGCAAGCAAGATGTGACTGCCTCGCTGAAAAAGGTACCAAGCCACGTGGCTAATACAGATAAGAATTATGGGCTAATATAAGTTATAAGAGTTAATAAGAAGCCTGAGCTAATAGGCCAATCAGTTTATGATTAGTGTAGACCTCTGTGTGTTTATTTGGGATGAAACGACTGTGGGTGGTTTGGCTAACATAGAGGGACCAGGTAGGACAGAAATCTCAGTCAACAGATTTTCCCTAAAAATTCATTTGAGCACAGTTTGTCTTATTTGGTATATTCCTAAGACCAGTCTAGGCTTGATGAGTTCACTGCCTCCAGGTCCAAGATAAGTTTCAGGGTGGGTCTGACCACAAAGAAAGGGAGTTACCAAGGGGGTGCTTGGAAGTTATCAAGACATACTGACCGGTTGCTTTGTTTGGAGAGGGGTGTGTGTTCCTCAGTACAGATGTGGGGTCCCTTATCTATCTTTCTACTATACTTTCTTGAGTCTTATCCAAAAATCTGTCAAGGGAGATCATGAGGGCAGGAAAGCCAAGGGAAAGCCAGAGTGAGACCACAGTTACAGGAACAGCAGTTTTGGGATCCTCTGAGAGGTTGTTAGAAACAAATATTTCCACGTGTGGTTATTCACCCCCGTGAGCTCAGCCATGGTAAGACTGAAGCAGGAAAATTGGGTTAAGTTTAAGGTCAGTGTGGGCTGTATTGTGAGTTCTAAACTAGCCTAGACTTCATGTGGCAAGTGGTTGCAAAAAATGAGCAAACAGTGAATGAACGCATGCACCCGAGGCTGTAGCTGTAGTTCATTTGGAAGACTGCTTGCCTAGTATTCATGAAGTCCCAGGTTTGACTCCTCGAACCCCATAAACAGGTATGACAGTGCACACCCTATAATCTAGCTATTAAAAAAGAAAGGCAAGACAATTAGACGTTCAAGATTATCAGCAGCTATATAAAGAATTTGAGTCTACCCTGGAATACATGAGACTCTGAAAAAGGGAGGGTCTATAAACTTGCGCCCTACTCTAGAACTGTTGAGTTAGAATGGCATTTTATTTATTTATTTATTTGTTTGTTTGTTTTTATTGAGATATATATTTGTGTCCACTCCCGTCCCTTTCTCTCACCTCCCCTTCTACCTTCTACCATGGTCTCCATGCTCCCAGTTTACTCAGGAGATCTTGCCTTTGTCTACTTCCATGTAGATTAGATCCATGTATGTGTCCATTAGGGTTCTCTTTGTTGTCTAGGTTCTCTGGAATTGTGAATTGTAGGCTGATTTTCTTTGCTTTATGTTTAAAAGCCACTTATGAGTGAGTACATATGATATTTGTCTTTCGGGGTTTCCTCACTCGGCATAATATTTTCTAGATATCAGTGTGGTGATTTCTCAGAAAATTAGGAAACAACCTTCCTCAAGACCCAGCAATACCACTTTTGGGTATATACACAAAGGATGCTCAACCATATCACAATGACATGTGCTCAACTATGTTCATAGTCGCATTGTTTGTCATAGCCAGAACCTGGAAACAACCTAAATGCCCTTCGGCTGAAGAATGGATAAGCAAAATGTGGTACATTTCCACAATAGAATGGCATTTTATTAAGACCACTAGGTGATACAGTTTACAGCCACCTGTGGCTCCAGTTGCAGTGAATCAAGCGTCTTCTTCCGCCTCCCTGGGCACCAGGCAAGTACGTAGTGCAAAGATACACATTCAGGCAAGAACACCCATATAAATAAAATAAAGCAAGAATTTTTAGTTAGTTTTTTAAGAATAAAGTTTCTTTTGTTCCAGGACAAACTTATGAACAATTATGATCTTTCTGCTCCTTTCTAAATCCCAATCTTCTGGACTCCAGTGATACCTTGATTTCACAGATTCTTCCATAAAAAAGGTTTCTTTTTTATTTATGTGTATGTGCACATGCCCTTGTCAGTGTGTCCCACAAGTGAGTAGGGACTCACAGAGTCTAGAAGAAGGTGTTAGATCCCCTGGTGCTGGAGTTAGAAGTGGTTATGAAACATCTCACATAGGTGCTAGGAACCGAACTGAAATCTTTTGGAAGAGTTTCAACTGCTCTTAACCAGCAAGCCAGCTCTCTAGAGCCTAGCCCCATGGCTATCTCTTCAGGGAGGCCATCTTCAAAGCCCCAGCTTTTAGTATTACCTTAGGTTTATTCCCTAGAACAGTGGTTCTCAACCTTCCTAATGCTGCAGTTAATACAGTTCCTCATGTGGTGACTCCCAACCATAAAATTATTTTTGTTGCTACATCCTAACTGTGATTTTGCTAATGCTGTGAGTCATGATGTCAGTATCTGGGTTTGCTGACGGTCTTCAGTCACTGCTATGAAAGAGCTGTTCAACCCCTGAACAGGTTGAGAACTGTTGTCCTAGAATGCACTCTAAGCCTCCCCAGAATAAAATCCGAGGCAATTTTCTGCTGCTTTTGGGGTGTGAATACTACCACTTTTTCCTTCTGTCCTGGCTCTTGAGGTATCTTGGCCACAGTCCATCCTATGAGCCAGCCCTGTCATAGGAGAAGACTCAGCAACAAGTCAGGTCTTGATTAGCCTTGCCTTGCTTCACGGTTTTGTTTTGAAAGATGTCATCTTGCTCCCGCCCCTGTGCCTTCTGAGGAGCCAGCAGAAATCACAGGAATGAGCACAGAAGTGGTTCATAGCATTCTTCCCTCGACTTGTGTAAGAGGAAAATTCAAACTAGGGAATTTCCGAATGGCTCAAGTGCAGACGCGTTTCTAGTTACCTTTGCCATCCTGGCACGAAGGCACATGGTCTGGCCTAAGTCATCTCAGGGAGTTTCATCCTCATCAAGCCTCCCCAGTGCTCTTCTTCCTTCGTTTTCACTGACAGAAATAAATGCTAGAAAAGAGAAGCTCGGTCTCTCAGATAAGCACCGGCATGCTTCTCCTTTGCTAGCCGATAAACTTAGGCCGAGTCCTAGCTGTGAAGCTATGAACCCAAACTCTAAGACAATTCATGTAATTGATGTACCGTCTTTGACCCATTTCTTCACATATGCATGTGTTCCTGATGGTGTGCAAACAGTTGAGGATGTGGATTTTATTCCACAAACCACATCTTCTTCTCCTTTCATGGTGGCTCTCTGGGATGGAGCTGTTAGTCCTCATTCTTTACCAAGTGAGCAGTAGTCACACAATAGAGGCATCTTTCATGGGTTGGCACTAAAATGCTGGCCCCGGGGTTATGTTTTGATTAGGACTTAGCAACCAATCTGCATGCCTGATTGAGACACAGCCATACACATTTTATTTCTCTGTCATCCATGGCTGCTTGCCATTGCGGGATGAAGAGCTCCATCATTGGACGAGGACACCGTGACCTTAGCAGCTGACAGAGAGATCAGTGTTAGAATCCTTTCAAATTGTAAGCATCTGCAGGTCATAAATCAGGCATAACGAGGTTGTTTGGTTGTTGTTTGATGTTTGGCTTGGTTTTATTTTGTTTTGTAAGCAAGCTTCTAAGTCTTCTGGGTCTCAAACTCCCCTTACAGTAGAGAATGACCTTGAACTCCTGATCCTCTGCTTCTACCTGCAAGTGCAGAGGACTCTGCCTCTCGAAGTCAGTTTTTATTAAAGGAAGTCAGCAGAGCCTACATGCCTAATACAGATATCTTAGTGTGTTTGCTGATCTTCAGATAGAAGTACTTTTAACTTTCTTATATGGAGAGGAAAAGTATTAAAGAAACAGAAATAGATTAAAATTACAATAGAAATAAAAATTCAAATATAATAAAAACACATTACTGTAATAATAGAGTAAAATAAAAATTAATAAAAATACCCAACCATGGTGTGGTAGCACAGTCCCTAGAAGCCCTGAACATGGGGGCTGCGGAACTAGAAAGCGTAGTGGGTGAGAGTGTTGACTGCATAAGGGCCTGGGTGTGAATTCTCATTCCAAACCACCACCACCAAAACCAAAAGAAGAAGAAGAAAGGAAAAGAAAGAAGCCAGCCATCGCCACATGGGCTTGTAACTGAAGCACTGGGAGCAGGGAAATAGGATTCATTGGCATGGCTTCTGAGCCAGACTGGCTAAAATGTGGTGAGCTCCAGGTTCAGTGACAAGCCCTATCTCAAGGAAATAAGGCAAAGCACCGTAAAGCAGAATACCAATGACCTCTTCTGACTGTGTGTCACAAGGGTACACATGGCGCTTTGCCTGCACATACATGAATATACACATACATACACCATATACACAAAAATTTCTAATGAAGCAAGAACTACTAATCATGTTTACTTTGAATAGTGTAGTAAGAGGAGCGGGCCGCGTCTGGCTGCCCAGCTAGCTTAACCTCGAAATATCCAGACAGAAACTGTATTAATTAAATTACTGCCTAGCCCATTAGCTCTAGCCTCTTATTGGCTAACTCTTACATCGTGATTCAACCCATTTCTAATAATCTATATGTCACCATGAGGTCGTGGCTTACCGGGAAAGATTCAGCATGTCTGACCTGGTGGCTGGCTCCATGGTGACAATCTGTGACTCTGCTTTCTTCTTCCCAGAATTTAGTTCTGTCTACCCTGCCTACTTATGTTCAGCCCTATCAGGCCAGCAGTTTCTTTATTAATTAACCAATGAAAGCAATGGATAAATAGAAGGACCTCCTACAGAATAGCAAGATTATGGATCAATTTAATATTCTCCTTCCTTTCTGGATTTTCCAAGTGTCTGTCAATGAATACTTTCAATATAATCACAGCACATGCAAACACATTACAGGGGTTTAGCTCATTGAACAAAAAAGCAACCCAAAATATAAAAAGGATTTTTTTTTCTAAATCAATGTCGATATGAGAAAAGAAGGAAAATCTTTTTCTTAATCAAATCATAAATCAATTAAAACGACGTTCCCTTTAAAGCACTGTGTCCTTCTCGTGACTGTCTACCAAGAATCTTATTCATATTGTATTTTACAATCTTAAATCCAACTCATGATTCTCAGCCGGTGCTAGCTATTCAGCTCCATCACTGGCTGGCTCAGGAATGGGAGGAAGAAGTATTGTCTGTTGGAGATAGCAGGCAAGGAAAAGAAAGGAATGCTCTGTCACCAGAAACAGAAAAAGTGGAGGAGTCACAGTCCTGGTGGGAAGGGAAGATTACTTTGGAGTTACCAGCCACTGTGACTGACATCTAATAGTGTAGATACATAGTCTGAACATAGCCTACATGCACAGGTAGATAATCAAAGAATTTATTTCTCACAAATCCATGTTATTTGAAAATCCTTAAAGGCTATTCATCAAATGGCACTAAAGTACGGACCGCCTCTTCCTTATCCGACGAAGGATAAAGTGCACTTCCGTTTATGCCCCTCCAGCATTTTGCTGTTAAAATTCTGATCATTTCTATTTATTCTCAACCCCACTCATGAAGGGTAGGAAGGCTTCAATTACTCCCCTAAGAATCTGCTTCATTGCTGCTTCAGCTTCAGTAAGCATCGGAGTCAACTGGAGAGCTGAGGCCCCAGAGGCCATTGAACGTGCATTTCCAACAAGCTTTCCAGTAATGCTGATTGGGCTAATCACAGGCTCCACTTCAAGTAGCACTGTGAGAGTCTGTGCCTGGAGGTCTATGTTTGGGGATAAAGGTGGAACTTAGTTGATACAGTGCTTGCCTAACAAATGAAACCTCAAGGGCTCTCCCCAGCATCATATAAAAGTGGGTATGGTGGCACAGGCCTATAGTCCCAGAACATGGAAGATGGAGGCAGAGGGGTCAACACTTAAGGTCATCCTTGGCCGCACAAGGGAGCACACAGTCAGCTTGAGTTATATGAGGCAGTGTCAAAACACATAGCAAAATAAAATGGCAATGGGATGGCTCAGTCAGTAAAGCATTTGCCTTGCAAGAATGAGGATATTAGTTTAAACCCCCGGACTCATGTCAAAATCCCAAACATGATGGATGGCATGTTTGCAATCCCAGGGCTGGGAAGCAGGGGCAGGATGATCCTTGGAGCATGATGACCAGCCCTTCTAGCCTAACTGGTGAGCTGCAGGTCAGTGAATGAGAGGCCCTGAATCAAAGGATGTAGACTGCATTCCTGAGGACAACACATATCATCATCCTCTCGCTTTTACATAAGCGGGCTCTTCATGTATCCCCTCCACATACACACTGAATAAAACTGGGCTGGAGAGATGGTTCAGTGACTAAAAGTGCTTGCTATTCTTCCAAAGCAGAGGGGTTTTCACCCCCAAACCCACATCTGGTTGCACACAACTGTCTGTAACTACAGTTCTAGGTTTACAAGACCTGATGCCTTCCTCTGGCCTTCAGGGGTACCTACACATCTCTCCCCCCCCCCACACACACATATACACACAACACACACACACACACACACACACACACACACACACACACACGGGGGTGGGGTGGGGAGAGTGATGCGGGATTTCCCTCTGTATGTTGTAATTACCATTAATGAATAAAAAGACTGCTTTGAGCCTATAACAAAGCAGGGAGGTGCAGAGCAGAGCTAGGCAGGGAGGACTGGATTGAATGCTGGGAAAAAGAAGGGCGGAGTCAGAGAGAAGCCATGTAGCCCTGCCAGAGTGGGCGAGAACTTTAGCTGGAAAGCCCCAGCCATATGGCGATACATAGATTAATAAAAATGCGTTAAATTAATATGTAAGAGTTAGCCAATAAAAAGCTAGAGCTAATGGGCAAAACAATGTTTTAAATAATATAGTTTCTGTGTGGTTATTTTGGTTCTGGGCGGCTGGGACAAATAAGTGGCCTCCCTCTTACAGGAGAGAAAAAGAGAAAGAAGCAAATCTTTCAAAATAAAATATAAAATCAAGACCTACGCCCTATGCTTACACAGTAACCTCAAAATATAATAGGGTTTGCCTTGGTGCAGTCTGTCCCCCACAGGAACATTGGCATCATCTGGCAGCATTTTTGATGGCTGTTATTGGAGGGCTGGGGGCAGGTGCTGAGAGCATCTAGCGGGTAGACGCCAGAAATGCTGTGGAAAATCTACTGCATAAGACAGCCACTACAAACAAAACATTACCTGGAACAAAATGTCAGTAGTCCAGGCTGAGAAACCTGATTTTAGATGTAGTTTGAATGTGAACTATTGCCCATAAGTTCATGTGTTTGAATACTTGGTGCCCAGTGGTGATTCTGTTTTGAATCATGCCATCTTCTCCATGATTAACATTATCTCCTCAAACTATCAACTAACACAAATCCTTTTCTCCTTCAGTTAAGCCCTCCCCCAACCTGTATGTGTGAGTGTGTGCACAGTCATATGGGAGCGCACTCCTCTGTGGTTGTCTACCTGATTAGCTGAGACAGGGCTTCTCACAGGGACCTGTCTCCACCTCCCCAGAGATTGGATCACATGGATGTTGCTGGCATGCTCAGCTTTTCCCTTTCTCCCTCCCTCTCTTCTTCCCTCCCTCCCTCCCTCCCTCCCTCCCTCCCTCCCTCCCTCCCTCCCTCCCTCCCTCCTCTCCTCTCTCTCTCTCTCTCTCTCTCTCTCTCTCTCTCTCTCTCTCTCTCTTTCTCTTAACATGGTCTCTTGGGGATCAAACTCAGGTCTTTAACTGAGCCCTTTACAGACCAAGCTATCACTGCACCCCCACCCCATTTCTTAAGTTTCTTATGTCAAGTATCTTGTCACCGTAACTAGAAAAGTAACCATACCAGGTCTGAGGACCACAGGCTCTTAACCCACCAGACCAACAATGAACTTTGAAAATACTGTTTATCCTCCATCTTACTCTAAAAGACAGAATAAGAGAGGAGATTATAGGACAAATACCTAAACACTTACTCTTTTCTTCTGTGTTTACATCCTTCTGTATTATCATTCTGGTCCCTGGAGTCTTTTGTTTACAACTCTATGATCTCATCTACCCTCTTTATTTTATAGATGTGGAAGGAACTGGCATGTAGGCCAAAAGATATGGCTAAGGTTCAGTAATTAAATGAGACCCAGATCTGTGACAGTCATACTGGGCCAGCATGAATCAATACCCTCCAGCTCTCTCTACTGCATTCAATTACTCCTATGTTCTTTATTCACTAAGTTAGCCTTTCAACACTTCTCCCCCATTTACAGTATTCTTATTTGCAAGTACAGAATCTAATTCTTCTACACATAAATCAAAGGTTTTCATATATTACCCAATAATAGCATTGGACACGTGACATATTTGGCCCATTGCATTTATTTGACAACTCCTCCAAATGCTTAGCGATAGGGATGTTCCAGCAATGAGTTCTATTTTTGAAATACCAAACTGAAACTTGGAACTTGTTTTGGGGACCGGATGGCTCTTCCATCTAGCTATGCAGAGTGAAAACAGCTGGCCCTTTAAATTTGCATGTAGTGTGACCAAAGCATTTCTCTGCCCTTCAGAGAAGCTTTGCTAAGATAAGCCCTCCCGCTCTCCTCCTCTTTTGTTCTTGTTTGCTAATACTACTTTAGCATTTAAACAGCACTAAGAAGAAGAAAGAAAAAAAGAGCCTCTGCCCAACACCATGGAACAAAGACAAAAGTTCAAAACAGCCACATTTGAATGATGCTTCTAAGATCAGAGGTCGCCTTCAAGTCTTCCTGAGCCCTCTGCCATTTTCATAAATGAAGTAAATGAACTTTTACTGAAATTCAGCCACACCCAATCATATACGTATTTTCTCTCCCTCCCTCACTGTCTTTCTGTGTGTGTGTGTGTGTGTGTGTGTGTGTGTGTGTGTGTGTACTTACATGTTTGTGTGGGGGTGGGCACATTTATATGAAAAGACAGAGGTCAACCTTAGGTCTTGTTTTTCCACTCTCTCTGTATCTCTCTCCCTTTCTCCCTCCCTCCCTTCCTTCCTTTCTTTTTTGAGACAGGGTTTCCCATTGGCCTAGATTTGTCAAGTAACCTGACCAGTGAGTTCCACAGACCTGTTTGCCCCCACCTCACCAGTACTGGAAACACAAGCGCACATCATCAAACTCAGAATTTTTTTAAATGCGGGTTCTGGGTATCAAGCTCATGTCCAGATGCTTTAGGTCACATGTTAGCTTTGTACATAGGAAATTGCCAGCTCTTGCCTTCCACTTCCATCTGATCCACTCTCCAAGGAAGCTAGAGCGATTTCACTGAGAACTGCTGTTCTTTCAGTTGCAGACTGAAACTTACAGTGGTTCTTGGGGCTCTAAACCAAGAGTCACAATCAATCATACATCTCCTTAGAGATCCTCCTACCTTCTCATATGCAAATTCATAAAAAAATAAATACAACCTATCATTTTCACAGAAAATGGGCAAAGAACAAGCTGCCTCCCTGGCTTGGAAACAAGAACATTCTGGCAGCTCTTTGGCATAGATCCATTCGGCTCCACCTAGAGTTCTGTCAATTGTATCTGATCATTTGTGGGGACATTCCCAGCCACCTCTACCCAGGCTGTCTTCTCTGAGCATTTAAATGTCTACAATTCACTTGAAGTGCGGTATGACTGTGTTTGTGTTATTGCTGGTCAGTGCTAACATAATAAACCTCTGCTCGAATAGCCTCAAGTTACACCACACCCATAGCTGTCAATTTCTATCTTATCGCTGAAATATACAGCATAGGAAGAAAGAGAATGGGTGTGGGAATTCAGTCAACCTAGTCGTTTGTTTTGTTTTGTTTGAGACAGGACCTCCGGGATGTAGTTGTGGCCTTGAAGTTGTGATATAGTCAAGATGGCTCTGAATTGCTGATCCTCTTGTATCTATTTCCCAAGTTGTGGGGTTGCCGCAGGCATGTACTGTTCATGCCCAGCTCTGATTTATGCCTCTTACTAACAGGGTGAGTTTGGGTGAGGTTTGTAGCTTTACCAAACTTTTCCTTCCTTAGCTGGAGACGATGCTCGTTCTACAAAGGCTGTGCAAAGGGTTAACAGTTACGTGACCAGGAGCCATGGATCTGGTTCAGTGGGGAAGCATGTGCTTAGCATGACCAAAGCTGGTCAGGGAGCATCTCCAGCATTGCTAAAAAATCTTTTAAAGAAAAAGAAAACAAACAAACAAACAAACAAACAAACACGAGTTGTGTAAGCAAAGTGCCCGACAATGAGAAACTATTCTAGCGAATGGTAGGGGATTGCTGGAAAGGCCTCCAGCACTGCGATTGTTATTGTGATGTTATTGTGACCATAGGTACTTAGGCCAGGCCTGTGTGAAATGGCCAAGGTGCAAAATTTAAGGAGGAACTCCCTCTTGGACTCTTACTTTGTAATTCTAGCTAAGAGGAAGTGCACCCTTAAATTTTGTTCTTGGAATACTTTCTTGCCTCTCCTCTTTCCCAGCCTCTTTGCCAGTTCTCCTTATCAGGTTGAGAAATGGCTCATTTTCTTATCTGTGCAGGTGCCTAGTACCTCTCCCTAACCTGAAAGCCGTCTCTTGGCTGACCCTCCGATAACTAAAGGGTAAATGACTCATAGAATCATGCCATCACACCCTTCCAAGCAAGTTTGTTTCAAGAGAGCATTAGAATCTTAATTTAAAAGGGGATAATAGCATAGTAGATAGAGTGCTTGCCTCACATGTACAAAATCCTTAGTTTGATCCCATTGCTGGATGTAGTGATACAGGAGAGTCAGGAGAATCAGAAGTTCAAAGTCATCCGTGGCTACACAGGGAGTGTGCAAGGCGAGTCTAGGCTACAGACTTCCCACAGGACAGGGAACCCTGATTGCTCTTCGGGCTGAGGAGGGGGGGGGACTTAATTGGGGGAGGAGGAGGGAAATGGGAGGCGGTGGCGGGGAGGAGACAGAAATCTTTAATAAATAAATAAATTAAAAAAAAAAGATCTTGTCTCCAAATAGAAAAGAATAGAGAGGGAGAAAAGTGAGTAATCACTAAAGTAGGATTGGGGGTATGATTTAGGAGAAGCAGATGCTCCAGGAGACCAGTAACCGCCGGAGACCCCGAAAAATCAGAGCAATTAGCAGACACTGTATCTCTATGCAAATACACATGAAATCACAGAAAGAACTTGAACTGAGCCTGAAGAATGATAATTTGATATGTCAATGGACTCATATGGTGGCTGGCCTCTAAGATGGCTTCCAAAGAGTCTCCTCTGGTGGTATTCAAGCTTATATATATCAGTTGTATCCCACACTGAGTTGGAATCTGTATCTAACTGAAGCAAGGGCAGGTGACTTTCTGGGCTAACATTTAAAGAGCATTGGCTTACCTCTTTTGCTCATGTAGATTGGGTACTCTTAAAGAAGCTAGCTACTATATCATGAGGACATCTAAGCAGCTGAGAAAAGCACAGGAGGAAGGAATCCAGGCCTTGGATCAACAGCAGCACCAATGCAGGTGTCATCCGAGTAAGCCCCACTGACAGGACGACCCCCAGGGCTAGCAAAGCTTCATCTAATATCGAAATCCTATCTACTGAAAAGTCTACAGCCAGAGCTGACACCAGCAATCATTTTTAAATTCACAACTCAGAGAAAATAGCAGAAAGAATAAATGCTTTTTGTTGCTTTAAAGTAGGAAGCTGATTGGTTGGTGTTTTGAGTCAAGGTATCCAAATATCCCCCAAGTTGCCTTTGTGCACGTAGCCGTTGTCCTGTCTTCCCCTGCTGAATGTTTTAAGCTTTTAGTAACTTCTTTTTTTATTATTATTTAATTATTTATTAAAGATTTCTGTCTCTTCCCCTCCACTGACTCCCATATCCCTCCCCCTCCCCCAATCAACTCCCCCTTTCTCATCAACCCAAAGAGCAGACCGGGTTCTGTAGGGATAAGTCCCGCCCCTTAGGGGGCGTGTTCGCCTCGGGCTAATGTCTGCCTATAAATTTGGCGAGCAAGCTCCAAGCGCTCGCTTCTGCTTTCCTGGTCTCCGCGGGAACGGTGGTTCTGTAAGTCTATTTCTACATTAAAGCTATATATATATATTTTTACACTCTGTCTGCATTCGTTTACGCCGCTACATTTTGGCGTCCAACGTCGGGCTATTTTGCCCCCGACTCAAGCGGGTAGCCCGCTAGCTAACACAGCGCCCTCCCGGGTGCTGTTTTTCAGTTCGTGACTCCGGCCCCAGTGCCGAGTCCGAGACACACTCGGCGACACAGGCCCATTCTGCCTGCCTTGGCTAAGTTTTGCAGCGGAACCCCACTGCCTGAATTAGCAGAAGCTCAAGTACTTGCGGTTTTGCAACAAAAGCTGCCACAGCGGCAGATTTGGTCTGTTACAAAGTGACTTGGCCGGTTGTGGTGGCCCACGCCGGTAGGATTTGCTGAAGGAGGCAGAGGCAGGAGGATCACAAGTTTGAGGCCGGCCAGGCAGTGGTAGAGCACGCCTTTAATCCCAGCACTTGGGAAGCAGAGGCAGGCAGATCTCTGTGAGTTTGAGGCCTGCCAGGCCTTGGTAGTGCACGCCTTCAATCCCAGCACTTGGGAGGCAGAGACAGGCGGATCTCTGTGAGTTCAAGGCCAGCCTGGTCTACAAGAGCTAGTTCTAGGACAGGCTCCAAAAACACAGAGACCACCACTGGCAGGAACCGATCATTGCAGGTAAAAAAATTTTCTTTTATAAATAAAATGTCTGAACACATTACTGTTCAAGAATTTAATGATTTTTTTAATTGTACCATGTGGGAGATTTTACAAGAGGTGTCTATCACCCCACATATATGGATCCTTCTGGGATTCGTAGTTTTCATTGGCACCAAATGGTTTGATAATAGAAATATGATAAAGTCTTTACGAGGCGAATCCAGGATTCTTAAGGTAGAGATTGAACGCTTAAAAACAATTGAGAATGACAACAATCTTCTCAAAAATCGGTTTGAAGCTCTCCAGGCTGATAACAATCTTCTCAAGAATCAGTTTGAAGTTCTCCAGGCTGATAACAATCTTCTCAAGAATCAGGTTGAAGTTCTCCAGACTGATAACAATCTTTTCGAGAATCAGTTTGAAGTTCTCCAGGCTGATAACAATCTTCTCAAGAATCAGGTTGAAGTTCTTCAGGCTGATGTTAAGGAGAAATTCATTACTATGGAAGAGGGAACAGCTGATCTGGACCATAAGATTCAGTCCCTTTCTGTAGGAAATGAAACATTAACTGAGAGAATCAAAACTGCTGAATGTGACAATCGGATTTTGTCTAAAGCTTATGACAGATTGACGGAAAGATTGTCAATACAAGAAGGCACGGTTTATGCCATAAAAATTATGTCCAAAGATGAGATGTTATCTCTAACGGACAAACTTCATACATTAGAATCCTCAATGAAGGCTTTGGAACATAATTCTGGACAGGAGATTCAGACATTGCAGAAGGCAATGGTGAATAGAATTGAAAAGATTGAGGAATTTCTAAATTCTGATGAAGAAGAGCAAAGGGTAGAAAGGCAAATTTTAACTACATCTGTGGGTAAGTCTCTCCGGGACAATTTCCACAAAGCTCTACCTACAGCTCTACCTGCCTTTCCAGTAATAACAACAGAGAAGGTGATTGGTTCCAAAAACCCTAGGGTCATCAAGGAGGATACATGGGAGCCTGTCCGTATGAATGATCTCAAGGAAATAAAACAGGCTGTCATGACTTTTGGGATGCAAGCCTCTTTTGTTAAAGAGATGCTAAAATCTTGGGCCACGACAAGCAGAGCAACCCCCTCGGACTGGCTCCAGCTGAGCTCTGCGGTACTCGAGAGTGGACCGCAATTGAAATGGAAATGCTTATTCAGGCAAGAGGCTAGACTCTTAGAACAGCAGGAAAAGGCGAAGGGAATTGACATTTCCCTAGATCAAATTCTAGGTGAAGGGCCCTTTTCCGATCCTCAGGAACAAGCTAATTTGGATGAAAACACACTCTCCATGTGTACTACAGCAGCCTTAAGGGCTTGGGACAGGGTACAAGACCCAGGACAGAGAATGGAATCATTTGTCAGAGTTAAATAGGGTCAGAGCGAACCCTTTAGTGACTTTTTACAAAGATTAACTAAGGCTGTACAAATAGGGATATCTGACCCAGAAGCAAGACGTATAATGATTGAGTCTTTGGCTTATGAAAATGCAAATGTGGAATGCAAAAGGATTTTGGGGCCTTTAAAACTCAGATCAGCGCCTTTGGAAGAATGGGTCTTGCATACACTCAATGTTGATACATTTGATTATGGCACTGAAGCATGGGTAGAAGAAGCAATTTCCAATGGTAAAAGGAGACACCAGAATACCAAATGTTTTAATTGTGGCAAAATGGGTCATATGAAAAGGAATTGTAGACAACGGGTTTTCAGAAATAATAATAATAATTATAATAATAATGCATCTTTCAGAAATAATAATAATAATAATAATAATAATAATAATAATAATGCATCTTCTAGAAATAACAGAAATAGGAGGACTCAGCCTTCAGGTTTATGTAGAAGATGTGGAAAGGGCAGACATTGGACGAATGAATGCAGGTCTACAAGAGATAGACAAGGCAACCTGATACAGTCGGGAAACGTGAGAGGGGGGGCCTCAAAGGCCCCCATGGCAAACATGGTTCAGTCATATCCAGTTTCTGCAGAGAACGTGCCTCATCAGGACAATTAGGAAGCCCCATGCCTACTGTTACAAGCAATAATGATCAGAAAGATAAGTTACGTGTGTTTTGGCAAACTTCTATAAATGATCAAAGACCTAAACTGAGAGTGTGTGTAAATGGCATTTTTATTACTGGCCTGCTGGACACAGGTGCTGATGTAAGTATCATTACCCCAGAATCTTGGCATCCGTATTGGCCTCTTCAGAATGTAAATGTTCAGCTCCTGGGAATTGGAACCCTATCTCGAGTAAGGCAGAGCACGAGATGGGTTGAATGTATAGGGCCAGAGGGACAAATAGGAAAATTAAAGCCATATGTAGCCAATATCGCAATGAATTTATGGGGTCGTGACCTATTACAACAATGGAATACCGAAATTAACATTCCTGCTAAATCTAGAGCCTATATTTCTGAGAATAATATTAAAAGATATTACAAACGGAGAAAACCGGCCATTCGGGCTGTACAAGAACAAGCAATTGATGTCCCTTCAGAGATACCAACAGCCTTGCCTCTAAAATGGTTGACTGAGAAACCAATATGGACAAAGCAATGGCCTTTAGCTGAGGAAAAGTTACAGGCTTTAGAACAGCTGGTACAAGAACAATTAGATGCTGGGCATATAGAAGAATCTACCAGCCCTTGGAATTCTCCTGTATTTGTGGTTAAGAAAAAATCAGGTAAATGGAGAATGGTGACAGATCTCAGGGCCATCAACAAGGTTATTCAACCTATGGGCCCTCTGCAATCTGGAATTCCTTTGCCCTCTTTATTACCAAAAGGATGGCCTCTTATTGTTATTGATTTAAAGGATTGTTTTTTCACTATACCTTTGCAAAAAGAAGATAGAGAAAAATTTGCCTTCACAGTGCCTACTTATAACAATTCTCAACCTTCGAGGAGGTACCACTGGACCGTTCTCCCCCAGGGTATGTTAAATAGCCCCTCCCTGTGCCAATATTTTGTGAACCAACCATTGCAAATAATACGCAAGAAATTTCCCAAATCTATAGTATACCATTACATGGACGACATCTTGTTATCCGATTCAAACATGGATACCTTGAACAGACTGTTTGAAGAAATAAAGATACTTTTACCTAAATGGGGATTGCAAATAGCTCCTGAAAAGATTCAGAAGGGAGATTCTGTTAATTATATAGGTTATAAAATAGGTTTGCAAAAAATTAAGACACAAAAAGCACAAATTAGGAGAGATCGCCTACGGACTCTTAATGACTTTCAAAGACTGTTAGGAGACATTTCCAGTCTACGACCAGCTATTGGAATAACACCTGATTTAATAATTCATTTGAACAAAACCTTGGATGGTGATAAAGATTTAAACAGTCCCAGAGAATTAACAGCTGAAGCAGAAAAGGAACTGACAATGATTGAGGAAAAATTACAACAGGCACATGTGGACAGGGTGAATCCAGAGCTTGATTGTCTTCTCGTCATATTACCATCAAAAATTTCTCCTACAGGAATTTTAATGCAGAGAGATGATATTATTTTGGAATGGATCTTTTTACCACATAAACCAAGTAAGAAACTGAAAACTTATGTGGAAAAAGTCTCTGAGTTAATTATAAAAGGCAAGCTGAGACTTCGTCAACTAGCAGGCATAGACCCAGCAGAAATTATAGTGCCTTTCACTGCTGATGAACTAAAGAAATTATGGGAAGATAATGAACCATGGCAAAGAGCTTGTGCTAATTTTTTGGGAGACATTAATAACAACTATCCAAAAAGCAAGAGGCTTAACTTCATAAAGAGAACTTCTTGGATTCTTCCTCGAATCGTCCGTGATGCTCCAATAACTGGAGCCCGTACATTCTATACTGATGCCAATAAATCAGGGAAGGCAGGTTACAAATCAGAAGACTTGGATAAGGTGGAACAAAGTCCATATAATTCTGTCCAGAAGGCGGAATTATATGCCATTCTTATGGTGCTAAGGGATTTTAAAGAACCTATTAATATAGTTACAGATTCACAATACGCAGAAAGAGTTATTTTACATATTGAAACTGCTGAATTTATACCTGATGATACAGAACTAACCTCATTGTTTCTCCAGGTTCAAGATTTGATCAGGAACAGGCTTTGCCCTATGTACATAACACACATCCGATCCCATACGGGTCTGCCAGGTCCTCTAGCACAAGGTAATGCAGAAATTGATCAATTATTGATTGGTAGTGTGCTACAAGCCTCTGAATTTCATAAAAAACATCATGTTAACAGCAAAGGTTTGAAGAAAGAGTTTTCAATTACATGGCAACAAGCTAAGAAGATTGTAAAGAAATGCCCTACTTGCTCTTTCTATAACCAAATGCCACTGCCTGCAGGGGCTAATCCAAAGGGCACCCAAAAGAATGAAATCTGGCAGATGGATGTGTTCCACTTTGCAGAATTTGGCAAATTAAAATATGTTCATCACACCATTGACACTTATTCAGGCTTTCAGTGGGCAACTGCTTTAAGTTCAGAAAAAGCTGATTCAGTAATCACTCATTTATTAGAAGTCATGGCTATCATGGGTATACCTACACAAATAAATACGGATAATGGTCCTGCTTATGTCTCTAGGAAAATGAAACTGTTTTTTGATTATTACAATATCAAGCATGTTACAGGTATACCATACAATCCTACAGGTCAAGCAGTCATAGAAAGATCAAATCGAACTATAAAGGATATGTTGAACAAACAGAAAGGGGTGGAAAACACCCCCAGAAATAGGCTACATAATGCTTTGTTAACCTTGAATTTTCTCAACGCTAATGAGAAGGGAATAACAGCTGCAGAAAGACATTGGATAATGGAAAAGTCTACTGAACTAAATCAACCAGTTTATTTCAAGGATGT
This sequence comes from Microtus oregoni, assembly GCF_018167655.1. Classification (NCBI taxonomy): domain Eukaryota; kingdom Metazoa; phylum Chordata; class Mammalia; order Rodentia; family Cricetidae; genus Microtus; species Microtus oregoni. The sequence continues at coordinate 2,103,778 of NW_024544756.1, forward strand.
GCTGACCTCACAATGGAAGCCAGGAGATGTGCTACGTTGGGGAAGGGGTTTTGCTCTTATCTCCACAGGTGAGGAAAAATTGTGGATACCATCAAAATTAATAAAGGTTCGGTTTGAAGAAGAGAAGCCACTTGGAAAAGATAAATAACAATTCTTGCGCAAGGATGGTGAGCAGACTGATGGTAAGAAATACAGATTGGTTGGGGGCAGGGTTCTTTTCTTATCTCCACAGGAAAATACTCATCTTCAAAGAAATTTAGGGACCCTGAATATTTAATAACTGATGGATGGACACATTTTGTAAGTATTAATTTTTATATACATGTCTTATTAAACATTTCTTTATAAATATATAGAGCTGGTTTTGAAGTTGGACTCTGGCTCAGTCCCTCTCCAATTCCAAGCCTGTTAGTAAGAGAAAAACCCAGAGTTTCTGGAGTTTCTGTCTCATGTCAAGAGCCATGATATGGGACAGAAAGAAATATGAGCTTAAAAAACATCTTTGCTTTTCTTCATATCTATCATACTTTTCATTGAATATATCTATCATGCCTTTCATTGAATATATATGTATGTCTATATATGTCTATATGATTAATGTTTAAGTTTTTCACAATGAACAATGAGTTTTTCCTGAAGTGACATTTGAAGTTTCCAGGAAGAAGATGGGGCCCCACACCAACAACTCTACCTGGTTGATATGACGTCATGATACTGATAGCGCTACTACAAGACCTGTTTTGGATACCAGCTGCACAAGACGATCCCAACTTGGTTAGCTGAAATGGTGCACATCTTGTACAACATTCTGGCCAGACCTCCACAAAATACTCAGAGACTATTTGCAATTTTAAAAGACATTGATCTTGAAATTTAACCATCATTTTACTTTCACAGGATCCCCCAGAAAGAACGTCGCCCCCATGACAGCTGGAAGTAATTCTAGAGGACGACGTCCCCTCTCCCAGTAAAGTTTACCCCTGGGTTTAGGGACATCATTTAGGGGTTGGGAGGTTGGGGGAGGAATTTTATAAGCTCAAGGATCATTTTGAAGAAAAAAAAAAAAGAGGGAATGATGGGATAATAGATTTATAATTGTGAGTTACTGCTTTTAGACAAATATATTGGTATCAATTCTTGTATATTGAAACAAAGTTAAATTATATGGACTATTGTATGCATGCATGTTTCTATGTCTGTTTAAAACATTTTTATGTATTTACATATATTGTATTGATATATATATTGTATATATTTACCATATTGCAATGTACATTTCTACCTCTGATTAAGATACTTATATAATGTTTGTGTATTGATGTATATTTGCCATATTGCAATGTATATTTGTACAGTGTTTATATTTGGAGGTCATTATCCTCATTTGTTACACAGTTGTTTATTGTCTTAGTCTTTAAGTTAGATAGATATTGAGAATTATATAGATAAATAGTCATCTAAGTTTGTCATTTATAATCAGACTAATCAGGTTCTTTGGATATATAGAGATTATACTCAGTATAGATAGATAATCTTCAACCCCTTCAAAGAGCTGTAGAAAATGGCCTTTAATCTAACTCAGAGTTTCGTGATAGTGAGACACAATTGCTCCTGGCAACACCGCTCTATTCCCGAGAGAATGTTGAGCACCAAAGACACTCCACCTGGAGCCTTTCTATTTGGCAGAACTGGCCTTTGGGCAAAGAAATGCCCATACCTCAACCACTGACACAGATACAGAGCGTGCATCAATGGATAAAACAGGACTGTCATATCCTGCCAAGACAGGGTAAGATAGTTTTGAAAAGTTCCTTGCCTTTAATAATGGTATGTCAGTTATGTTAAGCCTTAGCCAAAATTGGTTGACTCAACATTGTAAACGAGACTTTGGGTGATTGCCCAAGTAGTCAGTTGTCTCTGTCAATTGTTGCACATTTTGGATATATCTCGTTTGTTGAGTAGTGTTTATTCCCTTCTCAGATCTTTGACTGAGTTGAAGATTATATAATTGTAGTTACTCTTTACATTATTTGGACTCCTTGAGATAGAATGTTTAGCAAAGCTTTTGTTCTCAATATTGTTTGTTATATTTATTATTTGTTGTTATTGTATGTAGTTGTATTTGGTTTAGTTCTGTCTTATTTAGACAAAAAGGGGAGATGTAGGGATAAGTCCCGCCCCTTAGGGGGCGTGTTCGCCTCGGGCTAATGTCTGCCTATAAATTTGGCGAGCAAGCTCCAAGCGCTCGCTTCTGCTTTCCTGGTCTCCGCGGGAACGGTGGTTCTGTAAGTCTATTTCTACATTAAAGCTATATATATATATTTTTACACTCTGTCTGCATTCGTTTACGCCGCTACAGGGTTCCCTGCCCTGTGGGGAGTCCAAGGACCTCCCACCTCCTTCCAGGTCTAGTAAGGTGAACATCCAAACTGCCTAGGCTCCCACAAAGCCAGTACGTGCAGTAGGATCAAAACCCAGTGCAATTGTTCTTGAGTTCTCAGTAGTCCTCATTGTCCGCTATGTTCAGCAAGTCCGGTTTTATCCCATGCTTTTTCAGACCCAGTAACTTCTTACATGACGGTACAACTAGAATTCGGAGAGGTGTGTGTGGCATGTGAGCGTCTCTTTACAATCAGCAAGACCTAAAAAACTAACTAAATAAAAACCAGAAGACTTGAGGAGACACTTCAGAAAATCAATGTCCAAATAAGCAGTAGGCACACTAAAAGCGGCTTATCGTCATTATCAGGAAACAAGAATAAAAACCACAACAAGACCCTATGTATTCACTACAGTGAGAAAGATACAAAACTCCACTTAGCAAAGATGTGAAGAAACTGGAAGCCTGGTGTCCTTAGGTGGGAATGCAGTCCTAACTGTGGAAATAGGCTGCACTTGGGAAACAGAAAGTACTGTGTGCCCTTTGGTACTACCAGGGCACAGGTCAGGGTTAGACCATACTACTTAGGAGAGCTGGTTTTCAAAAAATGTGCTTTTAGTTCTTTGTGTTTTAATTACATCTGTTTGCTTATTTCGAGGCAGGGTGTCATGTACCCTGGCTGAATTCAAATTCCCTATGTAGCTGAGGATAATACCCCATCTCTGCTTCCCGAGTGTTGGGATTATAGACTTTTACAATGATGTTCTTCAATATAGACCTAACAAGATGTGTGCGTGCATTCACTGAAGCACATTACTTTAAGTTTTGAAATGAACATGATTCCCAATAATGAAATATGGAACCACCTAGTGTCTGTGGCAACAGGATGGCTGCATTTACTGCGGTGTATTTACAAAACGGAGCACCATCTGGCTATAGCATTAATCTGCAATTTGACAACTACACACAACAGGCACATGTCTCATAGGCCTTGCTGAGCTTTCAAATGTTTCATAATCTGGGTATTGGTGTGTGTGGGAGTGCTCAGTTTGTGCAAATCTGCGTAAGAGTAAAACAGATAAACAAGCAAACAAAAACGCAAGAACAGTCTCCACCCTTCAAAACGCTGACTTTGACATCACCCATTTTCTGCGGTGTGTCAAGAAGGCAAGAAATCCCATTTCTAGTCCTGATGTCTGTATTTCTAGTTCAAGGTCAAGTCATATTGGGATACCTATTCCGCTCATTCAGGAGGAAGCAAATTACACCCAAAGGTGGAACCTATCATCTCTTTTGTAAATAAGGCTTTTTGGTGCATAATCATACCTATTTATTCGTGCATCATATATTTCTGCTTCCATATGACCCCAATGGAGCTGAGCAGCTGTGACAGAGATGCATGACCCACAAAGCCATCCTCTCTGATTGACGGAGAAGCTTCAGATATTGCCATAACTCTCACCTTTATTCTCGTCACTCTGTCTCCCATCCTCACCTCGCTCATGTCCACATCTCCAGGCTTTCTCAAATGCAGACAAAGCCCTGTGATTCTTTGGATGAAGCCAGGTCAGCAGCATGGTCACCATAGCCCTTGCTTATGTCATACACCTAAATTATCTACTGAGACAAAACCTAGGTGATGTGCCCTTGTAAAGGCATGATCAGAATATGTTTTTTTGTCTCATTGATAAGGTGCCTCTGGAGAATATAACAAGTTTGGCAACAATGGAAATTCAGATCACAGAAAACATCTATCTATACACACCCAATATGCATAAATTGAAAGAGGTCCAGGAGTGTGGAGATTTGGAGCCAAGACATCTAGACAATTATTTTGATTACTGACTTCAAAGCTTCTCCATCACATGTTCACAAATGGGTTATGGATTTACATAGCTTTTTTTTTTTTAGTTAAGAGTATGTGACATACACTAATTAGGTGTTTGGCACTTAGGTCTTCCTGAACATGGTCACTCATTTGGAGATATAAAAATCATTCCCTGAATCAAGAAATTTATCACTAACAGACAATGTTGGAGATATTTTTTCTGTTTTTTTTTTCTCATTTTGCATCAGTTTACCTTAAGAAGGGACATAATGAGATGCCTTAGCAGGTAAAGGCACTTGTCACCAAGCCTGATGACCTAAGTTTGATCCTTGGAACCCACACAGTGGAAAGACAGAACCATTTCTCATAAGTTGTCCTCTGACCTCCATACATGCACATGCACATGAAGACATTCAGTAAATTTAAAAACAATGAAGAAAATATGGGAAAAAGGAGGGGACACCTTTGAGAAGAGTTGTCGCTTGGTTAAAACTCAATTTCAGGTGAAAGATTTGGCTCCTGTTTCTGCATTCTTCCAAGGACTTGCTCCGTGACCTTAGATTTATCTGGTTTTCCATCTGGAAAAAGTAAAAGAAGTTTGTATTTCCATAGCTGATCTATTGAATGATTGGTAGAATGGAGTTCTTTCGGCTATCTCGGGGAAATGCCAGGTGAAATGTTTTATGAATTAACTCCCGTGACAAATGCTAGTACATTTCCACTGACAGAACTTTGGGATAAATGGCGACAATGTATGCCCAGTCCTGCCCCCAACCTTCATAGTCTTTTGAAATGATGCAATCATTGGACAATTTCACACTCCTTTCCCAATAAGAGAGGATAAAAGGAATCTGGGTGAAGTGAAGAATCTCCAACCCAGAGGAGATAGTAGACAAGAGCGCAAAAGGGAAGGGGCTTTCCAAATTACTAGTTAATTCTTTTCTTTTCCTTTCTTCCTTCTTTCCTTCCTTCCTTCCTTCCTTCTTTTCTTTTCTTTTCTTTTTTCTTTTTTTGGTTTTTCAAGACAGGGTGTCTCTGTGTAGCAGCCCTGGCTGTCCTTGAACTCACTCTGTAGATCAGGCTGGCCTCGAACTCACAGAGATCCGCCTGCCTCTGCGTCCCAAGTTCTGGGATTAAAGGCCTGTGCCACCACTATTTGGCTGTTAATTTTATTTATTAGTTGCATTGGTCAGAATTTTATTACTACACCAAGGCACTCTTAGGAGCACAGAGACATTCTGAAGGTCTCCTTGTGAAATGCAAAGATTTGGGAAGTATGAAACCACAGTTCAAATCAGGGCTACATCTTTCACTGGGTATGCGACATTGCACAGCATGCTTCATTTATCTGAGTCTTAATCTCCCCATCTAAAATCAGAGCTGACCATTACACAGTCAACCCTTAGTATTTCAGTGAGGAGAAAGAGAACTCAAGTATGTAAAAAGCTCAGTAGAGTGCCAGGAAAAGCACCAACAGTAAATATTAGTCATGAGATCATTGGTGGTGGTGTAGCAAAAAAGGATTTCACAACTGAATATAGAGTGGATAAAAACCCTCCAACATTTAGAACACCAAAAGGGAACTCTGTCCTTCCTCCCTCCTTGCCCCTCTTTCTGTCTGTCTTCCTTCCCTCCCTCCTCCTTCCTTCCTTTTCACTTTCTTTTATTTTTTCCTGCCCTCTGAGACAGAGTCTTGCTTTGTATTCCAGGCTATTTTGGAATTAAATATGCATCCCAGGCTGATTTCAAACCACAGATACTTCTCCTTGTGTCTCGGTCTTCTTAGTTCTGGGATTACAAATATAAGCCACAACTCTTAGAATTTTGTAGTTGTTTTTAATTTTATTATTTGTGTGTGTTCTTTTCCTTATACATACTCTTAGGTGTGTGTGTGGGGTGTGTGTGTGTGGCTAGAATCTGGGGCTTGGCGCATGGCAGCAAGGAACTTGAAGCGTCTGTGTTACGATGATGTTTTTAATTGTGAACTTGCCACAACCTAGAATCACTGGACAAGAAATCCTCAACTGAGCAACTATCTCAATCAGTTTGGCCTGTTGCCCTGTCGGGGTGAGGATTATCTTGATCCTGAGTTGATTTAGGAAGATCCTGCCCATTGTGAGTGCTGTCATTCCTTAGGCTGGGTGTCTTGAACTACATCAGACAGGAAATAGATAGATGAGAGCCAGCAACGCTTCATTCTTTTCTCTGCTCTTAGTGTTCTATGTCCCTTCTTTGACTTCTCCATAATAATGATCATAATCCAGAACTATAAACCCAATAAATCCCTTCTCCTCTAATTTGCTTATTTTCAGGGTATTTATCTTAGCAAGAGAAATGAAACTAGGACATATATTCAGAATGACAAATACAAATATTTCATCATTATTACTTCATTTAGCCCTATGTCCTTTCTTCTATGACATAGTTTCAAGACATAAAGAAGCCAGAGGATTTTGTTATTGTTGTTGTTGAAACTGGTTTATTTGGCCAAACTTCAAAGATTTAGATAACTTAATGGATAGTCTTTAGACTTTTCAACATTAAATGATTTTCTTAGGAAAAGACAGCATTGGGTTTTAGAGACCTTTACTGACTCCCTGCCCACTTAAGATTCTGAGAATTTACTATTCTGAGAATAAGCCCTGCATTTTAATTTTCTGCATTTTCTGGATTTTTTCACATGGTTCTCATGTAGTCCAGGCTGGTCTAGAACTCAGGATGTAGCAGAGAATGGCCCCGAACTCTTGATCCTTTGCCTCTGTGTCTCAAGTGCTGGGATTCCAGGCATGCACACTACTTGCTTTCCTTGATGTCCTTTCAGCACCACACTAGGGTTCCATATGGCTAGGTTTCTCCAGTGAAAGGTCCAATTGTTGACTGTCAACAACCTTTCTGTCAGGTGAAGAAATTAAAGGAAGGGGACAACAGCTGTTCCTCAGGCTGCAAATTGGAAAATAATTCTAGCATTTCTCCTCCTTATGCAGAGGCCACACTAAGTCCAGTCTATATCAGGGCAACCGAGTTCTGATGTGCAAAACTCCCAGGAACAGAAGCTCTCAACCCTTGAGTCTTGACCTCTTTTGGGATCAAATGTCCCTTTACAGGGCTTGCCTAAGACCATCAGAAAACATAGATATTTACATTGTGATTCATAACAGTAGCAAAATGATAGCAATGAAATAGCAACAGAAATAATTTCATGGCTAGAGGGCACCACAACATGAAGAACTGTATGAAAGGGTCAGAGAACTAGGAAAGTGGAGAATCGCCGTGGAGCATGGTTTGCAGTGGCAATTCTACAACCCAGAGACCTGCAGTTCTCATGGTTTATGCATACATTCTTGGGGATTTGGAAGCATACTGTTTTGTTTTTGAAGTCTCTCATGACATTTCTGCCTCAGCCTGCTGATGCTGGAATTACAGTTGCATGCCACCACACCCAGCCATCAACACTTCAGTACCACCATCAGCTTTCTTGATAATCGCATCATACCAAGAGACTCATTTTTTAGGGTAAAGGCAATAAAGAGATGCAAATGAGATATCTAGAACCAATCCAGAGGAAAATGTGCAGATGGACAATGATGCATCATATATGACAACAGAATTCTGACCAACATCTGCCCAGGGTGGTCAAGATCATAATAACTAGTTTGTCTAGTTCTTGCCTGTCTGTTTTCAGTTCATGCCCAACCAGAGAAAACTAAGGAGGCTCCTTCAATCAGTTACATAAGTTGCCGATTCTAATCATTCCGCTTTATGAAGTTACCATGCCAGCAGCATCCAGTGAAGCCCCTTTGCTGTTTTTTCCCCCCTTTTCTTCTTTTTTTGCCATTAGAATGTTTTCTTTCTATTCTGCTAGTTTTGGGGTCTCTGCCCCAACACAAGTGATGATAAATAAAGAACCTCAGCTTCTTCTACCTTGGGTGGTCCTTGGTTATCCGAATACATTAAAGAAACTAGGAGGTAGTCTGCTTTTTATCATTGCTGTACACCAGTTCTAAAGTAGCTTAGAGGTGCAATCCCCCTGCCAGACACATTGGCCTTAACCTGATTGAGAGGTACTGTCTCTCTCTCTCTCTCTCTCTCTCTCTCTCTCTCTCTCTCTCTCTCTCTCTCTCTCTGTGTGTGTGTGTGTGTGTGTGTGTGTGTGTGTTGTGTAAACAGGCACATGTACCTTGTACCTGTGGAGGCCAGGAAACAACCTCAGGAACCATTGACATAATTTTTTAGATAGGGTTTTTCACTAGCCTGGAATTCAATGACTGACTGACTAGTCAGCTTAGGGGTCTGTCTGTCATTGCCTCTCCAGTGGGTACCACAATGCCTGACTTTTTACTATGAGTGCCAAAGATCTAAACTCAGTTTCCCATGCTTCTGTGGCAAGTACTTTACCAACTGAGCTGTCTCCCTAGCTTCCCATCCCTTTTGCTTTCAGATAGAGTTTCAGGTAACACAGGATGATTGCAAAAATCCTTATGCAGCCAACAAAACTCAATTTCAAGAAGATCAAAGACCTCAACATAAATCCAGTTACACTGAACCTTAAAAAAGAGAAAGTGGAAAGTAGCCTTCAATGTATTGGCACAGGAAACAACTTCCTGAATAGAACAGCAATAGCACACACACACTGAGACCAAAAAATTAATAAATGGAACTTCATGAAACTGAGAAGTTTCTGCAAGGCAAAGGGCATTGCCAATAAGACAAAATGGCAGCCTACAGAATGGGAAAAGATCTTCACCAATACCACATCTGACAGAAGGTTGATCTCTAAAATATGTAAATAACTCAAGAAACTAGACATCAAAATACCAAATAATCCAATTTTAAAAATGGGGCACAGAACTAAACAGGGAATTCTCAACAGAAGAATCTCAAAATGGCTGAGATACAGTTCAAAAATTGTTCAACATCCTTAAACATCAGGGAAATGCCAATCAAAATGATTGAGATACTATCTCACACCTGTCAGAATGGCTAAGATTAAAAACATTGATGACAGGATGTGGAGTAAAGGGAACACTCCTTTTCTACTAGTGGGAGTGTAGATTTGTACAGCCACTTTGGAAATCAGTATGGCAGTTTCTCTGAAATTTCTGAATCAACCTACCTCAAGACCCAGCGATACCACTCTTGGGCATACACCTGAAGGATGCAGACTCATACCATAAGGACACTTGCTCAACTATGTTCATAGCAGCATTATTTGTCATAGTCAGAACCTGGAAACAACCTAGATGCCCCTCAGCCAAAGAATGGATAATGAAAGTGTTATTCAGCTATAAAACAAAAAACAATGACATCATGAAATTTGCAGGCAAATTGATGAAACCAGAAAAAAAATCACACTGAGGGAGGTAACTCAGACCCAGAAAAAAAACACAGTATGTACTCACTGGTAAGTGGATATTAGCTGTAAAGTAAAGGATGATCAGGCTACAATCCACAGCCTCAGAGAGGTTAGGTAACAGGGAGGACCCAATGCGGGGATAAATGACTTTCTCTGGGGAGGGGAAATAGAATAGATCTCCTGGGTAAACTGGGGGCAGGGGTTGGGAGATGGGGTGGGGATGGGAACATGGAGAGACTGGTTTGGGCAGATGTGGGGTAGGACAGAGGGGGAGAGTAATGAAAGAATATGTCTCGATAGGGGGCATTCCTGGGGAAGGGAAAACCTGGTGCCAGGAAAATTCCTAGGAATCTACAAGAATGACCCCAGCTAAGACTCCCAGCACTAGTGAACTGGCCTTCCCCTGTAATCAGATTGATGACTACCTTATTGTCATCATAGAACCTTCATTCAGTAACTGATGGGAGCAGATGCAGAGATCCACAGCTAAGCACTGGGCTGAGTTCCAGGAGTCCAGTTGAAGAGAGGGAGGGAGAATTATATGAATGAGAGGGCGGTCAAGGTGGTGATGGGAAAATCCACAGAGACAGCTGATCCAAGCCCTTGAGAGTTCATGGACTCTGGACCAACACCTGTGGAGCCAGCACGGGACTGAGCTAGACCCTCTACATGTGTGTGACAGTTGTGTACCTTGATCTGTTTGTGAGGTCCTTGCCAGTGAGCTCAGGACCTGTCCCTGTCCCTCTCTGACTCTTGAGGTGGCTTTTGGAAACCTATTTCTCCTACTGGGCTGCCTTGCCTAGCCTTGATGCAGGGGGAGGAGCTTGTGCCTGCCTCAACTTGATGTGCCTTGCTTTGCCCATGGGAGGCCTGCCTCTCTGAATGGAGATGTAAGAGGTGTGGATGAAGGGGGAAAAGGGAGGCACAAGGGTAGTAGATGGGAAGGAAGGAGGGAAGGGAAACTGCCGTCGGACTGTAAAATAAATGAAAAACGTTAATTAATAAAAAGAAAATAAAATCACTATGCAGCTAAAACTGATCTTGAACTCCTGATCCTTCCATCTCTACCTCCTGAGTGTTAGGATTATGGGCATCGGCCACCATGCATACTTTATGCCATGCTGGGGATGAAACTCAGGGCTTTGCGCAAGCTCTGTTAGGCAAGACTCTATCAACTGAGCTGCATTCCCCAGCCCTTCCAGTTAAATTTCCAAACCAAACTTGATATCCAGGCTGTCCCGGCTCTCTGCACAACTTTGCTTCCGCCAGGCATGCTCTTTCTCACGGTCCTGTCTCTCCTCCTGGAGCCTTTCTCTCCTCTCAGAAGCCTTCCTCAGAAGCTTTGGTTCTAACTGTTCAGAGTCACGGATGGCTCTTCCTAGGATGTCATGACCTCCATCAGCTCTCCTCTCCTATGCTCCCACCGCAAATCCTGAGCCTGGCTCCAACGCTCGGTTTTTCGCTTGGCTTTGTTTCTTCTCTTTCTTGACAATTGTTCTGTGGTCTGTTTAAGAGTAACATTTATTATGGAATTGTATTTAGATAAAGAGGCTCTCGTTTGGTGGGTATGGAATAAGTGTGTATGCTTTCTCCTAAGCACAACATATTGTTCAAGCTCAAATGCCATTCATAAACTGCTTTCCAACGTAAATTATCAGACTGTAAGACCCTGATGTGGTGGCACATGTTAATAATCCCAATACTCAATAGTCTGTGACAGGAGGATCATACAGAGCAATTTTGGGGCCAGCCTCAACTCTATATACTGAGACTTTCAAAGAAAACGAAACAAAAAGCTAGCATAAGCATGCATCAGAGTCCAGAGTAAAGCAACTGAAATTCCCAGGTTCTTGTGGCCTGGAACCAAGAATTGGAACAGGGCCACATAGATAACATTAGAAATATACTTTTTTTAAAAAACAGAAAGGTACATCTGAGGATGGAAGTGGGCTAGAGGGCTAGTTCAAAAGTCTTGGGTCACAAGAGTTCTGGTCCTGTATATGTCATTTATATGGCATGTTCTTCTCACACATTAGATAGAAGGGATTTTCTGTTTTGGTAGGACAGAAGGAATTTCATGTTTTCATCTGCCAAGGGACTCCTTTTTGTCTTTCTCTTCCCACCAGAAAACCATTAAATTTATAACCTCAGCATTTAGAAGGTGGAGACAGAGGAGGACCAGGAGTTCAAGGGTATCATCTGCAGCATAGATAGTTCTAAGTAAGCCTGAGCTACATAAAATCTAGCCTCAAACTAACTAACTAAATAAGAAAAAAAGTAACTATAGCAAGGTGAAATGGCCAAGCCTGACAGCCTGAATTCTTTTAATCTTCTTGGGACCCACATGAGAGAAGGAAAGAACTGACTCTCACAAGTTGTTCTCTGATCTCTATACACTTACACATGTGTTATGAGATTCACATACCCACAAACACACACATACATGTATACACACACACACACACACACACACACTGCAAAAATCCAGATGAATTAATAGCATAGAATAAACTTAGAGATAGTCAGTTTAAAAGAAAGATTCACTTAAGTTTCTTGCTTTGACTCTGTCCCTCACTCATCTATCCTGGGCCTCCAGATGTATCTAAAGTCTTTGAATGTTGATGTACAGGAAGAGACTTTCACATGGAGAAATGAGCAGGATGTACCATCACATGGATCGCACTAGAACAGGGAAGGATTTACACATCCAGCCCTGAGGGAGACAGCAAACCACACAAGCGTGAGGACATGAGCTTGAATCCCCAGAACCCACATAAATCCAAGCACCATACAACTCCCCTGTCATCCCAGTGCCCAGAAAGTGAGCTGGAAGATGGAGACAGGAGAATACCTGAAAGTTCTTGGGCCAGTTAGCTTGGCATATGCAGCAATAAATATCAAGGAAAGCCTGTCTTAAACAAGGCGGAGAGTGGGGACCAACAACTGAGGTTTCTACTACCTCCACATTCTCATCATGGCACATGCACTCCAGAGCAAGTATTCACACCCATATATGAATAATCATTACACACACACATACACACACACACACACACACACACACACACACACACACACACACATAAGTAAATGGAAAATTATCCGAAGTAGAGACTACTACAGAGATCCTCAACAGGTCAGAATACAGAAAATATACTATTAACTTCCACTTAGGACCCACAATCTCAGAAAGGATTTTCCTCAACATATATAAAAATCATAGTGTGTTTATGGCCTCCAAACTGCCTGGTCAGGTGCTGGCGAAAGGTGGGAGATGCCACAGAGAAAGCAGGTCTGCACCTAGGGTACTGTTGTCCCATGCAACAAAGGACATGTCCCAGAGTGCACTAGGAAGATTAAATTGGCTTTTCAAAGATGATACTTAAAGCCAGGCCTGGTGGTGCACACCTATCCTTGCAGCACTTGGGAGGCAGGTGCAGGAGGATGAGGAATTCATAGCTGTCTTGGGCTGCACAATACATTCACTTCTAGACTGGCTCCCATGGGATTCTATCTCCAAAGTTAAAAGAAAAACAAAAAAATCAAAAGAAAATAAAATTATAATCAAATTCACATGTGCCTAAATCTATTTATTTTTGAGACTGTCTCACATAGATCAGACCTAGCCTTGAACACTCTGTGTAACTGAGGTGGGCTTTGAACTTCTGACCCTCCAGTTTCTACCTTTCAAGTTCTAGGATTATAGGCATGTGCCACCATGCCCAGACTCAAGTACTATTTAAATGTCTGTCTCAAAGAGAAGGTCAGAACAGCAAGTGCTTCCTAAGAACCTGGCACATTTGAGTGCCCAGAGGGCTCCAATGTAAACTCCAAGAGGGAGATAGCGTTCTCCATCTAGGACACACAAATTGTTTGTGAAATTTGTTGGTGATAGAATATTTGAACAGGTAGGGTTCCCAGTATAGTTCTGACCTTGTATATTTTTCACAAAAAAGAGGTGAAGTTTTTTTTCATAATTCTATGTAATAATTAGGCATTAGATTCTACTAGTTTAGTCAGAGCGCATGAATCTAGCTTGTTATCTGAGAAAATTCCTTGTCATTAACTATGTACTTTCATTCATTTAGATTAAAGTAGTAATTCATTTTAAATTTAAAGTAGTAATTTGTAATTCATTTCATTTTTGAAACATTTTGTAATTCATTTAAAATTTAAAGCAGTGATTCCTTATATTTTTAAAAAAAAAAATCTTGCAGAGTATTGTTCCTTCTTCTCCTACCCCTCCTCCTAGACAAAGTCTCAGGTATTTCAGGCTTGCCTTGAACTCCCTATGCCATTTAGGCTGGCCTGCCTCCACCCTACAGGTGCTGAGATTATAGGCATTTGCTACCGAGCTCCTTTTTGTGTGTTGTTAAGGTTTGAACCCAGGGCTTTCCTGTGGAACAATCTTTTTGTCCACTGTCAAAATTCGCTGTTGTCATTGGTTTAATAAAGGCCAATTGCTAGGCAGGTAGAGGCAGGTGGGACTTGTGGGCACAAAGAGAGCATGGGGATGGAGAGGGTGGAGTTGCCAGCAGATGCAAAGGAAGGAGGAGATGAACACGCTGTGTTCAAAGAAGATACCGCCATATGGTAGAGTGTAGGTAAGAAAGATGAGTTAATGTTGAAAGAGCTAGTTAGTAACAAGCCCAAGTCATCAACCGAGCATTTATAATTTATAATAAGTCTTTGTGTGGTTATTTGGGGAGCCAGCTGGTGGGACAGAACTGACTGGCGGTCACGGTGAAAATCTCCACCTACAGGGGGTTCCTGCATACTAAGCAAGTATTCTACAACTGAGTTACATACCCTGCCCTGATTCTTCACTCTGGTAGTGGCATTCAGGCTATATATATGGGGCATGACACTTTGTCAAATCTCTCCAAAAATATTTACATTACAATTCATAACCATAGCCAAATTGCAGTTATAAAGTAGCATTGAAAATAATTTTATGGTTGGGGGTGACCACGATATGAGGAACTATACTAAAGGGACACAGCATTGTCTCACAGGAAGGCTGGAAACCACTGCCAGTCACTCTCTGTTTTTCTGGGTCTGGGTTGTAGATATATTCCAAACACAGAAAAGACTGGGTATCCAGGTGTTACAGGCATGGATTGAGATTTGGAATCATACTCTGGGATTTCCAGTTCATATTACCTGGAATAAGGGACACATGGATAGTGGGAGAAACCAAGGGAGTTTATTATAGGAGAAAAAGCACTCACTACAGTGGAAGCAGGCCCAAGCTGGAGAAAGGATAGAACTCAGTGGCACCAGACCGCATAGCAACTGCATTCTCTCACATTTTTATATAAGGAACACATTGCTTTGTTCTTCTGGAAGCATGAGTGAGAAACTCCCCTAAATAGGATCCCACATTGAACAACATGTCCTCAGATAGTGGCAGTATTTTAGGGAGGTTGTGGAACCTTTAGAAGGTGGAACTCTGCTGGAACAGGTACATCATAGGGGACAGGCTTTGAGAGTCCGTAGCCTCACCCCACACTCTGCTCTGTCTCTGCTTCATGTTTGTGACTGAAGATGCAAGCTCCCAGCTCCCGCTTCATCCACCTGCTTCCAGGCCTTCCTGACCATTATGGACTCTGCCTCTGAAACCATAAACCCAAATAAAGTTGTTCTTCTGTAAGTTTCCTTTGGTTGTAGATTTGTGCCATAGCAACATGAAATTAACTAATCCAGTCCCTTATGTGCAGCCTCCGTGAGGAGGAACTTCCGCTAACTAGCTTCTTTCATATGTTCATCTTTTTTTAAAATTTTTTGATACAGAGTTTCTTTGTGTATCACTGGCTGTCCTTGAACTTTCTATGTAAATCAGGCTGGCCTTGAATGCACAGAGCTGCTCCTGACTCTGCCTCCCAAGTGCTGGGATTAAAGGTGGGTGTCACTGCCACCCTCTGGACATGGAGGTAAGTGGTTAAAAAGTGCAAAGCATGCTCAAGGCCCTGCATTCAATCCCCAACATACAAACATAAATGAGAGCATACATGTACACAGAAAGTATGGAATAGATACAATCAGACAGTGCAGTGTTGCTTGAAGTTGTCCAGTTCTCAAATTTTATAGAAATTTCAAGGTTTGGTTCAGATTAAAACAGTAAGGTGACCAAAAAATAGCAGACATTAAATGCAAATCTTATTTTCAAAATCGAGTTTCCTTCACTAAAAACAGTCATTTCATATTTCGGTAGTTTTCCTCTTTTTTATTTGTTTCTCTAGTTTGGTTTTTGAGACAGGGTCTCTTTCTGTGTGCACAATTTAGGTTGGTCTCAAACACACAATGATCCTCCTGTCTCAGCCTCTCAATTGCTGGGATTACCATGACTGGATTCATACTTTGGTAATTCTTTAATAAAAGTGCTTTGTGCTTATGAGCTGGAAATGACAAAGGGTACTTGATGGCCCAGGCCACAGCGTTTTCCTGGATGCATTTTCTAAGCTGTTAATTTGTACACATCTATTTATGTTTTTTTTTTTTGATTGGGTATAAGGTATATACTGTAACATGAAGGCCGGGCTTGTTGGGGTTTCTGTCCTGCCCAGTCTCCCAGCCCTTTAGTCCCAGAGAAAATCACACAGAGAGTCTGCATTAATTATAAACTGATTGGCCCATTAGCTCAGGCTTCATATTAGCTCTTATAACCTATATTATCCCATTATTATTATCTATTTTAGCCACATGGCTTGGTACCTTTTTCAGTGGGCCAGGTCACATCCTGCTTCTTTGTTGGTCTGGGCAGGAATGGCAGAGGGAACTTCCTCCTTCCCAGAATACTCCTGTTCTCATTGCCCCTCCTCTACTTCTTGTCTGATCGACCCACCTATACTTTCTACCTGGCCAATCAACATTTATTTAAAACATGATTGACAGAATACAGACAATTATCCCGCACCAATATACCGGTGGTCATGTGGGTGTATGCATGTAAGTGCACGTGTACATGGAGGTCAGAGGTCAAGGTCAGGTATCTTCCTCTATCACACTCCACCTTTATTCTTTGGCACAGGGATTTTCACCACATCTGGAGCTCATCAATTGGTTGATGACAGCAGGGCTGGCCAGCTGATGAACTCCAAGGACCCTTGTATCTCCACTGCCCCAGTTACAGATGTGGGCCGTTGCTCCTCCTGCCTGTGACATGGGTCCTGGTGACCCGAACTCAAGCCATCTTATTTGTGCAGCAGTTCCTTCACCCACTGAGCCATATCCCTAGCCCTTATTTATTCATGCATTTACATTTGTCTTAGTCTAAGAATTTGTCTTTGGAGAGATCTGGACAGCAGAGAGGAGGGACAAGACTGATAGAAGGTCTTCCTGTCATAGATCATCTGATTGGGGTCTCCCTTACCCTTGTGCTTGGGGCTCAGATCGGATATGGGCTCATGACACCCCCTCCCTGACACCCTCTCCCTGTTTTTTGAAAGAGAGTCATGCTAGACTGTCTTGGCCAGCTTACTTTCCCTGGCTCCTCCACTCCACTCCCACATACCCTTCTTTTTTTTATCAAATTAATGAGTATTTTTTATTTTGATTAGCTCTCCTTTCTTAGGTTGTCAGGAAGAAACCACTGGGAGGAAAAATAGGGGACCCAAGTGTATTGTGTTTTCCTGAAATGAATTTCATGCTGGTTACTGTGCGACAGATAATTTGGGGCGGGGGTGGGGGAATGTCCCTGAAATATTGCTGCCTCCCTTGGGACATCTTCACACCATTAATTCCTTTGCATTTTTCAGAAAGTTCTATGTTCAAGGATCTCTCTTGTTTAAAAAATGTAGGGGTCCGCTTCTACTTTACACTGTCCTGTTGTTTCTAACACTGTTTATTCTGCTCTGGGAATCTCTCTCTTTCTCTCTCCATCCCTCCCTCCCCCCTCTCTCCTCTCTGGTGCTACTTCATTGGCTTTGTGAGGAGAGCTCATCTATTTGCTCCCTCAGTCCTGCCATGAGGCTGAGATTAATGAGCCCTCATAAACTGCCGCTCAGGTCATTTATCTGCAACACTCGAGAGTTATTCTCCCGTAATAGCACTGAGTGAGTGCTATAAACTGGAATCAAACGGGGAGGCTTGTTCAAATAGCTGCTTAACTCTATTCTCCCTGAATTCTTGGAGCCACAGCTCTGCCCTGTCTATGGCTGCATCAGGCTCCGACTGCAAGCCATTCTGCATCCCATGGGGTCCCAAGCAGTATTTTTCCTCTGAGGAGCCATTATGACTTCCTCTAGATCCTCCTTGGTCCACAACTTCAGTTTTTACAGTGTCCTGTACACTGTGGTAGTTTTGAGCCACATGAGGCTACTGAATAATTGAAATATGGCTAGTTTGAGTAGAGAAGTGTAACTAGAGTAAGAAACAAACCAGTTTCTAAAGACATTAAACAAGAGCCAGCAAGGTGGCTCGGCAGGAGAAAGCACTGGTCATACAAGCCACACTTGACTTCAATCCTCAGAGTTCATGGTGGAAGGAGAAAGCCAACAATCAAAGTTGTCCTCTGACCTCTACATGCCACCCTGTGGCACTGGCTAGAGTGTACACACACACACACACACACACACACACACACACACACACACACCATTATAATAATAAAATTCCAAACAAGAAAAAGAATATAGACTACCTTGATATAAAAAAACCAATTATATGTTGAAATAATATTTTAAAATATAGTATGAAAATTAAGTTCACCAACTTATTTTTGCTGTTTTTAAAAATGAGGGTTCAGTTGGTAAAATGCTTCCTTCTAAGAACAAGGACATGACTTTGTTCCCTAGAGCCCACATTTAAAATGCCAGGCCTACTGGCACACACTTTAAATCTCAATGCTGGGGAAGTAGAGACAGGCAGATCCTGGGGCTCTCTGGCCAGCCAGCCTGGCCTACTTGGTGAGCTCCAGGCCAATGAAAGATCTAGCTCAAAAAACCTAAGGTGGATGGTACATGAGAAATGACACCTGAGGTTTTTCACTAGCCTGTATTCATATGCAGGAACACACACACTACATATATGAATGCAGACAAAAATGTCGTCGCTATGCCTTTAGAATTTATTGTGGTTTGCATGTATAACTCACATGCTATGTATGTAAGCTGATATTGGGGTTCCAAGGTACCTCCAGAAGGAAGTAACAAGTTCCTGCGCTCCCAAATAAAAAACTGAGCAGAAACAGAGCTGGAGCAGGAGCAGAGGATGTTATTAGGAGAGAGTGCACTCCCCAGGGCAGGCAGGCCATCTAGAGCAAAGACAAAGTTCATCCCTCAATGCTGTCACTGTACAATGGATGCAGACTTCTCTAGGACACAGCATGAGGTTTTTGGATTATTTTCATTTATGGGCGCCAATCTTTATATGCAGTTCTCTATACAACTTCATGCATCACGAGTCTCATTGGCATCTTAAATCTTCATCCAGGAATGTATTCTAATGTGCTATAGGTCATCTTCAGACACCCTGGAACATCTGTATGCCTGCTGCAGCAGCCAACGTTAGTTGGCCTTAGCTAAGATGGCCTTCCAGCCTTCCTCTGGGCCAACGTGTTCTTATATGCTAACTTTGTAAGGATTTGAGCATGTGCAGCCTCTGAACCTCATTCTCTGCCCTGTTCTCTATAGATGCAGCTTTAGATGATTGCCCACTATAGTCACATCACAGTGAATGCCTTTGTAGACCACGACACTTAGTTATGATTTCCTTCGTCTGTCTTCAGGGCTCAACAGAAAATCCTTAGTGGTTCTTTAAGTTGACTACCTTGGTTTCTGACACATGACTAAAAACCATCAACCTAGATGATTTTAGCATGCATTTATAGCAAACCTGTAAACACTGTTTGTTTTCCTCAGACATGTTTAAGCTCCAAATCTATCCCTCTATGTGTGTGTACATATATGCATGCATGTGTCACACACTCTCAAAACTTTGCTCTTGAGGCCAGGTCTCCTGCCTTATCCCCACCCCCACGTGACTGGTTTTCTATTGTTACCATGTGTACTTGCATAAGCATGTATGCATATGTTGTAGGAGGCCGCTTAGAGGCCAGAGATCCAATAGGTGTTGTTCCTCGGGCACCACCCATGCGCCTTGTGAGACGGGTCCTCATAATGGGACCCAGGTGCTCACGGACTAGGCTAGGCT
This sequence comes from Microtus oregoni, assembly GCF_018167655.1. Lineage (NCBI taxonomy): Eukaryota > Metazoa > Chordata > Mammalia > Rodentia > Cricetidae > Microtus > Microtus oregoni. Next base: position 2,123,491 of record NW_024544756.1, read on the forward strand.
GGGTAGCCAGGAAGCACCCGTGATCTTCCTGTCTCAGCCTTCCCAGCTCATGCCGGTTTAGTTGTTGTTTGTTTGTTTTATTTTTGTGGATGTCGGGAATGGAATTCAAGCCCCTGTATTCTCATAGACAGCACGTTACCAACTCCGTCAGAGTCCCACCTCATTCTTGTGCATTCACGCTCTCTCGCTCTCGACAAGGTCCCCAGCCTCAGCTGCTCCTGTAGCATGCAGCTAGCTTTCTTCTTCCTTTTTCTTTTTTAAATTTTCATTTAAAAAATTCTCACTTTAAGGGATAGAGTGCGAAGAACCTATAGTTTATTGACAGAGAAGGGATTATAAGCAGCTCATTAAGATAAAATGAAAAAATTCTAGAGCAGATATATGTATAAAGTACTATTAGAGCCAATAAGCGCATAATTAATTCAGTTCCTGGTTAATAGAAGTAATCCAGGAAGAAGCCGTGGTCAGAGTTTTAAGAGAAAACGGTGGAGAGTGTGTTAGGATCTGCTCAGGGCTGCCTAAAGCCATGGGAGATAGGGTGTCACGTGTGCTGATTGATATACGATGCTGGCCCTGGTGGGGATTCTAGAAGTCAGCAGCACAGAACCCATTCATGGTAGTCAACATGGTAGTTGATGATGGAGCTCCGTGGGGCTGTGGAAGAAAAGGCTGCAACTCTGGTGGTTCTGTTGGTGGGAGAGGAGACTTTTGTTAGATGCTAGGACAGGGTAGGATGCAGAATCTGTTCCAGGAGAAAGTGGAGTGCTTTGTAGTTTTTGCTCCCAAGCTATATTTGTTCTTCTCTTGGGCACACAGCTTTTTTTTTCTTTTTTTCATGTGCACCAGATGGGTATAGTCAGGGAAGGGGCTGGAGGATTTGCTAATGGGTTGGTCAACTTCAGCAATGGTTTGCACACCTGTTCTTTGACAGAAAGATCGCATCTACACTGACAAGTTTAGCCCAATGATCTAGCTCACCCAGCTTGAAGCTAGCTGGCATGCCAAGGCAAAAGGTCAGGTGCTGATTCAAAGTGAAAAAGCCTCTATGGTGTCTTACTTGTCAGGAAGTTCTCTATGCCTCTCTGGGACCAGGAATCCAGGGTAGCAAGCTGTTAAGAACACATGCGTTTTCCTTGCTCTTGAGACCCAGATGAGAAAATATGGGCAGACAGATCCTCTGAACCTTGGTAGATTACACAACGCAACTTATAACTCCCAAGATTGGACCTAGATGGTTCTGTGCCAGCTCTGCCTTCATGGGCACATGTGGAAAGGACACACATATTAACTACATTTATTCTGACCTAGGCCCTAGAAACCCTAGAAAGCTGAGCCCAGGCACGCACTATGAGTAGGTCAATTCAACAGATAAATAGCAATGAAAAGCAGAGACAGGTGCTTCAGTCAACCAAGAGGAACAAAGAAAGAGTTCCTGTGACCCCCAACTCCATCTTTGAGGTCCCGATATGAGACTTAGGTTTAAATAGAAGGCAGGAGGTGTCATCACCAAGAAGTGTTGTTGAACATATGGCCCACCCATTACTACCCATCATTATCTGGGTGCCAGTCTGACCTGCAGAGTGTTCTGACAAGTTGTCAGAACAGTGTGAAATCTCTTCCTAGAAGACAAGGTTTTCTCTTGCTGGTAGCAGCCTTTGAGTCCTTTCCTTCTTCCAGCATGAGATCTCTCAGGAAATTCCAATTTCTTGGAGACCACTGTTTCAATACTCTGATACCCAAAGAGTTGGGCGCAGGTATCTCATAGAATATCCTTTTTCTTCTTCAGGGCAATATACATGTGGTCTGGGGAGGAAGGTGGCAGGAGAGGAGAATGCCTTACCGCCTAAACACTCGTGCTGGAGGTAAAGTTTCTTTTGCTAAAGAATATTTAGGGCAGCGTGCCCTCTACCATGGCAAGTTTACTGAGTCAGTTGGTTCTTTACTAGACTGTTGACTCATGGGATTACTTGAAGGGCTAAAAACAACAAAGAACTACACCCTTAGAGACTCTGGTTTAATTGGTCTGAAGTTTATTTGCTTGTTTGGAGACCTTCTCAGGTGATTCCAATCCTCAGCCAAGGCTCACACGCCTGAGCTGCATTTTTCTAATGCTATTTTGAAACAGGTTGACGGCATGTAGCCTAGACTGACCTCAAAAACCCTTGCCAATCCTTCTGCCCTAGCTCCCCAAGTGTTAGGTTTCCAACTGGTACCACCACATCTGGCTCGGGAGTTTTCCAAGTCTTTTTTCCTCCCCCCACCCTCGTTCCTTTCTGCGTTTTAACTGACTGTGGTTTGTTTGTTCTGCTTAAAGTGGGTGGGGAAAATTGAGGTCATTGACTTTGAGTTTGGGAAACCAAGCAGATGTGGTGATGGTCTCCTGAAATCCAAGAATTTGGGAGATGAAGACATGAGGATCAGAAGTTCAAGGTCAGGTTTGGCTACATGAGTCCAAAAAAAAATTAAGCATTTCTTTTACTTTTTATTTATTTATATTTTTATAGAATCCCTTGCCGCAGGCTGGCCTCTGATTCACTATGTAGCTGAGGATGGTCTTGAAGCCCTGACCCTCCTGCCTTCTGTTCCCAAGTGCTAGGATTACAGACAAGCCCCACCTTGCCCTGCTGTCTCTTAAGGGCTTATTTTGTTTTCAACTGCCACGTAATGATTGGACGTATTGCTAGTATTTAGTGCTGTGTTTCAATACATGTACATAATTATATAATAACCAAAGGGAGATATTTACTCTATCCACCACCTTGAGGGCTTATCAAGACTTTGTGGTTTATTGTATAGGAAGGTGTGATATGTATTGTATATTTCCCAACTTGCATTTGTAACAAGTGCCTAGATGCTGCTGCTAGTACCAGAAAAGCAAAGGAAAACAAAATTACTTAGAACATAATACAGTAAAAAGTCCAGGTGTTTTACTGTTTCCCTTCCCTTTCTTTGTACAGGAGAAATAAAAATTAGAATTTATTAAGGTTTTTTATTAGAATATAATTAATGATTTTCTCCCTTGCTTTTCTTTCCTCCAACTCCTTTCGTGTTAACCCTCTTTCTCCCTCTCAGATTTATGACTTCATTTGAAAGAACAGTTACTCTTGATATCTATATCTATATACCTATATCTGATCTATATATGAACAAATATGTAAATAAAATGTACTTAATCTGTCTAGTGTTGTTTGTGTGTATGATTCAGGGGTTGCTCACTTTTGATTGGTTCCCCACCTAAAGGCCTCCCTGGGAAAGACTAGCTCTCCTGCTCTTGGCATTCCTTAGTTGACCGCCTGCTCTGCACCTGGCAGACTTAGGGCTAAAGAGGAACCATGCTGTTAACTTGGCCATCTAGCAGCAGAGGCCTGAAGACAGGTGCAGTTTGTCGAATTCTGTGAAAGGGGCCCACCCATGTCTGTGCGAGTTTTCACTCTGACATTCAGGAAGCAGGAAGACGTTCTACCTACGCTTATAATGGCAAAAGTCAAACACACTCCAAGTTTAAACTTTCTTCAACTATGTCAGAGATCTGATGCAGGGAAAATGACCGATAGAGACATGAAAGACATTTCCAGGGAGTCCACATATAAAAATTTGATATACTTTTAAAAATAGGTTGTTTTTGTTTGTTTGTTTGTTTGTTTTTAAGACAAGGTTTCTCTGTAGCTTTGGAGCCTGTCCTGGAACTAGCTCTTGTAAACCAGGCTGGCCTCGAACTCACAGAGATCCACCTGCCTCTGCTTCCCGAGTGCTAGGATTAAAGGCATGCACCACCACCGCCTGGCTAAATAGGTTGCTTTTAAATTAATTTTTATTGAAGTAACATAGAAGTTGAGAGAGTTACAGTTTCCCAGCTCTTTCACTTCTAATTTCTCCAAAATGGTAGCTAACTCACAGTAGGAGGAAGGAGGGAATAGGTAAAGAATCTAGGCCTTCTGTGGATCAGTGTTCTTCAAGCTAGGAATGAGACCTGATGCATTTAGACTGATAGGGAAGACTCTGGGCAGCTCTGAGCCTTGTGAGTGTCAAAGGGCCAGTGGGAAGAAAACCAGCCAACAGTGTTCATGCTAACTGTTGCAAATAGTATCGGTGCCACTGAGATGTTTGAAGTCTCAGGACTGGGCCAGTAATATGGCTTAATAAACTACTTTTAGAATCTATGTGTGTGTTCCTGTGTGTGCACACACATGCATTCAGATGTGTATGCCTGTGTGTGTGTGAAGAAGATCAAAGACCACCTTAGGTTTTCAGACAGGATTTCTCTTTGAACTTAGAGCTCACTACTTCCAGCTATACTGGTAAGCCTGCAAGTGACAGAGTACCCACCTTTCTCTGCACCAACCCAGTGCTGGGATGACAAACATGCATCCCTGTTTCAGGCTTTTATGTGAGGGCTCAGGATCCGAACTCAGGTCTTTAGGCATGCATGGCAAGAAATTCATTGTTGTGAGATATTTGTACACCGTGTGAAGGAATATTGCTGGGATTCTTGTAACAAAAAGCCGAATGGCCAACAGCTAGGCAGGACTTCTGGGTAGGGAGAGAAAGTAGGAGGAGGAATCTAGGTACTTGAGGGAGACTGAAAACAAAGGAGAAGAAAGAGAGAAATGAAGAATCACCCTTCCTTTCTAGTTAACCGTACTCTTGTTGGCCTCATTTGTTTTTAAAAACAGCAAATCTTTTTTTTTTGGTTTTTCGAGACAGGGTTTCTCTGTGGCTTTGGTTCCTGTCCTGGAACTAGCTCTGTAGACCAGGCTGGTCTCGAACTCACAGAGATCCGCCTACCTCTGCCTCCCGAGTGCTGGGATTAAAGGCGTGTGCCACCATCGCCCGGCCGCAAATCTTAATTAATAGCATTTTCTCAGGGGCTAGAGTTAATTAAGATTTGTTTTTTAGTCTTTAAGACTTTTAGGATCCTGAGCCTCTCTATGGTCCATAGTCACTGGGAAGATACCCAGTCCTTCCTCTCAGAGTCTGCTTGGAGGAGTTTTACTTCGTGACCCCTTTGCTGCCCCAAATATTCCTAATCAGCCTTTGCCCACATACCAGATATGCAGAGGGGGGATGTTGGCCCTGAATTAAGGAATGTTCTCTTTTCTTGGTTGCCAAGATAAAATAAACTTTCTAGAATTTCCAATAGTTTATCAGATGTCTCACATTTCCCAAAGTCCATTTTCCTGGCGAATTCTTGGCATTTGAATCATTTGCTTTTAGTCATCCTCCTGTCAAATTCATCTTACCTTTCAGAGAAGCATCCATTTTGCTTTTCATTTCTATCCCTAAACAGAGGTATTAGTTAACTGTCCCTTAGATACTCTCTAGTTAGGATCCGCTAAAGGAATCTTACAGTTACCATCTACTCTAGTCTGTCCTGTCCTGTTATTTTATCTTGTGACAGGATTTCATATAGCCCAGGCTGCTCACAAACTTACTATGTAGCTAAAGATGACCTGGAACTCTATCATTCTGCCCTCTCCCACTGAGGGCTGAGATTCCAGGCCTGCAGTATCACACCAATTGTTAGGCTATGCCTGGGATCAAACCTAAGACTTGGTGCTTGCTTGGCAATCCCTCTGCCCACGGAGTTACTTTCCCAGCTCTGGTGCTATCTCTACCCACGAACCCCTGCACACTGGAGAGCAAGCCTGGGGCTTTGTGCATACCTGGAAAACAGTTTACACTGAGCTATACAGTCATCTCCACATCGACAGCTTTGAAACTGATTCGGATGCCCGCATCTCTGTTCTGCTCTCCACATCTCTTTTCCAGCTCACAGATTCCAACTTAGCTCCAAGACTGTCTAGAAATTGGTCAATTTCTCCCCGCTGTTAAGGAAGCAGGCTGAAACTGCATGCCCGGTGCTGACAGTGGACTCCAATTTACCTTGTGTCTACTTTCCGCTTACTCTAGAACTGAGGCTTGGATGTTACTAAGTTGGTAGAGGAGACCAGAGCCCACTGAATAGATCTGGGATGAAAAGGGCCTGGGTTAACTCCATCAGTCCCTACACTCTCCTAGAAGCTCTGTTACCATTTTAGTTGAAGGAAGTGACCTTTAGAGCGGAAGTCCTCCCAAGTATTCGTACTTCTACCACATCCAAGCCTGACATATGCTTCTTTTCAACTTGAATAAGTGCATGGGTTTTTAAAAAGTCCCCGAATACCAGCAGAACTACAGACTTCATGTCCTCAGAGAAACAGTACATCCCCTACACAAATGAACTCAAACAGCAGTTGACGAACAATTTAACAGCATGGGAAAGAGATTACACTGGTGAAATCCAAAGCCAGGAATCAATGTCTACTTGCTCATCCACTTTAGGATTTGATAGAAAGCCGTTTATCTCTGCTGGTTGCATGAGGAAACATCATGGCTTTACTTTTGAAATTGACTCTTGGCACGGTTTCACTGTTAGGGATACAGAATCAGAAAAAAATCCAGACCTTAAGAAGTATGCAAGAATTATGATACTCAGATCTTTATCTGTCTTGATGTTTTGAAAACTTGCTCCAAAAGAAACCACATGGACCTGGAGTCGAAGGATGGGAAGAGAGAGGAAGTTGAACAAACAGTCAGGAAGCCGGGACTAAAAGCTGTCCTGTTTTTCTTAGCTAGCGAATAAAATTAGACAAGAGTTACAAAGCAAAAACAAGAGGACAAGTGGTGTTGGGGCACACGGAGACCCTCTTGTTTGTGAGGAAAGGACAATTACATTTCACAAAAATTTAAACGCCACATGCCTGTAATCCCGCCCTTGAGAGGCATGGAATATGGATCACCACGAGTTCATGACTAGTCTAAGCTATGCCGTGAGTGCCAGGCCAGCCTAGGCAACACAGTGGACAATGTGGACAACAGAATAAGACTCCAACTCTCTCTCTCTCTCTCTCTACCTCTCCCTTTCTCTCCCTCTCTCTCTTTTTCTCTTCCGCTTCTTCCTTCCCTCCCCTCTCAAAAACAAAACAAAACCACCAACCAACTGACAAATGAGAGTTCATAACAAGCACAAAATTAACATATTCAGATTGAGAGTAGGTGACTGGACTCGGAGGAGTGGAAGGAGAAGCAAAGGTCCTCAGCCTACCTGCTTCCAGGGCTGGAGTCGGGGAGTGGCCTGTTTGTTCAAAGGGAGAGGCTGCTGGAGTTGAGAACCAGGATAAGGGGGAGGGAGGCTAGGGGGGTAAGATCTGTGTAGTCCACTGTAGATGGGGGCAGTGGGAGGGGATCCCAGCGCGTGGTCTGCTGCAGCATTAAGGATGAGGCTAGGGCACTGGATTTGGATGAAGAGGAGGGAGAGGTGAAGATCTGGTATTAGCCCTATTTATGTCACTGTCAGGGGTGCTTGCGTGCGTGCGTGTTTGCTTGCTTACTTTCTTGTCTAATGTCACCCACGTTGGCCTTGATCTCCTCATCCTCCTACCTCCAGCTCTGGAGTGCTAGGATTATAGGTGTGCACTACTACCTAGCTTCAAAACAATAATTTGGGGAGAGGGCAAGAATCCACTGCCACCATAATTAGCGCACTCCTGCGATAAAACCACCAATTCATTTGTGAAGGCAAAGCCTTCACAACCTGATCTCCAACTGGCTTCCCCTTTTATAGTATTGTGACGGTAATTAAATCTGAATGTGAGTTTTGTAGGGTGGAGACATTCAAATCATAGAAATATTGAAACTTCAAAAATGTTGATTCTGACCAACAGAAGAAGGTTCTAAGTATGCCTCTCCATGAAGACAAGATAAATGAGTCAAGGAACCAGGTGTGTGATTGTAAGAAATTACTAGAAATAATAAGACCATGCTATTGATCTTGCAACTGTTCCATTAGCTGTTACTGTAATCTTGATAACTGGCCACTAGCAATACAGTGTTTTATGGTTTACATCCTCTCATCTGACCCAGGAACCATACTGAAAAAGCGTCACTTTCCTTCTTTGCCCTTATGGAAGTTTTCATATACAGTATGTGACCTACTGGGCATGATGGTGTATACTAATAATCCCAGCACTTGGGGAGTGTATGCAGGAGGATCAGGAGTTCAAGACCAAGATGGGTTACATGAGACCATGTCTCAAGACAAAACAGAATCCCAATATTTACTAACCTCCATTACTTCAGTGACAATCACAACGGGCATCTCTGTTCAAAACATTTCTACTCTCTGATTTCTTCCTTTAGGAGAAGAGACTTGTAAGTTGAGAGAGTGGCTTACCAAAGGAGAAAACGGTTACAATCAATGATGGCATTTGTAATAGTTTTATATATTATAGTCAAACAGAGAAGCAGCCTAAAGGCCCAATAATAGGGAATAGGTGACTGCAGCCGGCAGAAAACTAGCTGCCTGAAGGTGTCTATTACCTAATTCCTGGAAAGGAATGGGACCCAGGGCACACACAAATTTCAACTAAGCAAGACCAAATCAGACTTTGGGTCTCCAGAACAGTTAAATAATTCATTTACGGTTTTTGTGGTGACTTATTACCCTAGAGATAGGATGCTAAAAAAATAAATCAAACTGGAGTGTTTTTGAGTGTTTATCATGTAAACACTGACATGGTACCCATGGAGCTTATGTTGCTACATGCATTATAGTTAGGATCTACATTTAAAAGCAGCATGTGTGCAGTGTGGTTATAGGTACATGCGTCCAGTGTGATTACAGGCACATAGGTATAGTTAAGATTACATTTGGGAAGCCAATAAACAAATACAATTCCTAGGAGAAAATTCACACAAATATGAATAACGTGGGTGGTGGAATGATGCAGGTTCATAGTTTTTTTTTTGTCAGTGTGCACCAATTTTCCAAACACCCTTTAATGAGCTTGTATGAAAAATCATACTAAAATTCAGTTTTAGATGACCCCTGATAAATGAAAATCCCATGGAGAAAGTTGCAATGACACTGAGGGGTCCAGCTGTGATGACCAAGCTGCATTCCTTCTCGTGTCTTGTAGGTAGCCAGTAGAGAGATGGATGGCTCTTCTGTTAAGCAGTTGGTACGAGCATT